>NC_052146.1:63138463-63804574 GCF_902713615.1 Scyliorhinus canicula
GCCAGGGGACAAGTTATGGAACTGGTAGCAAAACAGATTGGGGGTTAAAGACAGTTACTCAGGCAGGCAGTTATTCAGGTTGATAAAAGCAAATTACTCCAGATGCTGGAATCTGAAACAAAAACAGAAAATACTGGACAATCTCTGGTCTGACAGCATCTGTGGGCAGAGAAGGCCAATTACACAATTTTACAGAAAAAGCATACTTTTAATTTTAAAAAAAACAAGTAAACACTTAATTGCCCAAATTTAGTTTATTTTTCTCCTTGAAGTAGCGTACAGTGTTTTTTTAAACATTCATATAACTTCTTCCTGATTGAGTGCTCGGTGATATTTACTTATTGACTTTGCACCAACTGAAAGAATAACCAACATTACAGGAAGAAAAATCCCACATGGATCACTTTACAGTTGTCGGTATGGTTTTCCTTTAATTTTTATGAATTGATGCAATGGCACTATTTGGCTTACTTGGTTGGGAAGTTTGAGTCGATCCTCCTCCTTGCACTAGTTCCATTGACTTTTTAAAAAAAAACCCAGATTATTTGATTCTCTTCGCCACCCCATAATTTAAAAAACAAAAAAACGTGTTCATGGAATGTGGGCGTTGCTAGCTTGGACAGCATTTATAGAATTATAGAATTTACAGTGCAGAAGGAGGCCATTTGGCCCATCGAGTCTCCACTGGCCCTTGGAAAGAGCACCTACTTATGGCCATGCCTCTCCCCATCCCAATAACCCCACCTAACTGTTTGAACACTAAGGGGCAATTTTAACATGGCCAGTCCACCTAACCTGCACTTCTTCGGACAGTGGGAAGAAACGGAGTACCCGGAGGAAATCCACACAGACATGAGGGAGAAACTGCAAACTCCACACACAGTCACCCAAGGCCGGAATTGAACCCAGGTCCCTGGAGCTGTGAGGCAGCAGTGTTAACCACAGTGCCACCGTGCGCTTCCCTAATTACCCTCGAAGATGGTGATGTGTTACCTCCTTGAACCACGAGTAGTTCATGTGTTGTATGAACATCCACATTTGTGTTAGAAAGGGAGTTGCAGGATTTTGACCCAGTGGCAGTGAAGAAACGATGATATTGTTCCAAGTCAGGATGGTGTGTGATTTGGAGGAGAGTTTGCTCCTGTCCTACGAGCTGGTAGAGGTTGTGGGTTTGACGAGTGCTATTTAAGGAGCTTTGGTGAATTGCTGCTGTCCGTCTGGTAGGTGGTACATGCTGCTGCCACTAAGCTTTAGTGGGGAGAGAGTGAATATATAAGTTGATGGATGTGGTGCTAATCAAGTGGGCTACTTTATCCTGGCTGGTGTTGAGCTTGTGATGTTGGACCTACTCATCCAGGCAAGTGGATAATATTTAATTCCCACTCCTGACTTGTGCCTTGTAGATGGTGGACCGGCTTTGGGGGAGTGCGTGTGGGTGGGGGACGGGGTGGAGGACGGGGGGGTGGGTGGGGGGTTTGTGGTCAGGAGAGGTGAGTTACTTGCCACAGGATTTTCAGCCTTTGATCTGTTCTTGCACCCGCAGTATTTATTGTGGCTGGTACAGTTCAGTTTCTGGTCAATGGTAACCCTCAGGATGGCGTTAGTGGATATTGTGATTTGCATATAGAGGATTCAATTTTACTGCCTGAACACTGGGGAAAATGTAAAAGGAAATGCAAAAGCATTGGTTTGGCTCATGGCATCGTCAAAACAGATGGGAGGGATTTGGATTTATTGTCACGTGTACCGGGGTACAGTGAATAGTATAGTTCTGCATACAGATGAGGCAGATCGTTCCATACACGAGAAACATAGGACATACGATCAATATACAAGATAAATTCATAGACATCGGGTGTGTAGTGCTACCCAGTAGCGAAGGTGCATGGAGAGATCAACTCAGTCCAAAAGAGGGTCATTCAGGAGTCTGATAGCTTCTTGTTTTTCAATCTTGTTCGTGCGTGTTGTCAGACTTTGGTATTTCCTGCCCGAAGAAAGAAGTTGGAAGAGAACAACCTGGGTGGGAGGGGTCTTAGATTATGCTGTTGATGTTTGTGATTTCCAATGAATACCGTGTAGAATTCGTCAGTTAGTCAATGATGATTCCAGGACTGTTTATGCAGTATGAATAAATTACCATCGTGTCTGATTAATTGTGCAATTGATTCATAAATAATGAAAATATTTTGGCTGCATTTTGAAAGTTTTTTCGGGAAATCGCAGGTGTGTACCTAATAAACCTCGGTGTGCAGGACGTCGTTGACGTGGAAATCTGAAATACAGCCCATTTTTCCAACATTTTAAAAAATTTATTTTTATTGAAGTTTTTCCACAAAAGCCCAGGATTGCTCGTATTGCCTACGAAAGTTCAGGATAAGATCTTCGTGCTATGTTCGGGTGCGCAGAGGGACACATCGCCCTCAACTCGAGGCACCAATAATACATTATGACGTCCTATTCTTGGATACAAGACCTGCTTATACCCTTGCAGGAACCAGACACCGATTCTTTCACACCATGATACAGAAATTTAAAAATTACAGAGAATTTACAAGGGCACTCGTTCTAAAAGGATATTTGCATAGTGGTTAGCACCACTGCCTCATGGCACCAAACGCCCAGGTTCGAACCCATCTGGAGTTTGCACATTCTCCCTGTGTCTGCGTGGGTCTCACACCCACACCAAAAAAGATTTGGGGCAGCAGGGTAGCATGGTGGTTAGCATAAATGCTTCTCAGCTCCAGGGTCCCAGGTTCGATTCCCGGCTGGGTCACTGTCTGTGTGGAGTCTGCACGTCCTCCCCCTGTGTGCGTGGGTTTCCTCCGGGTGCTCCGGTTTCCTCCCACAGTCCAAAGATGTGCGGGTTAGGTGGATTGGCCATGCTAAATTGCCCGTAGTGTCCTAATAAACGTAAGGTTAAGGGGGGGGGTTGTTGGGTTACGGGTATAGGGTGGATACGTGGGTTTGAGTAGGGTGATCATGGCTCGGCACAACATTGAGGGCCGAAGGGCCTGTTCTGTGCTGTACTGTTCTATGTTCTATGTGCAAGCTAGGTGAAATGGCCGTGCTTAATTGCCCCTTAATTGGGAAAAAAGGAATTGGGTACTCTAAATTTATAATAAAATAATTAAAAGACAAGTAGAACCAAAGTTCGCGAAAACGCAGCCGTTCCCACGCTCACATCACGTGACCCCCTATTCAGTGTTTTATTTGCAGCTGAAGTCCTCGTGATACAATTAACTTGTACATTCTGCAAAACGCGACGGAGAAACCAAACTTTTTTCTACATTCTCTCTCTTGGATGTAGCTTAATGTCTGCTGTTTCGTGATTGCCTGTTGAAATTCCGCTAACTGTTAATATGGATTAACCTTGCTGGAATAGCTCATGCTTAAAGTCTATGCCATACTTTGGGATTTCTTAAAATATTACATGGTACGAAAGGGCAGTGGGCCTAAATTCATGACAAATGTTTAAGGAATTGTATCATTTATTCAGGATGTTATATTCCGAGTAAAGCACTTTTATGTGAATTATAACTGATGGCAAGGCAATGTTGTGTGAGCTGCTTGATAATACATGCACCTGTCGTGATGTATTATCCATCACCTTCAATAGAAACAAGAATCCAAATTTGTCGCCAATCCATTATTGTGTGGGTTGTTGTTGCCAGCAATTACAATGACCTATGTGGAGTGGGATTTGTCTAAATTGAGAATGCACGAATGCAAATTATAACATGGTTTATACTTCATCCTGACTTTAGACAGCTAACGGGTTATTTGAAGTAATACTCCAGATTTTGACACAAGAAAACCATAGCCCAATGCAAAGTTTGTCTGGAAATCTTTCTTGATTGTGTTCTTTGGGGAATTAAGTATGATAGTTTATAGTTTAATAAAAACGTCTTCAGCTCTAATACTGTAAAATATCGTGACCTAAACATACCTGACAAAATACTAGTTCACAATTACTTGTATGCATGCAATTATTTATCCATAGCCCCTGCAAATGCTTATACTTTTGTTTTGAGTATACAAAATAACAATGCGTAGTGCAAATTGTACAGAGGGTGGAGGGTGTACCTACACCACATGGACTGCAGCTGTTCAAGAGGCAGCTCAGCATCACTTCAAGGGCACTCAGGAATGGGCAATAATTCTTGAGTTTTCCTGCAGCATCCACATCCCATGAGAAAATAATTTAAAAAAATGATTTTTGGGGAATTTACAAAAGATTAGATTTGTTATTGAAGAAATAAAAATTGACTACTCAATGTGGTGGGTTGACATTTAAGGAAATTTTGGTGTGTTCTGAGGTAGACTGCATCATGTTTTAAATTGTAGTTCTCTTGTTGCAATGTGGCTAATTATTAGAGAATTTCTTAAATATTTAGCTTTTTAAAAATGTGAATAGGAATGTTTCTGTTCGGAGGAATTGCTGATAACTGCATGCATCTGTTTTCAGAATGAGCTGACGTCTCGATTTTTTGACATAAATTATGTATTTTATATTTAGAAAGCTGTGGATTACTTCACAGCTGAAGAGGCACGTTTGAAGTGTAATGATTTTTAATGTAGGGAAATGCGACAATTAATTTACAGCAAGGTCTTACACACATTAATGAGAGAAATTACCAGTCAGTCTCTTTGGGTCATGTTGTTTGAGGGATCAGTGTTGGCCAGGACACCAGGAGAACTCGCCTGGTACCTTTTGCATTCAGCTGAGAAAGTCAATGAACTCCAGTTGTACTCTGCATTTGTAAACCAAGAATACGTACTGAAGTCTTATCGAGTGAGGCTTTGAACGCTTTACCCTCTGACTCTGAGGTGGGAGAGCTACTATTGATCCAAGGTTGATTCCCATGGCAATTATTATTCATGTCTGAGCCGTAACAACACCACGATGCAGTCTCCCCAACCATACACAACTGCACTTCTGGCAAAAGCAGTTGAAATTGCTGACCATTTTTGCATTTTTCACTCTGGGATCTTGATTGGTGACCATCATCTCTCTCGGCACATTGGATCTGTGACCTTCCTGTAGTTCAGCTGGCCAATGGAAAATCTTGACAAGGCATTGGGAAAACTTAATTAAATTAACAAACATTTAAAATAGTTTGAAAATGCTTAATGATGTAATGTCTCTTTCAATTATAATAATCTAAATTTTGTTTTCACTTCCTTCTTTAGGGCCTATTCCCTTGTGGATTCCAGTCAAGTTTCTACCTTCCTCATCTCCATTTTACTCATTGTCTATGGAAGCTTCAGGTAAGTTTGTTATTAGCTTTGGTAGCAGAGATGTATTTATATAGGCATTGATTGACTGACTATGCATTGTGTATAACGAACATTAACACAGGTGCTGAGAACTGTGACCCCTGGAAGCTGACTTCGGTGGGGCATTCGGAAAGGATCAAGGGATATGGTGGAATGCGGGATCAAGATATGATCAGCCATGATCATAATGAATAGCAGAGCAGGCTCCAATGGCCGAAAGGCCTTGTCTTGCTTCCTTTTTATATGCATGTCTGTATAGGTTTATCCTTTGAAGAAAATACCACCCTGAAGGTGGTTTTCTTCAAAGCAGTTGCATTTTGGCAGAATTGATTTGGGTTTATTATATCAAGTTTGACTTGTGGTTGTGGTTAAAGAACTAATTTGGTGTCTTCTGCTAATTATGCCTAACATGTTGGATGGCGTAGAATGGATGGGAGGCAAATTAATTAAACTTTTCTGACTTCCATTTATGTTTAGAATCAACAAATCTTTGTTGTTTCCGACATTGAATGCTGACAGATTTGGAATTGAAGTTGGCACTCAACTGCAGTCATTTCAGATTAGTATTAATGATAAGTAGCTATTTGTTCCTGAGGTCACTGAAGCTGTCAACCTAAATAAAAGCAAATTACTGCGGATGCTGGAATCTGAACCCAGAGAGAAAATGCTGGAAAATCTCTGCAGGTCTGGCAGCATCTGTAGGTCGAGAAAAGAGCTAATGTTTCGAGTCCAGATGACCCTTTGTAAAAGCCTAAATAAAATGTTGTTTCGTAAAGCTACACTCATGTGACCTTGAGACACAGGGGAAGCCATGAGGAGATAGAGAAATGTGGGAATTGTCAAAGATAATAGAACAACATAAAATGGAGAGGAGTAACGACATGTAGAAACTGCTGAATTGGAAAACATTGATCGTTGGAGTAGCGAATAGCCTGAGGAAGCCTAAAGGCAAATTATTTTTCTTTTGCATTTTGCTATGTTTAGATTTCTGGTGCCGTAGACTCTATGATTGTACTGCTGTGCTGGGTAGAGGATATGAACTGAAGAGGTAGACCATCAATCTCTGACCCTGTTTGAACAGTGTTTGAACAGCAGGTATCCTCCATATAAAGTAAAACAAATAAAGGTGCTAAACAAATAAAGCCGCCAAAGACCCAGGTGACCATAAGAAGAGAAAAGAAAATTACTGCGGATGCTGGAATCTGAAACGAAAGGGAAAATGTTGGAAAATCTCAGCAAGTCTGGCAGCATCTGTAGGGAGAGAAAAGAGCTAACGTTTCGAGTCCTATGACTCTTTGTCAAAGCTAACAGACAGAGAGAGTGGGAAATATTTATACTGTGGAATGAGAATGAAAGATGGGTCATAGCCACAGAAACCCAGGGAAACCGGGTGCTAATGGCCACAGATACCAAGGGGAAAGACTGTTAATGGCAGTCCCCAGAGAGGACAAAAGATGTGAAAGGTCAAACAGCAGAGAAACTAACATCAGAGGATAGACTGTAGGTGTGGGGGGAGGGGAAGGGGGAAGCAAAGAGGAGAAAGGTGCAGGAAAGGTGGATAAGATTGGGATGGGGGGGGGGGGAGAAATTAAATGTATATTAAGAAAGAAAGAAATGGAAAAGACAGCTAAAATGAAATGAAAACAAATGGGTCGAGGTGGGGCTGATCATCTGAAGTTGTTGAATTCGATGTTAAGGCCGGAAGGCTGTAGCGTGCCTAACCGGAAGATGAGATGTTGTTCCTCCAGTTTGCGTTGCGCTTCACTGGAACATTGCAGCAGGCCAAGAACAGACATGTGGGCATGGGAGCAGGGACTTATATTAAAATGGCAAGCAACAAGAAGGTCAGGATCCTGAATGCGCACAGACCGAAGATGCTCAGCAAAGCGATCACCCAGTCTGCGTTTGGTCTCTCCGATATAGAGGAGACCACATTGGGAGCAGCGAATGCAGTAGACCAAATTGGAAGAGATGCAAGTGAAACGCTGCTTAACCTGGAATGTGTGTTTTGGGCCTGGAATGTTAAGCATGGAAGAGGTAAAGGGGCATGTATTACACCTTCTGCGATTGCATGGGAGAGGTACTGGCTATGGTGGAGGAGTGGACTAGATTGTCTCGGAGGGAATGGTCTCTGCGGAATGCTGACAGAGGGAGTGAAGGCAAGATGTGTTTGGTAGTGGCATCACGCTGGAGTTGGCGAAAATGCCGGAGGATTATGCTTTGCATACGGAGGCTGGTGGGATGAATTGTGAGAACGAGGGGGACTCTATCCTTGTTCTGGGAGGCAGTGGAGTGGGAGAGGGTAGTGGCGCGTTTGCCACCAGCCTCTGTATGCAAAGCATAATCCTCCGCCATTTTTGCCAACTCCAGCGTGATGCCACCACCAAACACATCTTCCCTTCACACCCTCTTGTCAACATTCCGCAGAGACCATTCCCTCCGAGACAATCTCGTCCACCCCTCCACTATACCCAGTACTTCTCCCATCACCCATGCAATTATTAATGCAGGTGGGCCTTCATTAATAATCTCAGCCAGTATGGGAATTGAACCTGCACTATTGGCCTCACTCTGCATCACAAACCAGCAGTCCAGCCAACTGAGCTAAACTGGTGCTTAAAACCAAGCACCAGTAAAACACTCTCTTTAACACATTCCACTTTCACAATGCTAGTGCTAAGAGGGAGTCGAACATCTCCCTGGGTGGTCAGAGACTGAAGCACCTATTTATCTTGGTGCCATCCTTGGCAGAACCCTCGTATACACACCGCCTCATCAAGACTGCAGAAAAAATTAAAGTCCGTAATAATCTCCTCACTAAGGTGGCGAGTACTCATGGGGATCAAAGGTCAAGACTCTTAAGGACATCTGCTCTTGCCATCACGTACTCAACTGCAAAATACTGCACACCAGTATGGTACCAATCTGCACAGACCAAATTTACCATTGTGCAATTCAACTCAACATGCGCATCATCACAGGTATTCTTTGACCAACTCCACTCTTTGGTCCCAATCGTGAGCAACATTCCGTCCCAACATCAGGAGCGTGATTGCAACAAGCAGGTTGCTGGAGAAGGTCTACTCCAAAGAAAGCCTGCCTTTATTCAAGGACCTATTCAACCAACAGCAGTGCACCTTCCCTCATGCCACCCCATATGTCTAACCCCAACACGCTCAGGAGTAACTGAGGACATTTGGCAGGAGAAAATATTTACCAGGAACCACTCTGATCGAAGACCTCACCGCTCGTACACCTGGCTTCGATCTACTATGGCAACAATGTGGGCCCTTTTAAACGGTTTCCGGACTAGCCAAGCCTTCTGTGCAGCCACCCAACATCAGCGAGGGTTGTCCAAGACCATCCAGGCTGTAGCTGCGGTGCAGCCCAAATAATGACACATATTGTTGAGTGGCTGCTGACTAAACCTCAAGCCAGACTTAAAGAAAACTCCATCCAGCCACTGATGAGGCTGTTGCTTGGCTCTGTGACTATATGTGCATTAAATAAATAAATGACAAAATCATACCAAAGAGCTTCATATAGGTGCAATTAGATAAAAATGGGTGCTGGGCCAATGAAGAAGATATTGGGAGAAGTGACTAAAAGCTTAGCCAAAGACGTAGGTTTTAGAACTGTTTTAATGGATTGGAGATCGTGGAATTTAGAGAATTTCAGTGCATGGGGCCCAGGTGGTTGAAGACGCATTGCCAATAATGGAGCAAGTGAAGGGGCACACAAAAGGCCAGTTTTACATGAGGAACAGTGCTGCATTTCAGGTTGGGAAGGTTGTTGGGCTGGAGGAGATTTAAGATCGGGAGGGGCAAGACTTGAATGGTTTGGATTCATTATCGTACCGCTTGGTGAACTTGCTGATTAAGCAATCGATGGATGCTAATCCCAGCATATTACAAGAGAGTGCACTGCAGAAATTTATTGACACAATTTACTAAACTTACTAAGTGTGCAATTGAGAACATTTGTGTCTGGTCACTAGACCAGGTATGCCATTGGTATATAAAGAGCATCCAGAACCATTTTTTTCTTTTTTTTGCATTAAAGAAGCCTTTGAAAAGTAGCAAATTTGTAGATTCTTAAGACCATTCTATTTTTCTGAACATTCTTTGTGCAACTCGGAAGGTACCAACTACAAAAAAGATGTACAGACACACTCTGGTAGATGTAGAGAACTAATAGGGGGATATACTGATGAGATCGGATGAATTAAGGTGGGAGGAGGCTCAAATGGAACATACCCGAGGCCCATTGCGCTGAAAGGCCTCTTTCAATGTTGTACTTTATATGTAAGAAAAAAATGCAACTTTTGCTATGGTAACTGGGTTCTGCAGAAGACCTGGATTGATGAAGTACTCCAGAGACTTGCACACAGAATGCAGTTGTTGTACTAACATTCATTGAAACAATGCATTTTAAAATGAACAGGCTGTTTCCATTGAAAATGTCTCACGCAAATGTTAAAGTTTTGAACTGAATTTCTGCTATCTGCTTAAAATAATCAGGTAATTACATGATGTGGCAAAAGAAGATTAACAGAGAATGCATTTTTATCACAAAAAAAAACTACTTTGTTCATAGAATTCATACAGTGCAGAAGGAGGCCATTTGGCCCATCAAGTCTGCACCAACCTTCTGAAAGAGCACTCTGCGCAAATCCACTTCCCAATAACACCTTAACCTAACCTTCACAGCCCTGGACACGAGGGGGCCATTTAGCATGGCCAATCCACCTGACCTGCACATCTTTGGACTGGGGGAGGGAATCGGAGAACCCAGTTTTTAGACTGGAGAAGTATAGTTTTCTGGGAGCTCTGACCTGTAGTAGTCGAATGCAATCAGCAGTTAGGTGATTCGAATAAGAATTAGACTTTGTCATGATATGCAAACATGCAGCTAATGAACACACAGAATAGGACATGACCAATGAGCAGTCAGGACACTCTGGTGGTATCTCACTATAAAAGAGATGAGGCACTCGCACCTCTCCTCTTTCCACAGACCAACATCTACAGAGTGAGACAGGGTGTATCCTCAGCATCACACCCCAGCACGTGGCTTCAAGCAAGGCTGGTTCAGTTAGACTGAGTTACTACATTTAGATTAGCAGAGAGCCAAACTCATTGAGAACTGTTAATATTTCAATAAAACACATTGAACTCACTTCAAAGTCTGGAGCATCTTTTACTCAAAACTGCATCTAGGGGCTTTTCACAGTAACTTCATTTGAAGCCTACTTGTGACAATAAGCGATTTTCATTTCAAGTGGCAGCTTGTTATTCCAAATTACATAACACAACAGATTTGTGGGAAGTGCCAGCAATTATATCTAATATCAGAATCAGCCTAAAGTCAAGGCATTTTCTATGTGTATCTAGTTGGTGAGCACACCGAGCATTTTTTTGTTGTTGCAAATCTTGGTATGTTATTTGTCAGGGAGGTCACCATGCTTGCTCTCCTCAATTCCAGTTTGGTAGGTGTTTAGTAAATTGACTATAGATGTGCTCCATATGTGATCAATCATTGTATCGAACATGGAACTGAGTCTAATGGTATCCTCAGTTTTCTTGTTGAACTAACTTCCTTTCTCAAAAACTGGGGATATTCTTTAGAACATTATGCATCCCATCTTTGGATTTAGTGGCAATCCTTGTATTCGTACTTTCTGAAGATATTTGTATTATTTCACCTCAAGCCATTTATTGCTTCTTAGATACCCCTTCTTAGACTATCACCAGATTTGTTTCTCTCAAGGTCCCATCTAATCTTTCTGCTTTATAATGTTCGAGCTACATGTAGGCAAACTCACCATGTCATAAGTATTGTTTTTATGGTAGACTAGACAGATCCAGTTGACTTGTAAACTGCTTCTTAGCTTTAGGTGTCTGACCATATTTTCTGGCTCTTCTGAGGTCTTGTTTGTTTCTTCAATGAATACCTCTTCTCATACCGTCTAATAATAACTTGCTTATCTCTAAAGGTTTTCTTATTAATTTTTATTAACCGCACTCCATCCATTATTCCTATTTCTTTGGGTTTCTTCAGCCCAAAACATCAAGATCCTCTCTCTCTCTCATAACGTTAGACACTTTGGCCCCCAATTGTTCATCCTGAAAGTGTTTGTCATTCTGTGGATGTTCACTTTGTGATTCTAAACTCTTATTGTGCCTCAAATAATTCCCTCATTTTTATCTGTCCTTGTAACTTTCTCCACCTTCCTATCAGAGCCACACCATAATCAGTAGAAAATGTTTGAATCTCTCTGTCTTATGCTCTAAACAGCCAATTAAGTATAGTTGAGGTGCTGTCACTGTAGTGGTGTGGGTCATGGGTTCCCAAACTGGGGTCTGCGGAACCCAGGGAGTTCATGGCAAGACAGGCACGTTTGAAAAATGCTGCACAGTTACCTGATTGGACGAGCATGAAGAGTGGAGTGATGGGGAGAGGGCATCGAAACAAATCTCATGAGGGGGTGCCGGAGCATGTGGGGTGGTCCAGAGTGAGCCTTGGAACAGTGGGGCAGTCTAGAGCGTGCTTATGATTTATGGGAGAGATTCCCGATGTTTAGAGGGCGGGGGCAGTGTGAGTAAGGGGGGCGGGTCATAGTGAGGGTGAGGGAAGAAAGAATTGTGGGGGGTTCGGTGAGTGGGGGGGTTGGGTCAGCGTGTGAGTGTGGGGGGAAGTGCATGTATGTGGGGGGGGGGGCAGTGCGCGTGTGTGTGGGGGGGCAGGGCCTGTTCGCAGTGGGTGTCTGTATGTGCGCCTATGTGGCAGCAACAGGGACGTTGACGGTGTATGCTTGGGTTTCTCTGCTGTACCTGGGAGGTCACTAGAGGTTCCATGGCCTGAAGGTTAGCGAAGCTCTGATGTAGATACATACAGTAAGAAGTCTTACAACACCAGGTTAAAGTCCAACAGGTTTGTTTCAAATCACTAGCTTTCGGAGCGCTGCTCCTTCCTCAGGTGAATGAAGAGGTGGGTTCCAGAAACATACATATAGACAAAATCAATGATGCAAGACGATACTTTGAATGCGAGTCTTTGCTGGTAATTAAGTCTACTGGTCCAGACGGAGCAACTGGAGAAAGGGATAATCACAGGTTGTGTGATTATAATGTGATTATCCTACTGGACTTTCACCTGGTGTTGTAAGACTTCTTACTGTGCTCATCCCAGTCCAACGCCGGCATCTCCACATCGTAGATACGTACAGCAGCCACTGATATAGATATATATACTGCAGCCGAATTGCACACAGCCAGGTCCTGTGAATAATCTTAAAGCAGTGGCCAAATAACTGTTTTAATGATACAGTTTGAGGGATAAATATTAGCTCGGATCATAGCAGAACTCGTTGAATATTAGCATGTGATCTTTTATGCTCACCTGAGGCCAATTAGATTTCTGTTTATTTTCGATCGATGATGTTTGCTGATTCATGGTTAAAGTATGATGTGCCTTCCTGGAACATAGCCAATTCACTGGACTGGAATTCCTCACTGTTTGTAGGGTTTGGTTGCTGAAAGGATTGTGTGGAGAGGAGCTGCTACCATGTGATTAACAACATTACGGCTTGATGGAATCTAATTAAGTGATAAATGAAAGATTTGCACTGATGGGGAAGACTATCCCTGTAAGTAATTGAAGTCTGCATAATGGACGACCACCACACTTGAGCATCTTTACAAGGCTGTATTAAAGTTGTTTTTATGTAATTCCAGTCCTTCTCAAGCATAGATTTTAGACTGGCTGTAAAGCTGCCAGGGATTGTTTGAACTGGCAGAGCAGAATATGTGCTGACTTGCCAGAAACTGGTCTTTCAGGTTTTTGCGAATTCTACATTTTGGCTTGCAGCCAGTGTAGTGTAACCCAAACCTTGGCAATCGCAGGCAGACATGCATCTCACTGACACCAATACAAAAGGACCAATAAGTGGTAATGTAGTAATATCATGTACTGTACAATAATGATGAAAATATGTGGAATATATGAATTAATCATCACTGTATAGGTAGAAATAAAATTAACCGGTGACATTGTAGCCAATTGTTCTATTCTTAATCAACTATTTTGTAAGATGCAAATCTTTTCATTTACGGGATGTGGGTGATGTACCATCAATTGGACTCTAGCCACGATTAATATCCAAACTTTGGCTTTAATCAGCTAGTTGTTAGCCCGGTGGTCGACTACAGAGAAAGGCCGACTGCCGGGAACTCTGGGTACTTATTCCCCATCTCGGAGGCGGGGTCTACTTGCCCCTCGACCAATTGGTGAGCAGTCACATGACTAGTCCCAGCCAATCGGACAAGAGGCACATGACCAGCCAATGGGAAACCCATGCTCTGCACCAATGGCAGTGCCCACATTCATACCACCACATTCATCCCTTGTGGAGAAAGAAGGGGAGGGGGGTGTAAGTGGAAAGGGGGGGGGGGAGGGAAAGGGGGGGGGGGAGGGAAGAGGGAAAGGGGGGGGGGAAGAGGGAAAGGGGGGGGGGAAGAGGGAAAGGGGGGAAGAGGGAAAGGGGGGGGGAAGAGGGAAAGGGGGGGGGAAGAGGGAAAGGGGGGGGGAAGAGGGAAGGGGGGGGAAGAGGGAAAGGGGGGGGGGGAAGAGGGAAAGGGGGGGGGAGGAGAGGGAAAGGGGGGGTCCGAGGACTGGTGGTATGAGCAGCGAAAATCGAGAAAGGTGGGCTGCCCACTGGCTCGTGGCAAAAAAAACAATACTACTACTACTTAAAATGCAACAGAATAACAACAAAGTCCAAAATGTCCCATGGTCGCATTAGATGGGCACGATCAGCCTGTCGGGTGCCTGTGGTGTTCTAGAGGACCGTCGCAGTGGAGCTGGTGACGTCGGGCCGATGGTCGTCCTTGCCTTCGGGAGCGTCGGTCGTAGATGTGTCTCCGCACCCCGGGCCCGGTGGTGGCGACGCTGTAATCGGGGGAGAGGGGGCATGTGCGCTGGGTCGTGGGGGCGCTGGGGGAATTGGGGTGGGGGGGGTGGGAGGTGTTGATGTAGGGGGAGAAGGCCGCACGCCGACGGGTGTCAGGTCCCAAAGTGAGACCGTATCCTGCCGACCGTCGGGATACTCCACGTACGCATACTGCGGGATGGCGTGGAGTAACTGGACTCGCTCAACCAACGGGTCGGACTTGTGCACCCGCACATGCTTCCGGAGCAAGATGGGCCCGGGGGTGGCCAGCCAGGTCGGGAGAGGGGATCCTGAGGACGACTTCCTGGGGAAAACAAGGCGACGTTCATGAGGTGTTTGATTAGTGGTAGTACAGAGGAGAGACAGGTTTGAATGCAGGGCGTCGGGGATGACTTCTTGCCAACGTGGAATAGGGAGATCTCTGGACCGTAGGGCCAGCAGGATGGTCTTCCAAATGGTGCTGTTCTCCCGCTCGACCTGACCGTTACCCCGGGGGTTATAACTGGTCGTCCTGCTAGAGGCTATGCCCCTGCTGAGCAGGAACTGACGCAGTTCGTCACTCATAAAGGAGGACCCCCGGTGGCTGTGGATGTACGCGGGGTAACCGAACAGGGAGAAGATGGATAGGAGGGCCTTTATGACGGTTGTTGTGGTCATGTCGGGACAGGGAATGGCGAAAGGGAAGCGGGAGTATTCGTCGATAACACTCAAGAAATATGTGTTACGGTTGTTGGAGGGGAGGGGACCCTTGAAGTGTCTACTGAGACGTTCAAAGGGGCGGGATGCCTTGATCAGATGCGCTCGTTCGGGGTGATAGAAGTGCGGTTTGCACTCGGCGCAGACGTGGCAGTCCCTGGTGACGGTCCTGACTTCCTCAACGGAGTAGGGCAGGTTGCGGGTCTTAATAAAATGGTAAAAACGGGTGACCCCTGGATGGCAGAGGTCCATGTGGAGGGAGCGGAGGCGGTCGATCTGTGCGCTGGCGCAGGTACCGTGGGATAGGGCATCGGGAGGCTCGTTGAGCTTCCCAGGACGATACAAGATATCGTAGTTGTACGTGGACAACTCGATCCGCCACCGTAAGATCTTGTCGTTCTTGATCTTGCCCCTCTGTGCATTGTCGAACATGAAAGCGACTGACCGTTGGTCTGTGAGGAGGGTAAACCTCCTGCCGGCCAGATGGTGCCTCCAATATCGCACAGCTTCGACTATGGCCTGTGCCTCCTTTTCCACCGAGGAATGGCGGATTTCGGAAGCGTGGAGGGTTCGTGAAAAGAAGGCCACGGGTCTGCCCGCTTGGTTCAGGGTGGCCGCCAGAGCTACGTCAGATGCGTTTCTCTCGACCTGGAATGGGAGGGACTCGTCGATAGCATGCATTGTGGCCTTTGCGATATCCGCTTTGATGCGGCTAAAGGCCTGGCGGGCCTCCATCGACAGGAGAAAGGAGGTGGACCGGATGAGGGGGCGGGCTTTGTCAGCGTAGTTGAGGACCCACTGGGCATAATATGAGAAGAAGCCCAGGCAGCGTTTGAGGGATTTGAGGGAGTTGGGGAGCGGGAGTTCCATCAGGGGGCGCATGCGTTCGGGATCGGGGCCTATCACTCCGTTACGCACTACGTAGCCAAGGATGGCTAGATGGTCGGTGCTAAACACGCACTTATCCTTATTGTAAGTTATATTAAGGAGTTTTGCGGTTCGGAGGAATTTTTGGAGGTTGATGTCGTGGTCCTGCTGGTCGTGGCCGCAGATGGTGACGTTATCGAGATACGGGAAGGTGGCCCATAAATCGTGCTTGTCGACCATTCGGTCCATCTCCCGTTGGAAGACCGAGACTCCATTTGTGACACCGAATGGAACCCTGAGGAAGTGGTAGAGGCCCCCATCTGCCTCAAACACGGTGTACTTTTGGTCACTCGCGTGGATGGGGAGCTGGTGGTAGGGGGCGGACTTAAGGCCCCCCGTGGAGAAGACTTTGTTTTTCGCGATCCTGTTGACCAGGTCGGAAATACGGGGGAGAGGATACGCGTCCAGCTGTGTAAACCTGTTGATGGTCTGACTGTAATCGATGACAATCCGGTTTTTCTCCCCAGTCCGAACGACCAGCACTTGGGCTCACCAGGGACTGTTGCTGGCCTCGATAACTCCTTCCTTAAGAAGCCTCTGGACCTCGGGGCCCGATGAAGGTCCGGTCCTGGGCACTGTATCGTCTGCTCCAAGTGGCGACAGGTTTACAATCTGGGGTGAGATTAGCAAACAAGGAAGGGGGGGATCCACTTTGAGGGACGCAAGGCTGCAAACAGTAAGAGGGGGAATGGGGGGGCCGAATTGAAAGGTCAAGCTCTGCAGGTTGCACTGGAAATCCAGGCCCAAGAGTGCCGGAGCGCTTAGACGGGGGAGGATGAGGAGTTTGAAGTTTCTGAAAACCCTCCCCTGGACCGTGAGGTCCACTGCAGCAACCGGTGATTTGGACGGAGTGCGAACCCGGGGCCAATTTAATCTTGTGCTTAACTGGATGGATGGGGATCGCGCAGCGTCTTGCCGTGTCGGGGTGGACGAAACTTTCCGTGCTCCCGGAGTCCAGCAGGCATCTCGTTTTGTGTCCGTTGAGCTGGATCGTTGTCGTAGTCTTGGCGAGCGTGCGTGGTCGCGACTGGTCGAGTTTGATGGAAGCAAGTCGTAGTGAGAGTTCCAGATCCTCCTCGGTGGCAGAGTAATCGCTTGCAGGGCCTTCCGTGTTGGCCCAAGATGGCGGCGCCCAGCACCCGCACGTGGTGTCCGGGTCCCAAGCTGGCGGCGCCCGTGGGAACCTCGTGGCGGCTGGGGGCAGTGTCAGCGGTGTCCGCGGGCCGGTCGGGGCAGCTGGGAGCGAGGGTCGGGAGGATCGTGGGGCCGGGAGGCGGGCAGGAGAGGTTGGTGCGCGGCGCTGGGCCCTAGGGGAGGCGCGGGGGGGGGGGGGCGCCGATCCGCTGTTGCTGCGCGGAACAGCAGCGACTGACTTGGTCTGGCAGACCACCGCGTAGTGGCCCTTCTTCCTGCATCTCTTGCGCGGAGCGGGCCGGGCAGCGCGGGCGGGGGTGCTTGGAGAGACCACAAAAATAGCAACGGGGCCCCGCTAGTTTGTCGGAGTGACCCGCAGCACAGGCTTGGGGGGGGGGGGGGGGGTCCACGGAGGACGGGGGTGGCGCGTGCCATGAAGTCCAGGGGGTTGCCGCGCGGCCGGGGGCGTATGCGCGGGCGTTCAGGTCAGTAACCACCAGGGAGGTTGCAAGAGTCCGTGCCTCAGCTAGGCTGAGGGCGTTCTTCTCTAGCAATCGTTGGCGGATAGAAGGGGACTGCATGCCAGCAACGTAAGCGTCTCTAATTAAAAGTTCCATGTGCTCAGTCGCCGAAACTTGGAGACATGCGCACTTTCTCCCTAGAGTTGTGAGGGCCTGGTAAAACTCGTCGAGTGACTCACCAGGGAACTATTGTCTAGGCGTCAGGAGATGCCGTGCGTATACTTCGTTGATCGGCTGGAGAAAGTGTCCTTTGAGAATCTCCATGGCAGCATCATAATCGCTTTCGTCCTCAATCATTGAGTATACCGCTGTGCCCACGCATGAGTGGAGGATGTGGAGTTTCTGCTCCTTGGTGGGCTTGCCGGCTGCAGTCGTCAGGTAACTATTAAAACATGCCTGCCAGTGTTTAAAGATTGCAGACGCATTTGAAGCATGCGGGCTGGTGCGGAGGCAGTCAGGCTTGATGCGTAGCTCCATTCCAAAATTCCAGCTGATTAAATTGATGTACCATCAATTGGACTCGAGACACGATTAAGATCCAAACTGTGGCTTTAATCAGCTAGTTGTTAGCCCAGTGGTCGACTACAGAGAAAGGCCGACCGCCGGGAACTCTGGGTACCTATACCCCGCCTCGGAGGCGGGGTCTACTTGCCTCTTGACCAATTGGTGAGCAGTCACATGACTAGTCCCAGCCTGTCAGACGCGAGGCACATGACCAGCCAGAGCCAATGGGAAACCCATTGTGAAACTCCAATGGGAGTTCCAGGATGTTGCCCCAGCGATAGTGAAGGAATAGAGATGTATTTCCAAGTCAGGGTGGTGAGTCTTCCTACATGGAGCAGCGGCGGAGAGCTGATCAGGTGCTTTGATCGCTGAAGTCACATGTTCTGGGTGCGCGAGAGATTCCTCCATTTTGCAGCTGGCACCAGTGCCTGTGTGAACTCCAGGGCCTCTGGTGAACAGAGAAGAAGCTGAAAACAGGAACAAAGCGACATAAAGGTGATTACTTGTGGTATGGATTATTAATTGTGCCACTGCAAATCAGAATTCAAAGTTTGAGTTGTATACAATGAAGCACTGGCAAATTAAAGTTGAAACCCTCAAAGACATTTGAAGACTAAGCATGGCGAGTTCGAGGACAAACCTCTATTTTTCAACAGATGCAGCGAGAACTTTTCAGCTGAAGTCATTATCAGAAAACATTGAATAACAAAGCAAGTGAGATCGTGAGGACAGAGCAGGTCGTCTGTCACATGCGAAGTTCAGGCCTTCCGGCGTGGGTTGCGAGCGTCGCCTGGCTGCTGCGTCGCGAAGGATGGCTGGTTGTAAAGATGATCCCGGGCAAAAAAGTTTGAAAAACACTGTTCTAGGTGATAGCGGTCGTGGGTTTGAAAGATGCTGTCTAAGGAACCTTGGTGAGTTGCTGCAGTACATCTTGTAGATGATACATGTAGCTGCCACTGTTTGTCGGTGGTGGAGGGTTTGAATGTTTGTGGAAGTGGTAGCAATCAAGCGGGATGCTTTGTCCTGGATGTTGGTCGAGCCTCTTGAATGTTGTTGGAGCTGCACTCATCCAGGCAAGTGGAGGGTATTCATTACACTGATTTGTGTCTTGTAAATGGTGGATAGGCTTTGGGGGGGATCAGGAGTGAGTTACTCGCCATAGGATTCCTCGTCTTTGACCTGCCCTGTGAAGTTCTTTGCATTTCTTGGTCTTTTTCACTTCCAGTTAGCTCCAGAATTTAAAAAGCAATTTTGATATTTGGCAAAACCATTTTTTAAAATCCAGAATTCCCAAACTGGGTTCCGCAGAACCCAGGGGGTCTGCAGGAACCTCCCAGGAGGACCGGGACAGGATGGGTAAGTTTGAAAAATG
The DNA here is from genome assembly GCF_902713615.1 of Scyliorhinus canicula. Taxonomy (NCBI): domain Eukaryota; kingdom Metazoa; phylum Chordata; class Chondrichthyes; order Carcharhiniformes; family Scyliorhinidae; genus Scyliorhinus; species Scyliorhinus canicula. Next base: position 63,157,845 of record NC_052146.1, read on the forward strand.
TCGCAGAACTGCATGTCTGATCAGGGGGTGGTTTCTGAAGAAACCATTCTCTGATTAATGGGAAGAGAAGTGCTCAGAACCAAACTGTGAGGGGGTTCTTCTAGCACAGGCCTAGGATCGGGTGGGGGGGGGGGGGGGGGGTCCAGTATGGGCCTCGGCGCACGCGAAGCTAGAGCATGGGGGTGGGAGGGGGGGCTTCCAGTGCAATGCTCTGCTGTGTCTGTGTATGTGTAACAATGCTTACCAATGCAATGACACAATAGCCCTGAACTAGATATCTCCACTCCAGCAAAACCGATCTCGGGTTAAAATCCACTGTTAACTATGCTTACCTGACCCAGGCATACTTGCTTAATCGAGCTGTCTTGAATACGCTCCTTGATATATCCTTCAGAAACCAGCTGCAGATTCTTGCCTGCCGCAGACTACTGTTTAAACTGCCAACCTGAGACACTGCTCCTGTCAGCAAATCTTTAACTTACTGTCTTGAGAACAGCCACTTGTCTGATCTGACCCAGTCGAATCTTTACAACCATAGAATTCTTGCAGTGTAGAAGGAGGCCATTCGGCCCATCGAGTCTGAGCTAACTCTTTGAAAGCGCACCCTGCCTAGGTCTACTCCCTGACCCTATCCCCAGAACTGCAAATCCCCATGTAACCACATCTGAGGGGCAATTTAACACAGCTAGTCCACTTAACCTGCATATCTTTGGACTGTGGGTGGAAACCCGAGCATCCGGGGGAAACCACGCAGACACTCCACGCAGTCTCCCAAGGCTGGAATTTATCCTGGATCCCTGGCGCTGTGAGGCAGCAGTGCTATCCATTGTGCTATTGTGCCACCCCAAAAGCTGAACTGTATCAATAATCTGGTAGTCTGTCCACAGTTTGATCTAAATTCACTGTATTGAGATCAGCTGCTTCTCTGGCCACATCCCAATCTAAAACTGAATTTTTTAACTGCTACCTCAACATCTGACTGCTTCAGACCGTGGCTCCTCACATTAACTGCATCATCTTGTTTAAACTAAACACAATGTCTCTACTCTGCTGCGGACCCTCTAAATATAAACAAATTTCAATTAGCCCAACTTCAAACAGTATCCCGGGCTGGAATGAATTATATTATACGATGTTTTAATTGCACCTCTATCTCCAAAGAGTGAGTGTCTGCTGCCTTTCAAACCAGGATTTCTAAAAACATTCACTCACACACTATCCCAGGTTTTACTCCTTCATTCATCGTGTGTGTGTGTGTGTGTGTGTGTGTGTGTGTGTGTGTGTGTGTGTGTGTTATATAAGATAACTTAAGCTAAAGGTTATGTGTGTTATAAGAGAACTTAAGCTAAAGGTTACTAAATATTCAGCAGGCTGGTTGCAGCAATGTAAGGAAAGGTAACATAGAACATAGAAAAATACAGCACAAAACAGGCCCTTCGGCCCACGATGTTGTGCCGAACCTTTGTCCTAGATTAATCATAGATTATCATAGAATTTACAGTGCAGAAGGAGGCCATTCGGCCCCTCGAGTCTGCACCGGCTCCTGGAAAGAGCACCCTACCCAAGGTCAACACCTCCACCCTATCCCCATAACCCAATAACCCCACCCAACACTAAGGGCAATTTTGGACACTAAGGGCAATTTATCATGGCCAATCCACCTAACCTGCACACCTTTGGACTGTGGGAGGAAACCGGAACACCCGGAGGAAACCCATGCACACACTGGGAGAATGTGCAGACTCCGCACAGACAGTGACCCAAGCCAGAATCGAACCTGGGATCCTGTAGCTGTGAAGCAATTATGCTATCCACAATGCTACCACGCTGCCCTTAAGAACAAATTAATCTACACTACATTATTCTACTGTAATCCATGTCCCTATCCAATAGCCGCTTGAAGGTCCCTAATGTTTCCGACACAACAACTACTACAGGCAGTGCATTCCATGCCCCCACTACTCTTTGGGTAAAGAACCTATCTCTGACATCCCCCCCTATATCTTCCACCATTCACCTTAAATTTATGTCCCTTTGTAATGGTTTGTTCCACCCGGGGAAAAAATCTCTGACTGTCTACTCTATCTATCCCCATATCATCTTATAAACCTCTATCAAGTTGCCCCTCATCCTTCTCCGTTCTAATGAGAAAAGGCCTAGCACCCTCAAACTTCACTCGTAAGACCTACACTCCATTTCAGGCAACATCCTGGTAAATCTCCTTTGCACCTTTTCCAAAGCTTCCACATCCTTCCGAAAATGAGGCGACCAGAACTGCACACAGTACTCCAAATGTGGCCTCACCAAGGTTTTGTACAGCTGCATCATCACCTCACGGCTCTTAAATTCAATCCCTCTGCTAATGAACGCTAGTACACCATAGGCCTTCTTCACAGCTCTATCCACTTGAATGGCAGCTTTCAAAGATCTATGAGCATAGACCCCAAAATCTCTCTGCTCCTCCACATTGCCAAGAACCCTACCGTTAACCCTGTATTCAGCATTCATATTTGTCCTTCCAAAATGGACAACCTCACACTTTTCAGGGTTAAACTCCATCTGCCACTTCTCAGCCCAGCTCTGCATCCTATCTATGTCTCTTTGCAGCCAACAACAGCCCTCCTCACTATCCTCAACTCCACCAATCTTCGTATCGTCTGCAAATTTACTGACCCACCCTTCAACTCCCTCATCCAAGTCATTAATGAAAATCACAAACAGCAAAGGACCCAGAACTGATCCCTGCGGTACGCCACTGGTAACTGGGCTCCAGACTGAATATCTGCCATCCACCACCACTCTCTGACTTCTATCGGTTAGCCAGTTCGTTATTCAACTGGCCAAATTTCCCACCATCCCATGCCTCCTTACTTTCTGCATAAGCCTACCATGGGGAACCTTATCAAATGCCTTACTAAAATCCATGTACACTACATCCACTGCTTTACCTTCATCCACATGTTTGTCACCTCCTCAAAGAATTCAATAAGACTTGTAAGGCAAGACTTACCCCTCACAAATCCGTGCTGACTATCCCTAATCAAGCAGTGTCCCAGATGCTCAGAAATCCTATCCCTCCGTACCCTTTCCATTACTTTGCCTACCACCGAAGTAAGACTAACTGGCCTGTAATCCCCAGGGTTATCCCTATTCCCTTTTTTGAACAGGGGCACGACATTCGCCACTCTCCAATCCTCTGGTACCACCCCTGTTGACAGTGAGGATGAAAAGATCATTGCCAACAGCTCTGCAATTTCATCTCTTGCTTCCCATAGAATCCTTGGATATATCCCGTCAGGCCCGGGGGACTTGTCTATCCTCAAGCTTTTCAAAATGCCCAACACATCTTCCTTCCTAACAAGTATCTCCTCGAGCTTACCATTCTTTCACACTGTCCTCTCCAACAATATGGCCCCTCTTGTTTGTAAATACTGAAGAAAAATACTGGTTCAAGACCTCTCCTATCCTCACTCAATACACAATCTCCCGCTACTGTCCTTGATTGGACCTACCCTCGCTCTAGTCATTCTCATATTTCTCACATATGTGTAAAAGGCCTTGGGGTTTTCCTTGATCCTACCCGCCAAAGATTATTCATGCCCTCTTGGCTCTCCTAATCCCTTTCTTCAGTTCCCTCCTGGCTGTCTTGTATCCCTCCAGCGCCTGTCTGAACCTTGTTTCCTCAGCCTTACATAAGTCTCCTTCTTCCTCTTAACAAGACATTCAACCTCTCTAGTCAACCATGGTTTCTTCACTCTTCCCTGCCTGACAGGGACAGACATATCAAGGACACGTAGTACCTGTTCCTTGAACAAGTTCCACATTTCACTTGTGTCCTTCCCTGACAGCCTATGTTCCCAACTTGTGCACTTCAATTCTTGTCTGACAGCATTGTATTTACCCTTCCCCCAATTGTAAACCTTGCCCTGTTTTACGCGCTTATCCCTCTCCCTTACTAAAGTGAAAGTCACAGAATTGTGGTCACTATCTCCAAAATGCTCCCCCACTAATAAATCCATCACTTGCCCTGGTTCATTAACAAGTAGCAAATCCAATATGGCCTCTCCTCTGGTCGGACAATCTACATGGTGTGTTAAAAAAGCTTCCTGGACACACTGCACAAACACCACCCCAACCAAACTATTTGATAGCCATGATTCACCTGAAGAAGGAGCCGTGCTCCGAAAGCTCGTGTTTGAAACAAACCTGTTGGACTTTAACCTGGTGTTGTAAGACTTCTTACCAAACTATTTGATCTACAGTTTCCACTCAATGTTTGGGAAGTTGAAGTCACCAATGACTACTACCCTGTGACTTCTGCACCTTTCCAAAATCAGTTTCCCAGTCTGTTTCTCCACATCTCTGCTGCTATTGGGGGGCCTATAGAAAACTCCCAACAAGGTGACTGCTCCTTTCCTATTTCTGACTTCAACCCATATTACCTCAGTATGCAGATCCACCTCAAACTGCCTTTCTGCAGCTGTTATACTATCTCTAATTAACATTGCCACCCCCCCCCCCCCCCCCCCCCCCCCCCAAACCTCTTTTATCACCCTCCCTAATCTTGTTGAAACATCTATAACCAGGGACCTCCAACAACCATTTCTGCCCCTCTTCTATCCAAGTTTCCGTGATGGCCACCACATCGTAGTCCCAAGTACCGATCCATGCCTTAAGTTCACCCACCTTATTCCTGATGCTTCTTGCATTGAAGTATACACACTTCAACCCATCTCCTTGCCTGCAAGTACTCTCCTTTGTCAGTATTACCTTCCCCACTGCATCACCACGTGCTTTGGCGTCCTGAATATCGGCTTCCTTAGTTGCTGGATTACAAATCCGGTTCCCATTCCCCTGCCAAATTAGTTTAAACCCTCCCGAAGAGTACTAGAAAACCTCCCTCCGAGGATATTGGTGCCCTTCTGGTTCAGATGCAACCCGTCCTGCTTGTACAGGTCCCACCTTCCCCTGAAATGGGCTCCAATTATCCAAATACCTGAAGCCCTCCCTCCTACATCATTCCTGCAGCCACGTGTTTAACTGCACTCTCTCCCTATTCCTAGCCTCGCTATCACGTGGCCCCGGCAACAAACCAGAGATGACTCTGCCTGTCCTGGCTTTTAACTTCCAGCCTATCTCCCTAAACTCGTTTATTACCTCCACAGCCCTTTTCCTACCTACGTCGTTGGTACCAATGTGCACCACGACTTCTGGCTGCTCACCCTCCCCCTTCAGGATCTTGAAGACATAATCCGAGACATCCCTGGCACCCGGGAGGCAACATACCTTCCGGGAGTCTCGCTCGCGACCACAGAATCTCCTATCTATTCCCCTAACCATTGAATTTCCTATTACTATTGCTTTTCTATTCTCCCCCCTTCCCTTCTGAGCCCCAGAGCCAGAGACCTGACCGCTAGGGCCTTCCCCCGTAGGTCATTCTTTTTCTCTCTCGCTCTCTCGCTCTCTCTCTCTCTCTCCTGTGGTTCTGCTGATCACGAGGCAGCATAGCATTTCATTGATGTGTTTGCCAAGATCATCACTGATGGAAATCTACAGAACAAATCTACAATGCTATTGAGACATCGTTGATCTGTCGTTATTATCCCAGGAAGACACTGACTACAGCTGATGAGAATGCCAAGGACAGATTGACGGTGTTGGGATGAGTTAATGCAGCAGGCAAGCACAAGTGTAAACTTGCTGTGATAGGCAGGAGCCTATCTATCCTTGTTGTTTTGAAGGAGTGAATACATTAACAGTCCATTATTACGCAAAAAGAAGGGCATGGATCACCAGGGACATTTTTTCTGATTGGTTTCACATATGTTTTGTAGTAATGTTTATTAGTGTCACAAGTAAGCTTACATTAACACGGCATTAAAGTTCCTGTGAAAATCCCCCAGTCGCCACACTTGTGCGCCTGTTCGGGCACACTGAGGGAGAATTCAGAATGTCCAATTCACCTACCAAGCACATCTTTCGCGACTTGTGGGAGGAAACTTGAGCACCCGGAGGAAACCCACGCAGCCACGGAGAACTTGCAGACTCCGCACAGACAGTGACCCAAGCCGGGAATCTAAGCCAGGTCCCTGGTACTGTGAAACAACAATGCTAACCACTGTGGTACCGTGCCGCAGCTCGTGCCCACTGCAGGGAAGCTGAACTGGATGTCGACTGCAAGATTTTGTATGACACCTGTTCTGCACTTGAACTGAACTTCAAATAATGTTTATGCCGACTACTCTTTTCGCGCGCCCCCCCCCCCCCCCCCCCCCCCCCAACTGTGACTTTGTTAATTCGGCCATGTGACCAAGGTATTCTTGGATCAATGGAGAGTAAGTATAAAGACTGTTTCTTGAACAGCATGTTGGCAGCACTGAACAGAGGTGTGGGTGTGGAAGGTTTCCAAAAGAGTTTAATGTGAAGGATGCCATCTATGCCACTGCTAACACATGGAACGCTGTGGATAAAGACACCTAGCGCGCACACCTGGCACAACCTGTGGCCTGCGACGATGTTCAATGATGATGATGAACAAAGGGGAGATTCAAGGAGTCCACGTGATAAGTAAGGAAAATATGACATCGTGCCTCCTTGCATTTGCAAATACCCTCGGATGCCATCAATAAGTTGGAGGAAATGGACATCGAAGAAGTTCTCAACATTGTTAATGAAGCTCCAGTTGTTCATTAAATGATTGATGGTGAAATAGCTGAAATGGTTCTAAATCTGATGGTAACTGTGAAGATGAAGATGACATTGTTAACACATGGAAAAAATGCCCATAGACATCATGGTAAAAATATATGAAGGCCTAGAACAGCATGCATTCAAAGCAGAACAAGAAATCATGTCAGTTCATAAAATCAAAGAGAGACTGCTATGACAAAAAAAACTGTTCATGATGCAGAAGACACGAAAAGAAACATTTAAGAAAGCTATCCGGGACATCCTCATCCTTTTGCATCAAATCTGAATTTAATCTCCATGTAAATTAATTGAAGTTCTCATGGTTCAATGTACATCTTATTTTTAATGATTAAAAGTATTGCATATTGAGTTTACTGAATCTTGTTTGACCTAAGCAGAATTAATTGTGGTTCAATGTACATCTTATGATTTAAAAATATTGCTTATTGAATTGTGGTGTCTTGTTGAATTTGTAAATTAATTTTGTGCTTAGACTTGGGTCCCATCCCCACTGGATGAGCTCCCGCATTATATAAGTAATTACAGGTATTCCAAAATTCCGGAATCCGAGACAACTTCGGCCCCAAGAATTTTCGATAGGAGCTGCTCAACCTGTACTACATCCAGGGTTTAATGTTAAGGGGCTGTGAGAGGGTGGCTTGGCATGGGGTTAATGGGAGGGGGATGTGTAGCTGGTGACTGTATTTGTGACTATGTGCCACTTCCTAATTCCTAATGTATGTATAGATATAGCTAGAAAAGACTTGTTTACCTTTGAATTCTGTGTATGTGCCTATTTCATGCATTAAGGATGTCAACATTGAGAATGCTTGGGGTTCCCAGATGTACTTCGGAGGTCACTAAGGGTTCCACGGCCGGAGGGAAACCCTGATTGAAATCATCTCATCATTTTCATTCTTTTTGGCCTTGTGGTGTTTTGCACTGCGTCTCAACTCTTCTCAAATATGAATGTGAAACTACTCTACTATTTGAAATCTCGAATAATTGCAATAGTTGTGCCGAAATTTAATGCATGTTTTGCGATCTCGAGCCACAACTTTGGACCATACTTGTGCAGAAAAGATGTCAAAATTTACATCAGTTTCTGCAGTAATCTTGCCACGGAGAATTTGCAGCAAAACTTTCCAGGAAATTCGAGGCCATTGTTTATACATGCAGATTACAGGGTGCTGGTACTCTGACTCCCAAGGCCTTGGAATGAACACCCATCCCCGGGAGACCTCACCATGACGCTATTTAGCACTGGTCCAAACGTGGGCCAGGCGTAACGGCACCTGGGGGGAGTGTCTCCCAAGCCATTGGAGACCCCCGTGTCGTTGAGCTCTGGGCTGGATGGTACCCTGGCGTCCCGATGCCACCTTATGAGCTCAGCTTATCAGTGCAGGAAATGATGTTTAAGTGTAACCTCGGTGGGACGTTCCCGACTGAGGCTGGAAAAATGTGTCGCTTGATAGTGGGGTCGTTATTGCGCTGCAGGGGCCGGGAAACACGGTACTAAATGCGCCTAAAACAGGACCCCCCCCCCCGCCCGCTTTATCTCGCCCAATGTCTCTCATTACCTGCTCCCCAGAAATCATAACAAAAACCCATTAGGCTTGTCCTTTTACACATAAGCATGGTTTGAAATAAGGATCTCATTTTCATGATGCTTTGCTTAACTCTTCGATAGCCACAGTGTCTGCCTGTCTTTTAAAACAGGATTTTTAAAAACGCTACTGCAGCAGATATATACCGTAATTTCCGGACTATAAAGCGCATCTGATTATAAGCCGCACCCACTGATTTTGAAAAATGTTTTTTATTTTGAACATAAATAAGCCGCACACGTATATAAGCCGCAGGTGCTTACCGGTACATTGAAACAAATGAGCTTTACACAGGCTTTAACGAAATACGGCTTGTAACAAAAATAAAAAATTAGCGGTAAAGAATAGCCTACCAAGAAAGTCATTGGTCACTGTGGAGCGAAATCAATCCGATTAAGCTCTTAAGATTAACATAGAATCATCAGTTTGAAACATTAAAAATAAATAAATTATGTGTAAAAAGAAGTCTTTTATTACTGATCGTAATCAAGATATCACCAACCCAGGTGATCACAGTCACTATCCTCCTCTTGTGCACTGAAACCACTGAAGTCATCTCCTTCGGTGTCAGAGTTGAATAGCCTCATCCGATGTTGGATTGTTTTCATTGTCGCTCTCATCACTTTCATCCGGAGGCAAATTTCCCGCTGAGCTCATGCTACCCTCTTCAACACGCAGCAATCCAGCTTTTCGAAACCCGTTGATGATAGTGGATTTTTTAACAATGCTCCACGCTGTCAGGACCCACTGGCAGACTTGACCATAAGTTGCTCTTCGCATGCGGCCCGTTTTAGTGAAGGATTTCTCCCCACTTGTCATCCAAGCCTCCCACTGAACACGAAGCGCCACCTTAAATGCACGATTTAAACTGATGTCGAGTGGCTGTAAATACTTTGTTGTGCCCCCAGGAATCACAGCTGGAATTGAGTTTGTCCTCTTGATGGCTTCTTTCACAGAATCTGTTATGTGGGCCCTCACGCTGTCCAAAACGAGCAATGCCTTGTTCCTGTGAAAGAATCCTCCCGGTCGCTTGCCGTAGCACTCCGTACGCCATTCATGCATTAGGCTTTCCGTCATCCATCCTTTCTTGTTGACTTTCACAACAATTCCTGTAGGGAATTTTTCTTTTGGTATCGTCGTGCGTTTAAAAATCACCATCGGTGGAAGCTTTTCTCCCGATGCCGTGCAACTCAGAACACAGGTGAAGTGCGTATTTTCATGCCCAGTTGTTTTCAGCATGACGGATGATTCACCTTTCCTGTTGACAGTCCGAGTGAGAGGCAGGTCAAACGTCAGAGGAACCTCATCCGTATTTATGATATTGTGCGGGCCAATGGAATGCTCCGCTATCTTTGCATCAATGAATTTGCGGAAGTTTGAAATTTTTTCCTCGTAGTCGGGAGGGAGCTGCTGACACAAACTCGTCCGTACCCTGATGGACAGGCCTTTACGTCTCATAAATCTGAGACACCACGATGGTCCACCTCTAAAATTCTCAAACTTCATTGCGGTGGCGATTGTTTTGGCTTTCATTCGGATCTGTACAGTTGAAACACCTCGGCCGTCTGCTCTCTGCATGTTGACCCAGTCTTCGAGCTCATTTTCTAGTTCGGGCCATCTGCTTTTCTTCCCTCTAAAAGCTTTAGTTGTCTTTTTGCACTGAGTCAATTCCTCACGCTGCTGTTTCCAACGTCTTATCATCGACTCATTAAGACCAAGCTCTAATGCAGCAGCTCTATTTCCTTTTCCAACAGCCAGATCGATCGCCTTCAACTTGAAAGCTGCATCATATGCATTTCTCCGTGTCTTTGCCATGATGAGGGTGACAAAATGACTACCGTAATCAGAATGATGGGATGTTTGAGCGCGCTCGATTTAATCTAAACAGTAAACTAAAAAGTTACATTGTTTTACCTTGACCCGTTACGCAATTTCATTGGTTTAGTGAAAGCGGGAAAAATCCATAAATAAGCCGCGTCGTTGTATAAGCCGCGAGGTTCAAAACGTGGGAAAGAAGTAGCGGCTTATAGTCCGGAAATTACGGTACACAAACTAACCCAAGGTTTTAACCATTACTGCACCAGTGCAACATATACAAGAATATATAACCTGAAATGGGCAGCATGTTAGCATTGTGGATAGCACAATTGCTTCACAGCTCCAGGGTCCCATGTTCGATTCCAGCTTGGGTCACTGTCTGTGTGGAGTCTGCGCATCCACCCTGTGTGTGCGTGGGTTTCCTCCCACAGTCCAAAGATGTGCAGGTTGGGTGGGATTACTGGCTTATGGGGATAGGGTGGAGGTGTTGACCTTGGGTAGGGTGCTCTTTCCAGGAGCCGGTGCAGACTCGATGGGTCAAATGGCCTCCTTCTGCACTGTAAAATCTATGATCTATGAAATTCCTACATTCATCACATTTCTAACAATAATGGATCATGCCAAGTCAATATGATTTTGTTAAAGCAAAATTGTGTTTAACTTATTTATTAGAATTATTTGAGCAAGTAATAATCAGAGTGGATAAAGGGAAACTTGTCAATGCGGTGTACTTGAATTTCCAAAAGATATTTGATATGGTACCTGTTAGGATCCTAGACCAGACCCCAATATTTGTTCGGATCCCAGACAAGAACCACAGTTTAAAAAAAAAAAAAAAAAAAAAATCTTTTAAACTGTTGAGGAAACAATACTTCGCTCCAGGAGTGATTCCACTGACCAACTGGTGTCTATTATATTAAAACAAAACACATTAACAGCACAAAGATAGCTTTTCAATTAACTGTTAAACCATTTTAAAAATGAAAGAAACCTTTTTACAACTCAGTTCTACCTTCACTACCTCCAGTTAAGCAAAGCCCAATACAGGTCAAAAGCCACTTATAAATAAAGCTAGGGTAGCATGGTGACACAGTGGTTCGCACAGCTGCCTCATGGTGCCGGGGTCCCAGGTTCGGTCCCGGCTCTGGGCCACTGTCCGTGTGGAGTTTGCACATTCTCCCTGTGTTTGCGTGGGTTTCGTCCCCACAATGCAAAAGATGTGCAGGGTATGTGTATTGGCCACGCTAAATTGTCCCTTAATTGGAAAATATGAATTCGGTTCTCTAAATTTATTTTATAACTAAAACTAGTAGAACTAAAACTAGTTGGGGCCTCACGGTAGCATGGTGGTTAGCATCAATGCTTCACAGCTCCAGGGTCCCAGGTTCGATTCCCGGCTGGGTCACTGTCTGTGTGGAGTCTGCACGTCCTCCCTGTGTGTGCGTGGGTTTCCTCCGGGTGCTCCGGTTTCCTCCCACAGTCCAAAGATGTGCGGGTTAGGTGGATTGGCCATGCTAAATTGCCCGTAGTGTAAGGTTAATGGGGGGATTGTTGGGTTACGGGTATACAGGTTACGTGGGTTTAAGTAGGGTGATCATTGCTCGGCACAACATCGAGGGCCGAAGGGCCTGTTCTGTGCTGTACTGTTCTATGTTCTAGGTGTCACAGTGGTTAGCACTGCTGCCTCACAGCGCTAAGGACACAGGTTCGATCCCGACCCCGGTTCACTGTCGTGTTTGCACATTCTCCCTGTGTCTGCGTGGGTCTCCCACAATCCAAAGACGTGCAGGGTAGGTGGATTGGCCACGCTAAAATTGCCCCTTAATTTAAAATTAAATAAATAAAGCTAACAAGGTTACTGTATATTTGTAACACGATTTATTGGAAAGATTGCTTGAAAAGAGAGATATAGACCCTTTCAGGACACAGCCTGCAGATCGTTCTGTGTTTGTCAGAATTCTGCTCAACCTGGCAGCACTTGGCAAAATCAGCTGCTCAATGTTACTTCCAACAGACTGCCAAACCTGTATCAAACTGCAAAATTACAGACAGACCTGGCTCTTCCCATTAATTACATCATCTTGATCCCACTCTGATCCCTTGACCTGCTTACCTAAATCTAAACGCACTATCTCAAATTATTTACACTCCAGGCAATCACCAGCAGTCATAGCTATGTTCCATTAGGCCTCTCTTTGTAACCAAATGCATGGTTGGAATGAATCATAGAATTTACAGTGCAGAAGGAGGCCATTCAGCATATCAAGTGTGCACTAGCTCTTGGAAGGAGCACCCTACTCCAGCTCACACCTCCACCCTATCCCAGTAACCTCACCTAACCTTTTTGGAGACTAAGGGCAATTTAGCATAGCCAATCCACCTAACCTGCACAGCTTTGAACTGTGGGAGGAAACTGGAGCACCCGGAGGAAATCCACGGGGTAAATGTGCAGACGCCCCACAGACGGTGACCCAGGCATTGAATCGACTGACAATTTCACTTTCATGATAAAAATTTCCTACATTCACCATAGTGCCACATAAAGGGTTACTATACAAGATAAGAGCACGTGGTATGATGGGTAACATATTATCATGTGTGAAGGACTTAGTTAGCTGACAGGAAAATGTGAGTAGGGATAAATTGAATTTTTGGGGGTTGGCTTGCTGTAACAAGTGGAGTGCTACAGGAATCGATGTTGAGGCCTCAACTATTTACAATCTATGTTAATGACTTCTGGTTTAGCTCAGTGGGCTGGACAACTGGTTTGTGATGCAGAACAAGGCCAACGGCATGGTTTCAATTCCCGTACCAGCTTACCCGAACAGGCCTCGGAATGTGACGACTAGGGACTTTCCACAGTAACTTCATACTTGTGACAATAGAAGTTTATTTTTATTATTATTATTATATGAAGCACCAAATGTATGGTAGCTAAATTTGACAATGGGCAGGAAGTTGTCGAGGAGGTACAGGGTTATGGATAGGTTAAGTGAGAAGACAAATATTGTCAGTTGGAGTATACTGAGAAAATGTTAACTTGTCCACTTTGGCAGGAAGAATCGGAAAGCCGTATACTAGGATGGAGAGAGATTGCAGATATTGATGGTGCAGAGGGATCTAGTGTCCAATTGGGAAGGCAAAGACAACTTTGGCAATAAAAAGGAACAATGTTCCCCTTACAGCAAGGAAAATGTAAAATGAAAGTAGTGAAGTTTCACTGCAGCTGTACAGGACCTTGGTGAAACCACATCTGGAGTACTATGTACAGTTTTGATCTCCTTATTTGAAAAATATGTGGAGATCGCCGCTGGGGTGGGTACAGTACGAAGTCTCTCAACATCAGTTAAAGTCCGACAGGTTTATTTGAAATCACAAACTTTAGGAGCGCTGCTCCTTCATCAGGTCAGGTGTTGTGAGACTTCTTATTTGAAAAAGGATATTGTTGCATTGAAGCAATTCAGAGAAGGTTTGCTTGACTCGCTCCTGGGATGAAGGGCTTACTTTATGAAGAAAGATTGAACAGGTTGAACTCATTAGAAAAATGAGAAGTAATTTTATGTATACAAGACCCTGAGACGACTTGAAGGGGTGGATGTTTCCTTCTGTGGGGGGAAAACCAGAGATCGGGGACACAGTTTAAGAGGTTTCCTTTTTTTAAAGAATATTTATTGAAATTCTATATAATAACACTAATGATCTAACAAACAATCAACAAAGTTGTAAGGAACGGTACAATGTCAAAAAGTTGCAAACATCACTCCCGGTGGCGGCCAATGGAGTAGGAGGTCGCACATTTGGTAGCTCCTGCTCGTGACGCTGTTTTGGACTTTTCCCCCCCGGCTTTAAAAAAAAAAAAAAAAATTTATTTGAAAAATCGGGAGTCGATGGGACAGTGAGGAGGAATCCCACACCAGTATATGGAGACATGGACCAGAAGTGGTCATAAAAGAAGGAAAAATCGAGCAGAGAAGGCACGTGTAAAACCCACAGCACAGAAAAACATGGTGGCGGTGCAGGGTACTTGCTCAGCCGCCCAGTGGTCAACGGAGCAGCTGGTGAAATTTATTCAGGAGGGTTTCGGCAAGCAAAAGGAGGGAAGGTCTGATCAAGGCATCGATCGACCGGGTGGAGCAGGGTCTGGAAGCCCAATGTCGGCGATCCAGAAGGTTGAGCAGAAGGCGGTCGAGCACGAGGAGCACCTAACTGAGGTGGAGTTACAGGTGGGGCTGATGAGGGTCAGCAGAAAATGCTGCAGGAGAAGGTGGAAGACCTGGAGAACGGGTCCCGTCGACAGAACTTGAGGATCGTTGGCCTCCCTGAACGTTAAAAGGGAATGGACACAAGGGCCTATGTGGCGAATATGCTTGAAGTTAATGGGTGATGAGGCATTTGCTCGACCTTTGAAAGTGGATAGAGTGCATAGAAGGCTTGCGAGGAGACTGCGTGTGAATGAGCCGTTGGGGGCGATGGTGGTGTGAATGCACCGGTTCCTGGATAAGGAACAGATTTGGCGGTGGGCCAAGCAGACACAGCTGCAAGTGGAGGACCTGGGTGCAGACCTGGCCAAAAGAAGAGTGGGATTCAACTGAGTAAAATCAGCCCTTTTCAAGAAGAATGTGAAGTTTGGGCTGCTATATGCAGCTCATTTATGGATCACTTTTGAAGATCAGGAATTCTATTTTGAGTCGTTGAACGAGGCGATGGACTTTATTAAAAGTAAAGGGCTGGCAGGTGAGTGAGGACAGTGAACTGTATTGATTTTGAGTTATTCTTGCTTTTGAACTGTATGTGAAATGTTTTTTATATTGATTCCTGGGCTGTTGCTCAGTTTTGTCAGTTAACCTGGTGCTGGTGGATGGGGGAAGGGTGGATGGATCCTCTTTGCCTTTTCTTTGTGTTTGGTTGGAACTGTTATTTGAATACGCATGTCCGAGCGGGGGAGGAGAGGGAACAACAGTGGGTAAGATGTTTGGTGCCTTGGGAGGGGGGGGGGGGGGGGGGGGGGGGGGGGGGGGGGGGGGGAAAGGAGAGCTACCAGGCTAGCTGGGCAGGCTAGCTCGTGGAAGCGAGCAGATGATAAGTTTGCTAAAGGGGGTTGGAATTGTTATGCTGTTAATGGGGCAGGGGAATAACTCTGCTGACAGGGGAGTGATTGTTGCTGGGAGACAAATGGGAGGTCGAGGATGGAGGGTGGCCTAAGAAGGGCGATGGTTTGTGGTGGGGGGGGGGGGGGGGGGGGTCAGGCAGGTATTTCACTCTGGGTTCGACTCTAACTAGGGAGGGCGCGATCCCTCACATCTTAAACCTATGCCGCCTAGTAATTGACCCCGCTACCCTGGGAAAAAGTCTCTACTATCCACTCTGTCTATGCCCCTCATAATTTTGTAAACCTCTATCAGGTCGGCCCTCAACCTCCGTGTTCCAGTAAGGACAAAACGAGTTTATTCAAGCGCTCCTCAGAGCTAATGCCCTCCATACCAGGCAACATTATGGTAAATCTCTTCTGCACCCTCTCTAAAGCTTCCACATCCTTCTGGTAGTGTGGCGAGCAGAATTGAACACTGCACTCCAAGTATGGCCTAACTTAAGGTTCTATACAGCTGCAACATGACTTGCCAATTCTTATGCTCAATGCCCCGGCCAATGAAGGCAAGCATGCTATATGCCTTCTTGACTACCTTCTCCACCTGCGTTGCCCCTTTCAGTGACCTATGGACCTGTACACCTAGATCTCTCTGACTGTCAATACTCTTGAGGGTTCTACCATTCACTGTCTATTTCCTACCTGTATTAGACCTTCCAAAATGTATTACCTCACATTTGTCCGGATTAAACTCCATCTACCATCTCGCAGCCCAAGTCTCCAAATGATCTAAATCCTGGTGTATCCTCTGATAGTCCTCATCGCTATCCGCATTTCCACCAACCTTTGTGTCGTCTGCAAACTTACTAATCATACCAGTTACATTTTTCTCCAAATCATTTATACATACTACGAACAGCAAAGGTCCCAGCACTGATTCCTGCGGAACACCCCAAGTCACAACCCTCCAATCAGAAAAGCACCCTTCCATTGCTACTCTCTGCCTTCTATGACCTAGCCAATTCTGTATCCATCTTGCCAGCTCACCCCTGACCCCATGTGACTTCACCTTTTGTACCAGTCTGACATGAGGGACTTTGTCAAAGGCCTTACTGAAGTCCATATAGACAATATCCACTGCCCTATCTGCATCAATCATCTTTGTAACCTCTTCGAAAAACTCTATCAAGTTAGTGAGACATGACCTCCCCTTCACAAAACTGTGCTGCCTTTCTGTAATACGTCCATTTGCTTCCAAATGGGAGTAGATCCTGTCACGAAGAATTCTCTCCAGTAATTTCCCTACCACTGACATAAGGCTCACCAGCCTGTAGTTCCCTGGATTATCCTTGCTACCCTTAAACAAAGGAACAACATTGGCTATTCTCCAGTCCTCCAGGACATCACCTGAAGACAGTGAGGATCCAAAGATTTCTGTCAAGGCCTCAGCAATTTCCCCTCTAGCCTCCTTCAGTATTCTGGGATACTTCCCATCAGGCCCTGGGGACTTATCTACCGTAATATTTTTCAAGACGCCCAACACCTCGTCTTTTTGGATCTCAATGTGACCCAGGCTATCTACACACTCTCCTCTAGACTCAACATCCACCAATTCCTTCTCTTTAGTGAATACTGATGCAAAGTATTAATTTAGTACCTTGCCCATTTCCCCTGGCTCCACACGTAGATTCCCTTGACTATCCTTCAGTGGGCCAACCCTTTCCCTGGCTACCCTCTTGCTTTTTATGTACGTGTAAAAAGCCGTGGGATTTTCCTCAACCCTATTTACCAATTACTTTTCGTGACCCTTTTTAGCCCTCCTTACTCCTTGCTTAAGTTCCTTCTTACTTTCGTTATATTCCACACAGGCTTCGTCTGTTCCCAGACTTCTCGCCCTGACAAATGCCTCCTTTTTTTCTTTTTGACGAGGCCTACAATATCTCGTTATCCAAGGTTCCTGAAATTTGCCGTATTTATCCTTCATCCGCACAGGATCATGCCAGTCCTGAATTCCTTTCAACTGACATTTGAAAGCATCCCACATGTCAGATGTTGATTTACCCTCAAACATCCACCCCGAATCTAGGTTCTTCAGTTCCCGCCTAATATTGTTATAATTAGCCTTCCCCCAATTTAGCACATTCACCCCAGGACCACTCTTAACCTTGTTCACCAGCACTTTAAAACTTACTGAATTTTGGTCACTGTTCCCAAAATGCTCCCCTACTGAAACTTCTACCACCTGGCCGGGCTCATTCCCCAATACCAGGTCCAGTACAGCCCCTTCCCTAGTTGGACTATCTACGTATTGTTTTAAGAAGCCCTCCTGGATGCTTCTTACAATCTCTGCCCTGTCCAAGCCCGAGCACTAAGTGAGTCCCAGTCAATATTGGGGAAGTTGAAGTCTCCCATCACAACAACCCTGTTGTTTTTACTCCTTTCCAAAATCTCTACCTATCTGCTCCTCTATCTCCCGCTGGCTGTTGGGAGACCTGTAGTAAACCCCCAACATTGTCACTGCACCCTTCTTATTCCTGATCTCTACCCATGTAGCCTCGCTGCCCTCTGAGGTGTCCTCCTGTAGTACAGCTGTGATATTCTCCCGAACCAGTAGCGCAACTCCGCCACCCCTTTTACATCCCCCTCTATCCCGCCTGAAACATCTAAATCCTGGAACATTTAGCTGCCAATCCTGTCCTTCCCTCAACCAGGTCTCTGTAATGGCAACAACATCATAGTTCCAAGTACTTTGTTCTTTGGTTTGGGAAACGCTGAAGGCAGTAGTTGGAGGGGAGCTAATATCGATACAGGCCCACAGGAGGAATATGGAGAGAGCAGAGAGAGATCGGTTGATTGGGGAAATACCCCAGGTAGATGGGAGGTACGCGGAGGCCCTGGAGGCAGCGTATTGAAGGAGTGGCGGAAGCTACAGATGGAGTTTGGTCTGTTGTCTACAGGGGAGGCGGTGGAGCAGCTGAGGGGAGGGGGGGGGGGGATATAAATTTGGAGAGAAGGCAAGCAGAATGCTTCCACGTCCGCTAAGGAAAAGGGAGGCGGCCAGGGAGATAGGTAGAGTGAAGGACAGAGCTGGGAACACTGTCTTGGACCCAGCAGGGGTGAACAGGGTGCTTAAGGAGTTTTACAGCCGGCTACATGAGTCGGAACCCCCAGCTGGGGTGGAAGGAATAAGGCATTTTCTGGGAGGGCTGGAGTTTCCGAGGGTGGAGGAAGAGTTGGTGGATGGGCTGGAGTCTTGATTGGGATTGAAGAAATAGCAGAGGGGCAAGAGGCCATGCAGTCGGGTAAGGCCCCAGGACCGGACGGCTACCCAGTGGAATTTTGCAAAAGGTTCTCTGAAATGCTGAGCCCACTGTTGGTGAGGACATTTAATGAAGCATGGGAGAGGAGGTTCTTCTCCCAACAATGTCACCGGCCTCAATCTCACTTATCCTGAAGCGGGAGAAGGGCCCTGAGCTATGCGGGTCACACAGGCCAATCTACCTATTGAACGTTGATGTCAAACTGTTGGCTAAAATCTTGGCCTAAATGGTGGAAGATTGTGTCCCAGAGGTGATGGGGGAGGACCAGATGTGGTTGTTGAGGGCAGACAGCTAACGGCGAACGTTAGGAAGCTCTTAAACGTGATCATGATGCTCCCAGAGAGGAGGGAGGTGGAAGTTGTGGCCGCCATGGACGCAGAAAAGACTTTCGACTAGGTGGAATGGAACTATTTGTGGGAGGTGTTGGGGCGGTTCGGGTTTGGGCGGGGTTTTATTGATTAAGTCTAGTTGTACCAGGCACCGGTGGTGAGTGTCTGAACGAATCGGTTGACGTTGGACTATTTTAAATTGCACCGGGGCATTAGGCAGGCATGCCCCCTCTCCCCACTGCTGTTCGCTTTGGCCATAGAGCCACTAGCGATGGTGCCAAGAGCGTCAAGGGACTGGAAGGGGTTGTTCCCAGAGGGGTAGATCACAGGGTCTCGCTATACACCGACGACCTGCTCCTGTATATTTCTGACCTGTTGGGGTATGGGAGAAATTATGAGGATTTTAGGGGAATTTGACCAGTTTTCGGGGTGCAAATTGAATATGGGGAAAAGTGAGATATTTGCGATCCAGGCAAGGGGGCAGGAGAGGAGATTGGTAGTTCTGCCGTTCAGAGTGGTGGGAGGGAGCTTTCATTATTTGGGAATTGAGGTGGCACGGGACTGGGGTCTGTTAAATAAACTACATTTGACCCGGCTAGTAGAACAAATGAAGAGGACTTTTGAAGGTGGGACATGCTCCCGCTGTCACTGGCAGGGAGAGTACAGACCGTGAAAATGACGGTCCTGCCGAGGTTTCGGTTTGTTTTTCAGTGCTTACCCATCTTTATCCCAAGGGCCTTTTTAAAACGTGTAAACAAGGTGATCTCTGGTTTTGTGTGGACGGGTGAAGAAAGTGTTGCTGAAGCATGGCCGAGAGGAGGGTGGGTTGGCGCTGCTGAACTTTAGCAACTATTACTGGGATGCAAATATAGTCATGATTGGGGGTCGGGTTTGGGTGCGAGTAGAGGCGGCATCATGCAACGACACAAGTTTCGGGGCATTGGTCACAGCATCTCTGCTGTTCTCGCTGGCCCAGTACTCCACAAGCCCGGTGATAGTGGTGGCCCTGAGAGTCTGGGGGCAGTGGAGGAAGCATTGGTCTGGGCTCCAATCGACAATAACCATCGGTTTGTATCGGGAAGGCTGATGGGAGGTTTCGGAGATGGCAGAGAGCAGGGATTGAGAGGATGGGGGATCTGTTTATAGATGGGAGCTTCCCCTGTTTGAAGGATTTAGAGGAGAAATTTGAACTGCCTGCAGGAAATGGATTCAGATATCTGCAGGTACAGGGTTTTTTGCGAAGGCTGGTTTTGACCTTTCTGCTCCTACTGCCACGGGGGATACAGGAGAGGGAAACGTGGGTGGGAGAGGGGATGGTTTTGGATATTTATAAAGAACTCATGGAGTCGGAGGAAACGCAGACAGAGGAGCTAAAGTGCAAATGGGAAGATTAGCTGGGGGGGGTGGGGGGGGGGGGGGGGGGGGGGGGAGGAATATAGAGGCAGGTCTTTTGGCGGTTGTGTTAAGCAGAGTCAACATGTCGTCTTCATGTGCCAGCCTCAGCCTGATTCAGTTTAAGGTCATTCACCGGGCACACATGACGGTGGCCCGGATGTGCAAGTTTTTTGGGATAGAAGAAAGGTTTGCGAGATGTGCGGGAGGGCCAGCAAACCATGTCCATATGTTTTGGGTATATCAAAAGCTATGGGGATTTTGGCAGGGTTTTACAGATGCCATGTCCACGGTGTTAAAAACAAGGGTGGAGCCGAGTCCAGAGGTGGCGATTTTCGACTTGAGGGAGGGAGACGGTCTTACGAACAAAGAAAAGTACAGCACAGGAACAGGCACTTCGGCCCTCCAGGCCTGCGCCGACCATGCTGCCCGTCGGAACTAAAATCTTCTACACTTCCGGGGTCCGTATACCTCTGTTCCCATCCTATTCATGTATAAAGAAATGGGCAGCGCGGTAGCACAAGTGGCTAGCACTGTGACTTCAGGGTCCCAGGTTCGATTCCATGCTGGGTCACTGTCTGTGCAGAGTCTGCACATTCTTCCCGTGACTACGTGGGTTTCCTCCAGGTGCTCCGGTTTCCTCCCATCGTCCAAAGATGTGCAGGTTAGGTGGATTGGCCAAGCTAAATTGCCCTTCGTGACTAAAATGGTTAGGAGGGGTTATTGGGTTACGGGGATAGGGTGGAAGTGAGGGCTTAAGTGCAGACTTGATGGGCCGAATGGCCTCCTTCTGCACTGTGTGTTCTATGTCTTTGCACTGTGTTTATATTTGTTATACTGTTTACTGTTATTATAAAATTATAAATTCCTTAATAAAACGTTTTTTTTTAAAAGTTGCAAACCATTCCTCAATCAAAAACACAAACTAAAATGTAAACGCTACAACTAAACCCCTTAACAGCTGACGGTGTCCTGATCCTTAAAAAAGGCAATAAAAGGTTGCCAAAGGTAGAATTTCACCACCCACCCCCTAATGCAGGGGTGGGCAAACTGCGGCCCGCCAAAGGTCTTTATGCGGCCTACCAAGATCAAGTCATAAAAAAAAAAATAATTTTAAGGTTAATGGGGGGGGGGGGGGGGGGGGGGGGGGGGGGGGGCTGTTGGGTTACTGGTATAGGGTGGATACGTTGACTTGAGTAGGGTGATCATTGCTCGGCACAACATGTGTTTCATGTGAAGTTTCTACTTTAAAATATTAATTAATAAAAATTAATTGCTTTTTTTTCTTTAAAAACGTTTTATTTTGGCTATTTTAAATATTAATTATTTTACTTAATATACTATGCGGCCCTTTAAAATTGTGAATTTCTGAATGTGGCCCTTGCACGGAAAAGTTTGCCCACCCCTGCCCTAATGTATATTAGTGCAGGACCACCGAGCCAGGCAGAAGCACTGGGCGGGGTGGGAGACTTTCAGCTAAGCAATATACATTTCCAGGCTACAAGTAAGGTAAAAGGCGACAACATCTGCCCCTATCCCAGAGTGAAACGCTGGTGAGTCTGAGATCCTAAACATGGCTAACAGTGGACATGGCTCTAGAAACACCTGAAGAATCTCCAATAAAGTGTTGAAAAAAGAAACCCAGAAACTAGCAAGTTTGGGGCAGGACCAAAACCTATGTACGTGGTTAGCTGGGGCAAGCGAACAACGATCATACTTGTCCCCCACTCATTTTTGCCTTGGTCAAGTGCATACTGTATAATACTTTGAACTGTATTAAATGCAACCGGGAACAAGAAGGTGTGGAGTGGACCGTGTAGATGGCCTATTCCAAGTCTTATCAGTTAGCACAGGACCCTGCTCTCTCTCCCAACTCTCCCTCATCCTATCCAGTGGGGCAGGATCCAACGAGAGAATATAGCCATATATAGGTCTGAAATAGACCCCTTGGCAGGTTGAGCCAAGGATAAAATAGTCTTTAGCACGGAGGAGGGCAGAGCCAAAGGAAAGGAAAAGCTTTACTGCAAAAGTCGCAAATCTGAAACTAACGGGAGGGGCTAGAATTGGGCAACTGAAATTGGTCAGCCAGCTCTCTAAAACTGACACATCTCCCATCTACAAATATGTATTCCAAGATTTAAACGAAGGGTCCAAGTCAGAAGGTAAGAAGAGGTGATTATTACAGTATGTGGCAAAACAAGACAGAATATAGCTTAAAAGTGCTTTCCAAATCCTGAGGGAGGAGACCACCTCAGGATTTGATGAAAATCTAACGGGAGAGAGGGGCAGTTGTGCAGTAATCATGCCATGAAGAGTGGAGAGAGTGCATGAGCAAGCCTCCGTTTTGCCCAAGTGGAGTCGGGGGTCACTAATCCAGTGCAAATTGGATGTTTGCAGCCCAATAGTAAAATAAAAACATTGGGGGAGCCAGGCTTCCCGTTCCTGTCTCTCTCTGGAGCAGAACACCGCACATTCTGGGACTCTTCCCCACCCAAATGAAAGTGGAAATCAATTTGTTAACCTTAATAAAAAAAAGTATTTGGGCAAAAAAAGGGATACATTCAAAGAAAGATAAAAACCTTGGAACTACATTAATTTTGATCGTTTGGATCCTACCTGTCCAAGACAGAGGGAGGTTGTTCCACCTCCGGAAATTCGCTCTGACATTATTCAACAGGTTTCAGTAGTTAAGTTTATTAAATGAGGCCACCTGGGCCCCCAAATAATGCAAACTGGTATTGGGAAGGCAAAAAGATAATGAGCTAAACTGAACTCTTCTACTGGGGAGGGGTTTACCAGAAAACACTCACTCTTGCCTAAGTTCAATTTATAACCAGAGAAGGAACCAAATGCAGTAATCATATTTATGCTAACTATGGTGGAATTGGATCTGTAATGTACAGAAGTAGGTCATCTGCATAAGCGAAACCTGATGCTCCACCATGTCGCGACCAATACCCTCCATTGATCAGAGGCCCTCGACGTTACAGAGGAAGGTTCTATTGCCACGGCAAACAAAAGTGTGGAAAGAGGGCAGCCCTGTCTGGTGCCCCTTCCAAGGGGAGGTAATTTGAGTGTAGAGTGTTCATGTGAACACTGGCAGTAGGGGCATTATACAACAGATGAATGCAGAAGACAAATTTATGGCCAAATGCAAATCTCCCGAGGATCTCAAATAGATAATCGTATTCCACCTTTTCAAATGTTTTTCAGAGTCCAGAGATACTTTAACCTCATGCTCCGGTGCTAGGGATGGGGAAAGAATAACGTTTAAAAGATGACGAATGTTGGCCAATAATTGTCAGCCCTTCACAAAGTCTGTTTGATCCTCGAATATTATACCTGAGAGGCAAGGCCCCAGCTGGAGCATCAGGACCTTAACAAGCAGCCTAACGTCGGCTTAAAAAGTGGGATGGGCCAGTACGAACCACACTTGGTTGGGTCCTTGTCCCCCTTAAAGAGCAAAGAGCTTGAGGCTTGAGAGGGGGTCGGAGGCATTGATCCCCAAGACAGTGAGTTATCAAGTATATCCAGTATAAAGGATACAATCTGAGAATTTTTTCTGAAACTCAACCGGGAAACCATCAGGGCCCGAGGCCTTGCCAGGTTGCATCATCCCAATGCTAAAATCTCATACGGGTGGAATGGGGAATCTAATTCACAGCTCTTGCCCACTTCAACAGTTGGATTGTGCAGACTGTCCAAGAAATCAGCCATGATCAATTTACCAGCATGAGGTTCTGACTTATACAGGTCGCTGTTATAAGATCTAAAAGCTGTGTTGACCTGGAGAGGGGCGGAAACAAGATTGCCGCCTTTATTGTGTATCCTAGGAATCTCACATGAGACTTCTTGCCGTTTTGAGTTGTTGAGTCAGAAAACTTCTGGCCTTCTCATGCTCATAAACATACCCTGGAGTGTTGTAACTGACTCGCATCCTGGCCAGTGTACACCAGCTCGAACTGGGTCTGTAATTTTTTTTCCTGTTTGCTAGTAGCTCCGGAGTAGGATCAAGCGAGTATTGGTGGTTCACCTCTAGGATGGAATCCATCAGTCTCTGCTGCTCCAACTTCACTGTCTTCAGCACATACGCCCTACAAGAAATAATTTCCCCCCCAATATGGCCTCAAAAGCCTCCCGAAGAAAAAAAAATCCTTTTGTTCAGGTGCAAAAAGCACCAGGGATCTCCCCCCCCCCCCCCACAACCCCCAATCTGTACCATTAAAAGATCCATGACCCTGTCCCAATCTGTGGCATAAAGAGGACAAAGCCCTGGCCATCTTGGATAGGACAATAGAATTAGATTTGGAACAATCCAATTTAGGGTCCAAAACACAGTTCAGGTCGCCTCCCAGAATCATCTGATACGAGTCAAGGTTGGGGAGAGAGTTTAAAACAGTATAGATAAAGTGTGGTAATCCTACCAGAGTGTTCACCAGGGAGCCACAAACAATAATATAACGACCATTAGGGTCGGCTATAATCCAAGAGGAGGAGAATTTAATTCGCTTATAATTAAAATTGCTATGCCCCTGGCCCTGCCATTAAAACTGGAATGAAAAATCTGCCTGAGTTACGTAACCTGAAATGGTCCTTGACATGAAAGTGAGTTTCCTGCAAGAAGGCAACATTGGAGTTTCGGCACTTAAGATAGGCAAATTCCCTGACCGTTTTACTGGGCCATTCAGACCTTCAACATTCCAGCTAACCAAGTGAGTTGGAGGTCTCCCACCATTCATTAATCCGGAGTCAGCCATTCCCAAAGGGAAATACCAAACAAAGGGCACTAAAAAGGTAAATTAAAGAAATCCACCCAATGTGGCCGCCAAGCCAAATCAGATGGTTCGACAAAGAAGAACCCATAAACACCATCAGCAAACTAACACCAAAACCCCTCTCCACCTCAATAACGCCATATTGAAACAGTAAAATACAATAGCCTATCCCAAAACCTACGGTTAACAAACACAATTAATTATATATGCTGTGAGCTCATTCTCACAAACTATTGTGAAGAGCGACAGCAAACCCTCTATTTCCGCTTCTGTTAGCTAACCTCTTTGTTAGTAGGGAGACTCCCAACTAGAAAGAAAATCTTTAATCTAGTTTACAATGCCAGTGTTAAATGATCAAACCCAACAACAATGAAAAGAGTAAGAGAACAACTGATAACAAACATAGAACATAGAACAGTACAGCACAGAACAGGCCCTTCGGCCCTCGATGTTGTGCCGAACAATGATCACCCCACTTAAACCCACGTAACCCGTATACCCGTAACCCAACAATCCCCCCATTAACCTTACACTACGGGCAATTTAGCATGGCCAATCCACCTAACCTGCACATCTTTAGACTGTGGGAGGAAACCGGAGCACCCGGAGGAAACCCACGCGCACACGGGGAGGACGTGCAGACTCCACACAGACAGTGACCCAGCCGTGAATCGAACCTGGGACCCTGGAGCTGTGAAGCATTGATGCTAACCACCATGCTACCGTGAGGCCCCGTATAACAAACAAACAAAAAGAGTGGGGGGGGAAAAAAAGGACCGAATAGCAGAAAATACTTGAATTTAACCCAACACGTGTGAGCCCGCCGTAACCTTGAACATGATAAAACATAAAATATGAAGAGCCCATCCGCAAGGGCATAAAATTGATTAAACATCGATTAAAAGTAATTTGAACTTTAGCACAAAACAGTCTGCATCTTCCAGCATATCAAAAAAGCGGTCCTGCTCCCCAACAGGCACCCAAAGGTGAGCTGGGTAAACCATTCCAAATCTGACTCCATTTTTATACAAGATGGCTTTTATATAGAAGCAGGGATGTGTTGATGCAATTATACAGGGCCTTGGTGAGGCCACACCTGGAGTATTGTGTGCAGTTTTGGTCTCCTTCACTGAGGAAGGGTGTTCTTGCTCTCGAGGGAGTGCAGCGAAGATTTACCAGACTGGTTCCAGGGATGATGGGACTGTCATATGAGGAGAGATTGACTAGGTTGGGATTGTTCTGGCTGGAGTTCAGAAGCACAAGGGGGGGATCTCATAGAGACTTATAAAATTTTAACCGGACTAGACAGAGTAGAGGTAGAGTCAGTCATTAGGGCCATTTAAGCGACTCTTGGACAGGCACATGGACAGCAGTAAATTGAAGGGGTGTAGGTTAGGTTGATCTTAGATTAGGATAAATGCTCGGCACAACATTGTGGGCCGAAGGGCCTGTACTGTGCTATACTGTTCTATGTTCTATAGATGCAGGGAAGATGTTACCAATGATGGGTGTGTCCAGAGCCAGGGGTCACAGTCCGAGGATTCCGGGATTCAGGGTAAACCATTTCGGGCAGATTTAAGAAGACATTTCTTCACCCAAAGAATGGTGAGCCTGTTGAATTCATTCCAACAGGAAATAGTTGATGCTAAAACATTGAATATATTCAAGAGGCAGCTAAATATAGCACGTGGGGAGAATGGGATCAAAGGCTATGTGGAGAAAGCAGGATTAGGCTATTGAGTTGGATGATCAGCCATGTTCGTGATGAATGGCGGAGCAGGCTCGAAGGGCAAAAGGCCTCCTCCTGCTCCTATCTTCTATGTATCTATGAACTCCGTTGAAGGCAGCTCTTCGTTTTGCCAGACCCACACTCAGATCTTTGTACAGCCTGATGGAGTGGCCCTCCCATTTGATATCTCAATGCTCTCTAACCCAGCGAAGGACCTGTTTTTGTTTTCTTTGAAGCTATGAATTCCACAAGGCAGATCTCCAGATCGAGGCTTCGATCACAGAGGGCAATGGGCCCGGTTTGGGGGGGGGGGGGGGGGAAGAGAGAGAGAGAAGATATGTGAACACACCCTCGCCCACCATCTTACAAAACATGTCTGACAAATATGCACTGAGGATGAGGCCCTCCATCCTCTCTGGCAATCCAACAGTGCAAATTTTCTGCTTCCTGCATCTATTTTCCAGGCCACTCAGTTTGGCCTTCAATGATTTGTTACAATCAACCACTGAAGTAAGATCAGTTTTTAGAGAAGTGACCTGATCACCGTGATCTGTTAATGTCATCTCGATGCCTTTAATTGTGGTGCCATGGGCCTCGACAGTCTTATTAATGCTTTCTAAGGCCAAACGAATAGGGGCAGAGAAGAAAGCAGAGTTGAGGTCACAATCAGATGAGCCAAGATTTTATTGAACGTTGGAACAGGCTCAAAGGGTTATGGCCTTGATTCTATGTCTTTGTGTTGAATTAGGCCACAGGTTTTCTTTGTCTAAACAGTATAATCTTACAAAGTTTTCATTTTCTTTCCCACCACCAAGGTCTCTGAATATGGACTTTGAGAACCAGGAAAAAGATAAAGATGGGAATTCTACAAATGGCGCTTTCTCTGCAAACAATGCCAACAATAGTAAGTAGAAAACAAGACTCAAACTCCATCTGGTTTTGTTTTTTCATTTAATGAGGAAAAATGTTGTTTCTGTGCTTGAGGTGCTTGAAAGTTTATTGACTCATGGAGTGATATATCAATGGATAACTATATGGTGCAATGGCATATGGCACCCAAAGGCGCAATGCAATTCCAGTCGGTTTCTAACCGACATCATGCTGAATGTGAGTATTTTCCATGAGGCTGCCGTAACATGTGTTGGCTACTGTTGTACACCTTCAAGGCATTGTGTGACAGCATGGGAACAGATAGTTATCCATTCTGCCCTGGGGTACAAGACTCCTGCAAGAGGCAAACGTAGAGAGAAGTAAAGGATGTGTCAATAGCTTCAAATCTCTGGAGGTCGTGCACAGAACCTTAAAGAGCGTGTTGAGCATAAGTAGCATATCGTTGAGATGAGTACTTTTTTTTTTTTAAATTTAGATTACCCAATTATTTTTTCCAATTAAGGGGCAATTTAGTGTGGCCAATCCACCTACTCTGCACATTTTTGGGTTGTGGGGGTGAAACCCACGCAGACACGGGGAGAATGTGCAAACTCCACACGGACAGTGACCCAGAGCCGGGATCGAACCTGGGACCTCAGCGCCGTGAGGCGGTTGTGCTAACCACTAGGCCACCGTTGAGATGAGTACTTAATGATGTAATAATGTTGTCATCTTTGCCAATACACCACTACAGAACAAGAAATAGAAACGGGAGGAGACCAATTTTTATAATTTGAGTAGTTCACTTGTTAGCACCCTTTGAAGTGTCTAATGGCACACTTCTGAATTCAATAGTTTGGCAAGTGCATAATTTATCATATTGTTGGTAAATTTCCTTTTGGCTGTTCCTTCCAATATTTTAATTTACAAATACCATCAGTAGGAGACTTTATTTTTAAAAACTGAAAGGTGGACTTTCAGTGCGCCAGCTCCACAGAACAAGATGACCACCACTTAGAAATATTGTAGTCACACAGACAAATTGTCGTAACAATGACTAAGCAGTATTGTATTAAACTTCTGGCACAGTACAAATTGAGGTATATTGAGCTCTAATAGATGGCACTTAATGTCACTGAAATGAAAATTTTAAAAAAGTTTAGAAGTGATTTCAAAATATTCCACCTACTGTGTGAACTAATGCCCGGTCCCATTCAGTATTTGGTGTTCAGATTTTTATACTCCATTCTAATTTAATAATGTAGACAAAGCCACTCAGTCAATTTTATTTCAAAACTTTACTGTTGAGATTGTTGGGGGGGGGGGTCCAGAGAATTTGAGACCATTATTTTGTAGATGCATTTTGGAATGTAGCACAAGAAAGCTGCTGTTTGTTTCATCCTTGCCAGATTTGACCATAGGGATTCAACTTGAAATGAGTGTCCCAATCCATTATTTTTTAAAAATGGCTTAAAAGAAAAATCTATGCCACCAATTGTGATGCATGGTTTTAAAGAACTGTCTCACGGGTAGGTCTTGTAAAAGCAGTTTTAGCTGCAGGACAAATTGGCAGCACCCATGTTTACATTGGCTGTGGAAAGGTGTGCTGCAGGTCACAAAAAGTTTATGTATGGAGTCTGGAAAGAAGACTGCTAATGTTCTGCCTTTTATTTTCATGGCTTCTTTGCCTCTCCTGCATTGCTCCACACTGCTTTACTCCACCAACCAGCTAAAAGAAAATGAGTGGATTTGTTTAGATTAGTTCATCAGTTTGCAGTGTGGCGTAATTTTCAGTTTGATCAATTTTCTTAATTTAGCTTGCAATTGTTACAAAAAGAAATGTTAATGTCCATAACAAGCTCTCCAAATCCCAAGCTTAATTTTCCAACAAACATAAGAACTAGGAGCAAGAGTAGGCAGTTCAGCTCCTCGAGCCCGCTCCACCATTCAACATGATCATCACTGATTTCCTCTCGTCCTCAGCTCCACTTTCCTGCCCGTTCTCCAAAACCCTTCAACCCATTACTAATTAAAAATTTGTCTTGTCTATCTCCTCAAATTTACTCGATGCCCCGGCATCCACCGGACTCTTCAGGTAGTGAATTCTGCAGATTCACGATCCTTTAAGAGAAGTAACTTCTCCTCATCTATGTTTTAAATCTGCTACCCCTTATCATGTTCTAGATTGGGCAGCACAGTAACATTGTGGTTAGCACAATTCCTTCACGGCCCCAGGGTCCCGGATTCGATTCCCGGCTTGGGTCATTGTCTGTGCGGAGTCTGCACGTTCTCCCCGTGTGTGCTCCGGTTTCCTCCGACAGTCCAGAGATGTGCAGGTTAGGTGGATTGGCCATGCTAAATTGCCCTTAGTGTCCAAAATTGCCCTTAGTGTCGGGTGGGGTTACTGGGTTATGGGGATAGGGTGGAGGTGTGGGCTTGGGTAGGGTGCTCTTTCAAAGACCGATGCAGACTCGATGGGCCGAATGGCCTCCTGCACTGTAAATTCTATGAAATTGCCCCACAAGAGGAAGCATCCGCTCTACATCAGCTTTGACGGTACCGTTTATCGTCTTGTATACCTCAATTAGATCTCCTCTTATTCTTCTAAACTCAACAGAGTATAAACTTAAACTGCTCAGTCTCTCTTAGCTCACTAAGCTAAATCGCTGGCTTTTAAAGCAGGCCAGTAGCACGGTTCGATTCTCGTACCAGCCTCCCTGGACAGGCGCTGGAATGTGGCGACTAGGGGCTTTTCACTGTAACTTAATTGAAGCCTACTCGTGACAATAAGCGATTTTCATTTCATATCTGGAATAAATCTGGTGAACCTCCTCTGAACTGCCTCCAATGCAACTACATCCCTCTTCAAATTGAGACCAAAACTGTACACAGAAATCCAGGTGCAGTCTCACCAATGTCTTGTACAATTGCACTTCCCTACTTTTATACTCTATTCCATATCTTAAAGCCCCCATCCAGCCCCCCCGGGACAAACCGGTGATTGTCACACATTGGTGACCACACTGACGCCCCCTCCAGTTTCATATGCTGCCTCCATTGCCCCCACACCCGTAGGGCTGCCACCACTACCGGAGTACCGAGCCGGCGAGAACAGCAGGGGCGCCGTCAGTAAAGCCTCCAGACTCGTATCTTTGCAGGATGCTGCCTCCATCCACTCCCAGACCGACCCCTCCCCCACTACCCATTTCCTGACCATCGATATGCTGGCATCCCAGTAATAATTAATAAAGCTTGGGAGAGCCAAGCCCCTTCCCCGCAGGTCCGTACCAGGAGTGTGTCCTCTTTACTTTTGGGGTTTTACCCAACCATATAAACCTCAATATCGCTGCATTCATACTTCTGAAAAAGGCCTTTGGGAACATTTTGATCTCTTGCCCTGCATTCATTGGAAGAAATTGAAGTCTCTCCCAAGGGCTGCTATACTCATTGCACACGGTACCTTAATGTTGCAATAAAATGTTACAACATCTATTTAACCAACGATCATCCCACAGGTGCACTGGATCAACATCTAACCCATCAAAACAGTCCATCAGACGAAAACTAATTATAGTTTCACTGAAGTTGAAAACTTTGGAAAATTGCATTTCTTGGCATTCTCGGGTTTTGAATGAAAACTGGTTAGGAATGATCTAAAATAAACAACATAAAGCTGGAAACTAAGAACTTGGTTATATACTGATATTAAGAATAGTTTAAACTGTTCGAACCTTGTTAAGAATTTGTGTTCAAAAGACCTCGAGGGGACCATAGTAATATTGAAATTGAGAGATGCAGGAGTTGCCACATACTATGAAGTATCAACTGAACTCTGTGTTAGATTATTGTATTGAAATCAATTCCGAGCATCTGCTTGGAATCAAAAATATATAGGGCTTGAAATTAGACTTTGACATTGGTGTATTACAGGCAGTGTATTAGTGTGAAACAGAGCTTGTCAATTGTAAACAAAGACATTTTATGCAGACTTACAGACACATTCTAATTTCATGTCTCAGATGGCTCCATAAACCCCTTAATATTTTCATTGTTTTTGTTTTATGTAGCAGTGATAAATATTATGGATCAGTTTTCACCTGTCACATAGAAGGTAGTGTTTTCCACCGCAGTAGTGCTTAGCAGACATTGGCAGTCATTGAGTTTGTCCTTTATGAAAAGCAACATTTAGCAATATGATCAAGCAGTTGCAAGAATTTCTTCTGCAGCAGATCTTGTGATTTAAATGTTTTATTTTATAGGGTTGGCAGCCTGATGTGTTCAATAGCTGGATGAAATCAAACGGGCTGAAGGGCCTATCTCACCTGAAAAAGTACATTTGCAAACTTGAGTTTTATATTTCCAGGTTGAGAAAACTATCGTGAAAATATCTTTCCCTGCTCTACAGACAGTTTTATTCAGCCAGTTGCTGCTGGGTTCTGAGGTTCCTGATGAGATTGCACCGTGACAGCCCCTTCTGTAGTTGATGCATAAAATTGCATCTAGAAATTAACTTGTAATTATATGAACCATTGCCTTCCGAACTTTTGATTAAGTGGAATAAATACCCAATCGTTCTCTGAAAGTGAATCATGCTGAGGTATAATTCCTTGGTTGCTAATGGTCTCCCAATTCCGTGCTTGAGTAGTTATTTTTCTCTGCAAACTTATTCCCTCCCCTCTCTCGCTCTCTCTCTCTAACCCAAAACTAGTTCAGACATTACTCGACTTACAATAGGCTATGCTCCCTCTTCTTAAAATCATGCTCTCCAGCTCTAATTAAAATACCAAAACTGATATTAGAAACTTGCATTTTGCCCATAAAATGTTTGAGAGAATTGTTGGCTAATTTATGCAAAGTTGATAAATCTTGTAATGTGTTAATGCACTGTTACAGTATTGCACAGTAGGACCTGAATGTAAAGGCAAAGTAGTATGCTAAGCAAGTAGTATGCTACGCATCACAATTTCTTAAGGATAACTTTTACACACACATTACTCCTGTTTATATATTTTAATAATGTACAAAAGATACTTTATCCCCTGTATCTGCAATTTCATGCAACAAACTGTTATAGTTTGCTATTTATGTTCTCTAATCTTCAATGTGAGTGAATTGCTGCAATAAACTATGCATCTGTTGGCTCCTGTGTGCTGGCATTTGTAGGCATTTTCCCCTCTCCTCGACCATCTTTTTCATAATATAAAAGAATAGAAAAGCAGCATCTGAGCTATAGATGTGTGCTGTTGGACCTCTTCTTGGTATTGATCTTGCATTTACGTGAGTGAAAACCAATTTGAAGCAGTCTTCACTTATTTACACCTGTAAAATATGGTGAAATTTGTCAAAGTTGTTTTGTTGCAAAACTTAACTAATCATTTGTTTGTTTTCTAGGTATCCAGACCATAGACTCGACACAAGCTCTATTTCTTCCAGTAGGAGCATCAGTGTCTCTCTTAGTGATGTTCTTCTTCTTTGATTCTGTTCAAGTAGTCTTTACAATATGCACTGCAGGTATGAATTAGTTGTAGCATGTCTGAGGAATGTGAATTTTGTTGGTGTACCTTTTTAATATTTATGAACTGCACAGAATTTGGTATGTAAACTCACTGCAGAAGATGTTGGATTCTGGAAAAATTGTTGGTGCCAAAACGTTAGTGCTTTGACTGCCCCTTGAATTGCTTTTGGGCCACTAATTAACTTTATTTATTGTCTTTAAATTTGAAATTGTGTTCAGAGACATAATGAACAATGGATGATAAAACCAAAGAAGGAAATAGTAGGAGAGATGACCAAAAGTTTGGCCAAAGAGATGTGTTTTAAGGAAGTTCATAAAGGAGGATAGGGACGTGTAAAAATAAGAGGGATTTGCAGAGGGAATTCAAGACCAAGGTCCTAGGTGACTCGAGGTATTGCCACCAGTCGAGGGAAAGAGAGGAGTGAAGGGTGTGATGCACAAGAGTCCAAAGTTAGATGATCAGTCAAGCTCGTAACCTGGCTTATTTATGTTCGCTATAATAATAATTGCTTATTGTCGCAAGTTGGCTTCAATTAAGTTACTGTGAAAAGCCCCTAGTCGCCACGTTCCGGCACCTGTTTGGGGAGGCCGGTACGGGAATTGAACTCGCGCTGCTGGCATTGTTCTGCATTATAAGCCGGTGTTTATAGCCCACTGTGCTAAACTAGCCCCACTAGAAGCGATATACATTAATTCACAGAGACCAGTTCTCTGCAAACAAAAGGAATACTCCTGCCACTCTTCTTCTGGTCTGCTCTGTAATTTAATGAGATCGTGGCTGATCTGATTGTCGCCTCAAGTTCACATTCCTGCCGACCCCCAGTAGTCTTTCGTCCCCTTGCTTATCAAGAATATACCTACCTCTGCCTTAAAATAATATTCAAAGACTCCACTTCCATTGTCTTTTGAGGAAGAGAGTTCTGAAGACTCAATCCTCTGAAAGAAAAACGTTCCTCTTCATTTCTGTCGTAAGTGGGTGGGCGACACCTTATACCTAAACGGTAGGTGAACTTTCTCATTGTTTTGTTAGCAATTTATCATGCGAGGTACATTTCGGGACAGGAAAATTTCTGTAGTGTAAATGAGCCTTAGACACCTTTTAGACTTGGATGGATTAAGAATGTTTATTCAGTGTTATTGCTAAAAACAGTTCCGCACTATTTTCCCCTTTGAAAATCAAGTAATTTGAGCATGCCATCTGACTTCTGAAGATGTGACTGCACCGAGACTAGTCAGATAGCAAAATCTTGCAAGGGCTTTGCGCATGATGGTGATGGTCTGCTATGCTCTTCAGTAACATGGCTCTCCAGTGCAGTATGGATTTTGAAGACTTTAAAGCACTGGATGGACTCAGGTCATGGGAGAAGGAGCGTAACTTGAGGATGTATTAAAGGAGAAAGGTGCAGAGCTTACTCGGCTGCACAGCAAAGTGGTCGGGCGCAGTGCAGGGCTCTAGTGTCACATCAGGATACTATCAACATCAGGATTTACTTCATTAGGGCTCATTCCAGCTGGACCACTCTGATCTCAGACTAGTGCCATGGTATGGAACTCACTTTAAGCTGCCAGTGAGAACATTTCCATTAAAGATTTGGCCTAGGACAGCATAACCCTTGCCAGATGTGCAACTAGCAATGATAGTAAGAGGTTTCACTATCACCATTCACGGACCTCTGGTCCTTTTCACCACTTGAGCCCTCTTTTCCTGCACTCAATAATTGAGGACAGGATATTTGTTGAACAACCTCCTCCAGTTAGTTAGTTATTATTCGTTCTCCATTTGCAACTGGATGTGGCAGGACTGCAGAGCTTTGATCTGATGCACTGGTTGTGAGATTGCATTGCTCTGTCTAACATATGTTGCTTCTGCTGATTAGCATGCACGTAGTCCTGTGTTGAAATTTCACCCAGGTTAGCACCTAATTTTTAGGTATTCCTGGCATGCTGTTCTGAAATCTTGATTGAACCAAGGTTAATGGTAGAGTGAGGGATATGCTGTCATTGTGGTTGCATTGTAATTGAATACAATTCTGCTGCTGCTGATGGATACCCAGTTTTGAGCTACTTAATCTATTCAGACTCTATCCCATTTAGCACAGTGGTAGTGCCGCGGACAGTACAATGACATATGATCTTGATGTGAAGACCTGACTCTGTCTCCTCCACCAGGACTGCAGTGGTTACTCCCATCAGTATTATCATGGACAGATGTATTTGCAGCAGGTAGATTGGTGAGCATGTGGTCCCTCCTGGTGCTCTCATCATCTGCTGCATGGCCAGTCTGGCAAATATATCCTAGCTAGCTAGCAGAGTGGTGATGCTACCGAGATTAGCTCAGTTGGCTGGACGGTTGGTCCATAATGCAGAGCAACGCAAACAGCATGGGTTCAATTCCTGTATTGGCTGAGGTTATTCCCCTGAGGTGTGCTGACCCTCAAATTAAAATCACCAGTCAGTTCTCCCTCTCAAAGGGGAGAACAGCCTATGGACATCTGGGACTATGGCAAGTTTTGCATGGCCTCATGCTTCTGCCCCAAGTTTAAATAAACAACTGTGCTAAAGGTTAAAATAAACACCTCCTTTCCTCCTCCCCCACATTGAATTCCTATTCTCCAGATTCTAAGCTTTCCTCAGATAATGTTGCAGTATCTGCCCGTAGCTCTTGTCAATTTAATTTGTTTCAATTGCACAACAGTCGCACCTGCAACCTATCAATACAAAATTCTTTAAACACATGTTTCACTGTTTTTTCTGCCTCCTGCAAATTGCTACAGTCAAATCTAAATGTGCACAATGATATTTGATTGATGTTCAAAAAATCAGTACGTCTACTGCAGCAACCAATGCTTGCACTAGTAATGCATTACTAAAGATTCCTGGTGCAATCAAATAAGAGTTTTTAGATTTGAATAATACCAGAAATCCTTGACTGTGGTTACATTTATCAGTTTCTCATCTCTCTTCATGATTAGAAACATGCTTTTATCTTACTCTTCCTCATGTTTCTCCAGTTTCATTAAGGAAGTGAAAAATTATTAAAAGGTGCTCTGAAAATATTGCGTCGTTTGCAACCTGCAAATGCTGATAGGAACATTGCTGCTGGTCGAAATGCTAGAAAATACTGATGTGATTCCTTGAAAATTGGATTTCTGTTAATATTGAGAATTCTGTATTTATGACCACTATGAACTTTTTTTGAAAAAAAAACAAATCTCGGAACTCAAATTGATAGTTTCTTGGCCAGCGTAGTTAGGATCTGAATGTCAAAGATGCTTAAATAATACAGCAGATTTATCACCACTTCCTAAAACTTTGCTAAGTCCAGCTGGTATTTCCTTTGAAAATATGACACTAATATTGATGGTTAAAAGCCCTGCACTACAATTACATTATACTGTAGTACTAGCACGAAACGCTGATATGCAGGTACAACAAGTGATTAGGAAGGCAAATGGAATGTTGTTGTTTATTGCAATGACAATGGAATATAGAAATAGTGATATTTTGCTAAGTTGTACGGGATATTGGTGAGCCAATGTCTTGAGTACCATGTCCAGTTTTGATCTCCTTATTTAAGGAAGGATATAATTGCTTTAAAGCAGCTTAGTAAAGGTTCACTTGACTCATTCCTGGCGTGAAGCGGTTATCTAATGAGTAAAGCTTGGGCAGGTTGGGCCTTTATTCAATGTACTCTAGAAAATTGAAAGGTTAGCTTATTGAAACATGCAAGATCCTGAAGGCACTTGATAGGGTGGATGCTGAAAGGATATTTTCCTTTGTGGAGACACCAGAAATAGGAGGTGCACTTTAAAATATGGGGTCTCCCATTTAAGATGGAGATGAGGAGAACAGTCGGTAGAAACGGGGTCATTGAATATTCTTTTGGCGGAGGTATATAGACTCTGGACTAACAAGAGAGTCAGGGGATAGGCAGGAAAGTAGAGTTGAGGCTACAATCTGATCAGCCACGATCTTACCGAATGGCAGAGGAGGTTCAAGGTACCAAAAGGCGGCTTAATTCATATGTTTATATGTAATTGGTAAGGAGGACAAAAGAGCTGCTTTAGGCCACGTTTTTTTAATTCATTGTTTTTGGCTTCTGGTGAAATCTTGCTGCAGTATAATTATAACCATTTCTAAGTCCTGAATATACAGTTAGTAAAAGTGTATTTCTAGCCATTTGTGTATCACCTGCAACTACCTCAGCAGTAAATCATTCAATACGTTAAAAAGTTGGGTCATCCCTAAAATTTCTCCTTGTATAATCAATAGTGCTGAAATAGAAATTTTACATATTGATCTTTTGCTTAACAGGAGTGCATCAGTGTTTTAGTTCTATGATTATGTGGTATTCTGGTTTTACAGTAATTACTAAAATATCATGAGCAATAATTTGTATACAACTAAATAGTCTGCTCATGATGGTTTAATTATGTCGTGTACCAAGGCATTTTCCACAGTTGAATGTGGAAGCCAGAACATGGACATTTTCAATAGTATTCCACTTGCATTTTTAGAAGATGCCTTTATAATTGCGAGGAAGTTCAGGTCAATCTTAATGAAATTGCCATTTGCTTTTGTCATCTACATTATACCTCCTTTTGAATGAATGAAGACATGTTTGTAATAAATTCAGTATGCCAGCTAAACTAATGATCATGAGTTTGATCTCTCGAGTTTCTAAATTGCCTATTTTTTGAATTGACAAGGTGCTCTTATTAGCTGGAACTCAATAGACCTTTTTCTTTCAGTTCTCGCAACAATAGCATTTGCCTTTCTGCTGCTCCCAATGTGCCAGTATTTAACAAGACCCTGCTCACCTCAGAACAAGTAAGAATTTATAATCCTCTCTGTTGTGTTCTTGATGAACTTTGAGAATGGATGTAGTTTTTAATTGTCGACTTTAATTGATTTCTTTTGCCTTTTCACCATAAAGAAAATAATTAAACCCTCTGCTTCCTTGCACAAATTCCATTTATAGTCTACCGCAAAGGTTAGCTTCATACATGCTGTATTAAATCTGCTTCTTATCCAAATGGTAAATTGTCTGAGTTTAGCTAAGGTTACAATCTGTATTAAATATGCATTAACCAAAAATTGCATTTATGTAGCACTTTTCACAACCGTTGGAAGTTCTAAAACGCTGCACAACCAATGAAGAACTTTTGAATTGTAGCTACTGTTTTAATATAGGGAATGTGGTAGCCAATTGGCACATGACTCCCATCAACAACAATAAAACAAATTACCTGATAATCTGGCCAACATGCTTGTGAGAACTCCCCCTTTGTTCTAATGCGGGAGGAATGTCTTATGAGAGACAGCACGGCGGCACAGTGGTTAGCACTGCTGCCTCACGGCATGAGGTCCCAGGTTCGACCCCAGACCTGGGTCACTGTACGTGTGGAGTTTGCACATTCTCCCTGTGTTTGCGTGGGTTTTGCCCCCATAACCCAAAAAATGTGCTGTTATGTGGGTTGACCACGCTAAGTTGGCCTTTAATTGGAAAAAATGAATTGGGTACTCTAAATGTATTTTTTTTAAGTGAGCACTTGGAAGGACAGGTGCGACCTTGATTTATCATCTCATCTGAAAGATCGCACCTCCGACATTGCAGCACTCCCGCAGTACTGCATTGAGTATCAGCCTTAACGTGTATCAGCCTCTGGAAATTTACAACCTGCTGACATGGAGGTGAAAG
This sequence comes from Scyliorhinus canicula, assembly GCF_902713615.1. Classification (NCBI taxonomy): domain Eukaryota; kingdom Metazoa; phylum Chordata; class Chondrichthyes; order Carcharhiniformes; family Scyliorhinidae; genus Scyliorhinus; species Scyliorhinus canicula. The sequence goes on from NC_052146.1 coordinate 63,196,677, forward strand.
TGCCGTAACTGATATCAAGTGGTTTGGATTCTCTCCTTCCATCATGGTAACTAATTTGTAACTTCCTTTTTGAGCTCATGTGGTGCACGAGCTATATGACTACAAGTTTTTCATATTGAGATGCATCATGAGGACAGTATGGTGGCACAGTGGTTAGCACTGCTGCCTCGCAGCGCTAGGGACTCTGATTCAATTCTGATCTTGGGTGACAGTGTGGAGTTTGGATATTCTCCCCATGTTGCGTGGGTTTCCTCTGGGTGTCCGGTTTTCCCCGCAGTCCAAAGATGTACCGGTTATCTGGATCGGCCATGCCCATTGGTGTCCAAAGATCTGCAGGTTAGGTGGGGTTACAGGATTAGGGTGGTGGAGTGGGCTGAGGTAGGGTGCTCTTTCAGAGGGTCAGTGCAAATTCGATGTACTGTAGGGATTCTATGGTTTCTATGATACATACATTATCACATTGTGTTCTTAAGCATAATGTGAATAATACAAAATATCAGCAGCACAGCAAGGAGCAGTCGTGCCACTGTTATTTTTAATTATGTTGTTACATTGTGTACCTTGTGTTGCCCTATTATGTGTTTATTTTATTTTCATGTGCTTAATGACCTGTTGAGCTACTCGCAGGAAAATACTCTTCACTGTACCTCGGTACACATGACAATAAACAAAACCAAATCTAAATATATACCATTTAATGAAATGAAAATCCCTTATTGAGTCACAAGTAGGCTTCAATTAAGTTACTGTGAAACGCCCCTAGTTGCCACATTCCGGCGCCTGTTCGGGGAGGCTGGTACGGGAATTAAATCATGCTGCTGGCCTGCCTTGGTCTGCTTTAAAAGCCAGCGATTTAGCCCAGTGTGCTAAACCAGCCCCATATCCGATAACTTCATAGCTCTCTTCTCCCCCCCCCCCCCCCCCCCGAAACAGTGCCCAACTTGTTTCTGCCTCCTTACCAAAATCTATAGACAGGATTGCCCTGGTAGACCCATCATATCGGCCTGTTCCTGCCCCACCAAACTCATTTCTTCGTATCTTATATATATTCACTGTTATTGTTTGTTCCATTGTTACTTACTGTTGTTGTTGCTTCTGTTGACTCCGCCTGTGCTCCACCCCTCGGGCTTTGTATAAAGTTGGCTGATCTGTGGCCCTGCCACCAGTGAAGGATCAGCAGCAGGCAGGCACACATCTGTGTATTAAAGCCGCAATTTAGTTCTATAACTCGCTTTGTCTATTATTGATGGTCCATCAATTTAATGCACTGAGATATTGCAATGGATGTCGCTCTTAAGCCTGACCGACCCGCAGGCAGCCGACGCCACACTGATCTTCGAGCACTGGCTAAGCTGTTTCGAGGCTTACCTCGACTCATTGACCGATGGTGTCACCGAGATGCACAAGCTGCGTCTCCTCGATGCCCGGGTGAGCCCCAAACTTTTTCTGCTGATCAGAGACGCGGCCTCGTACGCAGAGGCAATCGCACTGCTAAAAGGACACTTCGTGAGGGCAGTGAATGAGGTGTTCACTGAACATCTTGTCACGAGGCGTCAGTGCCCTGGTGAATCACTGGCCGAATTCCTACGTGACCTGCGAGTACTTGCCCGGAATTGTAACTGCCAGGCAGTTACGGCAGTTCAGCACAGCTCCTAATCAGGGACTCCTATGTGGCCCGAGTCCGGTCTAATTATATCCGACAACGCTTGCTCAAAGGGGGTACCCTCAACCTCAAGGACACTGTGCAGCTCTCTAGCTCTTTGAAAGTAGCGTTCCAGAACATGGATGCCTTCACATCCGACCACGCGGTACCATCGTGGACTTCTGAGGCGCGGCTGTCACGCGGCCTGGGCGCGTCACAAGCCTGTGCCGTGCGGCAGCCCGCCAAGTCCGGGGGGCCGTACTGCTACTTCTGCGGCCAGGGCCAGCACCCCAGACGACATTGTCCAGGTCGGAACGCGACCTGCAACGAGTGCGGTAAGAAGAGGCACTTTAGCCAAGGTCAGTCAGGCCCGACCTCAAGCTCCCAGACCCAAAGTCTGCCAGGCCCAACCTGAAGCTCACGGGTCCCGCAGCGTGGCACCTTACCTGCCAGGACCGCCCCCTTCTGACGCGTCAAACACCTTGTGCGGCTAGTGGGGGCCGCCATTTTGGCCGCCATCTTTGACACCGCCCGCCGTGTGCAACTCATGGAGGCTGCCATCTTGGGACCACCCCGCAACCACCGACCAGACAAGCCATCTTCCGCAGCTCAGCTCCATCACGCTCGACCAGTCCCGGCCCCATCACCTCAAGAACTCCATGATGGCCATCCAGGTCAATGGGCACGAGCCGACCTGTCTGTACAATTCCAGGAGCACGGATAGCTTCATTCATCCGGATATGGTAAGGCGCTGCTCCCTTCCGATTTTTCCCGCGAGCCAGACTATCTTCCTCGCTTCCGGATCACACTCTGTTCAGGTCCAGGGCTACTGTGTCGCAAACCTTGCGTTACAGGGCGTAGAGTACGCTAACTTCAAACTCTACATCCTCCCCCATCTCTGCGCTGCCCTGTTACTAGGACTGGACTTCCAGTGTAACCTCCGAAGCCTGACTTTGAGGTTCAGTGGACCCCTGCCCCCTCTCACCGTCTGTAGCCTCGCGACCCTTAAGGTCGCCCCTCCCTCGCTCTTGCTAACCTCACCCCCACTGTAAGCCCATCGACACCAGGAGCAGATGATACAGTGCCCCGGACAAGGCCTTTATCAGGTTGGAGGTCCAGCGACTCCTGCGGGAAGGGATCATTGAGGCTAGTAACAGCCCTTGGAGAGCCCAAGTGGCCTGGTCAGGAATGGGAAGAAACAGCGGATGGTCGTCAACTACAGTCAAACGATCAACCAGTACACGCAGCTCGATGCTTACCCTCTTCCCTGCATATCTGACATGGTCAACCAGATTGCGCAGTACCAGGTCTTCTCCACAGTAGACTTGAAGTCCGCGTACCACCAACTTCCTATCCGGCCAGAGGACCGCCAATGCACTGCCTTCGAGGTAGATGGCCGCCTCTACCACTTTCTCCGGGTCTCCTTCGGCGTCACCAATGGGGTCTCGGTCTTCCAGCGAGTGATGGATCGAATGGTTGACCAGTACGGGCTGCGGTCTACGTTCCCGTATCTGGATAATGTCACCATTTGCGGCCATGACCAGCAGGACCACGACGCTAACCTCCAGAAATTCCTCCAGACCGCCCAGCTCCTTAATTTAACCTATAATAAGGAGAAATATGTTTTCCGCACAACTCGCCTAGCCATCCTTGGCTACGTTGTGGAAAACGGAGTCCTAGGGCCCGACCCCGACCGCATGCATCTTCTGCACCTTCCCCTCCCCCAAAGCCCCGAAGAGATGCCTGGGGTTTTCTCCTATTATGCCCAGTGGGTCCCCAATTATGCAGACAAAGCCCGCCCACTTACCAAATCCACCATTTTTCCCCTACGGCTGAGGCCCGCTTGGCCTGCAACCATATCAAGGCAGATATTGCCAAGGCCACGATGCACGCAGTAGACGAGTCCATCCCGTTCCAGGTGAAGAGCGATGTTTCTGACTTTGCCCTGGCTCCTACCCTCAGCCAGGCGGGCAGGCCCTTGGCTTTCTTCTCCCGTACCCTCCATACCTCCGAAACCTGGCACTCTTCTGTCAAAAAGGAAGCACAAGCCATTGTGGAAGCTGTGCGACATTGGAGGCATTACCTGGCCGGCAGGCAATTCACTCTCCTCACTGACCAAAGATCAGTTGCCTTCATGTTCAATAACACGCAGCGGGGCAAGATCAAGAACGACAAGATCTTGAGGTGGAGGATTGAACTCTCCACCTATAACTACTACATCTTGTATCGGCCTGGGAAACTCAATGAGCCTCCAGATGCCCAGTTCACAAGTAGACCGACTTTGGGCCCTCCACAATGACCTCTGTCACTCAGCTCCTCCATTTCATCAAAGCCCGCAAGCTGCCTTACTCCACCAAGGAGGTCAGGACCGTGACCAGGCACTGCCAAGTTTGCGCGGAGTGCAAACCGCACTTCTATCGGCCAGACAGAGCTCACCTGGTGAAGGCCTCCTGCCTCTTTGCCTCAGTATTGATTTCAAAGGGGCCCCATCACTGGCCGTAACGTGTACTTCCTCAACATCATTGATGGGTACTCCCGTTTTCCCTTTGCCATCCCATGCCCTGACATGACCTCTGCCACCGTCATCAAGGCTCTGCACAGTCTCTTTACCTTGTTCGGTTTCCCCACCTATGTCCATAGTGATCGGGATTCCTCTTTTATGAGTGATGAGCTGTGTCAGTTCTTGTTTAGCAAGGGCATCGCCTCAAGCAGGACGACCAGCTACAACCCCCGGGGAAACGGACAGGTGGAGAGGGAGAACGCGACGGTCTGGAAGGCCGTCCTTCTTGCCCTACAGTTGAGATGTCTCCCGCTGGCAGGAGGTCCTTCGCAATACGCTCCACTCCATCCAGTCGCTTCTGTGTACTGCCACCAACGAGACCCCTCACGAACGTTTGTTTGTTTTCCCTAAGAAGTCCACCTCAGGGGTCTCACTCCCGTCCTGGCTGACAGTCCCACGGCCCGCCCTCCTCTGGAAGCATGCGAGGAGCCATTAGTCAAATCCCCTGGTCAAGAGTGTTCTGCTCCTCCATGCAAACCCACAGTATGCCTACATAGCACACCATGATGGGTGGCAGGGCACAGTCTCCCTCAGAGACTTGGCACCCGCAGTGTTTCCCCAGTGGCTATCACCACCACGCCCACCCCTACACAGTCTGCCACCACTCGGTTGCCTCGGGACTTGGCGCAGGCAGCCGCCCCAGTGATCATTACCACCACCCCTGCCCTTACACTGTCTCCCTCTCCGTCAGCTCATCAGGATTAAGAAAAAGACGACACGCTCCCGGAGTCGAAGATCTCTACACCTGTGCCCACACCACAGTCAGGACTGAAGCGATCACGGTGGAAGGTTAAAGCTCCTGTCAAACTCAATCTGAGAGTCCACTTCACCCCCGCTGGACTTTTATTTTTAACACGGGGTGAATGTGGTGAACCATGTTTCACTGTTACCCACAGCTGTGTATAGATATATTACTGTTGTTGTTGCTTCTGTTGGCTCCGCCTGTGGCTCCGCCCCTCGGGCTTTGTATATCGTTGGCTGATCTGTGGCCCTGCCCATAGTGAGGGATCAGCAGCAGGCAGGCACACATCTCAGTGTATTAAAGCCACAATTTAGTTCTATAACTCGCTTCGTCTGTTTGATGGACCATCAATAATAATTTCTATTTTCGCAGCCCTAACTGCCTCCTCTCACTATGGACATTCAATGCCCCTCCGCCTCCATCCCCCACCAGGAAGGCTTCAGGGCTCTCTACTTCCTTGGGAAGAGGCCCGAACAATTTCTGTCCACAACCACTCATCCGCCTAGCTGAACTTGTTCTGTCACTAAATTTCTCCTTTAACTTGTCTCACTTCTTGCAAATAAAAGGTATGGGTGTGGGTGCATGGCCCCAATTATGCCTAGCTTTTTGTGGAGTATGTGAAACGTACCTTGTTCCAGCCGTAATCTGGCCCCCTCCATTACATTGATGATTGTATCAGTGGTGCTTAATGCTCATCTGGACCTGGAAACATTTATCAATTTTTCTTTCAATTTCCACTCCTCTCTCACCTTCACATGGTTTATCTCTGACACTCCTTCCTTGACCTCTCTGTCTCTATTTCCAGTGATAGACTGGCCACCAATATTCAGTACAAATCCACTGACTCCCACAGCTACCTTGACCACAGCCCCTCACACCCTGCTCCTCTCAGGGCTCCATCTGTTCCAATGATGCCAACTTCAAAAACAGACGTCTGATATGTATGCCTTTTGTTTCAACTGAACACCCCCACCCCCTCCCAAACAGCACCTCCAGCACCACCACCAAACGTGGTTGATAGGTCACCTATCTCCACGCCCCCCCCCCCCCCCCCCCCCCCCCCCCCCCCCCCCCCCCCGCCCGAACTATAGCAGGGTCCGTCTTGTACTCAATTTGCACCCCACCAGCCCCTGCATTCAAAGTATCATCCTCTGCTATTTCTCCCAACTGCAGCACTGAGCACATCTTTCCTTCTGCCCATGTCAGCATTCTGCAGGGTCATTTCCCTCCACGGCCCCCTGGTTCACTCCTCCAAATACCCCAACCCATCTTCCTCTTTCTTTGACACCTTCACATGCAATCACAAAAGGTGCAATACCTGCCCCTTTACTTCCTCCCTCAATTGTCCAAGGGCCAAACACTCCTTTCAGGTGAAGCAAAATTTCACTTGCACCTCCTTCAATTTTGTCAGATGTATTCGCTGCACTCAATGCAGTCTCCTCTACATTGAGGAGACTAAACACAATCTGGGTGACCACTATGTGGAACACCTTCTCTCCATCCGTAAGTATGACCCCTGCCTTTCTGTTGCTTGTCATTTCAACTCTGCATCTTGCTCTCATGCCCACATATTTTTTGGCCTGCTGCAATGCTCCAGCGATGCCCAACGCAAACTGGAAGAACAACACCTCCTATTCCGATTAGGCACGTAACAGTCTACTGAACTCAACATAGAGTTCAACAACTTTGGACAGCTTTCCGCTCCATCTTGACCCACTTTTTTTTTTGTTGGTTTCCTTGCTTTGCCCAATGCAACCCCACACCATCCGCTGTCCCTGCATTTCAGTTTTGCTTCCACTGAGCACTGACCTTGGTTCTCATAGAATCTCTACAGTGCAGAAAGAGGCTATTCGGCCTAGTGTGCCTGAACCAACCCCCCAAAAGAGCACCCTACCCAGGGTCAGGCCCCACCCTATCCCCGTAGCCCAGTCTAACATCTTGGCTATTAAGGGGCAATTTAGCATGGCCAATCCACCTAACCCGCACATCTTGGACTCCCCTATTAACACAGTCTGCTATCTTAACTTTATGCCATTAATAGCACTTTTTCAGTCCTTTTTCATCATGTGTCAATTACATCTTTGGCTGTCTCGTTTTGGCTCCAACCTACCTCTGACCTTCTCTTCTGTCCTATCCCCTTTCCAACTACATAATGCATCACATAATAATAATAATCTTTATTGGTGTCACAAGTAGGCTTCATTAACGCTGCAGTGAAGTTACTGTTAAATCCCCTATTCGCTACACTATGGCGCCTGTTCGGGTACACGGAGGGAGAATTCAGAATATCCAATTCACCTAACAAGCATGTCTTTCGGGACTTGTGGGAGGAAACCGGAGCATCCGGAGGAAACTCACGCAGACACTGGGAGGACGTGCAAATTCCGCCGGACCAATTCTGCACCAACCCACTTAAGCCCCCACTTCCATCCTATCCCCGTAACCCAATAACCCCTCCTAACCTTTTTAGTCACTAAGGGCAATTTATCATGGCCAATCCACTTAACCTTCACATCTTTGGACTGTGGGAGGAAACCGGAGCACCCAAAGGAAACCCACACAGACATGGGGAGAACGTGCAGACTCCGCACAGACAGTGACCCAGCAGGGAATCGAACCTGGAACCCTGGCGTTGTGAAGCCACAGTACTAGCCACTTGTTCTACCGTGCTGCCCTACTGTCGTGGTAAGAGGATTCTGTATTTTATCCTGTGGCCATGTGACATGGGGAAATTGTCCTTGCAAGTAAAAGATGCAGCTTGAGCATACAAGTGTGTAAGAAAAAATGTGACTGGCCATCTCCTGACTTTATTTCTGTTCGTGTAGCTATGCATTTATTCCAATTAACCTTGTGCCTATTGTGATGAATGTAGGAATTTAAGATATATTGTGTTATTAGTATTTGGTGCAGTAAGGGTTAAAAGCCTGGGTTAGTGTGTAACTTCTGCAGTCATGTTATTAAAAATCCTTTTCAGTTTAAGTTCAGTTTTAGATCGACTGTTCACAGACCAGCAGCTGCTCTCAAAACAGTGAGTTTTGATTTGTCCGGGGTCAAACTAGAGGTTTCTCTCAAAAGCGAAGATTTGTTTGTGAACAGGACAGGAGCAGTTTCTCAAAGGCTGGCCGGTTAAACAGTACTCTGACCTGATTTCTCTTTCTCCAAACAGTCTTTTAAAACAATCTCTATTAAGCAAGTATTCCTGGGTCTACTAACTATATAAGTGGATTCTGACCCGAGATGTGTTTTGCTGGAGTGGAGATAAAAGATTGCATTTAGGATTTATTGTTTCATTGTATTTTAAGCATTGTTTAATGGGTAATTGTAAGCGGTTTTCTTGTGCGAGGTTGAAGTTATTAATCGTGTGTTAGTAATTAGTTTTGTTTTAATATACCACATCCCTATTCATGCAGACTCCTGGAGCGAAGTATCCTTTCCTCACCGTTCTTACAAATTAAATGAAATTTTGGGCTTTGTCCAGTGTCTTAGCAACTGTTGAGTTCTGGTCCGAAATGATAATAGTATATAGATATTACTCACTAGCCAGTGTATGGTGTTTGCAACCAGTTTGCAATAATAGAGTAATAAAGGCACTGGGTTGGGCATTATTGCAGACATTGTGAAACCAAGCACCAAACTCTAAATACAGTGTGTGTTGTGCTCCTTTCCATCCTTGTCCTCTCTTTTGCATTGCATCGCCCCGCCCCACCAGCCTTGCTCCCTTGTTTCCCACATCCCCTTTGACCTGTTTCACCTCCGCACAGTTGTCTGAATCTTGCTAAGATTCTAGCACTCAGGTTAATTAAAAACCTTTCAGCTATTGCAACAAAACTTTTATTTGCCAGTAAGTTTAAGAAAGAAAAGTGGAACTTGCAGTTATTTTGCCCCTTTCACAACCGTGGGTCATTCCAAAAATGCTTCCAAGCCAATGAAAATGTTTTGAAGTGTAGGTGAAGTTTTAATAGAGGGAATATGGTAGCCAAATTGCGCACAATGGTGCTCCCATAAACAGCAGTGAAATAGTTTTGGGAGTTGGCTGATGGATAAAATTTGACCAACAAACTCGAGACCGCTCCCCTGCTGTAATTCAAACAGTGCCACGGAATCTTTTAATGTGCACTTGAAAGGGTAGATGAGGTCTCGACTTAACATAAGTGGAAGCCAGCAGCTTTGTGCTGCACTGAAATGTCTGCCTGAATTTATGGCTTAAAGCTCTGCAAACCCACAGCTCTGACTGAGCTGAGAATGCTACTACTGTACTGAGCTAAGGCTGATGCCAGATGAGATAGCTAATCTTGTAATTAACTTGTTCATTCTTTTGGTTATGGATATTGGCGATACAAAATTGATATAAAAAATGAGATGATCTTTTTCTGGCTGCCAGCTCACTCTTCCCTTGTGTCCTCACTTGTTCTATCTTGTTACTTCTGTTAGAACTTCCTCTAAACAAATTGACTGCTATGTTTTCCTACAAGTCATTACATAAGAGAACAAGAGCTTGTGAAGAGCCTTGGGGCGTACCGAGGCTGTGGAAGGTGTTATATAATGACACCTTTTAAAATATTTATGCATTATTCCCATCACACAAAGATAAACTTGAATCTTGTCCTCCTGAGCATCAGAGTAGGTTATGGACAGAACGTTCCATAATATAAAAAAAGTCTGACGACTTAGTAATTTTGGTGCTCAAAATCATAGCTTTTAAAAATAAAAATCTGTACTTTTGTCATTAGCTGATAACATAACAGCATGAAGTTGGTAGTCTGGTTCTTAAGCCACATTGTATTTGAATATAACTTCACAACCATGCCTTTAGTTTTACATTGGTGAAATGGTGTTTTTGGGCACAGTGATTTCTATTTTCACAAGAGATCTCGCAGGGAGCACATTAAAAGCCCACGCCCTATGTTTATATTGCTAAATTCTGTTTCTTTCTTTAAACAATTGTAGATTCAGATTTTTGTGGCCTGATGTTGCTTTTGCGATGAAGGTTGTTTTTGTGCTGAATTTCATCACTTATAATACTATAGTTTTTTGAATTCTTTAACCTTTCCCTCCTGACCACCATCGTTTGCACATAGAATCCCGATGGTGCAGAAGGAGGCCATTCAGCCCATCGAGCCGACACCAACCGTCGAACCAGTACTCTACCCATTTCACTCACCTGCCCACCCTGCCCTATCTCTGTAACTCCATAACCTAACCTGCACTTTCCTGGACACTAAGGGGCAATTTATCATGGCCAATCCACCTAAACCACACATTTTTCGACTGTGGGAGGAAACCGGAGCACATGGTGAAAATCCATGCAGACACGAGGAGACCATGCAGACACGAGGAGACCATACAGACAGTGACCCAAGGCCAGAATTGAATCTGGAATTGTACTAGCACTGTGAAGCAGCAGGGCTAATCACCCTCTCGCCTCTTGTGTTTCCTCTTGTGAGGAAGAGCATAACTAGAGGCCATTGTTATAAGATAGTCACAAAGACGATCGTGGGACAGCATAGATACTGCAGAAAATGCAGTCGGTTCAGTGAGTGCAGGAGCAAGAAAAACATGACTAAGAAAGGGAAGCAGAAAAGGAGAACTGGGGAGAAAGTCGAGAGGCGGGAGAGAAAATCAAGCAGAAGAGAGGAGAGAAACATGGCACGAAGTAAGAGAAAAATGACGAGGAAGGAAAATATGGTTTCTGCACACAGGGGTTGGCCCTTATAAAATTTAGGAACTTGAGTTAAATATCCCATTAGAATATTGGAATTGTATTCGGAATATGTTGCAGGTAGGGCAGCACGGTGGCGCAGTGGTTAGCACTCGTACTGCGGTGCTGAGGCCCCGGTTTCGAAACCCGGCCCTGGGCCACTGTCCGTGTGGAGTTTGCACATTCTCCCCGTGTCTGCATGGGTTTCACCCCCACAACCCAAAAAGTGTGCAGGTTAGGTGGATTGGCCATGCCTAATTGCCTCTTAATTGAAAAAAAACTAATTGGGTACTCTAAATTTAAAAAAAAGAATATGTTATAGGTAGGCCGGCACTTAGCTCTGAACAGGGATGACAGATTTTTGCTACCATATACACGAGGTGATATTCTGCTGATGCATGTTATCTAAATTATGTTTTGTTGCATTCATTTGTAATGCTGCTATATAGTTCTCAAACTATCATGGCGAATAATTAGTGGTTTTCATACAAAAATGGAATGATGGCACATGCTGCCGGTGCCCACTAATTATACACCAGTAAAGATTTCTTAATTTCATGAAATAAGAATGCAGTTTGGCTTATGTTGTTCCAGTAAATAGTGGGTCCAGTTAGAACCTGATGTGATCATAGAATACAGTTCACAGAACACCAGTAAAACACATGGATACTCATATTTTAAAAAATAAACTTAATTGCTCACTGGCCAGCTGTAATCCTGCCCTTACTGGAAATGCTCCGGTCTGGCAGCATCTGTGCTAGAAATAGAGTTAGCGTCTCAGGTCTGTGACCTTTCTCCACAGATGCTACCAGGTGTACCAATATTTGTGTCGTTATCTGTTTTTATTGCCGGATTCCAGCATCTATGATAGAAGAGAAATTTCGTAGTACTTGAGATAAATTAGACTTTTAAGTTAATATTTGATCATCATCTCCACTTGCTTTGAGATATTAAAATAACTTATTACCGCCTATGATTAACGTTTTTAAAATTCTGTTTTAGAATAAGCCCTTGGGTACAGAGGTTGGTTTACCAACTAAGACCAGAACAAGGAATCAAACTGAACCAAATTGCTCAATAATGAGCAGTGCTTACTGTCTGCTTTTGGAAATCTCTCTTTCCTGTCCCATTTGATGCTTTTTCTTTTCCCCCCCCCCCCATGGATCCTCCATGTCCACTCGCACTATGTAGTATGGAACCAGTGAGTCATATAATAACAGGTCTTTTTGATTCAAAATATCTGCTTTGAAAGAGAGAACAACTCCTTATAATCTCAAAGATGTCAGTTAATCAATACACCACTCAGCCAAACATTCAGAATAAGACCATCTGGAGAAATAGATGTTGATATAGCTCACAGATGACTTCATTATGAATGCTTACCTGCGTTCTAAATTAATTAATGGATTAGCTCAACACGGGTCTGGCTTCGCAGGTGGAAGTGCGGTATTTACTTTGGTTGACATCATGGGCCAAAGTACGTTATTCTTTGAGCTGTTTCTTTCAATGTCTCTATTTATTTACTCCAGATTAAGAGGTATGAAGTGAGGTAAAGCTTCTGTTATTGATACTATGATGGTTCTGCCTGATTTACATTTTATAGAGTTGGAAGAGCAACTTTTGTAAGACATCCTAGGTAAGACATTTTAAACTGGTTCCCAAATCCAGACTTTGGTTGATAAACTGCTCTGAGGGGTCTTGAACTATGTGGCCTTGAAGCTGGCCCAATTCCGATGGAAATTGCAGAAGGATTTGAGGTGCCTGCTCTGCAGTGGAACCTTGCAGGTCAAGAGTGCGGGGTGTGGGCCTACTATGCACACTTTTGCTAGCACCAAGAATGATCGTGGAATCACTGAATTGGGTCCCACTAGCCGCTTTTAAAGCCTTTTAGGGTCAGCCTGGCTCCACAAAAATTCAACCCTCAAGTGCCAGCTACCTACTCCACCATGCAAATCATTTCAGCAAGGTTGAACTTATGATTTGTTTGACCCAGCAGAAATTATTAGCAAGTCAAGAATTGTGTTTCTGGTTATTTTCCCTCATGTTCCCTTGCTGCTGTTCCAAATGTGGGCCTGTTGCAGAATTTTACTGCTATCCAGACTGGAATTCACCAAATACTGGAGTTTCAGTTTGGATCTCTTTTTTATTATGTATGCTGCCATATACACACCTGTTTCCATAACAATTTGCTTTAGGTCATTTGACATCTGATAGACTGATATTTTCTGGGCAGCACGGTAGCACAAGTGGCTAGCACTGTGGCTTCACAGCGCCAGCGTCCCAGATTCGATTCCCCGCTGGGTCACTATCTGTGCGGAGTCTGCATGTTCTCCCCGTGTCTGCGTGGGTTTCCTCCGGGTGCTCCTGGGTTATGGGGATAGGGTGGAAGTGAGGGCTTAAGTGGATTGGTGCAGACTTGATGGGCCGAATGGCCTCTTTCTACTGTATGTTCTATGTACAAGTTATTTCTTTTAAATCACACCAAGCAGCACAAATAGCAACTGAGCCATTGTCAGAGCCTCCCTTGGTTTTGTAAGTGGGTTAGTTGAATCACGCACCAATTCAATTTTGATTATCATAGCAAATCATTTTACAAATATATTTTGAAGCAGTGCTACAATTAAATAGCTGAAACCTGTTAAATGTTCTCAATGGCCTTCTTTGGGAGCTGATACACCTAATCTGGTCAATAATGGAATAGGCTTTTGTAATGTGCGAGAATTTAGTAACCGGTAGGTCTGTTGTAGTCTGCCAACTTGAAATGTAATTACTACCTCAATATTTTATTACATATGATATGCGTTTTCTGTTACTGAGTTTGAAATAACATTTGCCGAGATTTGAATTTTGGGATGATAGATGGATAAACTGAATGACATTTCCTGATGTTTGTCCGGAGAGGTTATCCAAAGTTTTGCATGCATTGCAATGTATGGACACTATGGACAGCACCACCAACAGTTTAAGGGAATGATTGCATCTTAAATTACCTTAACTGAACCAGTCAAGAGATTTGATTCTTCAACTACTATTGTACTGTGGAGAGCATGCCAAGAGTGAATTCTGGGAATGGAAATACATCAGTTGGAATTGTGGTCAGCATCTAGTCTGGAGTAAATAAGTACCCAGAACTGATCATTTGGTTTGAAGGGCTAACAGCAACTCTGAAAAATGGGAAAGTGGCACTGAGGTTCACCTTCCAGCTGAGTGAAGCTGACGGATGGCAAGGCCTCCAGCAGCAAATGTAAGAAGCTGCTCTGAAACAACTAAAGTGAAAAGTAAAGTCGCCACAGTCCCAAGTGGCCACAGGCTGCTTTTCCCCTAGACAAGTGAGAACTGACTGGTGGTGATTTAGCTTGAGGATTACCACCTCTCAGGGGAGGAGCAAGGTTGAGACGGCGGGGCCTTCAAGAATAACGTCAGCTGGTACCGGAATTGAACTCGTGGCCCTGCTCTGCATCATAAATGAGCTATCCAGCCAACTGAGCTGAACCAGTCCCCACTGACCTGAAATAACTGACCTCAAGCTCATTAACTTGTTCTTTCACAAGACTCTTTCCAACTTTTGTGTTCTGCACAGAGGGATTGGGTCTTTACACTTTTCTCGATTCTAAATTGCTTTCAACAACAAATAAAGCAAATAGCATATTCTTTTTAACTGCATCCTTGTACATAAATGTTTGCGATGTTGCAATGCTATGTAATAACTTTTCAATGGAGGACATTACACTGAAGATAAATGGCTGAGTTTGGGGAAAGCCATTTTTGTTTCTACACCTGTGATAGGTGGGTCAATGCTTCACATGGTGAAAAAATTGCACATCAGACCATTACCTTCAGTGTTCCCTGTGAACTTCCGATGATGGCGGGCGGCAGGCCGCCGCACATTGGATGGCTCCCGTTCGGGAACGGCATTTTCGGGGTTTAACGCCCGGTCCCAGGGGCAACAGAGGTGGCAAAAGCAGGGAGAAGGCACAGTGAAGGGAAATGTCGAAAATAAGTTAAACGGCTGTGAAAAAAGCGGCTGAAAGTCCGTCGGGGAGTGGAAATGTCACCGCGGGGACGGCAAGAAAAGTGTAGGCTGGGGCACCAGGGGAGGCCGCATTGCCCACAGCTGAAGAAATTACTACGGTGATGGCCGCGGAACTCGAAAGGCAGTTCACAAAACACATGGAGGCGATGAAGAAGGAGATGGGGGCGGTATTGAAAGTGCTGGTGGAGGAGGCGATTGCCCCGGTGCTGGCGGCGGTATTGAGCGCAGTGGCGGAGGTGCGGGAGCAAGGTGAGGCGCTGAAGGAAGTGGAAGAGACATTATTGCAGCACAGTGATCAACTTACCTCGATGGGGAAGGAGATGCGGAAGGTGATAGAGATCACTAGGGTCTGTGAGCAAAAATGGACGACTTGGGAAAACAGATCCAGGCGACAGAATCTGAGGATTGTGGGTCTGCCCGAAGGAGTGGAAGGCCCGAGGCCGACTGAGTATTTTGATGAAGCTATTGGGGGAGGGGGATGATCCCTCCCGATATGAACTGGATCAGGCTCATCGGTCGTGGAGGCCTGTACCAAAGGCGAGTGAGCCATCAAGGGTAGTGACTCTGTGTTTTCATAGGTACAGTGTGAAGGAGAAGGTCCTGTGCTGGGCAAAGCAGAAGCGGGTGGTGCAGTGGGCTGGAGCTGGTATACGCGTATATCAGGATTTTAAGGTGGAGCTGGAGAGGAGGTGGGCTGCCTTCAGCCGAGTGAAGAAGGCACTGTACATCAGTAAGGCACAGTGCGGCATAGTATATCCAGCTAAGTTGAGGGTGAGCTACACATCCAATGACTTTTATTTCGGGACGGCGGAAGCAGCGGAGGAGTTTACGAAGGCAGAGGGACTGGATGAATTGAGAAATGTCATGTACCGATGTACCCTCGTGTAACTACTTTTTCACTGCGTGCTGGTGTATGTGCTAAATGAGCCAACGATGTATATATTTGGACAAGGGAAGAGATGGGACTTTCACTTGCAATGATGGTTCTTTGGGGCTTGGGTGTGTATGCGGGGTTTGTGTGCTAAAGGGGATTTCTTGGTTTTCCTGGGACCAGACAAGGGGGAAAGAGACCCGGGCGGGGGCCTCCACGCTGACCGATTTAAGCCGGCCAGTGAACGGGAGTGAGGGGCTGCGGCTATCTGAGCCTGGCAGAACAGGTTCCGATGAGTCTAGCCGGGGTGGAAAGTTGGGGGAAGGAGTTTTGCAAGAGGAAGTGGAGGGGAGGAGTCGGGGGGGGGGGGGTTTACAATTCATGGGTGTCATTTACGGTACTCTTTCGGGGATTGGATTGCATTGAATGTTTGGGGGGGGGGGGGGGGGGGGTGGTGTGGACTCTAGGTCAATGGTGACCATAGGTGATTCCTGATTGCTTTTTCTTTTTTTTCCTTTGTTTTTCCCACCGTGGGAGGGTTTGTTTTATTTGATGCTTATATTGTCAGGTGGGCCGTTGTTTGGGGTGGTGGGAGGATGGGATCGTTGTTGTTGATAAGGGGATTGACTTTGTATTTGTTACCGTTTACAGCTTGTTGGTGGGGTGTAAATTCTGAAGAAAATGCGAAAATGGAGAATAAAAATACTTTACAAAAAAAAACTTCAGCGTTCCCTGTATTTCCATCATTATTTTAGTGCATTTGATTTAGTGGAATATTTAGTCAAGAGGGAAAATCGTTAATCTTTTTTGAGTTGTATGAGACTTCTCCCTCCACAAGAGGCAAAAGTAGGCAAATTAGGGTACAGTGCTTTCATCTGAATATCCCAATAACAGCCAATTGAATATCTTTGAACTATGGCTACAGTTATGCAGGCAAACAAAGGAGGCAGTTTGCACACCAAGTGGTCCCACAAACAGGAAACAAGATTTATAACCAGTTAATCAAATTTTTATTGGTGTTGCCCGAGGGCAAAATGTGGGACAGGAGACTGGGGAATTTCCAGGAATAATAGTCTTGGAATATTGCTGTGGGATCTTTTAATCCACCTTAACTGGCAAGTGGAACATTGGGTCAAATCTTCCGGTCTATGGAGTGTCAGAGAATGGATGTATGACTGAAATTGCATGTCAGTACCCTGCAGAAGTCCTGAAAAGTAGCCTGAAGTTTCAACTTTTGAGTAATTTCCCTGCTCCTCAGGACCATCTGCAAATGTCTCCAATAGTTCTGCAGTACTTGGTGACCCAGTAAATGTTAGACAGATTGAAACATAAACTTAACACCTGGGTACATGCACGGCTGATTCCCCAATCAACTCACCAACCCACTGACTTCACACACCCTACCCCCAGCCAACTAAACACCCCCACCCCCAAACTGACTAACTGCGCAACCACCTGACAACCATCCCAACGCAACCTGACTATGCCTCCTGACTACTTGCCCCCGGCACCTCGCCTACTTTGCCTACCCTGGCCACCTTGTCCTCCCACGCACTCCTATTCAAACTGGATCTTTAAACTTACTATACCGCAGCTAGTGCCCAAAAGGATGGCATGCCCTGTCTTTCCCTGATTCCACTCCTATCCGGTGGGCATCCCCCAAGGAATGTTGCAATGCACATATCTGTGGAAGCCATACTCGGAAAGTCCTGGAAGAAATGCACGTCCGCACTGAGTCTGGGGAATTTCCGAGTGAAGTGGCAATCCGATCATTGCCGCTGGTCGGACGATCCGGGCCTTTAATTTGATATCGATCCATAGAATGGCACCAAAATAATGCAGTACTGCCTCAGTCCTCCGCTGCCTCGATTATATTCTAAAACATTGGTGTAGGGTTTTGAGAATATTTCCAAATTATACATGAGACTCCTATGAGCAAATACATAAATGTACAATAAACGCAAAACCGTGAACTTTTGTGGGAGGGAGTCCAATTTTGTAATTTTGAATGTGTAATAAGAATTTGATTGTACCCTTTCAGTTGGTTCACTCCTGGATTACAACAAAATGTCTTTTACATTCAACTCATTATGGAGCAAGTCTCTCAATTCATACCAACAGCATTTGCTGTCAGCTCCCAGCAGCAGTGGAGGCAGTGTGATGTGTGTGATTTTCTACTTGTTTGATGGAAAAAATAACTAACCATAATTCCTGTTCTGTTCTTGTTTCAGAATTTCATTTGGCTGCTGTGGTCGATTCACTGCTGCTGAACTACTCTCATTTTCCCTTTCAGTCATGCTTGTGCTTATCTGGGTATTAACAGGGCACTGGCTACTGATGGATGGTAAGTGAAGCAACAAGTAGGCGAATGACACCATTTTGACAATTAAGATACCTTTTTATATTATTTCCCCATCACATCAAGCCTGATTTCTGAAATTGGCAAAATTTAGTGGCGTTGCACTGATCATCAAAAAAATTCTTACTCTACAAAATATTTTTTTTGCCTAATATACTTGCGAAATGTTGTTAGTCTGCTGCTGTTCAAGTCATGGAAAGTATTCCTGTGAAATGCAATTTTGTGAAATTCAATAAATGTTTAAAAGGGAAAAGTGAAGAGAATGGGAGTATGGAGGAAATCCAGGCACCAAAGAAAACATTGACGAACTGAAACCCAGATTGTTTCCTTTGTGCTAATGTGTACTTGTGCATTGTCGGGCGAAACAAGCACAGAAACTTCTGATGTGCAAATATGTGGAGTGAGTGCATGCTTTGAGCCTGTGGCAATATTTAAATGATTCCTGTGAGTAGTTGAGACCCAATTCTTGAATGTTATCTTTGTTTATTCTCCCTCAGTTACAAGGAGGAATGGCTCTAATCTGCGCTAACCTGTTGCTGAGTATTGTAGTAAATATGTCAGCCGTGGGCATTCACAACTCTTGCAGCAAAAGTTCTCATATGAGGGCCGAGATTAAGTAGTTGCTGCCAGTAACTTTGATATGCAGCATTGCATTTGGATATCAAGAAATTGTGGTCATTGGCCTATTGGAAGCTGCATTATGTAACTATTTCCATCATGTTGAAGGCATAGTTGATCAAGAAATTTTGTGGCTTGGTGCGAGAGCAGGGAGGTATTGTTCCAAAAGTTGATTATTTAAGAACGCCTGCTTTCCATATACAGGGCTCACTACCTACCATGATTGTGTTGAAAGGCTAACTAGATGTTGCTGAGATTCTGTATCTCCAAGAGGTGAAAATGAGCTATAGCGTATCCATGTTTTAATGAAATGACATTTTGTGATGAGCTATGCTACTCGGCATATTATTTGTGAGGAGCACCTGGTACTATTCTTTTTCAGTTCTCTGCCCGAAGGCAGATCCCAAATTCAAACCAGCTAAGCCAGACAGGATTCAAAGTTGCCATGGCAACATTCACTTTTGCTATGGATAGTGATGGTCGAGGCCTCCAATTTTATTTCCATCACATGGCTGACCAGGAATCGCTCCTCTTACCACCTGCCGTTGGCATAAATCGGAAGGATTTACAAGTTGCCATGTTACGAACGCATCTTCCTTGGCCATCAAGTCCCAGAGTGGGACTTGAACCTGGAACTTCTCGCTCAGCGGTTGGAATGCTACCCATCTTATGTGCCATAAGATCCCCGATCCCTATTTACCCAGTCTAATGGTCACTGGGGAAAGGAGAAACAGGGTCCAAAGTGACATATATTGATAGTTTGAATCCAAGTCAACCCCCTGTGGCACATTTGGTTAATTATTTTAGCCAGCCTGAAGGGTTAGAACTGTCGGAGGGAGCTTGCATTCTGTCCAGCTGTCAAGAAAACCTGTCAACCCAGTTCCCTAATGGATACAGTAACACTTGCTGAACAAACTGAATAAACAACAGAATATTACTAGTTCTGTAGTATTAGGCTGTGCTGTTATAGCTGGGTAAACTCCAGTGTAACTCTGCATACATTTTGGGACCCCAAAGCCTTGTTAAGAGGAAGAAGGAGACTTGTGTAAGGCTGAGGAAATAAGGTTCAGACAGGGCGCTGGAGGGATACAAGACAGCCAGGAGGGAACTGAAGAAAGGGATTAGGAGAGCTAAGAGAGGGCATGAAAAATTTTTGGCGGGCAGGATCAAGGAAAACCCCAAGGCCTTTTATACATATGTGAGAAATATGAGAATGACTAGAGCGAGGGTAGGTCCGATCAAGGACAGTAGCGGGAAATTGTGTATTGAGTCAAAAGAGATAGGAGAGGTCTTGAACAAGTATTTTTCTTCAGTATTTACAAACAAGAGGGGACATATTGTTGGAGAGGACAGTGTGAAACAGACTGGTAAGCTCGAGGAGATACTTGTTAGGAAGGAAGATGTGTTGGGCATTTTGAAAAACTTGAGGATAGACCAGTCCCCCGGGCCTGACGGGATATATCCAAGGATTCTATGGGAAGCAAGAAATGAAATTGCAGAGCCGTTGGCAATGATCTTTTCGTCCTCGTTGGCAACAGGGATGGTACCAGAGGATTGGAGAGTGGCGAATGTCGTGCCCTTGTTCAAAAAAGGGAATAGGGATAACCCTGGGAATTACAGGCCAGTTAGTCTTACTTCGGTGGTAGGCAAAGTAATGGAAAGGGTACTGAGGGATAG
Organism: Scyliorhinus canicula; assembly: GCF_902713615.1. Classification (NCBI taxonomy): domain Eukaryota; kingdom Metazoa; phylum Chordata; class Chondrichthyes; order Carcharhiniformes; family Scyliorhinidae; genus Scyliorhinus; species Scyliorhinus canicula. Next base: position 63,216,877 of record NC_052146.1, read on the forward strand.
GATTTCTGAGCATCTGGAAAGACACTGCTTGATTAGGGATAGTCATTACGGATTTGTGAGGCGTAGGTCTTGCCTTTCAAGACTTATTGACTTCTTTGAGGAGGTGACGAAGCATTTGGATGTAGTGCACATGGATTTTAGTAAGGCATTTGATAAGGTTCCCCATGGTAGGCTTATGCAGAAAGTAAGGAGGCATGGGATAGTGGGAAATTTGGCCAGTTGGATAACAGTTGGATAAATATTCAGCCTGGAGCCCAGTTACCAGTGGCGTACCGCAGGGATCAGTTCTAGGTCCTCTGCTGTTTGTGATTTTCATTAACGACTTGGATGAGGGAGTTGAAGGGTGGGTCAGTAAATTTGCAGACGATACGAAGATTGGTGGAGTTGTGGATAGTGAGGAGGGCTGTTGTCGGCTTCAAAGAGACATAGATAGGATGCAGAGCTGGGCTGAGAAGTGGCAGATGGAGTTTAACCCTGAAAAGTGTGAGGTTGTCCATTTCGGAAGGACAAATATGAATGCGGAATACAGGGTTAACGGTAGGGTTCTTGGCACTGTAGAGGAGCAGAGAGATCTTGGGGTCTATGTTCATAGATCTTTAAAAGTTGCAACTCAAGTGGATAGAGCTGTGAAGAAGGCCTATGGTGTGCTCGCGTTCATTAGCAGAGGGATTGAATTTAAGAGCCGTGAGGTGATGATGCAGCTGTACAAAACCTTGGTCAGCCCACATTTGGAGTACTGTGTACAGTTCTGGTCACCTCATTTTAGGAAGGATGTGGAAGCTTTGGAAAAGGTACAAAGGAGATTTACCAGGATGTTGCCTGGAATAGAGAGTAGGTCTTACGAGGAAAGGTTGAGGGTGCTAGGCCTTTTCTCATTAGAACGGAGAAGGATGAGGGGCGACTTAATAGAGGTTTATAAGATGATCGGGGAAGAGATAGAGTAGACAGTCAGAGACTTTTTCCCCAGGTGGAACAAACCATTACAAGGGGACATAAATTTAAGGTAAATGGTGGAAGATATAGGGAGGATGTCAGAGGTAGGTTCTTTACCCAGAGAGTAGTGGGGGCATGGAATGCACTGCCTGTGAAAGTAGTTGAGTCGGAAACGTTGGGTACCTTCAAGCGGCTATTGGATAGGTACATGGATTAGGGTAGAATAATGGAGTGTAGATTCATTTCTTCTTAAGGGCAGCACGGTAGCATTGTGGATAGCGCAATTGCTTCACAGCTCCAGGGTCCCAAGTTCGATTTCGACTTGGGTCACTGTCTGTGTTGAGTCTGCACATCCTCCCCGTGTGTGCGTGGGTTTCCTCCGGGTACTCCGATTTCCTCCCACAGTCCAAAGATGTGCAGGTTGGGTGGATTGGTCATGATAAATTGCCCTTAGTGTCCAAAATGCTATGATTAACCTAGGATAAAAGTTCGGCACAACATCGTGGGCCGAAGGGCCTGTTCTGTGCTGTAATTCTCTATCGCTATCTAAAGCTCTCTGAAACTGAATTATTTTTTGTGTGTGCATTCTCTATCTGGCAACCAAAACCATGCCTTGTATGTTCACTCAAAAAGCCTATCTTCCATTGTTTTCAGCGGATTGTATGTGATAAAGATTTCCATTACAATCAGCAACAAACCTCCCATTGTACTATACAAAGAGCCTGTTTGTGCTATTCTGGTTTGTGTGAGGGAAGAGTGATCTATCCATCCAGCAGCTTGCTGTCTGCATATTTTGGCACTGAGGAATGGAGAAGATTTTCATTAGAAAAACTCAAGTCATAAGTTAATTATAGGAAGCTACTTTGTTAGTAGTGGTGAAATAGAGTACAGTGTGAAAATGTTATGGGTTTAAAGCTTTGGGACTATCCAACAGTAAGTGCTAAGCTAAGGACATCTAGGAACAGATGTGGCTACTCTTTTGAGCCAAGGGCAGCACTACATTTTCCAGCTGCAGACCCTGCTCTACGAGTCTACCCGAGCAATGCAGATTTTTATCTTGCTGGTCCTTTCCAACCTTCCTTAATTAAGAATATCCATAGCCAAAAAAGTCTAGTTCTATGAGGATAAGTTGTGATGATGACTTTAACTTTGAAAACACTGGTGTGTTGCCTGGCCTGGGATATTTAGGCATTTTACAATTTTACCAGCTCAACAAAATGGACTCCATGGCCATCAACTGCTAAAGTGGGACTTGAACCCGGAGCTTCCAGCTCACAGATAGGGTCACTATCTCTGTGCCATAAAACCTTCCATCCAAACCATTATTTAAATGCAAACTTTGTACACTATAATTCTACACCCTTGCAAAGGTGACACTTTTATCGCCTCAGTTTGTATGTCACAGCTCCTCGGTTATTACTTCAAAGAAATTTCTATCCTATATCCAACCCTATTTCTGCTTCTGAAATTGCTGTGTGCTTTATCATACCATTGCATAAACATGAAGGCTATGCATGACATCAAAATTGAGACTATGTTTTGTGTGCGAGCCTTGCCTTCTAACTGCCTTTCACCTGATGGTTTTCAGTCTTTGTGTGTAAAAAACATGGGTTATTGGAAAATGTAGGTCTTACGAGGAAAGGTTGAGGGTGCTAGGCCTTTTCTCATTAGAACGGAGAAGAATGAGTGGCGACTTGATAGACGTTTATAAGATGATCAGGGGAAGAGATAGAGTAGACAGTCAGAGACTTTTTCCCCAGGTGGAACAAACCATTACAAGGGGACATAAATTTAAGGTGAATGGTAGAAGATATAGGGGGGATGTCAGAGGTAGTTCTTTACCCAGAGAGTAGTGGGGGCATGAAATGCACTGCCTGTGGAAGTAGTTGAGTTGGAAACATTAGGGACCTTCAAGCGGCTATTGGATAGGTTCATGGATTAGGGTAGAATAATGGAGTGTAGATTAATTTGTTCTTAAGGGCAGCATGGTAGCATTGTGGATAGCGCAATTGCTTCACAGCTCCAGGGTCCCAGGTTCGATTCGGGCTTAGGTCACTGTCTGTGTGGAGTCTGCACATCCTCCCCGTGTGTGCGTGGGTTTCCGCCGGGTGCTCCGGTTTCCTCCCACAGTCCAAAAATGTGCAGGTTAGGTGGATTGGCCATGATAAATTGCCCTTAGGGTCCAAAATTGCCCTGAGTGTTGGGTGGGATTACTGGGTTATGGGGATAGGGTGGAGGTGTTGACGTCGGGTAGGGTGCTCTTTCCAAGAGCTGGTGCAGACTCGATGGGCCGAGTGGCCTCCTTCTGCACTGTAAATTCTATGATAATCTAGGACAAAGGTTCGGCACAACATCGTGTGCCGAAGGGCCTGTTCTGTGCTGTATTTTTCTATGTTCTGTACAACATAAAACCCTTAATCGAGAACCTAGCTTTTACTGCTAATAACTGCTAGTTGATACTTAAATAATAGGGAGGGAGGGAATGATTAATCAAATTTAGCATTACATTCTTTGCAATCATTTGCAGTTTTATTGAAAAATAGTACCCTGAGAAATTAAAAAACTTAATAATCACAAAAAGACTGGGAACAGTAGCAAGGCATGAGAATCTGGAGCAACAGCACTGCAAAATCTATGGCTGGGAAGTAAAACTGGCAACCTGGATTATGATGTTGAAGACATTAAAAGAATAAACCAGCAGATGCTCTATTTTTAAAAAAAATTTAGAGTACCCAATTCATTTTTTCCAATTAAGGGGCAGTTTAGCATGGCCAATCCACCTACCCTGCACATCGTTGGGTTGTGGGGGTGAAACCCACTCAAACACGGGGAGAATGTGCAAACTCCACGTGGACGGCGACCCAGAGCCGGGATCGAACCTGGGGCCTCGGCGCCGTGATACAGCAGTGCTAACCACTGCGCCTTGCTGCCCTCTCATGCTCTCTGTTAACCTGGACCAGAACTGTGTACATATACCCCACTGTAAAAATACCTAACTGGAAGAAAACAACTTCTCAGGAATACTTTTTTCAGTCACATGCTTAGAATCATAGATTTTACAGTGCAGAAGGAGGCCATTTGTCCCATCAAGTCTGCACCTGCCCTTGGAAAGAGCTTTAAGACCACCTAACCCGGTAACCCCACCTAAACTTTTTGGACACTAAGAACAAACTAAGGACAATTTATCATGGCTAATCCACCTAACCTGCACATCTTTGGACTGTGGGAGGAACCCGGAGGACATGGGGAGAAAGTGCAGACTCCGCACAGTGACCCAAGCCAGGAATCTAACCTGGGACCCTGGAGCTGGGAAGCAACTGTGCTACCACTGTGCTTAGTTGACTTGATAACTGCATGTGGACTGTTTGGTGTGTGGGGGGGGGGGGGGGGGGGGGGGGGGGGTTGGTAAGATCTTTTGTCATTTAAAGAATGCTTTGTGAAACCACTAGTTGAAGGGAAATGCATAATTTTTATATTTTTTGGTTTGCAGGCACTTTTTCTCTCTGATGTGTGGTGGAATCTCTGCCTCCCATTCCTTATGTACGTTTCTCTGCTGTTAATTTTAGACAATTAAAAAATCTCAACATCAGATATCGTTAGACCTGCCTTAAGTCTCTTTCTTTTTACCTGTGATATTTTCTTTTTCTGTCACTCGCATTCAGTTCTGGATTTTTCTTTTACTTTTGTTAAGTTTCCCCTCAATAAATTTCCTGAATTCGTTCTTTCCTCTCCCTCGCTGTTTCTGCTTGGTTCTATGGCAGCACACTTCCCTCTTGAGTTAAAGTTATTCGTTAAAGTTGTACTCTAGATCCGTGCTAACATTTCATTGCAGAATTGAGAGGGTGTTATTGGAACTGCTGTGTTTCACACGAGATGTTAAACTGAAGCACTGGATGGATACAAAGGGCTTCATTCAACCAAATGGGGAGAGTCTCACAGCGAGCATGTTTAGCCACAAGTTTCCCGGGGCTCGCAGTGCCGATACACATGGCTGTACAACGCATCTCGCCTTGTGTAAGGGGCCTCAATAGGGTACACGTGTCCGAGGCCGCACATGGCCCCGTTTTGTACACTGGGGTGCTCCGCTCGCTGGGACTCCCCAGTGTAGCGAGAGACAGTACTCCATTTACTGGAGTCCACCGAAGCGGCCATCCCCACACGCCCCAGCCTGCACGCACTATGGGAGGGCCTCCGATCGCTTGGGAGGTCCTCACGAGTGCCATTCCATCTCGTCCCCGTTTGTGGGGACCAATTTTTTTTTCAAAAAATATACTTTATTCATAAGATTTATAATAAACTTTACAGAACATTTCAAATTGTCTTGACTGTACATTCCCATCTAAGTTACATTCATTTGTCTTTCTTCAATTCAATTGGGTAACGTTACACTCGTATCCTACTTTAAGTTACGGTTCTTTCTTAAATATTTACATTGCTTTGTTACTTTCATACATTGAGGTATTGAAGACCCGGACCGAGGGGCTTTACACTGTTACCCACTCCTCGGTGTACATTTGCTGGTAAGACCTTACACAGTGGTCTTTCCCCATTGCGCCTTGGCGGCAGCTGCCCTGAGCTTGAGTGCATCCCTCAGCACGTAGTCCTGGACCTTGGAATGTGCCAGTCTGCAACACTCAGTCGAGGACAATTCTTTGCACTGGAAGATCAGCACGTTTCGGGCAGACCAAAGAGCGTCTTTCACCGAGTTGATGACCTTCCAGCAGCAGTTGATGTTTGTCTCGGTGTGTGTCCCTGGAAACAGTCCGTAGAGCACAAAGTCCTGTGTCACAGAGCTGTTAGGGATGAACCTTGACAAATACCAGTGCATCTCTCTCCAGACCTTCTTTGCAAAGGCACATTCCACAAGGAGGTGTGTGACTGTCTCATTTCCCCCACAGCCACTCCGAGGGCAGCGTGCAACGGTGCTGAGCCTTCCGGTGTGCATGAAGAATCTGACAGGGAGGACCCTTCTCACCACCAGCCAAGCTAGGTCTTGGTGCTTGTTTGAAAGTTCTGGTGATGAGGCATTCTGCCAGATGACTCTGACAGTCTGCTCAAGGAACCATCCAACGTCCTCCACAGTCTCCTTTTCCCTGAGGGCCTCGAGGACATTACGTGCTGACCACTGCTTCATTGCCTTGTGGTCAAAGGTGTTTTCCTTCAAAAAATTTTCCACGAGGGACAGGTGGTACGGCACGGTCCAACTACTTGGAGCGTTCCGCGGCAATGAGGCCAGGCCCATCCTTCGTAACATCGGGGACAGGTAGAACCTCAGTATGAAGTGACACTTGGTGTTTGCATACCCGGGGTCTACGCACAGCTTGATGCATCTGCCCACAAAGGTGGCCATCAGGCTGAGGGCAGCGTTGGGTACGTTCCTCCCTCCTTTACCTAGAGGTTTGTACATTGTCTCTTCGGACCCGGTCCATCTTGGATCTCCAAATGAATTTGAAGATGGCCCGGGTGACTGCTGCGGCGTAGGTCCAAGTGATGGGCCAGACCTGCGCCACGTACAGTAACACCGAGAGTACCTCCGAACGCTCCGAACCATATACCCAGCACCTTCAGGTAATCTGACCTGACCGTGAAGGGGACAAAGGACCGGTCGGCCCAGTTCCCAAAGAACATGGCCTCGCTCTTGCCGCGGTTTAACTTGGCTTCTGAGGCCAGTTCAAACTGGTCGCAGGGTCCAAGAGCCTGCGTACAGACGCGGGATCCAAGCAGAAGACGGCGACGTCGTCCATGTACAGGGAGGCTTTGACTTGCACGCCTCCGCTGCCTGGGATTGTCACTCCTCTCATATCCGAATCCTTCCTGATGGACTCGGCAAAAGGTTCTATGCAGCACGCAAACAGGTCCGAGGAGAGAGGGCAGCCTTGCCTGACTCCAGATTTGATCTGGAACTTTTCTGATTCCCAGCCATTGATTGAGACTGCGCTATAGATGTTTGTGTAGAGCAGTTTGATCCAATTGCGAATTCCCTCCCCAAACCCCATTTTAGAGAGCACATCCATCATGTAGGTGTGCGATATTCTGTGGGGACCAATGCTGAACGGTGCTCGCCCGAGGTCTTGGAGGGGAACGGGATGAATCCCAAAGCCTCAGGTACCGAGGGAATCTGCACATTAGAGTGAGGCTAACTGTCTCGCTGTAATATCAGATTTACCAAAAAGTGGTCGGGATTTACATTGAAACCCTGTGCCACAGGGAGCTGCTTTTCTGACGCAGTGTGGCCATTGGATTGCACCCAAAGGTCCAATGGCATTTTTTTCACCGGAGTCTGGGGTAGCTCTCAGCCAGCTAAAACGGTAAACTGATCATCTTTTGTTGGTGAGGTCCTGCTGTAGGCAATTGGGTGCTGTTTTACCACAAAATAAAAGCGACCACACTTCTCATGAACTTCAAAGATGCCATGGAATCAGATAATTGTTACAACAGAGAAGGAAGGAGGCCTTTCAGCCCATTGTATCTGTACTGGATCTCTGCAAGAACAACTTCACCTAGTCCCCATAGTAGTCCTAAAAGTTTTTTTCTCTTTGGATAAAAGTCCTATTACAGGTCTCATTTGAATCTGCCTCCTGCACACTCTCAGGCAGTCTTTCCTTGTGTCACTGTTGCCCCAATCACCTTAAATCAGGATCTTCAAATTCTGGGTCCTTCTGCCAACCGCAACAGTGTCTCCCTACCTACCCTGTCCAGGCCCCTCATGATTTTGAATGCCTCCACTATCTCAAATCTCCTCTCAATCTTCTCTTTGCTAAGGAGAATAGCCCCAGTTTCTACAATCTGTGCACCTACTTTACTCATCCTTGGAACCATTCTCATGAATCTTTTCTGTCCCTCAAAGGCATTCAAAAAAACTTTTGCAGTCAAGTAGCCCACATTTGGGGACATCACAGGCACATCCCAAGTGCAATGGGCTACGGGTGGCATGTGGCACAGTGGTTAGCACTGGGACTGCAGCGCTGAGGACCCGGGTTTGAATCCCGGCCCTGGGTCACTGTCCATGTGGAGTTTGCACATTCTCCCCATGTCTGCGTGAGTTTCACCCCCACAACCCAAAGATGTGCAGGTTAGGTGGATTGGCCACACTAAAGGGGCTGGTTTAGCTCACTGGGCTAAATCGCTGGTTTTTAAAGCAGACCAAGCAGGCCAGCAGCACAGTTCAATTCCCGTTCCAGCCTCCCCGGACAGGCGCCGGAATGTGGCAACTAGGGGCTTTTCGCAGTAACTTCATTGAAGCCTACTCGTGACAATAAGCAATTTTCAATTTCAATTTTTTCAATTGCCCCTTAATTGGAGAAAAATTCTAAATACATAAAAAAAAGTGCCTCTCCCTGGGCCACCCACCTTCATAATCATTCGCATCATTCCTATAGTGTGGCGTCCAGAACTGGGCGCAATACACCACCTGAGGTCAAACCAGTGTTTTACAAGTTTGTCATAACTCCTTGCTTATGGAATGCTTTGGGACATCCTTAGAACAACATTGCATGCACTTTTTTCTATGTATACCTCAGCATGCCAGCACCCTCGGTGCAACTTCTATGAACAGATTTGCAAAGGCTTTGGCAGTGTTAGGGACACTATTTCCCTTTGCCGTTGGTTTTCTCCTTCGCCATCTCAAGGCTGCGATGTCTACTGGGATATTTATGAAGGGAGGTATAAAGCATCATGGCCAAACCCAATGGACTTTCAGCAGCAATGATTAAATTGGTCTTTGCCCAATTAGACTATTTAGAGTGCCTTATTTAGCAACATTAATTCAGCACTCTATTTACCTACTGAATCATTAGAAAGAAAAACTTGCAGTCCAGAGTAGGTGGTGGCACAGTGATATTGTCACTGCATTACCAGTTCCATTGTAATGCTCTGGGGACCCAGGTTCAAATCCCACCACAGCAAATGGTGAAGTTTGAATTCAATAAGAATTTGGAATTAAAAGTTTAATTCTGACCATGACACCATTGTTGAGTTTTGATTTAAAAACAACCATCTAGGGCGGCACGGTGGTGCAGTGGTTAGCACTGCTACCTCGTGGGAGCTGGGTCACTGTCCAAGTGGAGTTCGCACATTCTCCCTGGGTCTGCGTGAGTCTCATCCCCACAAACCGAGATGTGCAGGTTAGGGGGAGTAGCCAGACTAAATTGCGCCTTAATTGGAAAACAATAATTGGGTACTTTAAATTTCTAAAATTATAAAAATAAATAAAAACAACCATCTGGTTCATTACTGTCCTTTTGGGGAAGGAAATCTGCTAACCTGGACTACATGTGACTCCAGACCAACAGCAATACTCATCGCCTAGCAAGTTACTCAGTTGGAGGACAATAAATGCTGGCCCAGCCAGTGATGCCCACATTCGATGAACAAATAGAAAATAAATAAGCCATGGCTTTACAGCAAGCTAGGTTCTTGAGTGTAGTTATTGTTGTACTGTAGGAATGGTGACATCAGGGTCAAAAGCAGCAATGAGGTTATGACCAGATAATTGTGGGTTGAGAGATAAATATTGACTAGGTCACTGGGGACACCACCTCTTCAAAACACTGCTTATGGGATTATTTATATACACCCGAGAGAGGAAATAGGACCTTGGCTTAACATCTCATCGGAAAGATGGCATCTCTGACAGTGTAACACTCCCTCCATGTCAGCCTAGGCAACTTGAACCCACAACCTGCTCCTTGAGGTGAGTGCTAACAACTGAGCCAGAGCTTGATCCATCCACCAGCATTCTGATGCACAGTGATGAAAGTAACTGACTACTTAAAAAGACCATAAGATGTAGGAGCAGAAGTAGGCTATTCGGCCCATCAGGTTTGCTCCACCGTTCAACGAGATCATGATTGATCCGATATGATAATCCTCAATCCACTTTCCCACCTTGTCCCCATAACCCTTGGTTTCCTTACTGATTAAAAGCCTTGTCTACTCCTGTGCAGTGGCTGTATACTGTAACACATTTGATATTTGAGGCAGTGCAGCCTTGTAAAAATATGTAAATTTTAACCTTATTTTATACTTGCAACGGTGCTAATAATTTTCCACCATCTTCTCAATTGGATTGTTGGTGGGTGCGGTGGGGACAGGGGTAAAGTATCAAATCATCATCATCATTTACATAATTTGCTGCTTGACTACTACAGTTTTGGATAAGAGCCACCGTGCGCACTTTGTTACTTTCCATGTCAGTTATTAACTTTCTTTGATGGCATGTGTTAAATCTTGGCACAGTAATGAAAACTAGTTGGTTGTACTAACAGAACCATTGTCAGCACTGTCAGTCGTCATACAGTACAGGTAGCTTTAAAGTTTCACATTAATGTAAAATACATGCACATATGCCTTTCAGGTTCTCCGTTTGTTTCGAAGTACCTAGCAGCCAATTAAGCGCTTTTGAATTTCAATCACAAGCTGGCATGGTGGCGCACTGGCTAGCACTGCTGCCTTAGGGCGCCAAGGACCCGGGTTCGATCCCGGAACACTGTCCGTGTGGAGTTTGCACATTCTTTCCGTATCTACATGGGTCTCACCCTCACAAAACCAAAGATGTGCAAGGTAAGTAGATTGGCCACACTAAATTGTCCCTTAATTGGAAAAAAAGAATTGGGCATTCTAAATTTATTTTTTTTAAAGTTCAATCTCAATTATCTTGTAAGCAGGTGCAATCGTTATATGTAGCAAGTTTCCACAGGCAACAATAAGATAATGGCCAACTAATCCGTTTTTGATAGTATCATTGAGGGCTATATGGTAGTCACGGTAAGGAAAATTCTCTTCAAAAACTGCTGAACCTTTACATCTAACTAAGATATTCGATTGAGTCTCATTTTGTCTCAACTTAAAAATGACATCGGTGGCGCAGTGGGTTAGCCCTGCTGCCTCACGGCGCTGAGGTCCCAGGTTCGATCCCGGCTCTGGGACACTGCCCCTGTGGAGTTTGCACATTCTCCCTGTGTTTGCGTGGGTTTCGCCCCCACAACCCAAAGATGTGCAGGCTACGTTGATTGGCCATGTTAAATTGCCCCTTAATTGGAAAAGAATGAATTGGATACACTAAATTTGAAAAAAAAACTTTAAAATTACATTTTTGAGAATGCAAATCTCTTTCAGTACTAGATTTTGTTCTCGAGTCTCCGCAATAGGTCATGAACACTCAATTTTCAGGCTCAGGCAACACCAAGCCACGATAGAATAGAATAGAAAATTGAGGAAATAGAAGCACAACACACATTTCCCTTTAATGCTGGAATGATTATTGTAAAAGTTAAACCAATAATACTTAACTAAGCTTCCATTTAGGTCAGTAAGTAGCAAGAAATTACATGGATATAAAGAAGATCACATTAAATTAGTATATCAGATAAGATATTTTATTTCAATTTTTAAACTTTAATAATAGAACCATACAATGATACGGCACAAGGCCCATCATGCTGTGTTGGCTGTTTGGTAAGAGCTGTCCAATTAATCTCACTTGCATAGATACATAGAAGATAGGAGCAGTAGGAGACCTTTTGGCCATTCACGCCTGCTCCACCATTTATCACGATCATGACTGATCATCCAACTAAATAGCCTAATTCTGCTTTCTCTTCATAGCCTTTGATCCCACTCGCCTAAATGCTATATCTAGCCGCCTCTTGAATATATTCAATGTTTTAGCATCAACTACTTCCTGTGGTAATGGATTCCACAGGCTCACCACTCTTTTTGGGTGAAGAAATGTCTCCTCATCGCTGTCCCAAATGGTTTACCCTGAATCCTCAGACTGTGACCCCTGGTTCTGGACACACCCATCACTTCTGTGCTCCTTCCTCATAGCCTTATAGTCTTTTGCCAACTCAAGTATATAGCTCCAGTTATTTTTTGAATATTACTATTGGAGCTGCATCATCTTTTCAGGCAGTGCATGCCGAGTCACAGCTGTAGTTGCTTAAGGTTCCCTCATGTCACCCTCTGCCTCTTTTGTCAATGTCCTTAAATCTCTGCCCCCTAGTTATTGATCCTTCTGGCGCTCACATTCATTCCATCAAAACCATTCATGATTATAACCACCATTATCAAATGTTATTTTAATACTCTGTGATCAAGGAACAACAATCCCAGTTTCTCCAATCCCTCCAGTTAAGACCCTCCTTCCTGGTACCATTCTGGGTAAATCTTTTCTGCACCCTCTCCAAAATCTTGACACCCTTCCTAAAGTGTGGTTCCCAAAATTGGACATAGACATAGACATAGAACAGTACAGCACAGAACAGGCCCTTCGGCCCTCGATGTTGTGCCGAGCAATGATCACCCTACTTAAACCCACGTAACCCGTAACCCAACAATCCCCCCATTAACCTTACACTACGGGCAATATAGCATGGCCAATCCACCTAACCCGCACATCTTTGGACTGTGGGAGGAAACCGGAGCACCCGGAGGAAACCCACGCACACACAGGGGGAGGATGTGCAGACTCCACACAGACAGTGACCCAGCCGGGAATCGAACCTGGGACCCTGGAGCTGTGAAGCATTGATGCTAACCACCATGCTACCGTGAGGCCCCATCCAGCTACTCCATCCAGCTGAGGTTTAACCTGTAATTTATAAAGGGTTAGTATAACTTGCTTGCTTTTTGACTCTGCCCTATTGATATAACCATAGATTCCATAAGCTTTTTAAACGGCCTTTTCAACTGTTCTGTCATCTTAAAGATCTGTGTCCATATACCTCCAGATCTATTGTCTATTCCAGCACCCCCTTTAAAACTATGCTCTCCTCATTCTTTTCACCATAGTGTATTACTTCATTCACACTTTACTGTTAAATTTCATCTGCCATTTGTCTGTCCATTTCAACCGTCTATGTCCTCCTGAACTCTGATACTATCAACCTCATTGTTTACTACTGTACTCTTAGTCTTTTTGTAAAATAATTTTTATTCAAAGTTTCAACAAGTTTTAACCAACAACAACAGAAGAAAAAGAGAGATAACAGTAATCCCACCCCACCCAAATACAAAAGCAATAAATTAACAAAAATAATTAACATGAGAACGAACACACATACCCAATAAAGGAAAAACCAAACCCACCCATTTCACCCCTCCAGCGCAGGGCACGCCCAAAACAGGTGTGGTTTGCTGGGCCCCCAGAACACCTGACACACCTCTCCTCTCTTCCAAAGAACCGGTTCAGTCTAGTCCCAGTCATGTGCGCCCTATGCAGCACCTTTAATTGAATTAAACTAAGCCTCGCGCAGGAGGAGGAGGAATTCACCCTCCCCAGGACATCCGCCCACGTCCCCTCGTCAATCTCCTCTCCCAGCTCCTCCTCCCACTTACCTTTCAGCTCTTCCACCAAGGCCTCCTCTCCCTCCTGCATCACTTGGTAGATTGCCAAAATCTTGCCCTCACCAACCCACGTCCCAGAGAGCACCCTGTCCTGAACTCTCCTTGGGGGAAACAGTGGAAACTCCGCCACCTGCCGCCTGACAAACGGCCTTACCTGCATGTATTTGAAGGTGTTCCCTGGGGGAAGATCCAGCCTTCCCTCCAACTCCTCTAGGGTCGCAAACGTTCCATCGGGAAAGAGATCCCCCATCCGCCTGATACCTGCCCTGTGCCAGCTCAGAAAGCCTCCGTCCATCCTACCTCGTACAAACCGATGATTCCCCCGTATCGGGGACCAGACTGAAGCCTTCACCTCTCGTCCCCCTCCCATGTCACCTCCACTGCCCCCAAATTTTGAGGCTAGCCGCCACCACCGAAGTCGTGTTATATCTTGTTGGGGGGAGCGGCAGCAGCGTCGTCACCAGCGCCCTTAGGCTTGTGCCCACACAGGACGCTGCCTCCAGCCTCTTCCATGTCGCCCCCTCTCCCTCCATCACCCACCTGCGTATCATCGCCACGTTGGCGGCCCAGTAGCACCCACATAGGTTGGGCAACGCCAACCCTCCCACATCCCTCCCCCGCTCCAGGAACACTCTCCTCACCCTCGGGGTCTTCTGCGCCCACACAAATCCCATAATACTCCTATTGACCCGCCTGAAGAAAGCCTTAGGAATCATGATAGCGAGGCACTGGAAGAGGAACAAAAACCTTGGGAGGACCGTCATCTTGATAGACTGGGCCCTGCCCGCTAGGGAAAGTGGCAGCACATCCCACCTCCTAAACTCCTCCTCCATCTGCTCCACCAGCTTCGTAAAGTTGAGCCTATGCAGGGCCCCCCAGCTCCTGGCTACCTGGACCCCCAGGTACCTGAAACTCCTCTCCGTCCTTTTCAGCGGGAGCTCCCCAATCCCTCTCTCCTGGTCCCCCGGATGTACTACGAATAGCTCACTCTTCCCCACATTGAGCTTATACCCGGAGAAGTCCCCAAACTCCCCAAAAATCCTCATCGCCTCCGGCATCCCCCTCCCCTCTCTGCACTATCCCCCTACAGTTCCTCGACTCCCTCAGCGCCATGGCCAGGGGCTCGATTGCCAGCGCAAACAGCAGGGGAGACGGGGGGGCACCCCTGCCTCGTTCCCCGGTACAGTCGAAAATTCTCCGACCTCCTCCCATTCGTAAACGCACTCGCCACCGGGGCTTCATACAACAGCCTCACCCACTTAATAAATCCCTCTCCAAACCCGAACTTTTTCAACACCTCCCAAAGGTATCCCCACTCCACCCTATCAAAGGCCTTCTCCGCATCCATCACCGCCACTATCTCTGCCTCTCCATCCACTGATGGCATCATTATGACATTCAGAAGCCTCCGTACGTTAACATTCAACTGCCTCCCCTTCACAAAACCCGTTTGATCCTCATGTGTGCGGCACGACATCCTCCACCCTCCTGGCCAATACCGTTGCTAGCAGTTTTGCATCGACATTCAGGAGCGAAATCGGTCTATGTGACCCACACTGAAGGGGATCCTTATCCCGCTTCAGGATCAGTGAGATCAGCGCCTGAGACATTGTCGGGTGCTAAGCCCCCCCCCCCCCCCCCCCTCCCTCCCTCGCCTCATTAAAGGTCCTCACTAGCAGCGGTCCCAGCAGGTCAGAAACCTTCTTCTAGAGTTAAACCGGGAACCCATCGGGCCCCAGTGCCTTCCCTGTCTGCATGCTCCCCATCACATTAACCAGCTCCTCCAACCCAACTGGTGCCCACAACCCCCCCACCTGCTTCTCCACTCTCGGAAACCTTAGCTTGCCCAGAAAGCGATCCATCTCTCCCTCCTCCACTGGGGGCACTGACCGGTATAGTTCCTCATAAAAGGTCCTAAACACCCCATTGATGCCCCTCGGGCTTCGTACCAGACCCCCCAATCCCTAACTTCCCCCTACCTCCCTAGCCGCCTCCCGCTTTCGGAGCTGGTGCGCCAGCATCCGACTCGCCGTTTCCCCATATTCGTATACCGCCCCCGTGCCCTCCTCCACTGCGCTTCTGTCTTCCTGGTGGTCAATAGATCGAACTCCGCTTGGAGGCTACAACGCTTCCTCAGCAGCCCTTCCTCCGGGACCTCCGCGTATCTCCTGTCCACCCTCACCATCTCTTCCACCAGCCTCTCCCTCTCACTCTTCTCTCCCCTCTCCCTATGTGCCCTGATGGAGATCAGCTCTCCCCTAACCACCACCTTCAGCGCCTCCCAGACCACCCCCACCTGCACCTCCCCGTTATTGTTAATTTCTAGGTACCCCTCTATACACCTCCGGACCTTCCCGCACACCACCTCGTCAGCCAGCAGCCCCCCTCCCCTCTAACCGCCACATCGGCCGTTGGTCCCTCCACTCCCCCAACTCAAGGTCCATCCAATGTGGAGCATGGTCTGAAATGGCTATTGCCGAGTATTCCGCACCTTCCACCCTCGAAATCAACGCCCTGCTCAAAACAAAAAATTCAATCCGGGCGTAAGCCTTGTGGACATGGGAGAAGAACGAGAATTCCCTAGCCCCCGGCCTCATGAATCTCCAAGGATCCACCCCTCCCATCTGGTCCATGAACCCCCTCAGCACTTTGGCCGCTGCCGGCCTCCTACCCGTCCTGGACCTAGAGCGGTCGAGTGCTAGGCCCAGCACTGTTAAAATCCCCTCCCATTATTAAACCCCCTGTCTCAAGGTCAGGAATCCGGCCCAACATACGCCGCATGAAGCCCGCATCGTCACAGTTCGGGGCGTAAATATTGACCAGCACCACCCGCTCCCCCTGGAGCTTATTGCTTACCATCACATATCTGCCATAGCTATCCGCCACCACACGCGACTCCACAAACGACACTCTCTTCCCCACCAAAATCGCCACTCCCCCTGATTCTTCGCATCTAAACCCGAATGGAATACTTGCCCAACCCACCCCTTTCTCACCCTTACCTGATCCACCACCCTAAGGTGCATCTCCTGGAGCATGGCCACATCTGCCATCAGCCCTTCAGATGCGCGACCACCCGGGGCCGCTTGACCGGTCCATTCAGTCCCCTTACATTCCAGGTGACCAACCGAATTGGGGGGCTATTCGCCGCCGCCGATCAGCCATAGCTCTTCCTAGGCCAGCCACGTGCCCGCGTCCCCCGCATGGCTCGTTCCCCACAGTGGCAAATCCTCGACCCGACCCTTCCTAAACGCCTCAGTTCCCCTTCGGCCCTTCCAGCAGCAACCCGGTACCCCCTCCCCAGCTAGGGCCCCCCTAGCTGCGTTGCTCCTTTCATTGTACTCCCGTAGGTCAGCTGACTCCTGCTGACCCCGGCCGCTCCCGACACCCCCCCCCACCCGGTGTAACACTGCTCCTCCCCTCCCTGCCCATCAACAGGCACAGTCCCCTCCCGTTCCGGCCCCCGCGCGGGGAAAAAGGCCCGAGCCATCCGCTCGGCCGGCCCCGCCCCCTCTGGCGCAGCTCCCTTTCCAGGCCCAAAGTCCCCAGCCCCGACCCAGCCACCCTATCCTCCCAGGCCTCCTCTGGGGAGTCAAAGTAATGATGACAGTCTTTATAGGTGACACCCAAAGGCACGCCGGCTGTGAAATGCCAGAGTTCATCCCTCTCCTGTGCAGCACTGCTTTCGACGGGTTATAACCGTCCCCTTCCCTCTCCACCTCCGTGCTCCAGTTCTGGTAAATACGGATCTCCGCATTCCCCCACCTGCTGCTCCGCTCCTTCTTGGCCCACCTGAGCACACATTCACGATCGAAGAACCGGTGAAACCGCACCAGTACTGCCCTTGGCGGCTCATTGGGCTTGGGCTTCCTCACCAGCACCTGGTGGGCCCCCTCCAGCTCCAATGGCCCCTGGAAGGACCCCGCTCCCAATAGCGAGTTCAGCATGGTGACCACATAGGCCACCAGGTCCGATCCCTCCGGGAGGCCCAAGATCCGCAGATTTTTCCGCCGCTAGCGGTTCTCCATTTCCTCTAGCCTCGCCTGTAATTTCTTGTGGAGCGGGTTCGATTCCCGGCTTGGGTCACTGTCTGTGCGGAGTCTGCACATCCTCCCCGTGTGTGCGTGGGTTTCCTCCGGGTGCTCCAGTTTCCTCCCACATTCCAAAGATGTGCAGGTTAGGTGGATTGGCCATGATAAATTGCCCTTAGTATCCAAAATTGCCCTTAGTGTTGGGTGGGGTTACTGGGTTATGGGGATAGGGTGGGGGTGTTGACCTTGGGTAGGGTGCTCTTTTCAAGAGCCGGTGCAGATTCGATGGGCCGAATGGCCTCCTTCTGCACTGTAAATTCTATGATGATCTATGAATTGGGTGGGCTCTAAGCTAATGGGCCACTCCGAGAACTTCGAGCTTGAAAGTCTCAGCAGACTGTAATGGGAAGCAAGCAAAATGGTGGGCACTTCAAGATGGGTGTGCCTTCTGTCCAATTCTTTAAAAATCTCATACTTAAAAAATGGATTTTGCAGCCAGGCCGCCACTGAGAGTGGGGGAGGAAACCCCTCTACAGGGTGGCGTGTGGCTGCCAGGAATTCTGGTCCTTTCGTATTCTGCTGGTTGACTGTCTCCAATCATCTAAACTGTCCCTTCCTGCCGAACCGTCAGTTAATTTGATCTCGCTTACTTGGTTATGTTCATCAAAATAGTTGGAAACCTGGAGCTGACTGGAAAAGTTCCAGATGACCATCTTTAATCGGCTTCGGTAGACCTTCAATTGCCCTCAGGCTCTTAATAAGCCATGTTCACTCCCTGCCTCTTGTGCATGAGTGGCCCTGCCAGCCACTGATTCCTCCACTGCAAATATAGCCCAGAGGTAGGAAACTGGCACACTGATCTGTGGGGCTCTTTTTTCTTTTTAAATTAAGTAATTTATTCAAGAAAAAGGAAATCTAGTTTAGGAAGTCCACAACCCAAATTGAAATCTACGCACACACACTTGCAATTATGTCTATGAGAACTAGGACTAACGGCACAAAGAAAAATCCTTAATTTAAACAGTTTTAGCAATGTTTTACAGGAGGATATATATCGTCCCTTACCACCCCTCCTCAACAAGCCTAGCCTAATTGGGGGTTTCTGTCAGCTGACAAAATATACTCACCACTTCCTAGCTGAATGGGTCTGTTTAAAAACACACAATTTTCAAGCTCCCCTCTAGCTTCTTGGGTCCTAATTTGTTACGTCTGTCTCTGCACCTGGTTCATGGAGACTTGCTTCTCCTGTTGAGCCCGTAGTTCTATCTTTGGTGGTTGCTTTGTAGGTTTTTAAGAGTTTCTTCTCCTTGGTTTTTAAATCTCCTCCAGCCCAAATTTCTGTGCAAAACTTCTCATTCAGAAATTCTGAGTAACTAACCCAAGATCTCCCGCCTGCCTCCAATCCCAGGACCAAAAATCTAACCCTCTGAATATCACACTGATGGTCATCCTCTGATCACTGGAGCATGTGTAGGCTCTGTCTGGACAGGAGGTTCCAGGGCCATGGCTGGGCACCTCTCAGTCAGTATGACCTCATCAGATACGGCGGTCATTGGCAGAGAGGCAGAACACCAACTATCATCATCAAGATGAATTGGGCCATGAGTTGTCCACCACCTCCTTGGTTTGAACCTCCTTGCTCACCAGAGATGGACAGGATGCTATCAGAGTCCAGTACATCATCGATCTCTCACAGTGATCTTCACAAACATCATGCTGAACATCCATTATTTTCCACCTAATAGACAACTCCAGAGGCGCAACATCTGCTCTGGCCTCAGCATCGTCCTGCTATTCAGCAATCCTCTAACCATTGGCACTCTGTGGTTTCTGACGCCACCAAATCCTCAAGTAGATTGTGCTGTGATTTCCCCAATATGCTCCTATTTTCTATGTTTCTATAGCACTTGGAGCAAAGGGGATTAAAGGATATGGGGGGCCGGGCTATTGAGTTGGCTGATCAGCCATGATCGTAATGAATGGTGGAGCAGGCTCGAATGGCTTCCTCCTATTTTCTTAGTTACTGCCAGCTGCTCAGAAATGCTCATCAACATTTTGATGGGCGATTGCTAGTTTCTAAAGAACTTCGAATCCTCAGACTTATCTTTTTATTTTGTTCCAAGCTTGTAAGTCTCTTCAATCTAATACTACCCCGAACTTCCTCAGTGAGCTATGGATGGGTCTGTCTTGTTGAATTTTAGTATTTCAATGTATGTACCTCAATAAATTTTGTGCTCGCATTGAGGGATATTCTGAGGTTTTCTTCCAAGTTTTGTTAGCTATTCTGCCAAGGGCAGAAATCTTGAACATTTGGATCCAATCATCACCTGTCATTTTTTTCGATATCTTTCTCTGTCTGGCTTTGCCAAAATGGGCAGATATCCAGCAATCCATGTATGAAACTATACTCCTTTTAAACATCTGGTAGCATTGGAAAAGAAGAATGTCTCTGGCAAAACCTAAAGCTTGCTAGGCAAGCTTTCTTTCAGACAGTATAAGGATTTAAAGCATTGGGTTGAATTTGATGGGTGTGGATTAGGAGGTTTGGGGGGGGGGGGGGGGGGAAGAGAAGCTAAAGCTTGTTTGGGCGGGTGATGTGTGGAGTGTTCATTACATTAGTATCACCATGGTATTCTGCCGGCAGGTAGGAATGTAGAGAATGACCCTACTGCCCAGAGGGCAGCTGTCCCACAGCGGGGACTCCTGATGGCCTTGGTAACTGCCACTGACCATTTTGGCAGGATGGCACTCCAGGGACCTGGTGCAGTCCCAGCAGTGGACAATGCTCCCAGTGTCTCTTAAAGGGGTGGCAGACACTGTTGTCTTAAACAGTTGAAATGCAGAGATGATCCAAGGATGTTGATGCATACATTAGGATTCTGACTGGTGGGAATTCTGACTGATTAATAGCCTAAGAATAAGGGGTAAGCCATTCAGGACTGAGATGAGGAAGAACTTCTTCTCTCTGAGTTCTGAACTTGTGGAATTCTCTACCACAGAAAGCTGTTGGGGCCAGTTCACTGGATATTTTCAAGAGGGAGCTGGGCGTGGCCCTTGCGGCTAAAGGGATCAAGGGATATGGAGAAAAAGCGGGAGTGGGATGCTGAATTTGCATGATTAGCCATGCCTATTTTCAATGTCAGCGCTCCCAGTACAATTCAGCAAACCTCTTGCTACTCCAAACAATCATGAGTCAATTTTCTATGATGTCAGATATAATTTTATCATTTCTGTTATCTCTCTTTGCATCCTGTGAAATCACCAAACCAACAAAATGTTTTAACAGAACTTTTGTTGTGCATTGTTCCTTCAGTGAAGTTAAAATTAAGTGTCCTGAATTACCGCTTTTAACACTTCATACCAGTGACTATATTAGAATAGAAAGCTGAGAAAAATATCCATCTTTGATCATTGTGCTCTACTTTTTATAACCACAGATCCACCAACTGATGTTTCTGAGCAGAATGCTCAGTTGGGAAACTGCAAGCTCATTAAAACTCTCAGGTTCCCCTTCTGTTTTAATTGGTGCTTTGTCCTCTACTCCAGTGCAGAACCTTTGCAGGTACATAGAATGCAACTTGGAACAAACATACTATCATGTTAGTGGTCTTTATCCTTGACGCCCTTTATAGCCCCATTAAAACAAATGGGATGTAGGCAGTGTCTTGAGGGTTTCTTGCATGGGTATATTTAACTCTACAAAACACTGCCAAATTAAAACTCATTGTACATTCAGCCTCGAGGTCTTGTGCACCTGGCACAAGGTGCTACCATTTCTGTATAGTTTATTCTAATCACGTAACTGGTAAAGTTCAGGTCTTTCTCATTACTGTGCTTAGAATTTACAAACTGCTACGCAGTAAGGAGGGAATCCATCTCTGATTACTCCCTTGTGTCGTTCTCAACCCATATTTGTCTTCCACCACCAACTTGACTACTGTATCTGCCACTGGAAAAAAAACTTTTCCCCAATTCCATTTCAGCTGCACCTTCATAACCCCACTATCTAATCTTTGACTTTCTGGTCACCGCAATGTTTCGGCAGCTGCAGATCTGCTCATCCACGCTCTCATTACCACAGTCCCCATTAAAATCATTACATGCTCTCACCCTAACTCTTTCTCCAGTACAACCCTCCCTTAAGACCAGGGGGTACCGGTTTGAGCAGATGTGGGAGACAGCTGGTTTACTCCTTCACTGCCAGATCAGGCAGAACCAGATAGAGCACCATTGGGTTCTGCTTTTGTCTGACAAAATTTCTCTCTATGGTAGGAGCATCTTGAAATGCAAAGCCAGCATCCAGCCTTTTTGCTACTCCAAACAATTTTCCAAAACGCTTCTACCCTATCTCATCCATCCTCACCTCCAACAACAAGTGTGAAGAGCTTCCGGACTTTGCCGTGAAGATTGACACCATCCAATTTCTGTTTTTTACATTGTTCATGGGATGTGGGTGTTGCTAGTTAGACCTGCATTTGTTGCCCATCCCTGATTGTTCTTGGGAAGGTGGAAGTGAGCTGCTGCCTTGAACTGCTGGAGTCCATGTGATGCTGCTACACCTGCCGTGCTGTTCAGGATGGAGTTCCAGGATTTTGACCCAGGAACAGTGGAGGAACGGCAATAGTCACAAGTCAGGATGGTGTGTGACTTGGAAGGGAACTTGCAAGTGGTGGTGTTCTTATACATCTGCTGCCCTTGTTCTTCTAGGTCAGTGTTCTTCAAACTTTTTTTCCGGGGACCTATTTTTACCAACTGGCCAACCTTCAGGACGCAACCCGGCCGACCTGAGCGACCCACCATTTTCTCTTCCCTTGTTTGCTGCTGATAAAAATGGTGGAAATGGTTTTGGGTCGCTTTGGCCCTCGTACACACTCCTCCAATGGAACCTGTTAGATTAAGGTGAAACCTTCCGGTGTCAAAAAGTATGGAGTCTCCATCTGTCCAACGTTTTGCATTTTTTTCCGGTAAAATTTTATCAAACAAACTTGTTTAAAAAAAATGAATAAATTAAATGAAAAAAATAATAATTAAATGAATAAAATAAATGAATAAAGCCCCCCGAACTTGTAAAAAAAACCAATTAAATGAATAAAATAAATGAAAAAAATAAAAATTAAATGAATAAAAGAAATGAATAAAAAACCCTTGAACTTGTAAAACAAACAGAGACCATTTAATAAAAAATAGCGGCCTCATTTTGTGCATGCGTGCCGATGATTGTGCATGCATGTGCAATGCGGCTGAATTGTTTTTTACATGTTCGCGGCCATTTTAAAGGCTGCTTGCAGCCGGCATTATTAAAAGCCGGCTGCTGCGCGGGGATTTGCGCGATCGGGAGCGCCGCGAAGGATGGCTCCGTGACCCTGCCGGCACCCGCCCGCGACCTACCCGCGGGTCACGCCGCCGAGTTTGAAGACAACTGTTCTGGGTGGTAGAGGCCATGGGTCTAGAAGGTGCTCTTAAAGGAACCTTGGTGAGTTTGCATCTTGTAGATGGTGCACACTGTTACCACTGCGCATCAGTGAAGGTGAGAATGGATGTTGATGGTGATGGATGGTATGCCTATCATGCCTTGTCCTGGATGGTGTTGAGCTTCTTAGTGTTGCTGGGGCTGCATTCATTTTTTATATATATTTTTTTAAATTTCCAATTAAGGGGCAATTTAACGTAGCCAATCCACCTATCCTGCATATCTTTTGGGTTGTGGGGGTGAAACCCACGCAGACACAGGGAGAATGTGCAAATTCCACACTGACAGTGACCTGGGGCCAGGGTCAAACCCAGGTCTTCGGCGTTGTGAGAGGATTGTATTCCCTCTTATTGGAGATGATCATTGCCTGTGGTTGTGTTGCACAGATGTTACTTGTAACTTGTCAGCCTACGCCTGAATGTTGTCCAGAATTTGCTGTATATGCACACAAGCAGATTCTGTACCTGAGAAGTTGCAAATGGTGTTGGATATTGTACAATGATCAGCTACTTCTGCTACTTTCCTCCTTTCCCGAGCATGTTTGGCAAACCTCCACTAAAGTTCCCCCCATCCCTGAACTCATTTTTCTTTGCTTTCCCTCCTGCATCTCCATCTGCTCCCTCAATACTAAACTTCTGACTAGTCAATTTCTTTTCCTTATTGCAATTTCCTCTCTCTTCAAATACTGTCCACCTTTCTTTCAAATCTGCCATCATTGATTGATTGATTTTGATTTATTGTCACATGTACCGAAGTACAGTGAAAAGTATTTTTCTGCGGCCGTGGAACGTACACAGTAGACAGAAGAATAATCAATAAGGAACATTGACAAATGGTACATCGACAAAACAGTGATTGGTTACAGTGCAGAACAAGGGGCCAAACAAAGCAAATACATGAGCAAGAACAGCATAGGGCATTGCGAATAGTATTCTTACAGGGAACAGGTCAGTCTGAGAGTTGTTGAGGAGACTTGTAGCTGTGGGGAAGAAGCTGTTCCTATGACTCGATGTGCTCGTCTTCAGACTTCTGTACCTTCTGCCTGATGGAAGGGTCTGGAAGAAGGCAATGCCTGGGTGGGAGGGGGCTCTGATAATGCTGTTTGCCTTCCTGAGGCAGTGGCGATGTAGATAGAATCAATGTGGGAGGCAACAAGGTGGCGCAGTTGGTTAGCACTGCAGCCTCACGGTGCCGAGACCCCAGGTTTGATCCCGGCTCTGGGTCACTGTCCCTGTGGAGTTTGCACATTCTCTCCCCGTGTTTGCGTGGGTTTTGCCCTCACAACCCAAAGATGTGAAAACTGGGTGGATTGGCCATGCTAAATTGCCCCTTAATTGGAAAAAATGATTTGGGTACTCTGATTTTTTTTTTAAATTTAATGTCGGGGTGGCAAGCTTTTGTGATGTGCTGGGCTGAGTTCACCACACACTGCAGTTTCTTGTGATCCTGGACCGAGCAGTTGCCATACCAGGCTGTGATGCAGCCGGATAGGATGCTCTCTATCGCACATCTGTAGAAGTTTGTGAGAGTCATAAGAACATAAGAACTAGGAGCAGGAGTAGGCCATCTGGCCCCTCGAGCCTGCTCCGCCTTCAATGAGATCGTGGCTGATCTTTTGTGGACTCAGCTCCACTTTCCGGCCCGAACACCATAACCCTTAATCTCTTTATTCTTCAAAAAACGATCTATCTTTACCTTAAAAACATGTAATGAAGGAGCCTCAACTGCTTCACTGGGCAAGGAATTCCATAGATTCACAACCCTTTGGGTGAAGAAGTTCCTCCTAAACTCAGTCCTAAATCTACTTCCCCTTATTTTGAGGCTATGCCTCCTAGTTCTGCTTTCACCCGCCAGTGGAAACAACCTGCCCACATCTATCCTATCTATTCCCTTCATAATTTTAAATGTTTCTATAAGATCCCCCCTCATCCTTCTAAATTCCAACGAGTACAGTCCCAGTCTACTCAACCTCTCCTCATAATCCAACCCCTTCAGATCTGGGATTAACCTAGTGAATCTCCTCTGCACACCGATGCAGACATGCCAAATTTCTTTAGCTTCCGTAGGAAGTAGATGCGTTGTTGGGCTTCTTTGGTTCTTCTTTGGCACTGGTATGATGGTGGACGTCGTGAAGCAGGTGTGGACCTCAGAACGGAGTATGGAGAGGTTGAAGATGTCTGCGAACACATCTGTCAGCTCGTCAGTGCCTCATCACCCCTCTCACATAAAACAAGCCCACTATACTTGCAAACCACCACCTACTTCCAGCTTCTCTGTCTTCTCCAAAGTTCTGGAATGTATTGCCGCCTCCGAAATGCATGTCCCTCTAGAACATAGAACATTAAAAAAATGCAGCACAGAACAGGCCCTTCGTCCCACGATGTTATGCCGAAGTTTTGTCCTAGATTATGAACAAATTAATCTACACCCCATCATTCTACCGTAATCGATGTACCTATCCAATAGCTGCTTGAAGGTCCCTAATGTTTCCGACTCAACTACTTCCACAGGCAGTGCATTCCAGGCCCCATAACTCTCTGGGTAAAGAACCTACCTCTGACAACCCCCCCCCCCCCCCCCCCCCCCCCCCCAACATATCTTCCACCATTCACCTTAAATTTATGGCCCCTGAAGTTAAAACTCACCACTATTCTTAGAATTCCTCTTATACCAAAAAAGGGTCAATATTCTAAAGGGTGAACAGGGATTCTCGCTCCCTGACTCCGATGCAGGCTTCGGTGGGTGCAATTCAGGTCAAACTATATTTTCAAGTTATCCCCCGGTATAACCCATACCTTCACCGAATAATATTACCTACTTACCCCTTAGTAGCATCGATGTCCTGGGTCCTGCATTGTTAAGTAAGTAAAGTAGGCTAATAACCACTGTTTCAGGTTAAAACTTTAAAGTTATTTTATTATTATTATTTTTTTTTAAGCTGTAAACACTTTCTCAACAGAAAGGTAAAAAGATCTTTGCTTCTGGATCCTTCCTGTTGGTTGAAGGGACCTTCAGGCCCACCTTGACAATCAATCTTCTTTAAAGTCTGGCCTTCTTGAGATGTATTCGCTGGTGAACTCGGTTGCTGTGTCCTATCTTTCCCATGTACCGAGCTGTGGGAGCTGGCTCTGCTGGCTGTCCCCTTTCTTCGGGTTTATATTCTCTTTCGAAGAGTTATTAAGTTTTAACGACTTTAATGTAAATGAGCTTGTTTCACTTTGATAGTTAAAAAGTATCTTTGATGTAAACATTTTAATACAACTAATTATTCATTTTGGGCATAACGTCTCCTCTCAGATCTGATTTAAAAAATGCTTTGGTTTCAATAGTTAACTTTTATTTCTGTGATTTTGAATCGTTTAATTTTCCAATTGTCCCCAGCTCATAACTTTGCCTTTGATTTTGACTTTAAATTATGTCTCTCGTAGACAGGTCATCTCCAATTTTCTTTTAATTGACTTGATGTTCGTAGAGTTTTACACTTAGAATTGACACCAAATTCGACTGAGCATCATCCATCCTTTCCAGCTGTTTACTAAGAGAGTTTATTTCAATTAAGGTGTGAAACTTTGCTTTTAGCTGTATGCTAAAATTTAACTTGGTTATGACTTGAAAGGCCTGCCTGCTTTAAACATTTGTCACTTAATTCAATTGAAACTCTCAACAATGCTTTTCCAGATGCTTCCTGAGATAGTTACTTTCAATGAAGGTGTGAGCCATTGTTTTAGCTTGTTACATGAAACCTGTGTGTCTGCTAAACCTGCTTTTGAGCAAGAATCTGCATTTTATAATCCTGCTCTTTGCAGCTGCTATTAACCTTTTGTGGGATCTTTCCCTGTACCCTCTCAGACCAGATATTGCCAGACTTCCATGTTTCAAATGACACATTTTTCTGTATTTTTAATTACACCCCTTGTAATGGTTTGTTCCACCCAAGGAAAAAGTCTCTGACTGTCTACTCTATCTATTCCCCTGTCCATCTTATAAACCTCTATCAAGTCGCCCCTCATCCTTCTCCGTTCTAATGAGAAAAGGCCAAGCACCCCCAACCTTTCCTCGTTAAGACCTACTTTCCATTCCAGGCAACATCCTGGTAAATCTCCTTTGCACCTTTTCCAAAGCTTCCACATCCTTCCTAAAATGAGGCGACCAGAACTGCGCACACTACTGCAAATGTGACCGTACCAAGGTTTTGTACAGCTGCATCATCACCTCACGGCTCTTAAATTCAATCCCTCTGCTAATGAACGCTAGCACACCATAGGCCTTCTTCACAGCTCTATCCACTTGAGTTGCAACTTTCAATGATCTATGAACATAGACCCCAAGATCTCTCTGCTCCTCCACATTGCCAAGAACCCTACCGTTAACCCGCATTCATATTTGTCCTTCCAAAATGGACAACCTCACACTTTTCAGGGTTAAATTCCATCTGCCACCTCTCAGCCCAGCTCTGCATCCTAACTATGTCTCTTTGCAGTCGACAACAGCCCTACTCCCTATCCACAACTCCACCAATCTTCGTATCGTCTGCAAATTTATTGACCCACCCTTCAACTCACTCATCCAAGTCATTAATGAAAATCACAAACAGCAGAGGACCCAGAACGGATCCCTGTGGTACGCCACTGGTAACTGGGTTCCAGGCTGAATATTTGCCATCCACCACCATTCTGACTTCTATCGGTTAGCCAGTTCGTTATCCAACTAGCCAAATTTCCCACTACCCAATGCATCCTTACTTTCTGCATAAGTCTACCATGGGGAACCTTATCAAATGCCTTACTAAAATCCATGTACACTACACCCACTGCTTTACCTTCATCCACATGCTTGGTCACCTCCTCAAAGAATTCAACAAGACTTGTGAGGCAAGACCTACCCCTCACAAATCCGGGCTGACTATCCCTAATCAAGTAGTGGCTTTCCAGATGCTCAGAAATCCAATCCCTCAGTACCCTTTCCATTACTTTGCCTACCACCGAAATAGTACTAACTGGCCTGTAATTCCCAGGGTTATCCCTATTCCCTTTTTTGAACAGGGGCACGACATTCGCCATTCCAATCCCCTGGTACCACCCCTATTGACAGTGAGGACGAAAAGATTATTGCCAACGGCTCTGCAATTTCATCTCTTGCTTCCCATAGAATCCTTGGATACATCCCGTCAGGCCCGGAGGACTTGTCTATCCTCAAGTTTTTCAAAATGCCCAACACATCTTCCTTCCTAACCAGTATCTCCTCGAGCTTACCAGTCTGTTTCACACTGTCCTCTCCAACAATATGGCCCGTCTCATTCGTAAATACTGAAGAAAAGTACTGGTTCAAGACCTCTCCTATCTCTCCTCACTCAATACACAATCTCCCGCTACCGTCCTTGATCGGACCCACCCTCGCTCTCATCATTCTCATATTTCTCACATATGTGTAAAAGGCCTTGGGGTTTTTCTTGATTCCACCCGCCAAAGATTTTTCATGCCCTCTCCTAAGCTCTCCTAATGACTTTCTTCAGTTCCCTCCTGGCTATCTTGTATCCCTCAAGCGCCCTGTCTGAACCTTGTTTCCTCAGCCTTGTATGTATATCCTTCTTCCTCTTAACAAGACATTCAACCTCTCTTGTCAACCATGGTTCCCTCACTTGACCATCTCTTCTCTGTCTTACAGGGACATGCATATGAAGGACACTTCATATCTGTTCCTTGAACAAGTTCCACATTTCAATTGTCCTCCCCTGACAGCCTATGTTCCCAACTTATGCAGTTCAATTCTTGTCTGGCAGCATCGTATTTACCCTTTCCCCAATTGTAAACCTTGCCCTTTTGCACGCACCTATCCCTCTCCATTGCTAAAGTGAAAGTCTCAAAATTGTGGTCACTATCTCCAAAATTCTCCCCCACTAACAAATCTATCACTTGCCCTGGTTCATTACCAAGTACCAAATTCAATATGGCCTCCCCTCTGGTCGGACAATCTACATAGTGTGTTAGAAAAGTTCCCTGGACACACTGCACAAACACCACTCTCCCGGAACTCCATCTTTCAACCCCTGCAATCAGGCTTCCAGCCCTGCCACAGTATCAAAACAGGTCTCATCAAAGTCACAGATGGCATGCTAAAAAAAGCACCACCAATAAACCCAAGAGAAGATCAGTCAGCTTTATACAGTGTGGCTCCCCCTTCCATAAACATTCAAGGCTCCCACCACCGACTAACAGTGGCAGCCGTGTGAACCATCTACAGGATGTACTGCAGTAATTCACCAAGGTTCCTTAGACGACACTTTCCAACCCCACAACCACTACCATCTAGAAGGACAAGAGCAGCAGATACCTGGGAACCCCACCACCCTGGAGGTTTCCCTCCAAGTCACTCATCGCCTTGACTTGGAAATATATCACCACTCCTTCACTGTCGCTGGGACAACTGGAATTGTCTCCCTAACAGCATAGTGTGTATACCTACACGTCAAGGACTGCAGTGGTTCAAGAAGGCAACTCGCCACTACGTTCTGAAGGGCAACTAGGGATGGGCAATAAATGCTGGACTAAACAGCGACGGCCACATCCTGTAAATGAATTTTAAAAAATTAAATGTAACAGTAGAGTTACAGTTGCGATTCTAGTGCCGCTCCTGAAAGATTATACACCTGTTTTCTCCTGGTGACCTTATGATTGGAGTTTTTGGGCAGCACGGTGGCGCAGTGGTTAGCATTGCTGCCTACGGCGCTGAGGACCCGGGTTCGAATCCCGGCCCTGGGTCACTGTCCGTGTGGAGTTTGCACATTCTCCCCGTGTCTGCGTGGGTTTCACCCCCACAACCCAAAAGATGTGCAGGATAGGTAGATTGGCCACTCTAAATTGCCCCTTAATTGGAAAAAATAATTGGGTACTCTAAATTTATTTTTTTTAAAAAAATGATTGGAGTTTTAATTTCAGTTTCAGAATGTCGTGTTTCATTGGTGTTTTGTGTGAATTTAGCATCAGCTTCGGAAACATTGTTTATTAGAATAACTGAGTATGTGGGAGAGAACAAGAAGTCAAGGTCAACAACTTCAAGTCAAAATATTAGCCGTTTCATTGTTTTGAGCGAGAAACGTTTTGAAAAGAAATCTGAAATGGTTTGATCATCTTCAGTATTGGAGGTGATTAGCATGCACAAATCTACTTGTGTTTGAAAATGGACTTCATGGAATGTTGCTTAATATGAATGAGTAAATTAGTTGTTTGTGAGAAGGGGAAGTGGGTACAATTTGCACAATATGATTGTGGAAGTGAAAGATCAAAACCTAAACCAGTATGTAGCAAAAAAAAATTTAAGAAGCAAATCAATCTGGCTTTGGATTAAAGTTAGACTTATTCAACAAGTTGGCTAAACAGCTGGCTTGTAATGCAGAACAAGGCAGCAGCGCGGGTTCAATTCCCGTACCGGTCTCCCCGAACTGGCGCCAGAATGTGGCAACTAGGGGCTTTTCACAGTAACGTCATTGAAGCCTACTTGTGACAAGTGATTATCGTTATTATTACTATTATTATTATTAATAGTTAAATATTTTGCTTGCTCTTTCCCCTGCAGCACATTTGTCAGTAATTGTTTAAGAATGCCTAATATTTGAGTCAATATCTGATTTCAGTTTTGATGTATGAGAATTGTTGTTGCTAGTCAGACGTTCATATCGGAATATTATATTATTTTGAGCATTTTATGTACAAAATTGGTAATGAATAGCTAGTGAAATCCCGTCTAGTAATCTGATCTTTTGCTATGTATCTTTTGGATTTTTAACACAATCAGCAGGAGTATCTTTATTGCCCTTCACTATTTGTTTACTGCTGAAAAGAGAGGTATGTTGCTGAAGCTTTTGGCCTTGCATTCTTTGGGACTAAAGCTCATTTATGCTTGCCAGAATTATGCTCATTTATGATTGTTTTGAATTACCCAGGAGCTTGTGAAGCCTAAAAGTTCCCCGTTACTTTCTTCATGGCAATGCCTCAGTCAAGCAGAGTCGACTTCCAACCAATCAGCACCCTTTTCTCCTATGCTTGTAAATTGTAGTTTGAAATTTGATATTCATGTTTATCCTGATGAGTGCAAGATGAAAAACTTCTGCAAAGTCTCTCCTTTCAACAATATTCAACTTCCATACTGTCAAGCAACTGTTCACCCATTTGGCCTCTGTTGTCTGTCTTTGGGTTTAACAAGTTTCAAGTTCAACTTATCATCAAAACAAGAATGGACAAGTTGGACCGACGGGCCTGTATCCATGCTGTACACCTCTATGACTCTAAGAATGACGATAGAAGTACATGTGTTACTGGGTTAAAGGCGATTTGTCTCACAATCGGATAACTTGCAATATTTAAGCATCTTCTAACCACTTAAAATTGCAATTTTGTTACTCCCATCCTATTGTGCTTGGGTAACCTATTGCATAACTTGAAAAAAATAAGATTTAAAGCCCGACAGTTGACAATATAATTTCTTTGCAGATGATTATAAAACCATAGCATGATTGCAGCACAGAAAGATCCATTCAGCCCATCAGTTCTCTGCTGGCTGGCCGCAAGAGCAATTTAGTTTGGTTCACTCCCGAGTTCCCTCCGTTTTGCCCTATAATTTTTTTCCTTTCAGTTGCTCATCCAATTTTCATTAAAGCCACAATTGAATCTGCCTCTGCCACTCTTTCATTGAGCCTATTCCAGATCAAAACCATTTGCACTTTTTAAAAAAGTTTTTTTCTCATGAGAATAATTACAGCTTCGCCAGCACCTTCCTCTCGTCTAGTGCCCAGAATGAAAAACAATGGCCCATAACCATCTAGTTCCCTAGCGTCGCATTTGGGGGTACCCCAATGATGCCCTGGGAATCGCACCAGGAAGTCCTTGCCCAGAAGTGCTAACGTCCTCTGGACAATTGCGCTGGGCTGAGAACCATCCGACAGAAACAATTCAAATCACTAACTTCAGATGGTTCTGCCAGTTATATCCTGACAGTTGCTCTGAAGGACTTGGAGGAAAAACAAATCCCTTCTCATCTCTCTTCTCTTCCCTTCTCTCTCTCGCTCTCTCGCTCTCGCTCTCACTCTCACTCTCTCTCACTCTCTTCCTCCCCCCCGGGCCGGACACAACCCCTCTCCCATTCCCTAAATTTTTGAACTTACCTGCTCCCTGCAAATTGTCTCTTTAAACCTCCCCTTTATGGCTGCTATTGTAGTACGAAGGGGTAGCAGTTTGCCTCTTTGTGTCCCACCTCTGTGAGTCCCAGTTACTCCACGCTGATTCAGCTGTGGGCACACGCCGCTGCTCCTGTCTCACCCAGCCTGAGTAAGGAAGGTTGGATGAAACAGGGCCTTAGGAATTACAGCTCAGATAAGTCTGGTGAGAGTGGCAATCTGACAGAGACTGCCACTGTGGAAGTTACTTGTCAATATTCCAGTTGAGGTGAAACGAGGATTTTATGAAGGCTCATCATAACATCCTTGCTTTTGTGCTCTGTGCCTTTATTTATAAAGCTCAGGATCCTACTCGTCTTTTTAATCACTTTCTTAATTTTCCATGCCACCTTCAACTATTCCGCACATACAACCCAAGGCTTTTCTCTTCCCGCACTCCCTTTAGAATTGTACCTTTCAGCTAATATTGTCTCTCCTTATTCTTCCTATCGTTGTATAGCATTAACGTGCAGTACTGCATGAACGTATATTTTGAAGATTGGTAGTTGCCACAGATTGAGGTACTTTGACATAATCTGTATTCTGAGCAAAAATGACTGAGCGTTAGCTTTTTGGGAGAGTTGCATGCAGAGGTGGGTGCATAGTATTTACAATGTGAAATTGGTAGCCATCTCGACAGATACCGAACAATAGCCAATTTGTTATATTTGGGTTATTCAAGAATATGGACGTCATTTTGGTGTGAACATATTATTTTGATATCTACTGATGTTTAGAAGAAAGACTTAAAAAATGATTTGGCACTGACACCAGAGTGGACTGTACAGGATTTATGCTGCCTGACCTGAACTCTGACAAGTGTTCTGTGCATATGTGTTAATACTCCCAGCTAATGAGATGTAATTTTTTTTAAGGGGGTAGGTGAGAGGGTTTTCTCTTTCCCAGGTAAATTTTGGAAGATTTAAAAAAGTATGTTGAGGTCAAAGTAAAAGCTGACCCCAAGTTCACTCCTCAGATGAAGGTGAGAAATTACCTCCAATTTTTTGCACCGCTCTGTCCAGTCCTGTTGTACCATTCGTACCATTACCTGAAAACTGAAAAGCTGCTTGAAGGCCACGACAAGCCATTGTAGATTTTTTTTTGCCTTGATTTGTATGTCATGGTGACGTTGCAGGTAGCTTCAACTAGGACCATACAAATCAAAAGAAGTTTTTCTTTTTTTTTAATTTCAAGTACCCAATTCATTTTGTTCCCAAGTAAGGGGCAAATTAGTGTAGCCAATCTACCTACCCTGCACATCTTTGGGTTTGTGGGGATGAGACCCGCGCAGACTCGGGGAGAATGTGCAAACTCTACACAGACAGTGATCCAGGTCCGGGATCAAAACCAGATCCTCGATCTGTGAGGCAGCAGTGCGAACCAGTGTGCCAAAGTGCTGCCCCTCAAATCAAAATAGTTAATTTTCAAGAGAAAATGTAATTCAGCACTTCGTGACAAATAAGCACTCTATTTTGGTGTGAACTGGGCAGTTTGTACAGCATGTAGGGCATGAATGTTAAATCTTCATTGACGAGGAAACGTCAAACCTGATAGGCAGTTCAAATTTTTTTCCCCTCAATTCTGAGATTATAGGACTACTAAATTCTTTAAAAAAGGTAACGAGCTATATTAATAAATGAAGCATTCGATTTATTTTCTAAAAGTTGATGAGAACTTCTTCATTCTGATGTTTTTATTTCTGGGATATGTCACATTTTCTGTCTTATATTCTTGTGCTGAAAACCTGAAGCAACTTTCTATTGAATATTATCCAGTCAATTGAGCTCAGGAAATGTAATTACAGAGATTAGGTTTTCTTAGCCAACCTTTTCAAAAATATCTGTATTTTTAATAATGTCAGCAAACGTATTGAATTCTTCCCTCCCTATAAAAGCTGAAGTTCCATGTGCCTTAATTATACTTGTATCAACAGCTTGCATTTATATAACACCTTTAACAGTAAATACCAAGCCACTTGGTTGAAATGTTAGCAAACAAAATTTGACACCGAACCACAAAGGGTGCTATTAAGACAGGTGATCAAATGTTTGATCAAAGAATAGGTTTTAAGGAGCATCTTAAAGGGAAAGAGAAACGGGGAGAGAGGTTTAGAAGAGTATTTCCAGAGCGTTGGGCCAGAGCAGCTGAAAGCATAACTGCCAGTGATGGGCAAAGCTGCTCAAGAGTCCAGAATTGGAGCAGTGTAGAGGTATCGAAGGGTTGCAGGAATAGCATCAGAAGAAATAGAAGCGGCTGTAGGTCATTCAGGTCACCAAGCCTGCTTCATCAATAAGATCGTGATTGATCTGATTCTGGCCTGAACTGCCACCCCCCACCAATCCCCATTACCCTTGCCCTCCGTGTAGATCTCAAAAATCTATCTAACGCAGCCTTGAATATATTCATTTACTGGGGCGGCAAGGTGGCACAATGGTTAGCTCTGCTGCCTCACAGCGCCAGTGACCCGGGTTTATTCTGACCTCTGGTGCCTATCAGTGTAGAGTTTGCACTTTCTCCTCCTCGTGTTTGCGTGAGTATCCTCCGGGTGCTCCAATTTCCTCCCATAGTCCAAAGATGTGCAGGTTTGGTGGATTGGCCATGCTAAATTGCCCCTTACAGTCTTAAAAAGTTAGGTTACTGGGTTGCAGGGATAGGGTCGGGGCGTGGGCCAAGGTAGGGTGCTCTTTCCAAGGGTCGGTGTAGACATGATGGGCCGAATGGCCTCCTGCATTCTATGACTCTTCCCCAGTAAGCAGTGGAGACTTCGGGAAAAACTAACAACCCATTCAGAGAAGCCATTTCTTCTCATCCCAGCCTTAAAATAGGAGACCGCTTATTTTAAACTACCCCTCCCCGCAGTTCTAGACTACCCCATGAGGGACTTATCCTTTTACATCTACACTACCAAGCCCCCTCATAATCCTGTATGTTTCATTAAGGTTCCCTCATTATTTTAGACTCCATGTTTATAGGCCTCAGGTAGCCTTAAACTAAGACTATACAAATCAAAATGAATTGATTTTCTAGAGAAAGTGTAACATGCAGCTCTGTGACAAATAGACACTACATTTTAGTGTGAATTGGGGCAGTTTGTATAGCTTGTAGGACTTTCCCAACCTTTCCTCAGTAGACAATTCTTTCTTCCCACAAATCAGCCGAGTGAACCTTCTCTGAACTGCTTCTAATGCAAGTATATCCCTCTGAAGGAAGGAAACCAAAGCTGTATGCAATACTGTAATTGCAGTCACACCAATACCCTGTACAGTTGTCACAGGATTTTCCTTTTATACTCCATCCCCCTCGCAATTAAGACCAATGTCTGATTTGCTTTCCTAATTATTTGCTTTTCGAAGGAAGAGAAGGTTAGAGAAATAGGAAGGGTTGAGATGATGAAAAGATTTGAAGACGAGAATGAAAATTTTAAAATAAAGACATTGCTTCATTGGATGTAGATCAGTGAGCACAAGGGTGCTGAATGAATGAAATTGGCCTGAATTTGGACTTTGGCTAAAAGTTTATGTAGAGTAGAGTGTGGTGATTGCTGAGGAGAGCATTGGAAAATTCAACGCTGGAGATGGCAAAGGCATGGAGGGGAATGCGTTGGAGGTAAATGTAGGCCATCTTGAAGATGAAGGGATTATGTGGTTCAAAGCTTATCTCGGTTGCAAAAGATCTGATTCAACTTCCATAACAATAGTGGCGTTGTTGCTGTTGAAGGAGCTGCATTGTTTTCATCCACTTGGAGAAGAGGATAATTTTATTGAGTTGGCCTAAATTCATGTGTAATAAACACAGAAAATACTGGAAACATTAGTTCCAGTAGCATCAGTTCTGGATCCTGATGAAAGTTCATTGATCTGAAACCGGGGCTGGTTTAGCACACTGGGCTAAATCGCTGGCTTTTAAAGCAGGCCAGCAGCACGTACCAGCCTCCCCGAACAGGCGCCGGAATGTGGCGACTAGGGGCTTTTCACAGTAACTTCATTGAAGCCTACTCGTGACAGTAAGCGATTTTAATTTCATTAACTCTGTTTCTCCCTCCCCCAGATGCTGCCAGATATGCTCAATATTTCCAGAATTTTCTGTGTAATTTCCAATTGACAGTATTTTTTTCTGAATTATTGTGTTGGCTCCATTAACCCAATTCAACAACAGTATTGCAATTGGGAGTCTGAAAGTGTATTGTAAATGACTTGGGGAAGAGTTTTATTCAAGGGACAAATGGAAACAACTTACTTTGGGTAGGAATGTGAAAGTACAAAGTTGTTGATGTTCTTAATACTGATGGAGACAGTGGGAGTAGTGGGACTGCAAGGGTTGACAAGCACCTGGTGAGCTGTGAAATGGGTAGGAGAGTTAATATACAGAGTTGGGGATGCTTATCGTAGAGGGAAAGGCAGTGAATTCTGAGAAAAGAGCAAGTGAAAATTACCGAGGATGAGGAGTCCATGCAGAAGTTAAGGGATGAAAGAAGGAATGATATCGGAGCAACTGGAAATGGGGCTGAAGGACCAGTGGGCAACAGAGACCTTAATGTACAAGTGGAGGTTGGAGCAAGGTGAGATGCTGGGAGGAGGAGATGTCTGAAGAATGAAGGGATGGACCAAGGACAAGTTTGCTGATCAGGCAGTTTGAGCAATGCAGATGGTGGGAAATAAAGCCAGACAGGCAAGCTTTAAGCAGCAAGGTTGCAACTGGATCCTCTACTTCCTGATCCATAGACCACAATCAGTGAGGATAAACAACATGTCCTCCACGATTATCTTCAATACTGGGATCTCACAAGGCTGCGTACTTAGCCCCCTGCTATAACCCTATATATACACGACTGGGTGGCAAAATTTGACTCCAGCTCCATCTACAAGTTTGCTGATGACACGACCGTAGTGGGTCCTCAAACAACGATGAGTAAGAGATTTTCTGAAAATGAGTGGGCATAGCATTATAATTACTATTTGCAACTATGTGGATTTTTCCTATTTGAGGAGGGAGAATCCGAAATTAGTGGCATGGTGCAACAACAACAATCTCTCCCTCAATGTCAGCAAAACGAAGGAGCTGGTCATTGACTTCAGGACTACACACCCCCGTGTGCATCAGTGGTGCCAAGGCGGAGATGGTTGACTGCTTCAAATTCCTAGGTGTGTACATCGTGAACAATCTGTCATGATCCACCCATGGTGACTCTACGACCTAGAAAGCACAACAACAACTATACTTCCGGTAACTAAGGAAATTCGCATGTCCACATTGATTCTTACCAATTTTACAGATGCACCATAGAAAGCATTCTATTTGCCTGCATCACAGCTTGGTATGGCAACTGCTTGGCCCAAGACCGTAAGAAACTAGAGAGGTCATGAACACACCCCAGTCTATCGTTCGAACCTGCCTCCTATCCATTGACTGTCTACATCTCCCGCTGCCTTGGAAAACGGGACAACAAAATCTAAGACTCCTCCCACCTGGGTTATTCTCTCTTCCAACCTCTTCCATCATCAGGAGACTTAAAATTCTGAGAACATGCACTAACAGATTCAAAAACAGCTTCTTCCCTGCTGTTACCAGACTCCTGAATGACCCACTTATGGACTGAACTGATCTCTCTACGCATCTTCTCTACTGAGTAGCACTACACTCTGTAAGCTTCATCTGATGTCTATGTCTGTATGTTACATTGTGTATTTATCGTATGTCCTATGTTTTTCATTTATGGAACGATCTGCCTGGACTGTATGCAGAACAATATTTTTCACTGTATCTTGATACACATGACAATAAATCAAAGGTGTTGGCACTGGTGAACCAAATTTCAATCAATGCCTCAACGACCAGGGCCTTTTTTAAAGAGTAAATTAACACCCTGGAGTTAAATGCAGAGGGACAGTAATTGATCCTCTAGTAAAATCTAAGGTCGTAGACTGGGTGAGGTGAGTGGAATGGGAAGTAGGTTAGTATGGATTGCCTCCAGTGGGTGTGCTAGATGTAAATGTCGGTGAGGTTGGAAGCTGAGGTAGCTGGCATTGCTGCTCATAAGGAGGCAGTGACTAATGCCTTACTGGCATTGGGGTGGGCGAAGTACTTCAGAAGGAAGAAATGTAATCATTAATGCGTGACAGAATAGAGATAGGAGACATTGGCCTAAGGAAGGTTGAGGAATAAAATAGATTAAAGAATGTGATTGCACCAAGTGTGGAAGCTAAAATATACATACGGTGTAAATCTATCCAAGTTAAAATAGATATATTTCCCCAGCTACAACTGTCGTTGTTCTGATTGATAAATGTGTTGTCACCAGTGGGGCCAGAATACTCTTCAGTAAGTTAAGTTAGCTTTATCTCAGTTGGGGTAACAGTTGGGTTTCGACAGTTAGTCTCAATGAATCAGGGCTAAGGGGAAAAGTCAACCAAAATTCTACTCAACACCATCCATTGACAGGTGCTGGAATGTAGACTTATTTGGAGAGAACAGGGTCATGTTCTAGGTGCAGTGCCCTTCTTGGTTGAATGATTCTTCCTGGACTTACACAAGAATGGTCACTTGACGAGATAGTGTGATGCTACTGCCATGAGTTGGTGTTTTCCGAAGAGGAAGAACGCAGTGCAAAATTGTTGTTTTGATGGGCGATACTCCAAGGATGGATCGTGCAGCTATTTGGAAAGCTAGAACTCTTATGGCAAACCAGACTGGCACTTATGTTGTGTTAATGACCTTTCTGTTTTGAGTTAGGAAATGAGATTATCTTAATTGCTTAAGGGAATATGGAGAAAGAATGCTTTTATGCATCATCTTATGAAATGGTTAGAAATTTGAATTAACATGATACTTCTATTTTAAAAATTGATTACTGTTGCTCTGCACGCCTTTTTCTTGAATGTGACCCATATAATTTTCTGAAAATGAGTGGGCATAGCATAATTACTATTTGCAACTATGTAGATTGTTTCTATTTGGAATGTGTAAAAATGATTCCAGGAGTAATTCATGTAAAATTCCTCGAGGAACAAATTAAAGTATATGGATCTTAGTCATTAGAATCATAGAGCACAAAAAGAGACCATCCAGCCCAGTGTATCTGCCGACACTTTGAAATAACTTATTCAATTAGTCTCACTCCCTTGGAAAGTTACAGTTCGACCACCTTATCGGGTTGCACGTTCCAGATCTTAACTCACTACATAAAAGAACTCCACTGTATAAAGTAACTCCCTTTACTCCCCTGGACCTTTGGTTGCTGGCTTGCCTTCTAGTGACAATGGTTCTCTCCGTACGTATCAAAACTCCTCATAATTT
This sequence comes from Scyliorhinus canicula, assembly GCF_902713615.1. NCBI lineage: Eukaryota > Metazoa > Chordata > Chondrichthyes > Carcharhiniformes > Scyliorhinidae > Scyliorhinus > Scyliorhinus canicula. Next base: position 63,256,157 of record NC_052146.1, read on the forward strand.
TGAACACCTCAATTACATTTCCCAGCAGTTTCTCATGTATCTCCAGGGATGACGTACTTCAGTATCCCAGTTTTCCAGTAAATCTCCTCTACACTCTCTTGAGGACCTGGACACCTTTTTCTTAAAGTGTAGTGCCCAGAATATTCCAGATCAGTGAGGCCCAATCACACTTTTGTAAAGGTTTTGCACAACTTGCTTGCTTTTATTCTCCATGCCTCTATTTATAAAGCTTTCTCTACTTCTCCAGCAACCTTCAAAGATTTGTGTACGTATAACTCCAGGTCTCTGCTCCTGCACACTCATTGTATCATTTAATTTGTATTCCCTCTTGTTCTTTCTTCCAAAATGCATCACTTCATATTTCCCTGCGTTATCTGCCCATTTGACCAATTTGTCTATGGTCAGTTTGTCTATGGCCTCCTGAGATCAACGACAGACAATCCTCGGTCTTAGAGGCAGCACGGTAGCATTGTGGAGAGCACAATCGCTTCACAGCTCCAGGGTCCCAAGTTCGATTCCGGCTTGGGTCACTGTCTGTGCGGAGTCTGCACATCCTCCCCGTGTGTGCGTGGGTTTCCTCCGGGTGCTCCGGTTTCCTCCCACAGTCCAAAGATGTGCATGTTAGGTGGATTGGCCATGATAAATTGCCCTTAGTGTTCAAAATTGCCCTTAGTGTTGGGTGGGGTTACTGGGTTATGGGGATAGGGTGGAGGTGTTAACCTTAGGTAGGGTGTTCTTTCCAGGAGCCGGTGCAGACTCAATGGGCCGAATGGCCTCCTGCACTGTAAATTCTATGAAAGTGGTTCCTGGAAGCCGTGTCATAAATTGGAACCAATTTCCCCACCAGAACGTTAGGCGGGATTCTCCGTTTCTGAGACTAACTGATAGCGCCAACGCAGAATTCATGGACCTTCACAACAGAAAAACTGGTGCCACACGTGGACTGATTTCGCTACTGCTAAGGAGCTAGCACCCACGCCACGTGGAACACAATCGATTAGAATGAGAAACGGTGCCGAAATCGCCGGTTTCATGACTAACACTCAAGAGGCTGACGAGCTGCAGCCGCATATACCCACTTCACTCCCCACACACACACACACTGTCCCAGTCAACAAGATGGCAGCATGGAGAGCAGGCCCAAGATTTACAGATGCTCAGCTGGAGACCCACTTGGATGCGGTGGAGGAGCGGAGGATGACCCTGGAGGCTGCCAGCTGCTACCATTTGCCGTGCCTGGGCACAGTTGGCAGAGGCCATGAGCGCTGTGGGCAGCACCATCCGGACAAGTCAGCACTGCTGCAAAAAACTGCACAACCTCCTAGTGGTTAGCACAACCGCCTCACGGCGCTGAGGTCCCAGGTTCGATCCCGGCTCTGGGTCACTGTCCGTGTGGAGTTTGCACATTCTCCCCGTGTCTGCGTGGGTTTCGCCCCCACAACCCAAAAATGTGCAGAGTAGGTGGATTGGCCACGCTAAATTGCCCCTTAATTGGAAAAAATAATTGGCTAATCTAAATTTTAAAAAAAAAGAAAAAAAAAAAAAAAAACTGCACAACCTCCTCAGGGCGTCAGGGTGAGTAGGCAGCACTGTGCCCCTGACAGTAACCCACGTCTCTCGCATGGGTAACTCGACCCCCCCACCCCTCTTCCCACCAGGAGAATGGATGAACCCCAATCCTGCACCATATGTCTGTACCCTGTCCAGCAGCACCGGCCACTGAGGCCACCAGCTACCTGCCCCCTGGTCTCCATGCGTCAGACTGTCTAACACTGTCGCCATCTGTTTCCGCTGCGCATAACCGCCAGGAGCTGGAGAAGACAGGAGGGTGACCGCCAGACCTACGGCCCCTCGCCTATGGGCGAGCAGAGGTAAAGTCTGAACCAATGTCGCAAACTGAAAACAGGTTGTCAATTTATAAGCGTCATAAATGCTGTTCGTCATAATTCAAATGTCATATTATTATTAAAGTTGAAGACTATCTATCCTCCTCGTTGTTTACTACATCTGTTCATTACAGTCCTGCTACATTATCAACATTTGCAACATTCCATTCTGTCAAAGTCTAATTCCAGAAATTCCACAAATTCCACAAAATCGATGTGTTAGTCTGCCTGACACTTAAAATGGTTGGTCACACTGATGGGTGCATTCCATCTTTTCAAAACTTTTGAGGAGGAAAACCTTTTTAAAATTTGATTTATTGTCACATGTACTGAAGTACAGTGAAAAGTATTTTTCTACGGCCGAGGGAACGTACGTACACAATACGTACATAGTAGACAAAAATAATAATCAACAGAGTACATTGACAAATGGTACATCGACCAAGTGATTGGTACAGTACGGAACAAGGGCCCAAATAAAGCAAATACATGAGCAAGGGCAGCATAGGGCGTCGTGAAGTGTTCTTTCAGGGAACAAATCAGTCCGCGGGGGAGTCGTTGAGGAATCTTGTAGCCGTGGGGAAGAAGCTGTTCCTATGTCTGGATGTGGGGGTCTTCAGATTTCTGTACCATCTGCCTGATGGAAGGATCTGGAAGAAGGCAGTGTCTGGGTGGGAGGGGTCTCTGATAATGCTGTCTGCTTTCTTGAAGCAGTGGGAGGTGTATACAGAATCAGTGTGAGGGTGGCAAGCTTGTATGATGCATTGGGCTGAGCTCACCACACTCTGCAGTTTCTTGTGATCTTGGACCGAGCAGTTGCCATACCAAGCTGTGATGCAGCCAGATATGATGCTCACTCTCGCACATCTGTAGACGTTTGTGAGAGTCAATGCAGACATGCCGAATTTCTGTAGCTTCCGTAGGAAGTAGAGACGTTGTTGGGCTTTCTTGACTTTTGCATTAACGTGAGTGGACCAGGACAGACTGTTAGTGCCGGTGAACGTCAGGAACTTAAAGCTATCGACCATCTCCACTTCGGAGCCATTGATGCCGATGGGAGTGTGTGTCGTGCTGCGCTTCCTAAAGTTGATCAGTTCCTTGGTCTTTCCGACATTTAGAGAGAGGTTATTTTTGGCAAGTTTCCATTCTCTGGAACTTTTCTAACATTCTATTTGGTTTTTGAATGCCTTTGCACGCATCACTTGCACACTGCATTTTCAATTGAATATTAGTGCCTCGAACTGTGAAACATTTAGCTCCGTAATATAGAACAGTAATTTAAACTTATATCCTTTGATCCTTGGCTATCCTGAAGTAATATTTGAGCTTCAAGTATTTCCTTTATTAATGTGACTTGATTTGGTGCCGCCATAACTTTTTCTGTACACCGTAAAACTTTCATTTCTTTAATCTTTCTTCAAATCACTTTTAATGATTCCTTCGTTCTTTGCATCCTTCCACTGAGCAAACTGACCAAAATCGTACAAGAGTATGATCTGATTGATGTATATAGAGGTTTATGTCATCGTGCCCATTTATTCTGAGTGCTATTTCTCTGGAACTTTTCAACATTCTATTTTGTTTTTAAGTGGCTTTGCATGCATCACTTGCACACTGCCACTTCCAGCTTTATTTTTAAGATTCCATGTACTCATTGCATTTGCTTCATTTTTTAATACCCAGTTCCTCCTTTCATCTATCCCAATGTTAGTCAATGTTGATTTTGTCCAATAATATAAATCTATTTTAGTGTCATTTTTGTTTTTGTTTTTCATCTTGATCGGGACGAGAGAGCAGCACAATCCAAATTTCAGTTTAAAACAGAGCCCAAGTCCTTCTCTCGGACTTGAGTACATAAAAGTTGACATTTTAATGCAGTTCTTAGTGAGTGCTACATTGTTGAAGGTATCATTTGAAATAACATACTTCCTGCTCAGTGAATGTAAAAGGGTCCATGGTAGTACTCTATAAGCAGACTATTTTAGCTATCCTGGTCAACAGTTATTTCTCAACCAGCATCACCAACATCGATGATGATAAACGTAATACCTAGACAACGAAAGCTACTTTCAATGGTCAACAGATCTGGCTAAAACTGGGTGGTTTGCTTGTTCCAATGAATATCTCTGCTGGCACTGTATGGAAATTACGAAAAAAGAACTCCCCAAAAAGAAGAGGAACGGGCTTTGAACTCTTCCAAAAAGTACCTTTCAAAAAGTCCCCATCTTTCCAATGAATCAAACAGCTGTGGGAACCATTGAAAATAATATAACTAGTTTCCATCAATTGTACATTAAATGAATAATATTTTTGGACACCTAGTGTACTGATTTTTTTTCTATGTTTCACACGGTAAATCAGAAATTACTGTTATAACTTTGCAGTTTGCCCATGTATTTTTTGTGTTCTATTACAGCTCTGGCAATGGGGCTCTGTGTGGCCATGATCGCTTTTGTACGATTGCCAAGTCTTAAAGTTTCCTGCTTGCTGCTTTCTGGACTGCTCATTTATGATGTATTTTGGGTAAGTTGCAATTAAACGTTGTTGCACGTGACGTGTAACAGCTTTGCTCTTTGCAGCTTTGTTATTAACTACATAATTCTAAACGCACTCCCTCAACCTTGTGTCTTTGTGCTTTTGCATGGAGACGGCACGTTAAAATTAGTTTGTTTAAAATCTTCAGTGTAGAATGAAAATAAACAGTGACTTCATGATGCATGTCAGCAAATAATTAGACGTCATTGATATAATATGTAAATATTAAGTTTGGGAGGCTTTGGTTAGCAATTTTAAAAATCGTGTCCAGCTTGATTGCTGTTCTCACCTGAAATCCATAGTCAAGACTTGCATCGAGGTCTCTGAATAGAACTCTTGAACCCTGAGGAGGATTTCCTCCAGGATTAAAGAAGCTCGGATCCCAGATTAATTCTGAGTCAGTGCAGCTTAATACCACACCATAAAGTTAATTTATCTGGTGTGTAATTAAGAGAGCTTCTCTTGGCCAATTTAATAATGACTTTGAAACAGCCAATTGTAAACAATTTTTGGGCAGGGTTGCAAGGTACAGAGTGTCAACTTCAAAAGTACACCAAAATCTGTTCAGAAGATCAGTGACAGCTGTAACCATTTTGTAACTAAATCATCATCTTGAGTTTGGACAAAATGTTCTTTGGTATCGTACCCTTCTGTCTTGATTTAAGTCCTTCACTGAATAATGACATTGTTATACGTATGTTGTAGTCGATGTCAACTAAGCACAACTGCAATAAATTCACCATCTGGGCTCTCCTGAGACTGCGCTGGTTTGATGTCAAACAGCACAATGAATGACCTGCTTTTTATATCTTTGCATCTAATGACGTTCTGGTTCTGTGCATTACCTATTTTTTTTAACATGCATTTTATTAAAAGTTACAAAACATAAACAATTCGGGAACAGGCCTCCCAACAAACGACTGCAGTTTGTACAAATTCCCCCCCCCCCCCCCCCCCCCCCCAACCCGACTAACAACACCTCAAACATGGTGACGAACATCCCCCATCTTGCCTCAAACCCCTCCACTGAACCCCTTAACTCGTTTTTCTTTTCCAGCCGAAGGAAATCATACAGGTCACCCGGCCAGGCCACTACCCTCGGTGTCATTGCTGACCTCCATTCCAGTAAGATTTGACACTGGGCAGTCAGAGACAAAGGCCACAACATCGGCCTTCCTTCCCTCCATCAGCTTCGGCTTCTCCAAAACCCCAAATATCGCCATCAAAGGATCTGGCTCCACCTCCTCCCCCACTATCCTTGATAGGGCCACAAAGACTCCCGCCCAGCTACCTGTATATATCTCCAATTCTACCCTTCCCCTTCACATCTGGAAGCAACAGTCGCTGCAGCAGGGTGTACCTCTGCAATCTAGGGAACTCCTTCCAACCAAAGTCCCTTACCTGCAGGTACCTAAACTCACTCCCTCTCAAAATGCCTCCTCAACTGGTTCCAGACGTTCACTGGACAACACCACCGGGCTCCCTGAGTACCTGCTTTGGCGCCCTGCATTGCATATTATACTTACATTTCCTAAAATAGAAACCCAAATTACAACTTCTATGCTGCAAGTATTTTTTAAAAGTTTGAAAAGGCCAGTGCTGATAAAATAGCTCTCTTAACTACATTTTGTAGTAATGTAGATACCATTGTAGTCCATTTGGCCAGTCTTGGAATTCTATACGTTGTGCCTACTGCTCCATATCTCCTGTTCATTAGCCACATTGCCAGAACTCAATCCTGTTCTTTTGAAATCACCAATAAGGTCATCCTCCACTGCCTCACGGATGATTTGCCCATAGATTTTGCAGTTAAGATTGAGCTGTCTAATTTCCCTTCTACTTTGAGTATATGATAGGGTCAGATTGGCAGGCACAGTGTTGACTCAACTGCTTGACAAAGCAAGCCATCATCAGTCTGACTAATTTTACATCATTATTCAATATCAACTGAAGACATAATGATTCATTAGAGCTCTCCTGTGATGTGCTCCATTGCAGAATGTCTCATTTAATTGGCTTAATAATGATTAGTCCACAAGAACAGTAAGTTCAGACTTCACACAGTGTTAAATGTATTTGTGACAGATAAACGTTTTCAACAGGAGGAGGAAAGTGACGGCATCTGGAGGGAGAAGTGCTTTCTATTTGAAGCTAGAACTGAAGTCTGATATTGTCTACCTGAAAAATTACAGTAACACTGTTGGGTGTTCAGTCAATCTCCTGCATTAATGTTCTAAACAACAAAATAAGTTAATTTTTCAGATTGTTGGTGGTGATAAATCAGCCAACTGGAAAAATAAATTACATCTGAACACAGACAGTTTGTGCTGTGCAAGTTAGAAACATAAAAAATAGGAACAGGAGGAGACCATTCGGCCCTTCTAGCCTGCTCTGCCATTTTTGGCAAATGTGGCAAATTTTAGAGTTCATTCAGTATGTGTAAATGCACAAAGCAGGTAAATAGTGAGCTGCAGATACAAATGCGTTCATATTGGATATTAAATTCAATTTGTTAAGATGTGGAAGGAAAGAAGAGTGGGGTTGGTGGCAATATTACAGTACTGGAGAGTGTGAATCTCCTGGAGGGGTTAAGGACTAAGTCTGTTTGATTAGAATTATAATAGCGATGCCATTATGCTGCTGGATGTATTGTATTCTACAGGCCACTAACTGGTGGGAATGATAGAGGAGCAAATTTACAGAGATATTACAGAAAGATGCAAGAGCTGTTGGGTATTGTTTAGTTGGGGGATTTCAGTTATCCAAATGGAGATGGTGGGGGGGTGGAGGAAACATTTCTGAAGTGTGTTCAGGTTTCATTCTTCCCGTCCAACAAGGAAGGAGGTATTATTGGATTTGGTTCTGAAAGTGAAGTGGGTAAAGTAGAACAAGTGTCAGAAAGGAATCATTTTTGGAACATTGATCATTGTATCATGAGATTTAGATTAACTAGGAAAAGAACGGGGCAATCCAGAGTAAAAAAACTTAATCGGAGGACGACCGATTTCCTTCCTCCTCTCCTCCCCCCGGTGACTTGTTTTCCACCTTCACCTTGGAAGGCGACCTTGCATTTTTAAGAAGTTTGTCCTTTCTCATTTCAAGTTGCAAAATATCCAGTCAGTTGAAAGTTTCAGTAATATTTTCAAAAATGAAGGGACTTATCTCATGACACTTTATTAAACAGTAATTCGGCAAAAACTGGGAGTATTGTGTCCAATCTGGGCACCACATTTTAAGATGTGATAACCTTGGAGAGAGAGTGTATAATGGTTCCAGGGGTGCTGGGCTTCAGGATAAAGTTCGATTGGAAAAGCTGGGTTGTTCACCTTGGAGCGTAGAAAGTTGGGAGGAAATTTGATAGAAGTGCTTAAACTCATAAAGGGTTTTAGACAGAGTACTTAAAGATAACCTGTTCCCATTGGTGGAAGGGTCTAAAACCAGAAAAAAACAATCTAGGATTATTGACAGAAGAACCAACTGTGACATGTGGACAAAAGATTTATGCAGCAAGTGGTTATAATTTGGAATGCACTGCCTGAAAAGGTGATGGAAGCAGATTCAATGAATATTTTCATGGGGAAATTAGGTAAATACTTGCGAGGAAACATTTGCAGGAGTAGGGGAGTGAGACAAACTCTCTTAGAGAGCTGGCAAGGATCTCATGGGCCTTCAGCGCTGTAACCATTCTGAGATAATACAACTGTCTGACTTGGTAATGTATCCACCCCTCTGCCTTTCAGGTATTCTTCTCTGCTTACATCTTCAACAGCAATGTGATGGTAAAGGTAGCCACTCAGCCTGCTGACAATCCTTTAGATGTGCTGTCAAGAAAACTTCACTTGGGCCCGAACGTTGGACGGGATGTTCCTCGCCTCTCGCTACCTGGGAAATTGGTGTTTCCAAGGTAAATGCTGTGGCATAGCATTTGATCTGAATCTTAGTTCTGAACGTTCTTGGGAAGTCTGAATTCTTATTCAGATTTCCATCCATCAACTTTATTTCACCGGAAGGAATAGACAGACACATTTTCTGTAAAACCATTGAAGTCATGCAAGTGGAGATGATATAGATTGGGCCTGAATGGAATAAAGTAGTGAACTTTACTTCACAAATCAACATACACAGAAGATGCTCATTTAAACCTCCGTACTGCTGTCATCCAGTTGTGATCTTGCTATCTTATCAGGCATTTCTTGCTATACCTTGAATAAATGTTTGCAGGAAAGCCTTGTTCAATATGTGCTCTTTCATCTATGCTTCTGAGGGTAACTGCAAGAAACTTTAGCTATTGTATTACTTCAGCTGCAAAGTGAGTATCGATGCATATTTTGCAGGGAGCTATTATATAATCATAGAATTTACAGTGCAAAAGGAGGCCATTTGGGCCATCGAACCTGCACCTGTCCTTGGAAAGAGCACCCCAGTCAAACCCACCCCTCCACCCTATTCCCATAGCCCAGTAACCCCTCCTAACATTTTGGGCACTAAGAGGCAATTTAGCATGGCCAATCCACCTAACCTACACTTCTTTGGACTGTGGGAGGAAACCGGAGCACCCGGAGGAAACCACGCAGACTCAGGGAGAAAGTGCAAACTCCACACAGTCACCCGAGGCCGCAATTGAACCCAGGTCACTGACGCTGAGAGGCAGCAGTGCCTAACCACTGTGCCACCATGCCACCTATCAAGTTATGTTCAACAAGTTAATTGACACGAATACAACTTTCCCCTGCACAAGTACTGATAGCAGACTTGGTTTTGTTACCAATCTAAACCAATTTGTAAGTTGTCCAAATTAGTCTCATTTGTAACTGCACTTACACTTGCTAAGTCAGTGTGTCATGAAACAATGACTGTCTTCCAACTGGGAATGAGACCCACTTTTCTTTAGTTTACTTTATCCTGAGTCCTTCTGGTAGTTCTTAAACAGAGTTAGGGGTTATGGAGCCACTTAAGACACAGAAGGAGGTTATTTGGCCCCTCCGATGCTTGCCGGCTCCCTGTAGAGGAATCCAGTCAGTCCCACTTTCCCAGTTGATTCTTGTAGCCCAGAAAATATAATATCTGCCAAGTGCCCATCCAATTTCCTTTTGAAATCTTTGCTTTCTTTTTTAAATAAATTTAGAGTACCCAATTCATTTTTTCCAATAAGGGCCAATTTAGCGTGGCCAATTCACCTACCCTGCACATCTTTGGGTTGTGGGGGTGAGACCCACACAGACACTGGGAGAATGCGTAAACTCCACACACAGTGACCCGGGGCCGGGATCGAACCCGGGTCCTTGGCGCCGTGAGGCAGCAGTGCTAACCACTGCGCCACCAAGCTGTCCTGAATCATTGCTTTCTAAATAAATTATTTATTTTGAAAGTGAGCAAGCAACTTGACTTGTCTTTTTGATTGAGACTCTGGCAGCTATCTGAGGCCGTATCAGACCAGCTGCAGCCTTGGTGCCATGTTTGATCCAGAGACAAACATGTTTGCACTATTGCAAAGACTCCCTACCTCGACTGCTCTCACATAGACTCTGTCCCACCCTTGGCTCATCTGCTGCTGAATCCCTCATCCGTGGCTTTTCCCTCCTTGGAGTTGACTATTCCAGCACACTCCTAGTCGGGCTCCCAATTTCCACCCTTTGTAAACTTAAGCTAGTCCAATACTCTGCTAACTTTCTTTGAACTTGCATCAATTCCTATTTACCTATCATCCCCGTTGGACCCCAGTCGAGCAATGTCACTACTTTGACTAATCTTTTGATCATCTGCTCTAATTTCTCCTTGTACAGCTCATGATCAAAGTTTGATACTGCTCCAGTGAAGTGCCTTGGGACATTTTACAATATTACAGCCACCATAAAGGTGCAAATTGTTGTTGAATGTAATTATTGCCATGCTGCAGATTTGTGGAGCTGCTGCTCTGCTACAATGTGGAAACTGGCAAACGAGGAACTGAATACTTGGAGAAGTACAATAGTGGCTTTTTTTTTTTGTAATTGGAAACAAGCAGAAATAATTTCTCTCAGTCTAGTGATCAGAATTTTATTCATCTCCACTGCTCAAATGGGTGAGCACCTGTTGGCTAACTGCTAAGTAGCCAAAGCCTATTGACATTTTGTCTAATATACAGTCCAATCAAAACAAGTTAGGAGAGAAGATTGAAAGATGTGAGATAATTTGCAGTGCTCGTGTAAACACACGTAGTACTGTAAATAATGATGGTGAGCTGCAGATGCAAGTAGCCACATGGAAATATGCAATTATGGAGAAAACAAGACACAGTTCTTAAAAGGGCAAGACTGGTACTAAATATATTACAGGCTATAAGTGTTGGGAATGAAAGGGTGGAAATATTGATTTCAGAACAATATTGCAGTGCTGGAGAGAGAGAAGATGCTCTGAAGGTGTCACAGACAGAATCTATTTGGCTTAACATTAAGAAACAATAGAAGCACCATTGCACTACTGGGTGTATTTATATGGACAACCAAACTAATGGGAAGGATATAGATGTAAAAACCTACATTTGATGACAGATGGGTACAGGAAGTAGTGATAGTTGAAAGACTTCCAATTATCCCAAAATAGACTGGGATAGCAATAGTGTAAAGAATAGAGGGGGAAGAATTTCAGAAGCGTATTCAGGAAAACTTTCTAAATATATTTCCAGCCCAGCCAGGACCTTGCTGTACGGTTCTGGGTAGTGAGGTGGGTTAAGTAGAGCAAATGTCAATAGGGAAAAATTACTAGGTTAGCTGTAGAAAAACACAATGAGCAATCTAGAGTAAGGATACTGAATTGGAGGAGAGTCCATTTCAACAGCCTGAGAATGGACCTATCCCAGGGGTAAATTGGAATCCAAGGTTGATAAGCAACAACGTAATTGAACGATGGACAACTTAACAGAGGTCATAGTTTGGCACAGCAAAGATACATTCCCACCGGAGCTGCCAAAACAGCTAAGAGTAAAATGAAGCAGGAAATAGGGTGCATCATGTTGATAGCACACATGAGAGCCAAAGTGAATATAGGCAATTCAGAAGGGAAGTGCAAACCAAATAAGGTCAACAAAGACTTGGGGTGGCGGCTATTTGATGAGCGGTCGCACATGCGGTGACACCCGCTAAGGTACTTAGTTTTTGGCCCTTTTCTGCCCTTTTTATCGGTGATTTTATCTGGAGGAAATTGGTGCAGTTGAATGGAATAAGACCTCCTTGCGTTCTAGTAATGTCCGGTACAAATAGCACAAAGCAGAAGTCAGGCAAGCGTTCGTCGTCAGACTGAAACGTTTACGAGCCTCAGCAGCGTGAAACATGGCAACAGTTTCTGCGGAGTCCTTGGCCCCTCAGTGGCCAATTGAGAAGTTTTTTTTAAAATTTAGAGTACCCAATTCTTTTCTTCCAATTAAGGGGCAATTTAGCGTGGCCAATCCACCTACCTTGCACATCTTTGGATTGTGGGGGTGAGACCCATGCAGACACGGGGAGAATGTGCAAACTCCATATGGACAGTGACCCGGGGCAGGATCGAACCCAGGTCCTCAGCACCGTGAGGCTGCAGTGCCAACCACTGCGCCACCGTGCCACATTTGGACGACGAAGAAGTTGGTTAGCTTCTTAACCAATGAATGTAAGAAGCAGCAACAGGCAGTCGCTGAGGATTTGGATAAGGTAATGGTGGGGGCTTTGACCCTAATTCAGGTGGCCATGGACAAGATCGACTGGCAGAATGTGGTACGGGAGGGCAACGATACAGAAGGTGGAGGCGGCGCTCTCTGACCATAGTGTTCGGATTGTCTCTCTGGAGGCAGAGATGGTGGTGCAAGCTGAGGAGCGGAGAGTGCTAAAGATGAGGTTGACTATCTGGAGAACCGTTCCAGGGGTCAGAACTTGAGGATCATCAGGCTGCTGGAGGGCTCCAACTCAACGGACTATATGTCCAAGATGTTCAAAAAGTTGGTGGGGGAAGGATCTTTCCAACCCCACCTGAGTAAGACCAGGCCCATAGATCGGTGAGGCAGAAGCCCAGATCGAGGGAACCACCTCGGGACGATCATAGTCTGATTTAATCAATGTCTAACTAAGGAGCACTCCTGAGGTGGGCAAAGAACAATCAAGACTGTATTTGGGAGAACCATGCCATCGGAATATACCAAGATGTTAGGGCAGAGCTGATGAGAAGGCCATGTCCGTGCTGTACCAGAGCAACATGAGACTTGGTGAGATGTACCTGGCTCGTCTTCAGGTAACGTTTGAGGACAGACTATTATTTCAGAGCGCCAGAGAATGCAGATGAGTTTGTCAAGAAGCAGACTGGGGGTGAATTAAAGTGTTTGGAAACTATGGAGTTTGTTGTTTTCTCATTAAGTTTATCTGTATGTGTATCTTTGGGAGGATTTTTGTAATAGAATCCCTACAGTGCCGAAAGAGCTCATTAAGCTAATTGAGTCTGCACGGACCCTCGAAAGAGCACCCTACTGAGGCTCATTCCCCTGTCCTATACCCGTAACCCCACCTAACCTTAAAGGGTAATTTTAACATGGCCGATCCACCTCACCTGCACATCTTTTATATTAAGAGAGGGGATCTCAGAGAAACGTTTAAAATTCCAACAGATTAGACAGGGTAGATTCAGAAAGAATGTTCCCAATGGTGGGGTGTCCAGAACTAGAGGTCATAGTTTGAGGATAAGGGATAAACCTTTTAAGACTGAGGCGAAGAGAAATTTCTTCACCCAGAGATGGGTGAATCTGGTATTCATTACTAATGGGCGGCACGGTAGCACAGTGTGTAGCACTGTTGCTTCACAGCGCCAGGGTCCCAGGTTCGATTCCAGGTTTGGGTCACTGTCTGTTCGGAGTCTGCAAGTTCCCTCCCTCCCAGGGGGAGCAGAGGGCAGCAGAGCAGAGCTACTGATCAGCTGTTCTGGGGAAATTTGCATACGTGCAGTGCGGTCAGCCTAATTTGAAGGTGGTTTGTGGAGGGGCTGTTGTCAAGTGACAGTTAAACCCGAAACACTTTGTCTGTGTTTTCCACCCTACCTCCTCTTCTAACCAAAAAAAAACCCACCGTTGTTGGGAAGCGGGAGCAGGGGCCTGTCGTGAAGGTGAGTGAGTGCCTTTAAATTTGCTTACCTTTCAGCGGGAGCAGGGTTTGAGGGAATATCAGGTAAGCTCTTCCTTTCTTTTTTTTGTTTTTTTTTAATCTAGAGGTGATGTCAGGGAAGGCAGTACAATGCTCCTCCTGCAGAATGTTTGAGGTGAGGGACGCCGTCAGTGTCCCTGCTGATTTCATCTGTGGGAAGTGCACCCAACTCCAGCTCCTCAAAAACCGTGTTAGGGACCTGGAGCTTGAGCTGGATGAACTTCGGATCATTCGGGAGGCAGAGGGGGGTCATAGATAGCAGCTTCAGGGAAGTAGTTACACCAAAGACTGGAGATAGATGGGTAACTGTAAGAGGGACTGGGAAGAAGCAGTCAGTGCAGGGACCCCCTGCGGTCGTTCCCCTGAGTAACAAGTATACCGTTTTGGATACTTGTTGGGGGGGACGACTTACCAGGGGTAAGCCATGGGGTACGGGCCTCTGGCACGGAGTCTGTCCCTGTTGCTCAGAAGGGAAGGGGGGAAAGGAGTAGAACATTAGTAATTGGGGACTCAATAGTCAGGGGCACCGATAGGAGATTTTGTGGGAGCGAGAGAGACTCGCGTTTGGTATGTTGCCTCCCAGGTGCAAGGGTACGTGATGTCTCGGATCGTGTTTTCCGGGTCCTTAAGGGGGAGGGGGAGCAGCCCCAAGTCGTAGTCCACATTGGCACTAACGACATAGGTAGGAAAGGGGACAAGGATGTCAGGCAGGCCTTTAGGGAGCTAGGATGGAAGCTCAGAGCGAGAACAAACAGAGTTGTTATCTCTGGGTTGTTGCCCGTGCCACGTGATAGTGAGATGAGGAATAGGGAGAGAGAGCAATTAAACACGTGGCTACAGGGATGGTGCAGGCGGGAGGGATTCAGATTTCTGGATAACTGGGGCTCTTTCTGGGGAAGGTGGGACCTCTATAGACAGGATGGTCTACATCTGAACCTGAGGGGCACCAATATCCTGGGGGGGGAGATTTGTTAGTGCTCTTTGGGGGGGTTTAAACTAATTCAGCAGGGGCATGGGAACCTGGATTGTAGTTTTGGGGTACGGGCGATTGAGAGTACAGGGGTCAGGAGCACAGATTTGACTTTGCAGGAGGGAGCCAGTGTTCAGGTAGGTGGTTTGAAGTGTATCTACTTCAATGCCAGGAGTATACGAAATAAGGTAGGGGAACTGGCAGCATGGGTTGGTACCTGGGACTTCGATGTTGTGGCCATTTCAGAGACATGGATAGAGCAGGGACAGGAATGGTTGTTGCAGGTTCCGGGGTTTAGGTGTTTTAGTAAGCTCAGAAAAGGGGGCAAAAGAGGGGGAGGTGTGGCGCTGCTAGTCAAGGACAGTATTACGGTGGCGGAAAGGATGCTAGATGGGGACTCTTCTTCCGAGGTAGTATGGGCTGAGGTTAGAAACAGGACAGGAGAGGTCACCCTGCTGGGAGTTTTCTATAGGCCACCTAATAGTTCTAGGGATGTAGAGGAAAGGATGGCGAAGATGATTCTGGAAAAGAGCGAAAGTAACAGGGTAGTTGTTATGGGAGACTTTAACTTTCCAAATATTGACTGGAAAAGATATAGTTCGAGTACATTAGATGGGTCGTTCTTTGTACAATGTGTGCAGGAGGGTTTCCTGACACAATATGTTGACAGGCCAACAAGAGGCGAGGCCACATTGGATTTGGTTTTGGGTAATGAACCAGGCCAAGTGTTAGATCTGGAGATAGGTGAGCACTTTGGAAACAGTGACCACAATTCGGTGACCTTTACGTTAGTGATGGAAAGGGATAAGTATACCCCGCAGGGCAAGAGTTATAGCTGGGGGAAGGGCAATTATGATGCCATTAGACATGACTTAGGATGTGTAGGTTGGAGAAGTAGGCTGCAAGGGTTGGGCACACTGGATATGTGGAGCTTGTTCAAGGAACAGCTATTGCATGTTCTTGATAAGTACGTACCAGTCAGGCAGGGAGGAAGGGGTCGAGCGAGGGAACCGTGGTTTACCAAAGAAGTGGAATCTCTTGTTAAGAGGAAGAAGGAGGCCTATGTGAAGATGAGGCGTGAAGTTTCAGTTGGGGCGCTTGATAGTTACAAAGAAGTGAGGAAGGATCTAAAGAGAGAGCTAAGACGAGCAAGGAGGGGACATGAGAAGTCTTTGGCAGGTAGGATCAAGGAAAACCCAAAAGCTTTCTATAGGTATGTCAGGAATAAAAGAATGACTAGGGTAAGAGTAGGGCCAGTCAAGGACAGTGGTGGGAAGTTGTGTGTGGAGGCTGAGGAGATAAGCGAGATACTAAATGAATACTTTTCGTCAGTATTCACTCAGGAAAAAGATAATATTGTGGAGGAGAATGTTGAGACCCAGGCTATTAGAATAGATGGCATTGAGGTGCGTAGGGAAGAAGTGTTGGCAATTCTGGACAAGGTGAAAATAGATAAGTCCCCGGGGCCTGATGGGATTTATCCTAGGATTCTCTGGGAAGCCAGGGAAGAGATTGCTGAGCCTTTGGCTTTGATTTTTAGGTCATCATTGGCTACAGGAATAGTGCCAGAGGACTGGAGGATAGCAAATGTGGTCCCTTTGTTCAAGAAGGGGAGTAGAGATAACCCCGGTAACTATAGGCCGGTGAGCCTAACGTCTGTGGTGGGTAAAGTCTTGGAGAGGATTATAAAATATACGATTTATAATCATCTAGATAGGAATAATATGATTAGGGATAGTCAGCATGGTTTTGTGAAGGGTAGGTCATGCCTCACAAACCTTATCGAGTTCTTTGAGAAGGTGACTGAACAGGTAGACGAGGGTAGAGCAGTTGATGTGGTGTATATGGATTTCAGTAAAGCGTTTGATAAGGTTCCCCACAGTCGGCTATTGCAGAAAATACGGAGGCTGGGGATTGAGGGTGATTTAGAGATGTGGATCAGAAATCGGCTAGTTGAAAGAAGACAGAGGGTGGTGGTTGATGGCAAATGTTCAGAATGGAGTTCAGTTACGAGTGGCGTACCACAAGGATCTGTTCTGGGGCCGTTGCTGTTTGTCATTTTTATAAATGACCTAGAAGAGGGCGCAGAAGGATGGGTGAGTAAATTTGCAGACGACACTAAAGTCGGTGGAGTTATAGACAGTGCGGAAGGATGTTGCAGGTTACAGAGGGACATAGATAAGCTGCAGAGCTGGGCTGAGAGGTGGCAAATGGAGTTTAATGTGGAGAAGTGTGAGGTGATTCACTTTGGAAAGAATAACAGGAATGCGGAATATTTGGCTAATGGTAAAAGTCTTGGTAGTGTGGATGAGCAGAGGGATCTCGGTGTCCATGTACATAGATCCCTGAAAGTTGCCACCCAGGTTGATAGGGTTGTGAAGAAGGCCTATGGTGTGTTGGCCTTTATTGGTAGAGGGATTGAGTTCCGGAGCCATGAGGTCATGTTGCAGTTGTACAAAACTCTAGTACGGCCGCATTTGGAGTATTGCGTACAGTTCTGGTCGCCTCATTATAGGAAGGACGTGGAAGCTTTGGAACGGGTGCAGAGGAGATTTACCAGGATGTTGCCTGGTATGGAGGGAAAATCTTATGAGGAAAGGCTGATGGACTTGAGGTTGTTTTCGTTAGAGAGAAGAAGGTTAAGAGGTGACTTAATAGAGGCATACAAAATGATCAGAGGGTTAGATAGGGTGGACAGCGAGAGCCTTCTCCCGCGGATGGAGGTGGCTAGCACGAGGGGACATAGCCTTAAATTGAGGGGTAATAGATATAGGACAGAGGTCAGAGGTGGGTTTTTTACGCAAAGAGTGGTGAGGCCGTGGAATGCCCTACCTGCAACAGTAGTGAATTCACCAACATTGAGGGTATTTAAAAGTTTATTGGATAAGCATATGGATGATAAGGGCATAGTGTAGGTTAGATGGCCTTTAGTTTTTTTCCATGTCGGTGCAACATCGAGGGCCGAAGGGCCTGTACTGCGCTGTATCATTCTATGTCTGCGTGGTTTCCTCCCACAAATTCCGAAAGAAGTGCGGTTAGGTAATTTGGTCATTCTGATTTCTCCCCGTGTTCCCGAACAGGCGCCGGAATGTGGCGACTAGAGACTTTTCACAGTTACTTCATTGCAGTGTTAATGTAGCCTACTTGTGACAATAAAGATTATACAAAAAAATAGTTGAGGCCAAAATGTCGAATTTCAAGGAGGAGTTAGATAGAGCTCTTGGGGCTAAAGGGATCAAGGAATGTGGTGGGGGGGGGGGGGGGGGGGGGGGGGTGAAGGCTGGATCAGGTTGTTGAACTTGATGATCAGCCATAATCATAATGACTGGAGGAGCAGGCTCGAAGGACCGAATACCTCCTCCTGTTTCTATTTTCTGTGCATGTTTCTATGTATCTTTCAACTGTGGGAGGAAACCCATGCAGACACGGGGAGAAGTGTAAACTTGACACAGTCACCCAAGGCCAGAATTGGACCTGGGTCCCGGGCACTATGAGGCAAAGTGCTTGCCAGTGTGCCACCCACATAATATGGAATGATGGGGGTTGGCCTGGACTTGTTGGGAGTGTTTGTTTTGCGTGTAGTTGGGATTATATATTGCACTGTTGAGTTTTCTATTGGGGGGGGGGGGGGGGGCTGTGTGTTGATTTTCCTCTAGTATTCTGTATTAAGATTTGGTCGGGGCTGGGGGGGGGGGGGGTTTGATCGTTGATGTACTATTTTGTTGATTTTGATATCTATCCCGTGCGGTGGTCACCCTGCTAGCAGTATAGCTAGTTAACAGGGGCGGAGAAGGGGAGATGTCTGCAGCTTGTTACCATAAGATGGTGGTTTGTTGTGTTTTTTCAAGGTAACGCACTTAGGCTTTTTGGTTATGTTTCATTTGGACTTGAGGAGCGGGAGGGGCTTGTGTTCTTTTGTTGGTTGTTTCAGTATGGTATGAGGTTGAGAGAGCGGGGGCGGAGGGGTGGACTGTTGACAGTGACCATTACTTTGTTTTTGGACTGGCTTTATGGGGGATGTGAATGCCATCTTGAGTGGCCTGGAACTGGTGCAGGCTGAGGCACTGCTGGGTAGCCTCATTGTGGGGATATGGCTGATTTGGGAATATGGATGCGGGAGGAGGCCTCAGATCGATGAGAACATTGGAATGTGAGGAGGTTAAATGGCCTAGTGAAAAGGTCCCAGGTGTTTGCTCACTTGAGAAGTCTGAAGGCGGATGTGGGTTTTTATTTACGGAACACATTTAAGAATTAAGGATCAAATAAGGTTCCAGAAGGGATGGGTGAGGCAGGTATATCACTCTGGTTTTGATAGGGCACGGGGGGGGGGGGGCTGCGGTGTTGACTCGCAAGAGCTGGCATTTTCTGCAGGTAATATATTGGCAGATCCTGGTGGGAGGTACGTAATCATCAGTGGGGTGTTGGCGGGCACGTCAATGGTGTTGGACAATGTACATGCACCGAACTGGGATAGCACGGCATTAATTAATAATGTGCTGGCGGCTATCCTAGATCTTGATTCACATCAATGAATTATTTGGTGGTGTGGGGGGAAATTTTGTTGTGTTTCAGATCCAAGATTGGATAGGTTGAGTCCCAAATCTCAGAGTCCATTATGGGTGGTAAAGGAGTTATTGGTGTTCATGGATTGGGTGGCAGACCAGCGGAGATTTAAGTTTTAGAGGGATAGGGCAGCACAGTGGTGCAGTGGTTTGCACTGTTGCCTCACGGCGCCAAGGTCCCAGGTTCGACCCCAGATCTGGGTCACTCTCCATGTGGAGTTTGCACATTCTCCCTGTGTTTGCATGGTTTTGCTCCCACAACCCAAAGATGCGCAAGGTAGGTGGATTGGCCTTGCTAAATTGCCCCTTAGTTGGAAAAAATTAATTAGGTACATTAAATTTAATTTTTAAAAAATTTTTAAAATAAGAAAAGTTTCAGAGGAATAGGGAGTTTGTTTGTTTTTTCTCATGTCAATCTGGTATACTCCTGGATTGACTTCTTTGTGGTGGATAGGTCTCATCTCCCTTAGCGGTATAGGGGCAGGGTACTCGCCAATCATTATATCGGATCATGCTCCACATTTTGTGCACCTGACATTAGAGTCAGGCCACTCTGTGACCTCCATGGAGACTGGACCGAGCGTTGTTCGCGGATGAGAGTTTTTGTGAGCGTGTATCTTCCGCCATTGCGGAGTATGTTGAGTTTAACATGAATGAGGTGGTTTTGCTGTCCATGCTCTGGGAAGCCCTGAGGTGGTGGTTAGGGAGAGATAAGTGTCTTTTAAGGCGCATAGGGTTAAATCTGGGAGGGTGTAGGGATAAATCTGGGAAGATGTAGGAATAAATTTGGGACGGTGAAGAGGCAGAGACTGGTGGATTTTAATCTCGAGTTAGACTGCCAGTACTCTGTGCTGTACTGTTCTATGTTCTACTCAATCACCCCAACATCAGAGATATTGGCAGACAGAAAACAATTGCGAATGGATTTTGAGTTCTCAACGGGTAGGGCAGTGGCCCAGCTGCATCGCTCAAAGAGGACCTTTTATGAGTATGGGGAGAAAGCTGTTGGCTCACCAGCTGAAGATGCAGGCAGCCTCCTGGGAGATAATGCCGGTTAGAGAATCTGGTGGCGGTGTAATTGCTGCCTGAGAGAAGGTTAATGAGGTATTTTAGGCTTTCTACCGTGGTTTGTAGGAGTCAGAGCCTCCGGAGGAGGGTGAATCAACAAGGCAATTTTTGGATGGATTGTCCTTCTAGGAGGTGGAGCAAGAAAGGAGGCAGAAATTGGAGACGCCGATAGGGCTGGAGATCATCATGAGTTGTATTTGGTTAATGCAGATGGGCAAAGCACTGGGTCGGGTGGGTTTCCCATTGAATTTTACAAACTGTTTGCTGGTCAGTTGGTCCCACTTCTGTTGGATATGTTTAATTATTCCGTTTCCCCGAGGTGAGTTGTCGGCCATGCTGGTACAGGCATGGAGTTCCTTGATCCTGAAGAAGAGCAAGGATCCCATGTAATGTGCATCACATCGGCCTATTCTGTTGTTAAACACGATGCTACGGTGTTGGCAAGGCATTTGGAGCTCTGCCTAACTGGGGTGATTTCGGAGGGCAGACTGAATTTGTTGAGGGCCAGTTATTGTTGGACACAGCATTGCTCGCGGATAAGAGTTTTTGTTGTCGGCCAATATTAGGGGATTGTTAAATGTTGTGTTGTCGCACTCCTTAGGGACCAAACCAGAGGTGATCATTGCAATGGACACACAGAAGGCATTCAATAGAGTTGTGTAACTCTTTGAGATCCTGGGAAGGCGTGTCTGTTGTCTCCACTTTTGTTTCCCTTAGCAATTGAACCGCAGGCCATTGCATTGAGGTTGTCTACCAAATGGAGGGGTAGGGCATGGGGGGAGGGAGCATAAAGTGTCCTTGTGTGCGGCTGGCTTGTTGCTATATATTATGGATCCTCTCTCTAATATGCGGGAGATAATGGAGCTGCTCAGGAAAGCTGGACAAGAGTGAATTTTTTCCGGTGAACCCCCCCCCCCTCCCCCGGAGAGGGTAGCTGATCTGGGGTGGCTGCCGTTTCGTCCGACCAAGGACTACCTTCCAGTATCGCGGGGGCTCATGACTGAGTCACACTCCATAAATGTAACTTTTCTTCTCTGGTGTTGAATGTGTTAGGTTTGTTTATTGTCACATGAACCGAGGTACAGTGAAGAGTATTTTTCTGCGAGCATCTCAAACAGATCATTTAGTATATGAAAATAAAATAAACAGAAAGTACATAATAGTGCAACACAAGGTCCACAATGTAAATACATACTCACCGGCATCGGGTGAAGCATACAGGAGTGTAGTATTAATCAGGTCAGTCCATAAGAGGGCCATTTAGGAGTCTGGTAACAGCGGGCAGAAGGTGTTTTTGAATCTTTTCGTGCGTGTTCTCAGACTTTTGTATCTCCTGCCCGATGGAAGAAGTTGGAAGAGTGAGTAAGCCGGGCGGAAGGGGTCTTTGATTATGCTGCCCGCTTTCCCCAGGCAGCGGGAGGTGTAGATGGAGTCAATGGATGGGAGGCAGGTTTGCGTGATGGACTGGACTGTGTTCACAACTCTCTGAAGTTTGTCATTGGTCGCAGGCAGGGGCTTCCTGGGGCAGGTTGGGCTGGGTCCTGTGTTCTATTCCCTCCATAGCTTGGCTCTCCGGGTCGGGCCACTCCGGGTCGGGCCACTCCGGGTCGGGCCACTCCGGGACGGGCCGGGCCCCTCCAGGTCGGGCCCCTCCAGGTCGGGCCCCTCCAGGTCGGGCCCCTCCAGGTCGGGCCCCTCCAGGTCGGGTCTCTGTGCAGACCTCTCTGAGGCGGGCGGGCCTCTCTGGGGCGGACCTCTCTGGGGCGGACCTCTCTGGGGACCTCTACACGAGTTATGAGAAATTCCAGCTCCCAAGGGGAAATGTATTCGGGTACTTCAGGTGGTCAATATTTTATACAGGGCACTTCCTTCGTTCCCCTGGTACTGTCTCCTTCGCTTATAGACAGGGCCCTGTCCTTGGTCCAGTTGGGGGAGACTCAAGTTTTCAGATGTTTATGGGCAGATGTTGGCAACAGAGCAGGCATCGTTGGAGGAAATGGGAGGGAGGGTGAGATGGGTTTGGCCTTGGGGGGGGGGGGGGGGGGGGGGGGGTCAGTGGAGTGAAGCTCTTTACACGGCCAACTTCACATCCTCATGTGCGAGATTCAGCCTGATCCAGTTTACCTTGTCATAATATACACCAGTCTATCATGGTGCAGACACATGCTGAGGGACATACACTAGGACCAATCAACATGCACAAACACTGCACCCAATCACCAGTTAGAACACACACAATATAAAGGCAGAGGGCATCACTTTTCCCGCTCATTCTAGATGCTGCCTTTCAGAAGCACAAGAGCTCATCAAGTTTAGTACAGACTCACACCACATGCTGAGAGATTCAACTGGTTCGGACAGGCACAGGTCTCTAGTTAAACTAGCATTGTTTAAACCCACAGTTCTCGTATGTCTATTATTTTATTAGTAGTTAATAAAATAGAGTTGAACCTTCTTCAGTGTTGGCGGCATATGTTAGCTTCACAAGTCTACACTGCCCATCACTGCATGGTACCAGTAGTTGAGGGATGTTAGTACTTCTGAGACCTACCCACCAGTGATCAGCCTTCCACCAGTACTCAGCCATCCTCCAGTATGGACACCGTTCGCCTACCGCCGCCCCTCCGTATTGCCGGGAACCTGGGCTCCAATTGGAAGATTTTTAAACAGCGCTTCCAGCTGTACCTCGAGGCCATAGACCTGGAAGCTGCCTCGGACGCACAAAAGATTGCTCTCTTCCTCTTCACAGCCGGTGACCATGCCCTCCACATCTTTAACTCGCTCACCTTCGCTGATGGGGAGGATAAATCAAAGTTCAAGACGGTCCTCTTAAAGTTCGAGCCCCCTTCCAAGTTGGCATCATAACCAAGAACAGGATGTCTCCTAAGCGGAGCACCCAACCCATTCCCATACACAGCATCGATCCAGATGATGAGTGGTGTGCCACCCTTACGGTCAACTGGTCCCCTGTGAGGTTCCGGCTGGACACTGGCGCCTCCGCCAATCTCATTGTGTCGTCTGACCTTCGCACCTCTGTGTCCATCCTGCCATCTACATGCCACCTGCTTGACTACAACGGGAATGCCATCGCTGCCAGTGGATCCTGCCAACTCGAGGTGACACACCATGCTCACACAGCTGTCCTATCTTTTGAGATCGTTGCCGCCTCGAAAGCCTCTTTGCTTGGTGCGCAGGCAGCAAGCTGCTCAACTTAGTGCTGAGGGTGCATTCTCTCTCTCCCAGCAACGTGTCTGCCTCTCCTGACACCGACTTCAGGTAGCAATTCGACTCCATTATCCAGCACTACCACGGCATCTTTGAGGGCATGGGCATGCCCCCGTATACATTCAAGATTCTACTCAAGCTCAACGCCACGCCTGTGACGCACACACCTCGCAGGATCCCAGCGCCCTTTAAGAACCGCCTCAAGCAACAGCTCCAGGACCAAGGGGTCATATCCAGAGTCACGGAACTGACCGACTGGGTGAGTTCCATGGTCTGTGTGAAGAAACTGTCCCGCGAGCTAAGGATCTGCATAGATCCTATGGATCTTAATCGGAATATCATACAGGAGCACTACCCGATTCCAAAACATGAGGAACTCGCGTGTGAAATGGCCCACGCCAAACTCTTCACAAAACTCGAAGCCTCAAAAGGCTTCTGGCAAATCCAACTGGATGAATCGAGCAGAAAGCTGTGTACATTCAACATGCCCTTTGGCAGATATAGCTACAACTGAATGCCATTTGGCATCATCTCGGCGTCCGAAGTATTCCATAGAATAATGGAACAGATGACGGAGGGAATCGAAGGCGTCCGTGTATACGTCGACGACATTATATTCTGGTCCACCACCCCTCAGGAACACATCAGTCGCATCAAGCGCGTTCACGAACATGGCCTCCGCCTCAATAGGGCCAAATGCTCCTTCGGCCAGTTGGCCATTAAATTCCTGGACGATCATATCTCCCATTTAGGGGTGCAGCCAGATGAGGACAAGATTGCGGCGATCAAGTCCATGAAAACGCCCAAGGACAAGAAAGTGGACATCCGGTTCCTGGGCATGGTGAATTTCCTTGGGAAGTTTATTCCAAATCTCGCCTCGCACACCACGACCCTCAGAAACCTGGTTCGTAAAACAACGGACTTCCAGTGGCTCCCTTATCACGAGCTCGAGTGGAGGGAACTGAAGGCCAAGCTTTCCACGGTCCCAGTGCTGGCCTTTTTCGACCCGAACAAAGAGACTAAAATTTCTACGGATGTAAGTCCGTCTGGGATTGGAGCCGTGCTTCTGCAACGCGATGAGGCCTCGTCATGGGCCCCCGTTGCGAATGCATCACGGGCAATGACCCCCACGGAACAGCGCTACGCGCAAATTGAGAAGGAGTGCCTCGGCCTTCTGACAGGTATCGTGAAGTTCCATGACTATGTATCTGGACTTCCCCAGTTCACTGTTGAAACCGACCATCGTCCGCTCGTCAACATAATACAAATGGACTTGAATGATATGACGCCTCTCCTCCAATGCATCCTACTCGAGCTACGGAGGTATGATTTCCAACTCATTTATACCCCTGGCAAAGACCTTGTCGTTGCCTACGCCATCTCTAGGTCGGTCACACTCCATGCGATCACGAAGGGTTCGTTTGCCAGGTCGAAGCTCGGGTTCAGTTCGCAGCCTCCCACTTTCCAGCATCGGATGCACGCCTGGTACAAATTCGCTGCGAGACAGCGGCTGACCCCCTTCTGCAGCGTGTCATGCGTTTAATGATGGACGGGTGGCTCAAGTCCCAATGCCCACAATTTTACAATGTTTGTGACGATCTGGCGGTTGTTGACGGGGTTCTCCTAAAGTTAGACCGCATCGTGATCCTGCACAGCATGCGCCAGCTGGTCCTAGAGCAACTGCATGAAGGCCATCTAGGAGTTGAAAAATGTCGCTGCAGGGCCAGGGAAGCTGTCTATTGGCCGGGCATTAACGATGACATTGCCAATGCTGTACTCAACAGCCCCACCAGCCAGTGTTTTCAACCCGCCCAGCCACGGGAGACCCTGATGCCCCATGAGTTGGTCACATCGCCCTGGACCAAGGTGGGCATCGACCTGTTCCATGCATTGGGCAGGGCTATGTCCTAATCATTGATTACTTCTCCAATTACCCGGAGGTCATCAGGTTGCACGCCCTCACTTCTTCTGCTGTCATTCGGGCGTGCAAAGAGACGTTTGCCCGGCATGGCATCCCGCTCAGTGATGTCGGACAATGACCCCTGTTTCACAAGCCAGGGATGGGCCAGCTTCGCCCGGCAGTACAACTTCGCAGATATCACGTCCAGTCCCCTGTACCCTCAGTCCAATGGCAAGGCGGAAAAGGGGGTTCATGTAGTCAAGAGGCTACTCTGCAAGTCTGCCGATGCCGGCTCTGACTTCCATCTTGCTTTGTCGGCCTATCGCTCCGCCCCGCTCTCCACTGGGCTGTCAGCGGCACAGTTACTGATGAACCGCACCCAACACTTCATACCTGACTTGGGCATGTGTGAGTGAGTTCTTCTCGGGGGGGGGGGGTGGAGTGTAGATGTGACCAGTGCTCTAGGGGGCTGGCGAATCATACCACATGTTTTGGTCTTGCCCCAAGCTTTGTTTCTGGGTCTCCTTTTTTGATACAATGTCAGGGATTTTAGGTTTTCAGCTGGAGCCATGTCCTTTGGAGGTCAGTTTTTGGAGTCTCGGTCTCGCTGATGCTGCAGACGGGGATGAGGGCAGATGTCCTATCCTTCACATCGCTAATAGCCCAGAGGCGAGTTCTGCTTGAGTGGAGGTCATTGGTGCCGTCTTAAGGCATCAGCTTGGTTGGGGGACCTGATGGAATCTTTGCACCTGGAGAAGATTAAGTATACCATGAGGGGGTCGGTGGAAGGGTTCAACTCGAGGTAGCAGGCCTTCATCCCCTATTTCAGGGAACTGGTTACCGTCAGTTGTTTGCAGGTGGCTTTGTCTTTTTGTAGCTTGATTATGGTTTTGTTTTCTTTGAGGCGGAGGGGGTGTGGGTGGGTGTACTTCAGGCATAATATGGTGTTGGGATTTGTTGTATTGTTGGTTTGTCATAATGAAAATTTTGCTTGAATAAGTGTATTTTTTAAAGGTCAAAGAGAGGTTAAAAATAGACTAGTATCAACTTAAACTGAATTCAAAAGTCTTCTCTGGGCATACAAGTGATAGATGGATAGTAAGAAGTGATGTGGAGCTGCCTAGGAACCAAAAAGAAGACCCATACATGGAGGCAAAGAATAATGGCTGAGTTACCAGATGAGTCTTCACGTATGTTGTTATCAAGGAGGAGGACACTGACAAAATCACAGGAAACCAGGAGTTAGTGGAGATATTAGAAGGCTATAAATTGATGACGAAGGCACTGTAAAGGTTAAATAGATAAATCACTAGGATCAAATGGGATGCATCTAGTTTCTGTGAGAACTAAGGGTGAAAGTTGCAGTGGTGCTGGCCATAATCTTCTAATCCTCTTTAGATGCAGGGCGTGGAGAATTGTAGATATTGCACTCTAGTGCAGAAAAGAATACAAGGATAAACACAGCAACTACAGGCCAGTCAACGTAACATTGGTATTGGAGAAACATTTAGAAACAATAATCCTAAACTGGATGAGTGAATTAATTAAGAAAAGCCAGTACAGATTTGAAATTTAACACTGAGAAGTGATTAATTCTGGTGAACAGAAAGGAGAAACAGTATAATCTAAAGCAGTGGATCCCAACCTTTATACTGTAAACAATTTGGAGACACGCCTCTTATTTTCTCCAACTAAACTGCTCTCCATTTAAAAACATTTTCACTAGTTTAAGAAGTTTACAATGAAAGCCGTATCACCATTTGCATGTCAAATATAATATTGGAGCAAGTTTCTCCTTTTCTTAACCTACTGGGAACGTTGTTTTTTTCTTTGTTTCTCCCTGTCTTTTTTTTTTCAACCTCGCTTCTCCCAGGGTTTTGATCCCTTTTTGCGCAGGCGCACAGGACCTTTGACTTTAACTCTTGTGTTCAGCATCTCCAATTCCCAAAGAACCCAGAATCCCTTCCTGTGCATGGGCCAGCCAGGAAGGGGCTGCACATAAGCGATTCGGAATGTTTTATGTTGGTAATCTGAACCGTGCGTGCGTCAACCTAGAAAAGAGCAGGGCCACACGTGCGGTTCTGAATTTTGTACATCGGTTAGTCCAATGCACATCTGCCTGACCCATGTTTAAAACAAAATCCAAACCGCTCATGTGCACCCCATTCTCACATGGTGCATGCATGGGCGGCCCAAGGTTCAACGTGACTTGGAGATGCTGACCACGGAGTTGAAAGTGAAGATACTTTGTTTTCATTAATATTTAATCATTTTGAACCTTATTTTGAGGCACACTTGTGGAGCCTTCATGTCACACCAGTTGGGAAACTCTGCCTAATGGGTACAATTCTGAAGAGGGTGCTGAAGAGGGTGCAGAAACAGAAACCTGGGGTATATTTGCACAAATTGTTGAAGATGGCTGTTTAAAAAGTGTGCAGGATCCTGGACTTTGTATACAGAGGCATAGGATTCAAATGCAAAACAGTTGTAATGTAAAATTTTAGGGAGGCTGTGAAGATCTTGGAGAGTGCGCAAAATGGCTGAGGTATAGGGAATTTCAGTTGTGTGTACAAATTTGAGAAGCTGGGGCTCAGCAGAAAAAGTTTTTTTTCATAAATTTACAGTACCCAATTGTTTTTTTCCAATTAAAGGGCTATTTTAGCTTGGCCAATTCACCTACCCTGCACATCTTTGGGTTGTGGGGGTGGGACCCACGCAAACACGAGGAGAATGTGCTAACTCCACATGGACAGTGACCCAGGGCGAGGATCGAACCCAGATCCTCAGAGTCATGAGGCAGCAGTGCTTACCACTTCACAGTGAATGGTTATGATCTTGAATGCACTGCCAGAGAGCGGTCGAGGCAGCTTTCATGGTGAATTGGGCATAGGAGTGGAACTAGCTGGATTGCTGTTGCAGAGAACCATCATTGACTCGACAGGCTGAAAGGCCTCCTGTGTTGTAGTCATTCTCTGTTTCAATGAGTTGGTTCCAGCAATCATTATAAATCCGGACTTCCCCATAGTTGCAAACATTGGAATTGCAAAACAATTGGGGGAATTAGCTGAATGAACCAGATGGTTGCTTTCAGACTTTTCCGTCAAAAATCTCTGAAGAACTCATCTTGAAGCAAATGATTATCGGCAGATGATGATCACTTATTAAGTCTTCCCCCACATAGTGTAAGAACATAGAGCACAGAATCCCTACAGTGCAGAAGGAAGTTCGGCCCATCAAGTCTGTTCAAACCTAGAGCACTCTACTCGGGTCCACACCCACCCCGTCCTATCCCCGTAAGCTTCTTTGGATACTGTGGGGCAATTTAGCATGGCCAATCCACCTAATCTGCACATCTTTGGACTGTGGGGGGAAACCAGTGCACCCGGAGGAAGCCCACGCAGACACGGGGAGAACATACACCTCCACACAGGCACCCAAGGCCGAAATCGAATATGGGTCCCTGATGCTGTGAGATTACAGTGCTAGCCACTGCTACCATGCAGCCACTAATTTTGAGGAACTTTGAATCTAGCTAAAGTGAATTTTATTTCCAAATTCACAGTATTTTGGTCTATCCCAAATTTATTGTGAATTTTGATTTATTTCACTCCTTATACGCGGTGATGTTTTCCCAACCCCTCAGGTTTTGTTTGGTCCAAATTTCTATCAATAACCCCACAACAACCTTGAAATAAGATAAATTAAAATTTCTGGCACACATTCAAAACAGGAAAGGAGGGTTGCAGTCAGAAAGTAAAGAGAGGGATAGAGGAAAGAAGTTTTATGAGACAGAGAAAATAAATATTTGTTCACATGAGTTCCAGAGCCTTTTTATTTTTTTATAAATTTAGAGTACCTAATTCATTTTTGACAATTAAGGGGCAATTCAGCATGGCCAATCCACCTACCCTGCACATCTTTGGGTTGTGGGGGAGAAACCCACGCAAACATGAGGAGAATGTGCAAACTCACACGGTCAGTGGCCCAGAGCCGGGATTGAACCTGGGACCTCGGTGCCGTGAGGCAACAGTGCTATCCACTGCGCCACTGTGCTGCCCATGAGTTCCAGAGTCGAGAATCAAAGTCCAATGAAGTATTCATTCACGATAGGCTTGCAAAGATGAATGGGTCTTCTAGCTGAGGGCACAGAGCTTCCAACAGAATCTATGTAGATGGGGACCAAGTATTCCACTTGGGCAGAGCTCCTTGTCCGTGAGGCTAGTTAGGCGGTAAACAGCATAATACGTTATGCAGTTCAGCAGGGCAATATATTTTGTGCCACCAGGCGGACGGATGCCATGTCACATGAGAACCACCTCTCCACCATCTTTGGCAAAGGATGTTTATTCATCATCTGGATTCTTGAGACTGTTAAATGTCTGTCATTAGGAAGTGATGGAATTTTGTGGGGCCTTCTTTTTAGCGGACAATCCATCTTCTGGCCAGCATGGGTTATTAAATGTAGATAGTCTGTGTATAATCCTCTTTGAAGCTGGGCTGTACATTCCACAGGGGGTCATCAGTGGCTCCTCTGAGATAGAGGTACGAATTTCCACAAAACTACCAAGTAGCTTCTTTTGTTTGGGTTCAGGCGTTTTAAAAGTCTTTGTTCAGTTTTGAAATTTAAAAAATAGTACGGAGCATATCAATATATATTTTAATAAAATATGCAGTGCGAGTTCTTAGTCCCTCACAATATCGAAAGTTAGCATGACTACAGCTTCCATCGCAGATACTTGTTTAAAACGTTCTGGTGTCTGCCAATGGACATCATTATTATGCTTGGTGAATGTTGGTGATCCATTCATCTAAAATTTAAGTTGCATGTATTCAAACGATCTCCTGTTAATTTTCATCAAACCCAGCCTGTTTTTACTGCCTTGTGCACAAGCGCAAATCTGTATAAACACATTCATTATTGCAGAATAATATTATTTAAGCAGTTGACAGATTTTCAGTTTAGCAGTAGCTTGTTGGTAAAATGAATTCTATTATATTAGGAGATTACGAATATCAATCATTAAACCAATTTTTAAAAATTATACTTGGCCTTAAGATTCATAACTACCTAAGTAGGTTAAATTATACAAGGTGGAGCTTTTGTGTGATGAGTTGGAAGGTATTGAACATCCTTTACCCATTTGTTTTGTACAGTTCCACAGGTACCCACTTTTCTATGCTGGGAATTGGAGACATTGTCATGCCAGGGCTTCTGTTATGCTTTGTGCTTCGATATGACAACTTTAAGAAAATATCTAACAGTGAGGCGATCCCACCCAATGTACCCGGCCGTATGCAAAAGGTGTCGTACTTCCACTGCACCTTGATTGGTTACTTTGTAGGTAAGTGGAAGTAATTCAAGGAAAATAAAAGTAAATTACTTTTTAAAATATAGTTTCCTAGTAGCAAAGGTTTATCTGGGCAGTAATATGAGGGCTTTGCAATGTTCAAAATACCCCCTTTCATTTATGTATTAAACTGTAAGTATCTAATTAAATATTCTATTTAAACCAATTAACATCAACCTGTTCGTCTCTCTGACCCCTAAAGCTTGGGTTATTATTGACCTCTCAAATACCCCACAACTTTTTTTGTGTTACTTGTTTGGAGGAGTTTATTTAAATTTAGCTAGGTGTAGATGTGTCTCAAGTCATGGATTCAAGCCGCACCAAGATTTTATCTAATATCGAGGCTGGTACTTCACTGAAAGAGTCAATGAAGGTATTTCATTGTCAATTAATTGTCACTGCTGAAAGAGACATATTTTGTCGAGCTTTTCAACTTGCACCCATCAGGACATCCACAAGAATACAAAGTAGGGGAAACAACTAATTTATACTGTATGAGAGGAGAGTGCTGATTGGTAGAGATGTTGCCATGGAGAATGCACCAGTTGATGGTGACTGACAGTTAGCTGCAAAGCAATGGTCAAAATTTAAACCAGGCAGCTTGACTGAGTAGTCAAGGCATTGATTGCCCCAAGGAATGAGCCAGCGAATGGCTGTCAATTATTTTGTTTAGTTGAAACACATGTAATGTGTGTACATGTTCTGTCTATCTGCAAAGAGCAGGGCTCCGTGTATTAACATATGTAGATTCCAGTAAACGCAAATGTGCCACATTGTGTGCCTGACTGTTTAACAAATTTTTGTGTTCTAGAGGGGGGGACGGAAGCGGCGAGTAGGGGGTGAGGGAAGCCGTGAGTGGGAGAGTCAGCAAGTTAGAGGTGGGGAGCAGTGAGCAGGAAACGCATTGGAAGAATTAAAATTGTAAATTATGAAGAATTAGTAAGAGGATTTTTGGGCCAGGTAGGTTCAAAGCAGCTAATAAGTTTTTAATGTAAAAATCATAGGTCAAAAACATAACCCACCATTATTTGACCTTTTTATGAGAAAGTGATTTTCATTTACCAGTTTTTGTTCAGTACACTTTTTAAGAAAGTATCAGGAGTAGTAAATGAGGGATAGATGTACATTATAATGCAATAGTAAATCTTCCATGGTAATGTGTTTAGAGCATGTACGTTTTCTGACAATCTCTTATAATTTAGGTCTTCTGACAGCCACTGTAGCATCCAGAATTCACCGGGCTGCCCAGCCTGCACTCCTGTACCTTGTTCCGTTTACACTGCTTCCCCTGCTTACCATGGCTTATTTAAAGGTGAGTAGAGTCTCAGAACCAAATACATTATCACCCTGCAGAAAATTAGTATATATTCAATTATTTGCCACCTTCTCCCCATGCACCCCCAATTATTTTTACTCAAACCTCATCCATCTTAATCTGCCATTGCTGCTCTTATATTGTCAGTTTATGCCCACAACTTGCTGACTTGTGTTTTTATACAATTGAGATTATTTTGGAACTCTTATAATTTCTCGAGGCTTAATCCAACCATAGCGTCATCCAGTTTTCCTCAAAATTAAGAATCATTGGGAAATGTGGCGTATTTAAGTGGCATAGTCTTGAGTGTTCAAGAAGGAATGCACTGGAGTAAAGCTCCCTTTTTTCTAATTCCTATAACAACATAGTAACAATGACTGCCGCCCTTTATGGCATGAGTTTTCAACACGGGTTTTATATGTAATATTATAGTTGTCTATTTTATCTCGACTATTTGTTTTATGGAATCAACTGATGAAGTGATGATCTGCACAGTAGCGACATAGAAGATAGGAGCAGGAATAGGCCATTTGGCCCTTTGAGTGCTCTGCCATTCAATGTGATTATAGCCGATCCTCTATCTCAACGCTGGCTATACCCTTTGAAGCCTTTAGAGACTAGAAATCTTATCTATCTCCTTAAATGTATTCAGCGACTTGGCCTCCATAGCCTTCTGTCATTAGAGAATTCCACAGGTTCACCACCCTCTGGGTGAAGAGGTTTCTTCTCATCTCAGTCCTAAATGGCCTACCAAGTATCTGAGACTGCAACCCCTTGTAATCTACACATCAAGACTAGATATGCTTGGCAGAACTAAAGATCATGGAGAATTTGGCTATTGTTTAATCTATTTGAAGAAGGTTCTGTAAAAGTATGTGTAACCGAAGCAAAATACATGAAACTGACTATATGGAATGCTAATGAGCAAGTAAACACACATGGTCTGTTTCAATAAAGTAATGAAGCCTTTACTGTATATGATCTAATTAGTATCTAAAACAAAATCTGCTTTTTCCTAACTCATTTGCTGATAACAATCAAAACTTGTGACTTTGAATTTATATAATTTGAATAGCTAGAGTTTACGATAGAACAAAAGAAAGACTTTCTGTAGAAATTAAACTGGATTGTTAATACGGAAGGGGAAATTATAGGTGATTCATTTTATTACCCTTGGTGTGCGGGAATGGATTAACTGCAATACTGTACACCAGGAAAAGGAGACAATGCAGGCAGCATGCCCTTTTGACATGTCAGGAAAAAAATCTTAGTTTTCTTAAATTGTTTGGCATGCTTTATAAACTGAGCTGCTCTGTAGTGAGGGAGGCTACTTACAATTCCGTCAGAAGGATTAAACCCCTTTTCCTTCCTGGAACACAATGGATAGATAAGCTGATTTTTCATGTTGGCTCCTTGTACTTTGGTAGTTATACTCTCTAGTACATTTTAGTTCATTAAAAAATTTGCATCCTGTTGTCCCTTTGAAGAAGTGGATTACAGTTTCAACAAAAAAAAATCTTCCTATTGATTAATGCAGTTCCTTCATTACTGGAGCAACACTATAAACACTGTTTTTTAAATAAATTCAGAGTACCCAAATAGTTGTTTCCAATTAAGGGGCAATTTAGCGTGGCCAATCTACCTAGCCTGCACATCATTGGGTTGTGGGGGTGAAACCCATGCAAGCACGGGCAGAATGTGCAAACTCCACACGGACAGTGACCCAGAGCCGGAATCGAACCTGGGACCTCAGTGCCGTGAGGCAGCAGTGCTAGCCACTGCACCACAGTGCTGCCCTCTAAGCACCTGTTAACAGACAGTGATCATGGACTGATCACCTGTAAAGTCCAATTTGCAACTGGCAGACATAGAATATTCCAGCTCCATAATGTACTTTGCCCAACAGCAAACAAACTTTGCATAGATGTTGCGCACACAGCTCTGATTACCCATCAACTGAACTTTAATGTAGGGGAGAGCCAACATGAGCGGCTAACATTCACAGCATTGGGAGTCATACTGAAAAATCCATAGACTGGCCTTAACAGTTCCACTATTGGACAACAGTATCACTGAAAGAAAGACGTTTGTCAAAGTTTTTTGTCTTGCACCCATCCGGACAATCTGAAGAAAGCTCTGGCATTGGTATTCTTCTGATTGTCCAAATGAGTGCAAGACAAAAAGCTTTTTCAGCAATGCTCAAGTTCTGTGCTACCAAATGACAATTGGACTGCAGTTATATTGTCATCGCCGTGAAGCTTTGGAGTGGAGTGCTAAGACATTCTCTTTTAGAGTTAGTCTTGTACCTCCTGATATTAATGTGGTAAGGAATCTGAATCAAACTGCTTGAAAAATTGCATTGACACTCTCAAAGAGCCATCTTGATTCCATAAAATCTCATCTTTATAGTTATTACACTAAAATAACACCCAAGATTGGCAACCTTCCATCTCAGCAGAAAGACTGTTTTAATTCACTGGCATTTTTTGGTTATTTAGGTATGCACCAATGAATGCAATTTACGACTGAGTAGGAATCTTGTACAAGTAATAGAACATAGAACGATACAGCGCAGTACAGGCCCTTCGGCCCACGATGTTGCACCGACATGGGAAGTCAAAAACTAAAGGCCATCTAACCTACACTATGCCATTATCATCCATATGCTTATCCAATAAACTTTTAAATGCCCTCAAAGTTGGCGAGTTCACTACTGTTGCAGGTAGGGCACTCCACGGCCTCACCACTGTTTGCGTAAAAAACCTACCTCTGACGTCTGTCCTATATCTATTACCCCTCAATTTAAGGCTATGTCCCCTCGTGCTAGCCACCTCCATCCGCGGGAGAAGGCTCTCACTGTCCACCCTATCTAACCCTCTGATCATTTTGTATGCCTCTATTAAGTCACCTCTTAACCTTCTTCTCTCTAACGAAAACAACCTCAAGTCCATCAGCCTTTCCTCATAAGATTTTCCCTCCATACCAGGCAACATCCTGGTAAATCTCCTCTGCACCCGTTCCAAAGCTTCCACGTCCTTCCTATAATGAGGCGACCAGAACTGTACGCAATACTCCAAATGCGGCCGTACCAGAGTTTTGTACAGCTGCAACATGACCTCATGGCTCCGGAACTCAATCCCTCTACCAGTAAAGGCCAACACACCATAGGCCTTCTTCACAACCCTATCAACCTGGGTGGCAACTTTCAGGGATCTATGTACATGGACACCGAGATCCCTCTGCTCATCCACACTGCTAAGAATTTTACCATTAGCCAAATATTCCGCATTCCTGTTATTCTTTCCAAAGTGAATCACCTCACACATCTCTACATTAAACTCCATTTGCCACCTCTCAGCCCAGCTCTGCAGCTTATCTATGTCCCTCTGTAACCTGCAACATGCTTCCACACTGTCTACAACTCCACCGACTTTAGTGTCGTCTGCAAATTTACTCACCCAACCTTCTGTGCCCTCCTCTAGGTCATTTATAAAAATGACAAACAGCAACAGCCCCAGAACAGATCCTTGTGGTACGCCACTCGTAACTGAACTCCATTCTGAACATTTGCCATCAACCACCACCCTCTGTCTTCTTTCAACTAGCCGATTTCTGATCCACATCTCTAAATCACCCTCAATCCCCAGCCTCCGTATTTTCTGCAATAGACGACCATGGGGAACCTTATCAAACGCTTTACTGAAATCCATATACACCACATCAACTGCTCTACCCTCGTCTACCTGTTCAGTCACCTTCTCAAAGAACTCGATAAGGTTTGTGAGGCATGACCTACCCTTCACAAAACCATGCTGACTATCCCTAATCATATTATTCCTATCTAGATGATTATAAATCGTATCTTTTATAATCCTCTCCAAGACTTTACCCACCACAGACGTTAGGCTCACCGGCCTATAGTTACCGGGGTTATCTCTACTCCCCTTCTTGAACAAAGGGACCACATTTGCTATCCTCCAGTCCTCTGGCACTATTCCTGTAGCCAATGATGACCTACAAATCAAAGCCAAAGGCTCAGCAATCTCTTCCCTGGCTTCCCAGAGAATCCTAGGATAAATCCCATCAGGCCCCGGGGACTTATCTCCTCAGCCTCCACACACAACTTCCCACCACTGTCCTTGACTGGCCCTACTCTTACCCTAGTCATTCTTTTATTCCTGACATACCTATAGAAAGCTTTTGGGTTTTCCTTGATCCTACCTGCCAAAGACTTCTCATGTCCCCTCCTTGCTCGTCTTAGCTCTCTCTTTAGATCCTTCCTCACTTCTTTGTAACTATCAAGCGCCCCAACTGAAACTTCACGCCTCATCTTCACATAGGCCTCCTTCTTCCTCTTAACAAGAGATTCCACTTCTTTGGTAAACCACGGTTCCCTCGCTCGACCCCTTCCTCCCTGCCTGACTGGTACGTACTTATCAAGAACATGCAATAGCTGTTCCTTGAACAAGCTCCACATATCCAGTGTGCCCAACCCTTGCAGCCTACTTCTCCAACCTACACATCCTAAGTCATGTCTAATGGCATCATAATTGCCCTTCCCCCAGCTATAACTCTTGCCCTGCGGGGTATACTTATCCCTTTCCATCACTAACGTAAAGGTCACCGAATTGTGGTCACTGTTTCCAAAGTGCTCACCTATCTCCAGATCTAACACTTGGCCTGGTTCATTACCCAAAACCAAATCCAATGTGGCCTCGCCTCTTGTTGGCCTGTCAACATATTGTGTCAGGAAACCCTCCTGCACACATTGTACAAAGAACGACCCATCTAATGTACTCGAACTATATCTTTTCCAGTCAATATTTGGAAAGTTAAAGTCTCCCATAACAACTACCCTGTTACTTTCGCTCTTTTCCAGAATCATCTTCGCCATCCTTTCCTCTACATCCCTAGAACTATTAGGTGGCCTATAGAAAACTCCCAGCAGGGTGACCTCCTTTCCTGTTTCTAACCTCAGCCCATACTACCTCGGAAGAAGAGTCCCCATCTAGCATCCTTTCCGCCACCGTAATACTGTCCTTGACAAGCAGTGCCACACCTCCCCCTCTTTTGCCCCCTTCTCTGAGCTTACTAAAACACCTAAACCCCGGAACCTGCAACAACCATTCCTGTCCCTGCTCTATCCATGTCTCTGAAATGGCCACAACATCGAAGTCCCAGGTACCAACCCATGCTGCCAGTTCCCCTACCTTATTTCGTATACTCCTGGCATTGAAGTAGACACACTTCAAGCCACCTACCTGAACACTGGCACCCTCCTGCAAAGTCAAATCTGTGCTCCTGACCTCTATACTCTGAATCTCCCGTACCCCAAAACTACAATCCATGCCCCTGCTGAATTAGTTTAAACCCCCCCAAAGAGCACTAACAAATCTCCCCCCCCCCCCCCCCCCCCCCCAGGATATTGGTGCCCCTCAGGTTCAGATGTAGACCGTCCTGTCTATAGAGGTCCCACCTTCC
Organism: Scyliorhinus canicula; assembly: GCF_902713615.1. Classification (NCBI taxonomy): domain Eukaryota; kingdom Metazoa; phylum Chordata; class Chondrichthyes; order Carcharhiniformes; family Scyliorhinidae; genus Scyliorhinus; species Scyliorhinus canicula. Next base: position 63,293,584 of record NC_052146.1, read on the forward strand.
CCAGAAAGAGCCCCAGTTATCCAGAAATCTGAATCCCTCCCGCCTGCACCATCCCTGTAGCCACGTGTTTAATTGCTCTCTCTCCCTATTCCTCATCTCACTATCACGTGGCACGGGCAACAACCCAGAGATAACAACTCTGTTCTCGCTCTGAGCTTCCATCCTAGCTCCCTAAAGGCCTGCCTGACATCCTTGTCCCCTTTCCTACCTATGTCGTTAGTGCCAATGTGGACTACGACTTGGGGCTGCTCCCCCTCCCCCTTAAGGACCCGGAAAACACGATCCGAGACATCACGTACCCTTGCATCTGGGAGGCAACATACCAAACGTGAGTCTCTCTCGCTCCCACAAAATCTCCTATCTGTGCCCCTGACTATTGAGTCCCCAATTACTAATGTTCTACTCCTTTCCCCCCTTCCCTTCTGAGCAACAGGGACAGACTCTGTGCCAGAGGCCCGTACCCCATGGCTTACCCCTGGTAAGTCGTCCCCCCCACAAGTATCCAAAACGGTATACTTGTTACTCAGAGGAACGGCCGCAGGGGGTTCTGACTGCTTCTTCCCAGTCCATCTTACAGTTACCCATCTATCTCCAGTCTTTGCTGTAACTACTTCCCTGAAGCTCCTATCTATGACCCCCTCTGCCTCCCGAATGATCCAAAGTTCATCCAGTTCAAGCTCCAGGTCCCTAACACGGTTTTTGAGGAGCTGGAGTTGGGTGCACTTCCCACAGATGAAATCAGCAGGGACACTGACGGCGTCCCTCACCTCAAACATTCTGCAGGAGGAGCATTGTACTGCCTTCCCTGACATCACCTCTAGATTAAAAAAAAAACAAGAAAAAGAAAGGAAGAGCTTACCTGATATTCCCTCAAACCCTGCTCCCGCTGAAAGGTAAGCAAATTTAAAGGCACTCGCTCACCTTCACGACAGGCCCCTGCTCCTGCTTCCCAACGACCATTGAGGGGGGGGGGGGTTTTGGTTAGAAGAGGAGGTAGGGTGGAAAACACTGACAAAGTGTTTCGGGTTTAACTGTCACTTGACAACAGCCCCTCCACAAACCACCTTCAAATTAGGCTGACCGCACTGCACGTATGCAAATTTCCCCAGAACAGCTGATCAGTAGCTCTGCTCTGCTGCCCTCTGCCCTAATGCAGAGTTAGATTTCAGATCATTGTTGGCAGTGATCCCTTGACAGGCGAGAGGGCTTTATGCTCTGGTATCCGCATGGTGCACTTCCTCAGTCCTCAGGTTTTTCTGCAAATCCCCCTAAACCTCCTGCCCCTCACCTTGAACTTGTGTCCCCTCATTGAACTTGTGTCCCCTCACAACTAACCCTTCAACTAAGGTGAACAGCTGTTCCCCCATCCACCCTGTCCATGCCCCTCATAATCTTATACACCTCGATCAGGTCCCCCCTCAATCTTCTCCGTTCCAGCAAAAACAACCTTTCTTTTATGTTTTGTGTCCTGTCCCGTCTCATCTCTATAGGATGTATCGTCTCTTTAAATATGATAATGCAAAGACACAAAAATCAACTGAGACAGATTACTTTACTCCAACCTGATGCTGAATCATAGACCCTCAATTTCAGAGTCTAAGATGTTATCAATTACTGCACTGTGGTTATTTATATGATGCAAGGAGAGTTCTACTTGTCTGCAGTCAGCTTCTAACATAAAAGAAGCTTAAGACAGCTGCAAATGTGAAATTGTTTTATACTGAGAAATGTAATCCAGAGTATAAATAATGCAGATTCTGAGCCTGTTTTACAGGATGGTTCTTGAAACATATAAAGTCATATAAAGACAACATGCAATAATACTTCTAGGAATCACCTGCTATGAATTATTGTTCTTCTTGAGGAAAGGTTGCGACAAAGCTCCTTTTTGTTGGGCATGAGGGTGGGGTGCAATGATGTTTTATTTTGGAATTCCCCTCTAAACCTCTCCATTCATTTCTCTTCTTTAAAACCTACCATTCACTGAAATCATCTTCTGTGGCTTGCAGTCAAATATTGTTTGGTATTGTGAAATGCCTCGAGACATTTTCCGACATTAAAGATGCTTTATAAATGCAGGTTGTTGTTTTGAGTGGTTGTTGACCACTTGTGCTGTGTTGTGTGCCCTATTCCTCAGGGTGATCTACGGCGTATGTGGTCAGAGCCATTCCACTCCAAGGCAAACTCAAGCTCAAGATTCCTCGACGTATGATAGGATGAAGTGCAGCCAAGAGCAGGAGTGATGAATGCTGGGCACCAGACGATTCGTGTCATGTGGTTTCATTCTTCTCATCAAACATGATTGGTGCTTAAAGTGTTAGCAAAAAAGGTTGTGGAGGAAATTTTTTTTTCCCTTTTATGGAATGCAGACCCTGTACAATAAATCCAGCCCATCTGCAGTCTTTGGATTAGCAACAGACTCTTGCCCTACCATGTATATTTCAAAATTAAATAAAAAACAAAGAAACCCTCCTTTTTAATGACAAGATGTCAATTCTAATCTTGTACATAGAGCTGCCATATAGAAGACACAACTTTAAAGAAGTCTGTTTAAAGGGACCAGCACCAAGTCAACAACTATTCAGTTTGTCTTGAACTTTAGCCTGAAGAAGAAGACAAGGCAGCGACACATCTTGAATTCAGTAATTATCTGTGCGGTGACTCATTTTCTACCCTCACAGACGGGAGTTGGGTATGCAGTAAAATCTATGCGGTAATTAACTTTACACCTGATGTTTTGTTGCAATGATCCAGAAAGGTAAAGATGCCAAGATGAATCATGTTGTGTACTTGAGTGGCCTGTTGTAAATTTTAGCATGTATAGCATTAAATATTGCTTCAGAACCCATTGTTCCGTACTCCAAGATCCTCCTTTACCATAATATGTGAGTTTAGAAATGTAATGTAGTTTGAAATTGTACCTGTGTTCATGACCCCCCCCCCCCCCCCCCCCCCCCCCCCCCCAGTTGATCTTGCACAATTATGATTGGTGTAGCAAAAAATATAATTTTTTTATGGTTTTCCCTGTTTCTTTTTTGGTTTTTTTAAATTTAGCTAATGCATGTATCATAGCGGTACTCGTTATCTGAATCCTTTTGATTGTAGTGGTGCATCCTTGTAAATATTTCTTTTTTGTATACATTTGTTTAAATGTGCATCGTTAGCTCTACATACCTGTTGATAAGTGTAATCTGGTCCAAGTTTACAAGCAGTATCTGTTTTGTACCTTGGGTTTGTATTCGGTTCACAGAACTTTTTCTGATAGGCAGTGACTTTGGCCGCTGTGGTAGCAGCAACTTAATATACAATAGCACGCAAATGAAACTGGTAGTTTGCGTGCTGTAGAATATCCATCATCATTGCGTGAACAAGTTGGCAGCTGTAGCCTTCAGACCCAGAGATTGCTTAATAGAGTGCAAGGCCTGGAACCAAAATGAATTAATCCAAACAGTGCTTCAAGTTATTCCTCCATGCTCACTTCTATTTCTCTCCATGCCCCCATCCACCTCCCTGCCAAAACCACCACCCAGCCATCATCCTAAACATACACCCACAGTGTCAGATTGTTATTTTTAAAGAAGGAAGTGTTTTCTTTTCCTGAAAACACCTGAGTGTAATGTTTTTGTGCTATAGACTAGACAAGTTGATGAAGTCATTTTATAGATTATGGCTTTACTGAAAGCAGTCAGATGGACTGAATGGTTACTCTACAATCCTTGTACACCAGGAGTGTATTTCTGCCTGGAAATGAACAGTACCTTTCATCTCTATATAACATGGACAGTTGAGACTCCTTTGTAAATAAAACCAAAAGTTTAAGTGCACCAGTGTGGTTTATTTTGGTGTTCTGTAAGGTTACTTATTAATAAAGGCAATTATTTGTGTTTATTGCAAATATCCTGAGAATATTTGAATGTTTGAATTGCATTGATTTGTGGATTTGGTATGTTGCCAGTGGGGAATCAGCTGGATAATTCAGTTGGGATGAATGTTGATGTAAAACACATTCACTCTGATTACCTATGTCCGCTGAAAAACATGCATCATTATAAAAAGAATCAAAGTTACTGTTGACGTGTTCACTATAGCAAAATTGCAATAGATTAAGAATAACTAAATTACTGCAGAAATATTTTTTTTCTGTTACTTTCTGCAGATTATAAAATACTTTTGGGTTTCAATGACCTAGGAGAGGATACTGCACACTCCTACATAATGAAAGTTCTTATGTGTACCTGCACTTACAATTTAGTTTTGGGATGCTGTGACAATGATTTGCCACACTACACTGCAACATTTATGCAGCAATATTAACATTGGTTATCCTTCAAAAGTACCCCCACACGAAGCCAAAAAAGGATATACTGGTGGAATGAGATTACAAATTTGGTTAAAGAACAAACATCGGGTAAAGAAATGAAATGTAACAAGAGTAACATGTGGACTAGGGCTCAACATCATCAGTAAAATAGGAGGCAAAACAGTCAACGTCACAGCATCTCCAGATCCTGGCCCACATTCTTAGTGGGAAAGGTCTTCATTCCTTTGGACATGTACTGTAAAGAAGCAAATTTAATGAAGTTCAAACACTCCAAAAACAGCACCTAATCCATGCATAGTTTATCATTAAACTGTTTTTAAAAAAAAAAAAAATTAGAAAGGCAGAAGGTGTACAGCAAGTTGTTAGTCTTTTGGTTAAAAACCCTTCAAAATCCTAAAGCTCCTTGAACTGTGATTTATGCCTCCTTCACGAATCACAAGAGCTTAGAACCACAGACTACTTAACTCCCAAACACTGCTGTGGAGAATATCACATCATGTAAACTTCATAGCTTCGATGTCACTGATCGTTTTTTTTTTCCATTCTCCCAATGAAACGGGTCACTCGGGCTGAGTAAGCCCTGCAGTGCTGTGTACAAATGGCCTTTTTAAGATGTGACCTAGACTGAGAGGCATATAATTGACTGAGAAGATCAGGCTCTTTCCTTTCCTCACCTTTACAGATATCTCCTCTTCCTAGTCATAAATGACTGAACCACTACTTCTAGACTCCTAGCATCTACATTTTCACGCCTCTTAAATAATTTTATATGATCCGATTAAATCATCTCTTCTTCTAAATTGTAGGGAATATAGGCCTCGTCTACTCAATCTTTCCTCATTGGACAATCCATTCATCCCAGGAATCTGTCCAGTGAACCTTAATTTCATTCACTCTAAGGCAAGTATATCCTTCCTTGGGTAAAGAGTCCAGACATCATAGGTGTGGTCTTACCAAGGCCTTTGACAATTGCATTAAGATTTAATTGGTCTTCCATCTCTGGCATAAAGACTTAACATGCGATTCACTTTCCAACTCAGTGATCTGTGTACAAGGCCACCCAGGTTCCTCTATCAACATTTCCATGTCTCACCATTTAAAATTATTCAGTTTTTCTATTTCTTCCTTTCAAAGTTAGACGGTTGTAGATTCAAGTTCCATTCCAGGGACTTGAATACCAGACCTAGGCAGGTGCTCTGCTGGACAGCACTAATGGAGTGCTGCACTGTTTGAGGTGTTGTCTTTTACTGGATGTCTGCAAACCACATTTTTAAAGTATTGTCTAGTTCAGATGATTGCATCTAAATAGTTTAATAAAGCACTTGCACTATAATGTTACATATAACAGCCGCTGCAGCAAATGTCTGGGGTTTGCTACGGCCATGATTGAGTGTCTGTGGGAGGCCACTAGTATGCCATTATGTTGTCAAGTAATTTTATTGCTCCTATTCTCTGCGATATACTATTGGATACATACTTTATGAAACTGAACAGGCTTGAATAACCTACCAGTTTACCCGGTCTGCCCTCACATGAAGTAAAAGCACTATTTCAAAGAAGAGAAGGGGCATTCTCTCTTTGAATATTTATCCCTCAACTAGTATATTCTCAAACGTTATCTCATCATATCATATTACTGTTTGGGGCATAATTGACTGCTGCATTCCCTAAATTGCAACAGGATTGCACCTCTAAAAGTGCTTAACTGACTATGAAGTGCCACAGGATATTGAGAAAGCTGTCATATAAATGCAACGTGTACTTGCAACGTATCCCTCACATTCTAGAAAAACGCAAAACAGGGATTGAGAGCAGCTGCTTGTTACTTTTTCCCATCGTTCAGTGACCAATGGAGCAGCTTCCCGGAGCTGATGAGTTAACCCAGCACAGGCTAGGGACAGAAGCTAAGAGTTTGTTGGCCCTGTTGCTGCCTGACCTCAAATCTGACCATTGTCCGTGTGACTCACTGTGACATCATTTTCCTTTTCCCAACTTCACTTTTTATAACTTCTCCCTAAATTGTTGCTCTTTGTATGTTTGTCAGGTAATCCATTTTCCAAACCCTGGTAGTTCAAAATATGTATTTCATCATATGGTATATTATATATATATATGGTATACCAGTCACTTCCTGAATATTAAAATTAAGTTGGCAGGATACTCTAAGCCAGGGGTGGGCAAACTTTTCCGTGCAAGGGCCGCATTCAGAAATTCACAATTCACAAAGGGCCGCATAGTATATTAAGTAAAATAATTACTTCACCCGGTTATGATTGTAGGCGCCTCATATAGAACATAGAACAGTACAGCACAGAACAGGCCCTTCGGCCCTCGACGTTGTGCCAAGCAATGATCACCCTACTCAAGTCAACGTATCCACCCTATACCAGTAAGTAACCCAACAGACCCCCCACCCATTAACCTTTAAAAAAAAATTTTTTTTTTTAAAATTTTTTTTTTCTTTTTTTTTAATGACTTGGTGGGCCGCATAAATACCTTTGGCGGGCCGCATGCGGCCCGTGGGCCGTAGTTTGCCCACCCCTGCTCTAAGCTGTTCAGTTACAGAAAATATGTATCCCTTAAGATATTGTAATGAATTGGAGCAATAAAGTTCCATGACGGCATACCAGTGGCATCACATACACACACTCTCAGTTCTCTGATTTGCTGCACTGGTTGTCATTTGTAACACAATATAGTGCAGTGCTTGATTGTCCTATTTAGATGTTATGATCCAAACTAGTCAGTATTTTAGAATTACTGCCATAAAGCTAGAGGAATTATGTAAAGTCAAGCTATGTAACTTTCTCCAGTTTTTTCTGGTGAGTCAAAATTCTTAGGTGTGGAATCATCTATGAGCATGGTTTGGTCCATTTGGTTAACCCCAGAAAGACCTCTGGTCATGATTGATCAGATTGGATGTTGTTGGTAAAGGTGTACATTGCATCAGTGCCCTAGTGACTGCAGAGAAGTGTTACAGCGAACAGCGGTGCTTTGACAGTGAGAAGAATGTATCATTGGAGTAGCCACATCTTTAATAAAGGTAAAAATACTTTGTTACCGTTGATGGGCAGACCAGAACTGCGTAATAACCCAGAAGAAATGCATAAAACACTCTACTGTGAGAGGCGGCTCACCTCACTAGGCATCAATCTACATTGTGAACTCAGTGGCCTCATCTGGATTTAACTCCCAACAGAATGGTAACACTATATAAAATCCATTTGAATGCTGAGAAGCCACATTCCCTAAAACAAATGGCAAGACTAGAAAAAGATCATTTTTAGCAATTGCTTCTGACTGAATACTTTGTCCATGATGACCACGTGAGCAGCATCGCGTGTTACTAGCCAAATGGATTTGCAGCTAATGCTCTCAAAAAGGCCTCTCTCTATGTAGTAATCATTCTCTCGATTCAATAAAAAGTCATTGCAACGGACAGGTTTATTCTGCCATTTTATATAAAATGATGGACCAGAAAAAGGTTAGTTATTCAAACCGTGGGCAATTTTGTACTAACATTCATTTTATATATCATTAAAAAATTTGTGTGCCTCCTGCCTCTAATGGAGCTGTTTATATAAACTGCTTGCTGTAATTATATACTTTTTAATGAATTTAGAATACCCAATTTTTTTTTCAATTAAGGGCCAATTTAGCGTGGCTAATCCACCTATCTGCACATTTTTGGGTTGGGGTGAGACCCACGCAGACACGGGGAGAATGTGCAAACTCCACATGGACAGTGACCTGGGGCTGGGATTGAACTTGGGACCTCAGTGCTAACCACTGAGCTGGCATGCTGCCCGTATTTATATATTCTTGACAGTAATGATGGTATATAGTGCCCCAGCCTGTATGGCCCAGAAAGTACGGAACACCAACTAACTCTTCTCACAAATGGTTTCAGTTTTTGCCCCGAATATTTTTATAGTGCAAGAGTTAAGGGCAGGATGGCGATTGAATAACATCTAAGTGTGTGGGTCAACTAATAAGCCACCATCTAACCCTACTTAGATTGAAGGCTACACAGTGATTAGCACTGCTGCTTCACAGCGCCAGGGTCCCAGGTTCGATTCCCTGCTTGGGTCACTGTCTGTGCAGAGTCTGCACGTTCTCCGTGTCTGTGGGTTTCCTCCCACAAGTCCCCAAAGACGTGCTGTGAGGTGAATTGGACGTTCTGAATTCGTACCCGAGCAGTTGTTGGAATGTGGTAACTAGGGGCTTTTCACAGTAACTTCATTGCATTGTAACTTCATTGTAAGCCTACTGGTGACAAAGTTTAGTTTTTTTTAAAAATGAGCATTGCCACAGAAGGCTGACTAAAGACGTTAAAAATACTGGAAATATTGGATCTTCATAATGTTTCTTGCATGTTAAATAAGTAATGATGCCTGATATCTCAGCACACTGCAGGTTGTAATGGCATTCTGAATTTTGATTAGCACTAGACTTTCAAAATTAGTTGAATCTCTTGGAGTTGTATTTAATTGCATTGTGTAGAAAATAAGGCATTTAGAAAAATCAGACCCATAGGCGAAGTAATTACAGCAGAGGAACAAGCATTTCATTCCCATTAGCACAAAGTAACCAAGATCATAGTATGAATCATTATTCACAGGCAAACTGCAGTTTGGGAGTGTTAATTACACAAGTTGTGAAATGTGTACAATTGTAAAACATCCAAGAACAGGAAGGTGCAGATCAGGAGGAAACGGAGTCCCTATTGCAGTGAGAATAGAGAAACTTCTGAAACCGAGAATGTGTTTTGAGTTCTTGTTATGATTTCCTAAATGTATTCACTTCTGGTTCATGTGCCTATAAATTGTTTTGCACATTTTTTACCCTTTGCACCAATGTCTATTTACTTCAACAGATAATTCAAACAAGCACACATGGTTTAGCATGGTTGTACCTTTAAATGTCAAGTCCACGGTATGATTTTGTTATACCTTTTCTAATTTACAAGATGATACAGGTACAACCGTTTTTTAAACAATATTTTATTCTTTTCCAAGTTTTCTTTCTCTCCTGATTCCTCCAGCTTCTGTCTCTGAACATCCAAGTGACTTGACCTTTACTGTGATGCTCCACTCTTTTTTTCCTTAATAAATATATGTTGCTTTTTACTTTTGTGCTCCAGATCTTTAATGGCAGCATAACTCCACAGGAACAGCAGATATATTTTCACTGGTCATCCATTCAGCAGTGTTTCATTTACTGTTAAAGGACTAAGAATTTTCATACCTTGTGAAAGGGGAAATAGATTGCAATAAATGTGCCATCTATGCACCAGATAGCACTGTTTATTGTTTAACTCCAGGATGTTCTCTCGTTTTACTATGCTTTCCTTCAGTGGCTGTAAATTGCTATTAATTTCTAGCACCTGGTGCTTTCAGGAAGAAATATAAAAGGATTTCCCTGCAGCGAGCAGCATCTTCTCACTTATTCATTCGCATTCTCATGTGTCTTCTCACAGGCTTTCCAAGAGAAAGACCAATCTTCAGTTCGACACCAAGAGGCTAAATGTCTATTTAACTCGTCTCTGATGTGCAATTTAAGTGGATTGGCCATGCTAAATTGTCCCTTAGCATCCAAAGATATGCAGGTTAGGTCTGGATCTGGAAGAAGGAACCATTGTTGCTAAGTTTGCAGATGACACAAAGATATGTAGAGGGATAGTGTTTTTTAAAATAAATTTCGCGTACCCAATTAATTTTTTCCAATTAAGGGGCAATTTAGCGTGGCCAATCCACCTACCCTGCACATAGGACATACAGCGCAGAAGGGTGCCATTTGGCCCACTGAGTCTGCACCGACCCATTTAAGCCCTCACTTCCACTCTATCCCTGTAACCCAATAACCCCTCCTCTAACCTTTTTTGGACACCAAGGGCAATTTAGCATGGCCAATCCACCTAACTTGCACAACTTGGCACTGTGGGAGGAAACCGGACCACCTGGAGGAAACCCACGCAGACACTGAGAGAACGTGCAGACTCTGCACATAGTGACCCAGTGGGGAATCTAACCTGGGACCGTGGCACTGTGAAGCCACAGTGCTAACCACTGCTACCGTGCTTCCCCAGCTTTGAGGGCGAAACCCACACAAACACGGGGGAATGTGCAAATTCCACACGGACAGTGACCCAGAGCCGGGATCGAACCTGGGACCTCGGCGCCATGAGGCAGTGACGCTAACCACTGCGCCACCATGCTGGCTGGGATAGATAGTGTTGAGGAAGTGGGGAGGCCGCAGAAGGGCTTGGACAGGCTAGGAGAGTGGGCAAAGTCATGGCAGATGGAACACGTGTTCCACATGTGGAAATGTGTGAGGTTATGCACTTTGGAAGGAGGAATGGAGGCATAGACTATTTTCTAATTGGAGAAATGCTTTGGAAATCTGAAGCACAAAGGGACTTAAGAGTCTTGGTTCAGGATTCTCTTAAGGTTAACGTGCAAGTTCAGTTCGCAATTAGAAAGACAAATGCAAAGTTAGCATTCCTTTTGAGAGGGCTAGCACACAAGAACAGGGATGTACTGCTGAGGCTGTATAAGGCCCTGATTAGACCCTATTTGGAATATTGTGAGCAGTTTTGGGCCCTGTATCTAAGGAAGGATGTGCTGGCCTTAAGAGGCGGTCCAGAGGAGGTTCACAAGAATGATCCTGGGAATGAAGGGCTTGTCAAATGAGATGGGGCCGAAGTCTCTGGGTCTGTACTTGATGGAGTTTAGAAGGATGAGAGGGGGAATTCATTGAAACTTACAGAATACTAAGAGGTCTAGATAGAGTGGATGTAGAGAGGATGTTTCCGCTGGTAGGAGAGACTAAACCCCAAGGGCACAGCTCAGACTGAAGGGACAAACCTTTAAAACTGAGATTTGGTAGAATTTCTTCAGCCAGAGAGTGGTGAATCTGTGAAACTCATTGCCACAAAAGGCTGTGGAGGCCAAATCACTGAGTGCCTTTAAGACAGAGATGGTTAGGTTCTTGATTAATCAGGGGTTAGGGTTAGAAGGCAGAAGAACTGGTATGAGGAACATTAGCCATGATCGAATGGCATAGCAGACTCGATGGGCCGAATAGCCTAATTCTGCTCTTATGTCTTATGGATTATGGCATTAGGGTGAGGAATGGGGATAGGGTGGGGAGTTGGCCTAGGTAGAATGCCCTTTCAGAGGATTGGTGCAGACTCGATGGGCCAAATGGCATTCTACTGCACGGTAAGGAATCTATGAATGTTTGTCAACAGCAGTTAATCAAAGAACGTGACCACTTTAATGATAGAAAAGGGAGGCACTGGCATAGTGGTATAGTCGCTGGACTAGTGATGGAAATCTGCCATCCTTGCCTGGTCTGGCCTACATGTGACTCCAGATCCACAGCAATGTAGTTGACTCTTAAATTCCCTCAGGGATGGGCAATACATGCTGACCCAGCCAGCGATGCCCACATCCCATGAACAAATACAAAAAAGTGACTCAGCATCTCCCAGCCTTGCAGTGGAGAATTTTGGTTGTCGGGCATTTTTAAATAGAATTGTGATGCAGTTGTAACAAAAAATGTATTTCAATGCAGTAAATCTGTTACATTTATCTGACTAGCTGTTGAGGTTTTCAAAAAGTCTGAATATTTTTCTTGCTGCATTGCAGTTCCCAGGACATCTGTTCATTGCCTTCCACTGCCTCATCCAACTAACAGACCATCATGTGTGAGCCAAGGTCCTGGCTGTCCGCCCTCCAGGAAAGCTTTGGAGTCTCTTGGAAATTAAGGCTAACTTCCTGGATATAGATGCATAGTGCTTTTGAAAACAAAATGTTTTCTTTTCATATTGTCAAAAGTTTTCTTTATTAGGAATAGAAATATTAAAAGTGGGAAACTGACTCTATGTGCATACAGAGCTGTTGGAAGGTGGAACCACCATGAATATGGTCAACCAGAGTTATCGGCCCTAGCCTCGAGAGTAAATATCAGCACCTTCACTGCCATCCCCTCACTCAATGTCCAAACTCATGCATCGTATGCAGGGTTGAGTGAATAACCATTAAGTATGAACAAGGGCTGCTTTCCCACCTCAAACTTAGTGACTCATTGACACTGCTGAATTATAACCTAATCTGCACATCCCCAGACACTAAAGGGCATTTAGCATAGTCAATCCACCTAACCTACACATCTTTGGACTGCGGGAGGAAACCAGAGCATCCAGAGGAAACCCACTCAGACACAGGGAGAACGTGCAAGCTCCACACAGGTAGTGACCCAAGGCCAGCTCAGCTTTGACAAAGAGTCATCGGACTCGAAACGGTAGCTCTTTTCTCTCCCTACAGATGCTGCCAGACTTGCTGAGATTTTCCAGCATTTTCCCTTTCGTTTCAGATCCCAGCATCCGCAGTAATTTGCTTTTACCCAAGGCCAGAATTGAACCCAGGTCTCTGGCGTGTGAGGCAGCAGTACTAACCACTGTTCCACTGTGCCTTCTACTGGGAAAAATGTTGTGCCTCTTTGAGCACACACGATCAGCAGGAGGGTAGAAATTTCCCATCAGGTGTGTGAATGATGACAAAGCTTGCTGCAAATACAAATAAATGTTGCAGCCATTTTCATTGCCATTGACTGTCTGAAAAAGACCTTGTTTGAAAAGGATGCTGGTGTGGTTTTGTATTTTGAAACAGTTAATAGAAAAGTTGAATCTATATTTGTAATGAGCTTTGTGGAAAGTGTGTTTCATGCAAATTTATGCTCTAATCAGATTGTGCTGTTGTATTGCTGGTCCATTAACCTCAGATTTCTGGGCCATGTACAGGTGTTCAATCAAGCACTGTTTTCATAATAGCATAGATGGCTCTCAGCAAACCCATTAATTTTACATAGATATTTTACGTAGAACATAGAGTGCAGAAGGAGGCCATTTGGCCCATTGAGTCTGCACCGACCCACTTAAGCCATCACTTCCACCCTACCCCAGTAACCCCTCCTAAAGTTTTTTGGTCACTAAGAGCAATTTATCATGGCCAAATCCACCTAACCTGCACATCATTGGACTGTGGGAGGAAACCGGAGCACCCGGAGGAAACCCACCCACACACGGGGAGAATGTGCAGACTCCGCACAGACAGTGACCCAGCAAGGAATCGAACCTGGGACCCTGGCGCTGTGAAGCCACCGTGCCACTTGTGCTGCCCAATGGATTAGCAGTACATCGCCATAACGACTCGGCCACCTCATCCCATGAAAAAGAAAACTCCACATGGACAGAGCCGGGATCGAACCTGGGACCTTTAATATATTAAATATATAAAAAGGGAGGAATTCTGGTTTCTTCTGACATGGATCTAAGAATTTACAAGCACTTGCCAATCTACCAACTTCCCTTACCTGGGGCAATTAACCCCTAATTGACCTCAAATTGTGCCAACATAAAGGTCTTTTTGACCTTACAGGGCCATATTAAACGTATGCCTGCTTTTGTGGCAAAGTGATGGGTTGCCTGTTACATGGTACAGTGTTCCTGTCTGGAGACATAAGCAGAGACGTCTGACAACATTAAGAGTTAGACCTTCCGGACGTCTTTGACGATGGAGAATGGTGGAGGCAGTTGGAGGTTGAAAGATGGTCAGAGTAAAGGTAAGAGGACGGTTGTGCAATGGATTAGTTGTATTACAAAAAGTGATCAAAACATCGAATGAACTTCAAGCCTTGCAGTTGGTTAATAAACCATCATATTCCCTGGCGGCTTTCTAGATGGATAAGCAAGATCAGACCTTTGGCTTTCCTGATCTGCATCTGCCTTGTCACAACAAATCCAGTGATTTGATTGGGGACTGAATGAGACCAAAAGGCAAAATAGTCGTTCCAGGAACTGAAAGGTGCAGAGCTGAGGAGAAACAGTCAGATTCTGAGGCAATGCATTGTACCTGTGAGCAAGGGGAAATAAATTGTGTTGTGATGAATGGGACAGGAGAAAGATATGCTCACATGGATAATATCTCAGACGTTGACATCTATTACCCTGCAGTCTCGTTTTCTGTCGGGTGTTTTTTGATGAATACTTTTGGCACTAAAGAGCTTCTGAGATGATGAATGTTGGTCTTCAGCACAGGACACCATCTTGGTAGAGAATGAAGCCAGTGTTAGGAAGCTCCACCCACACAGGAGATCATTACACACCCAGGGCTGAATACTATAGGGGGGAGGGGGTGCAGCCAGAAGCAAAGTCAGCAGGGAGCCTGCCTGCCTGCCTGCTCTGCACTGGCCCACCATACAACCATACCACCCTGCGGGCAGGCTAAACGAGGGCCGCCTTGGACGTCTGCCCCTCGAGGGAGGAAGTCCTGCCCTGGGGAGCTGCCAGCCAATCTGATTGCATCCCCCACCCCCACGGCTGGTGGGTGCCGCCCTATTTTACATCCCCCCCCCCCCCCCCCCCCCCCCCCCCACACCAAGGGCAGATAAAATGCAGCCCCTGATTGTCATTTAAAATGCCTGCAAGCGTTCAGCAAAGAGGCTTGGCAGCATTTTGGTAGTCAATACTTCAACAAAATCCCTCTCCTAACGGTGGGCGGCTGTTGGGGGTAATCGTGTAGTTGCTGTTGATTTCAAGCACGACAGTGATCCACTTCACCATTTCACATGCTTGGTGAGAGCTGTGCAAACCCATTGGGCGACCTTTCTGGGACATTTCATCAAGGTTTCACCAGCACTTAAACAACATTTATTCTGGAACTTATCTGAGGGCTTCACCTTAAAAGGGTGAGTGTTGTGTTACCCTACCTTATTGGAACGGTCTTATGGGAGTCACGAGGAGAAAGGGAGTGTTTTGTCAAGGCTATCTTGCTAGGAGTACCCCTTGGTTTCCAGGAGGGATGGGAAGAGAACACGAGAACAGGCAGAGCAGCAGAGGCTGCAGGGGAGAGGGTGAGGTGGATTAATGCACTCCTGGAGGTGCGGAACTTTTTAAAAATATACTTTTATTTGGCAAGTTTTCAAAATTTACACCATAAAAAAGAAAAACAAGAACAATCCCAACAATATAAAAACAATCCCATCCAAACCCAAGAAATCCCCCCAACCCTCCCCCACTCTCCACCCCCAACAATCATCGGTAACCAATTCCCGAAAGTGCATGATGAACAAACCCCAACAATTGTAGAACTCCCCCCACTCCCACTCCCCACCCGCCAGTTCGAACATCACTTTCTCCAGGGTCAAGAATTCCAGTAGGTCCCCCCGCCCCACTGAGGCACAGGGTGGAGAAGCTGACCTCCACCCCAACAAGACCCGTCTATGAGCGATCAGCAAGGCGAAGGCTGAAACATCTGCCCCCGCACCCGCCTGCAACTCAGTCTGGTCCGACACCCCGAATCTGGTTTCTAGACGACCGGGTTCCAGACCCACATGTAAGACCCCCAGAATTGTGTTGAATATGGTTCTCCAAAAGTTTCCAGCTTCGGACAGGACTAAAACATATGAATATGGTTCGTGGGTCCCCTTCCACACCGCTCACAGACATCCTCCACCCCCTCGAACAGCCGACTCATCCTTGATTTTATGCGGTGTGCCCTGTATACTATTTTCAGCTGTATCAGCCCCGAGAACATCCTGAATCTCTGAAACAGCTCCATTATGCACCCAATCGTCATGCTTTGTGCCGAGACATACAATAGCAGATCATCAGCGTATAAGGACACCCTATGTTCCCCACCCTGCTCATTATCCCCTTCCACAGCCCTGGGCTCCATAATGCAATGGCCAAGGACTCTATCGCCAATACAAACAACAGGGGGGGTCATAGGGCACCCCTGCCTCATACCCAGGTGCAGTGCAAAGTATCCCAAGTTCATGTTGTTACTGCAAACACTCACCATTGGCTCCTTGTACAGCAGCTGCACCCACGCCACAAACAGTGGCCCAATCACAAAACACCGCAATGCCACCATCAAACGCCTTCTTTGTGTCCAGTGCCACCACGACCTCCGTCTCCTTTCCCTCCACCGGAGACAGGATCACATTCAGCAACCTCCTCACATTCGAAACAGCTGCTTTCCCTTCACAAACCCCGTCTGACCCTCCCCGTGCATATTCTCCCCGTGTCTGTATGGGTTTCGCCCCCACAGCCCAAAGATGTGCAGAGTAGGTGGATTGGCCACGCTAAATTGCCCCTTAATTGGAAAAAATAATTGGGTAATCTAAATTTTAAAAAGAAAAAAAAAGGATGACAGTGGATAGACAATGGCAAACATTCAAAGAACACATGAGGGAACTGCAATAATTGTTTATTCCTGTCTGGCACAAAAGTAAAATGGGAAAGGTGGCCAGTCTATGGCTTACAAGGGAAATTAGGGATAGTATTCGATCCAAGGAAGAAAAACAAAATGTCTGAGGATTGGGAGCTGTTTAGAATTCAGCAAAGAAGGACCAAGGGATTGATTAGGAAGGAGAAAATAGAGTACAAATGTAAGCTTGCAGGGAACATAAAAACTGACTGTAAAAGTTTCTATCGCTTTGTGAAGAGAAAAAGATTGGTGAAGACAAATGTAGGTCCCTTACAGTCAGAAACAGGGGAATTTATTATAGGGGGCAAAGAAATGGCTGAGCAACTAATTACATACCTTGATTCTGTCATCATAAATGGGGACACAAATCAGATACCAGAAATGTTGGGGAACGCAGGGTTTAGTGGGAAGGAGGAACTGAAGAAGATCAATATCAGAGGGAAATGGTGTTGGGGAAATTGATGGGATTGAAGGCTGATAAATCCCCAGGGCCTGAGAATCTACATCCCAGAGTACTGAAGGAGTTGGCTCCAGAAGTAGTGAATGCATTGGTGGTCACCTTCCAGGATTCTAAAGATTCTATAGAACACTTCCTGCAGGTTGGAAGGCGGCTAATGTAACTCCACTATTTAAAAAGGGAGGTAGAGAGAAAGCAGGGAATTATAGACCAGTCAGCCTGATGTCAGTAATGAGGAAAATTCTGCAATCCATTATCAAAGATTTTATAGCCGAGCACTTAGAAAACAGTGGCAGGATCAGTCAGAGTCAGCATGGATTTATGAAGGGAAATCATGCTTGACAAATCTACTAGAAGTTTTTGAGGATGTAACTAATAGAATTGATGAAAGTAAGCGAGTGGCTGTGGTGTATTTGGACTTTCAGGAGGCTTTTGACAAAGTCCCCGCATAAAATATTAGCGTGTAAAACTAAAGTGCATGGGATTGGGGGTAGTGTATTGAGATGGATAGAGAACTGGTTGGCAGACAGGACACAAAGAGGAATTATCGGGTCTTTTTCAAATTGGCAGGCAGTGACTAGTGGGATACCACAGGGATCAGTGTTCCAGCTGTTCACAATATATATTAATGATTTAGATGAGGAAACAAAATGTCAAAAGCGGGATTCTTCGCAATCGGCACGATGGCCGATGCCGGCGTCAAAAACAGCGTGAACTACTCCGGCGTCGGGCCGACCGGAAGTAGCGGAATTCTCCGCACTTCCGGGGACTAGGTGGACGCTGGAGGGGTTGGCGCTGCGCCAATGATACCCGCTACTCATAATACTGATAGTACTGTTTCCCTAGTCCCATACTAACCCTTGCTAATCTGAATACACTTATACTACGCATCCCCCAAAGTTTTTACCCAAACATAGAACATAGAACAGTACAGCACAGAACAGGCCCTTCGGCCCTCAATGTTGTGCCGAGCCATGATCACCCTGCTCAAACCCACGTATCCACCCTATACCCGTAACCCAACAACCCCTCCCCCCTTAACCTTACTTTTAAGGACACTACGGGCAATTTAGCATGGCCAATCTACCTAACCCGCACATCTTTGGACTGTGGGAGGAAACCGGAGCACCTGGAGGAAACCCACGCACACAGGGGGAGGACGTGCAGACTCCACACAGACAGTGACCCAGCCGGGAATCGAACCTGGGACCCTGGAGCTGTGAAGCATTTATGCTAACCACCATGCTACCCTGCTGCCCATATATGCACCTGGGAATACATTCCTGTTGGTTATGCATCACAATATGTGTAGTGACGTCAGCAGGATTATTGTTGGGGCTTTGAGCAGATTATCATCTTTATTGTATGGGCAACATAACCTCTCTTGGTGTTTTACAAGAATCCAGTGTCGGGACCTCCATACCTTTTCTCTTTGCAGCAACAAAGAAATGTAACAGGAGAAAAAACTGGCGATGAGGATTGAAGCAAAACAAAACTAACTGTGAGACGGCATCAGGAGCAACAGAAGATTCTAGCGACCAGACACACGTTGGGGGAAGCACCACCGCCAATGAGAAACATTAACAACATTTCTGACAGCAACCGTGATTAAGAAGACCGACATTCGGGAGGATTTGCCTGCGTTGCAATGAGTGGGGTCTGGGGTGCAGGGATCTCACATGTGGTGAATCTACACAGGCTGAAGGGACTATTGATTTCAAAGCCTGCCGACTCTGCACAGGCCACTACTCAGGTGAAAAGCTAAAATATACTCAGGCAAAAAGGGGAGAGATTTCCTAGTTGCATGTTCAAGGGATTGTTTGTGCCATGCTTTCGAACACAGTCAGAAAGGAGGAAGTGTAAGAACTGGGATCCAGAAAATGGGCGCCATGGACATGTTTGATGAGGATTATGAAACATGGAATTCATAAAAGGAAAGATTCCAATTGTTTTTAGTAGCCAATCAGACACCAGAGGACCTAAAAGGCGCAACATTTCTCAGCTCACTTGGCCGTAAAATGGTTGTGTTGCTGCAGAATCTATTTCACCGGAAAAAAACCAGGAGACAAGTGCTACAATGAATTAATGAAAATATTAGAGGGACATTGGTGCCCTAAATTGTTACTGATTGCAGTAAGGTTTCAGTTCCACTGCCATTGTCAGGAAGAAGATGAAAGTATTTTACAGTTTGGAACATCTTTAAGAAGATTAGCTAGATATTGTGAATTTGGTGCAACACTTGAAGATACCCTTTGAGACAGGCTGGTTTGTAAACTCCGCAGTGAAGCAATTCAGAGAAAGCTGCTTACTGCAAGTGGTTTAACTGTAAAGGTTGCTATGGAGCTTGCTGCCGGAGAAGCTTCGCAGATGGGGGCTGGTGCAAAGATCCGCAAAATGTATACCACAGGGAACAAGGCTGCAAAGTTGCAACCTTGTCACCATTGTCCACAGGGTGAATACTCAGCGGGGCAATGCCAGAGTACAATGTATACATGCAAGAATTGTGGCAAGAAGGGTCGTATTACCCGTGGAAGCTTTTACATCCACAGGATAAGGAGTACTCGTATTTTATTGCCAGTGCATAAGGTGTACTTGAGGATCGAACGTTTTGTGGTGGAGAAGGTGCTGCCGGCTGGGGTGAGGAAGGCAGAGTATTTGGCAAACGTGATATCGGACAATGCTCGTCACTGGGTGGATGTTGTTTTGGAGACGGGCCAGACCAGAGGCCGGCGTGGAGGCTAGATTGGGGTTGATTGCAGACCCGAATTTTGTACTAAAATGGGGAAGGTGATTGTGGAGTATGTGGGGCTTAACCGGAATGGGGAGGTTTCACCATCAGTGATCTGGGAGGCATAAAGATGGTAGTGAGGGGTGAGGTCATTTCATTCAAGACGCAGGTGGACAGGGAGGCATGGGAGGAGTGGCAGCGGTGATAGAGGAGATTTTGGAGGTTGATGGAAGAAGTGAGGAGGACCTGGAACCAGGACTTTTGGTGAGGAGGAAGGAGTTACGGACGGAGTCCGATCTTCTGTCCACGGGGAGGGCGGTTTGGCAGCTGAGGCGAGTGAGGGGGTTGTTTATGGGTACGGAGAGAAGGCCAATTGATTGCTGGTGAGCCAGCTCCGTTGGCAGGCGGCAGCGAGGGAGATTGTGCCAATTAGAGCTGGGACAGGCGGGTTGGTAGTGGCATCGGAGCTGGTGAATAAGGTGTTTGAAGACTTCTGTAGTGACTTGTACAAGTCAGAGCCACCGGAGGATATGTCAGATATGAGGCAGTTCCTGGAGCATCCGGAGGTAGGGGACGAGGAGAGGGTGAGACTGGATGAACCAATCGGGCTAGAAGAAGTGCAGGCAGCGATAGGGAAGATGCAGTTGGGGGAAAGACGCCGGGGCTGGATAGGTTCCTGGTGGGTTTTTTAAAAAATCTAAGGATAAATTGGCACCACTGATGATAGAAATGTTTGAGGATGTGATGGTTGGGGGAGCATTGCCAGAGATGATGGGGTAGACATCCATCTCACTTATCTCTTAGAAAGGGGAAAGATCCAGTGGAGTGTGGGTCATCAGGCCCATTTCTCTACAGAACGTGGAAGCTAAGAGATGGGTGAAGGTGTTGCCATTGAGGTTGGAGGAGTGACTTCCCAAGGTGGTGGGGGAGGGGGTCGTCAAGGGCAGGCAGCTGTCGTCATATGTGTGGCGGCTGCTGAATGTGGTGCTTTCTCTGGCAGAAGAAATGGAGCTGGAGATGGTAGTGACATTAGATGTGGAGAAAACATTTGACAGGGTTGAGTGGAGCTATCTGCAGTGTTTGAGAAATTTGGGATTGGGCTTAAGCTTGTGGCATGGGTGAAATTCCTGTAAAGGATCCAACAGCGTGTGTTCGAACGAATGATATGAATTTGGAGTACTTCCCACTATTTCAGGGATTGAGGCCGGGATGCCCCATGTCCCCTCTTCTGTTCACGTTGGTGATTGAGCCCTTGGCCGTTATGCTGGGGGGTTTTGGACTTATGGAAGGGGATAGTGAGGGATGGGGTGGGGCGGACGATCTACTTTTTGTACGTGTCAGACCTGAGCTTTTTGACTAGGGATATAAGGGGGTTGCTAATGAAATTCGGGGCATTTTCAGGGTACAAATTGAATTGAGGGAAAAGTGAATATTTTCTCCAGGTGCAGGGGTGGAGTTGCCATTCTGGGTAGCTGCAACTCATTCTAGATATCTGGGGCTGCAGGTGGCGTGGGATTGGGCACAACTTCATCAGCTAAATTTTACGAGCTTGGTTGGGAGGGTGAAGCAGGACTTGCTGCGATGGGATAGTCTCCCCTTGTCGTTGGCAAGCCAGGTGCAGGCAGTGGAGATGAACATTTTGCCACGGTTCTTGATTCTGTTTCAGTGCCTTCTGCTGGTCATTCTTTTACCAAAGCCATTTTTTAAGGGGGTGGAAAGGCTGGCCTTGGCGTTTGTATGGGCAGGAAAGGTGACCAGGATATGAAAAGCGGTGCTCCAAAGGGGGCAGCTGTCGGGGTGTTGGCCCTTCTGATCTTGCTATACTATTACTGCACCGCAAATGCAGAGAAGGTGCAGGGCTGGAGTTGGGATATGGAGGCCTTGTGGGTGTGGATGGAGGCAGGTTTCTGTAAGGCGTCTGGGTTGCGGTGAAGATTTGGAGGCAATTCGGCTGCACCATAAGTTGAGGGGAGGCTTAAGGGTGATGCCGATAAGAGGGAACCATAGGTTTGAGCCAGGGAGACTGGATAAGAGGTTCTGAGAATGGGAGGGCAGAGGGGTGAAAGAGATGAAGGATCTGTTTTTGGAGGGATGGTTTGCAAGCTTGGAGGAGCTGGGGGGATGTTTGGTCTCCAATGTGAGGAGGGCTTCAGATATATGCAGGTGTGGAACTTCGCAAGAAAGGTCTTCCCGAACGTTAATGTAGTGCCGTCCTCTTCGTTGCTGGAAGAGGTGCTGTCGGTGGTGGGCTGGAGGTTGGGGTCGTTTCGGCGATTTACGGTAGGACTGTGGAGGAGGATAAGGTGTCCATGGAAGGGATTAAGGCCAAGTGGGAGGAGGAGCACGGTTGGCTAAGATTAGCCTTAACTGGGAAGCAGTAAATCAACTAGTGGATTCAAAGAGTATTTGTAACAACTTCTGAAGTACAATAATGTGTTCAAAGATTCAATAGGCTCTATGACTGGAGTTGAGATACACCTAAAAATCAAGCCAGACAGCACACCCAAATGCCTCAATGCTAGAACTGTACCAGACACCATCAGGCCTAACATTGATGAAGAACTAGCCAGATTAGTAAGGACAGCAGTCATTGAACCTTTTGCTACAAGTGATTGGGCAACACCAATTGTTTCTGTATTAAAACGGGATAGATCAGTGAGAATTTGTGGAGATTTTAAAATCACTATTAACTCAATTTTGTGCTAAGTTCACTATCCACTGTGGCTGATTGAAGACTTGTTTGCTGGACTCTCTGGAGGACAGAAATTCAGTAAAATCAATCTTTCACAGGCATATCTGCAGATGAATGTGGCTGTTGAATCACAGTCACTCTTCACCATAGTGACGCAAAAAGGTCACTTTCATTACAAAATAATTTGTATTGGAATAATATCTGCTCCTGCTCTTTTTCAAAGATCAAATTCTTAGTGGATTGAATGGAGTGCAATGTTATTGAGATGACATACTCATCATCGGCTCGAGTGAGCAGGGACACTTGATGAATTTGAAAGCTACCCTGAAGCGATTACAAAGCCACAACCTGAGAGTTAAGAGGAAGTGCGACATTTTCAAGAGATCCATAAATTACCAAGCTCATATTGTCGACAAAAATGAGTTACACAAAGAGCCAGAGAAAATATCAGCAATCATAGAAGCATCACGTCCTCAAACTGTGACACAATTAAGGTCGTTTTTAGGATTGATTAATTATAGTAAATTAGTGCTAAATTTAACAACACGATTGAAGCTTTTACATACTTTGCTATGTGTCAAACAGACACTGGTCAGAAGAATGTGAAAATATGTGCAATGAAGTGACTACAATCTTTGGCCAATATAAAGGTGTACCTTCTTTGGCAGCTAGTGGTAGATTGCAAAGATGGTCATTGATATTGTCGGCACTGTAATGACACCCTGGGCAAGTGTGCCCGTCAATTCCAGCCCCACTCCTCCCGCAGTCAGAGCACAAGCAAATTAACCAATAATTCTTACAAAATGCCCTTAGCTACAGTCACCAGGTTTGTAAGTTTAAACAATTATTGTTTATTTATAACAAGAATAATGATGAAATATGCAGTAAATACAATGGGATAACAACAAGCGAACCAACCACCCATTTAAATGTCCCACCCTCTATCCACACGCAAAAGACAGACAGACAAAGAGAGGGGGGGTTCATATCCAGGCCTATATCATTCTTTGTTGAAACCTTGTCTTCAGCTCGTGGTTTGACTTCAAGCCGTTGCATTCTCAAGAGGATGACACCCAGTCTTATTGGAGAGAGAGTCCACCCTCACAGTGGCCTTATGGTGAGGCTCAGTTAGATATTTTTGGAGAGAGTTAGTTAGATTCTTCCATCAGGCTGCAGAATCAAAAGTGAAACCGACTGGAAACTCCTGTCGCTAAAAACATTCCAGTGGGCTCAGATCCCAGCACCACCTGTTACCGGGCAGAGCACAGCCTTTTGGGCCCAGTCACTGGCCACCAACCAAGTCAATCAAACCGAGTCATCGCTGATGTCAGCCAGTCTAAAACAGCACAGCTTTGGATCCTTCTGTTTGAATTTAAAAACACGTGTCCACAAATCATCCATGGATCAGAAATGCAACGGCGAAAATAAAAAGGAAATAAACAGGAATGTCCCTTACATCAGACACACTTACGGTATCCAATATCGCAAGTCAGAGCAGCATACAAATGCTGATGCTTTGTCACAATTGCCATTATAAGTCAAGCATGACCCTGAAGAACATTGTCAATTATTTGTATTTCTCCCTCATGGATAGTATACTTGTGACTTCATCTCAAGCTCAAAGATATACAAGAACTGATCCAGGGATGGGGAAGGTGATAGACTTGGTTCAAAAAGGAACATTGTCAGACGTTCATAGGAAAAATCCAGACCTCAAGCCCTACATCACACAAAGACATGAGTTGGCAGTGCAGAATGGAGTTCTATTCTGGGGAATCCATATGACTAGTCCTGTGTGCTTGTGTAGTTGAGTCTTTGATCAACTGCATGAGGGACATCCTGGTGTGCTAAGGATGATGGAATTGGCACACGGTTATTTTGGTGGCCAGAATTAGATGCTCAAATTGAAGTGAAAGTTGTGTAATGTCAATCTTGTTGCAAAACTAAGGAATATCCCACCATTCTATCCATGGGAATGGCCTAGTCAGCATGGCAGAGAATACCTGTCAATATTGCTGGTCCACTGGAGGGTCACATGTTCTTTGTGGATGCACGCTCAAAATGGCCAGAAGTTGAGTTAATGAAGTCAACGATGATTTAGCAGATTATTGAGAAATTAAACAAAGCATTTGCAAGATTTGGAACACCGGGCCAGATTGTTGTTGACAATGGTGCAGTTTACTTTGAAGGAGTTTGAAGAGTAATTGAAAGGGAACAGTATGCACCTAATCAAGTCAGCTCCATATCATCCAGCAATGAATGGAATTGGCATTTTGAGCATTCATTAAAGCATTTTATCAAAGCATCGAAAGACCAGGGAATGTTATCAAGAACAGTAAACAAATTTTCAATATCTTACCAGAACACTGTATAAACTACAAGGCAGAGTTCACCAGCAATGCTGCTGTGCAAGAGGAAACTACAAACAGTTTGAATTGTTAACTCCACCTACTTCAGATTGTCAAACGACAACAAGCACAAATTGTTAGGAGGGAGAACATTTCTAAAAAGTGATAGTCAACCAGGGAGAGAGCTAGGAATTACATTACCAATGAAAAATTGGGACCAACTGTGATCCTAGTGAAGACAGGTCCAATATCATACACCATACTGGCAGATTATGAAAGAGTTTGGTGACTTCATACTGATCAGTACTTGCTGCATTAAGTGAGTTTTCAGAAACTTCTCAACAGTTTTGACCGTTAAAAGATCTCGAGATAATAATAATAATCTTTATTATTGTCACAAGTAGGCTCACATTAACACTGCAATGAAGTAACTGTGAAAATCCCCCAGTCACCACACTCTGGCGCCTGTTTGGGGACACTGAGGGCGGTAGGTGTTCCTTAAAAAATCAGTTGGGGTATTAAGGATTGTGGAGGTCAGTCAGGAAAGTAAATTTAGTGAATGCCGGATCGGCCATGATGTTATTAAATGCTGAGGGCGGGGTTGGGGGGATGGGGGTTTGGCGGATCATTTTGGCATTGCCGGGCAGTGAGGGGGGAGACGGCGTTGAAGGTCCTCATCCGGGTCTTGATGAAGGGCAAGATGGTGGACATCAGGTGGACGGCGAAGATTATATACTTTGGAACAGAGACCAGAGACAGTGACGAGTTCAGGTTATACTGAAGAATTGTGATCCAGAGCTTGCCGCACCCCTAGCCAAGCTGTTCCAGTACAGCTACAACAATGGCATCTACCCGGCAATGTGGAAAGTTGTCCAGGTGTGTCTTATACACAGGAAACAGGACAAATCGCACCCAACCAATTACTGCCCTAACAGTCTTTCTCCATCATCAGCAAAGTGATGGAAGGCAAAAGAGAAAATGCTGGAAAATCTCAGCACGTCTGGCAGCATCTGTAAGGAGAGAAAAAAGCTAACGTTTCGAATCTAGATGACCCTTTGTCAAACTGATGGAATAGTCATCAACAGTGCTATCAAGCGGCACTTACTCAGCAATAATCTGCTCATGGACGCTCAGTTTGGGTTCCGCCAGGGTCACTCAGCTCCTGACCTCATAACAGTCTTGTTTCAAACATGGACAAAAGAGCTGAATGCCAGAGGCGAGGTGAGAGTGACTGCCCTTGACATTAAGGCTGCATTTGGCTGAGCAAGGCATCAAGGATCCCGAGCTAAACTGGAGTCAATGAGAATCAGGGAAAACTCTCCGCTGGCTGGAGTCATACCTGGCACAAAGGAAGATGGTTGGAGGTCAATCATCTCAACTCCATGATGTCACTGCAGGAGCTCCTCAGGGTAGTGTCCTAGGCCCAACCATCTTCAGCTGCTTCATCAATGACCTCCCTTCCATCATAAGGTCAGAACTGGCAATGTTTGAGGATGACTGCACAATGTTTAGCACCATTCGCGACTCCTCAGATAATGAAGCAATCCATGTCCAAATGCAGCAAGACCATGTCCAAATGCAGCAACAGGGGCCTCACGGTAACATGGTGGTTAGCATCAATGCTTCACAGCTCCAGGGTCCCAGGTTCGATTCCCGGCTGGGTCACTGTCTGTGTGGAGTCTGCACGTCCTCCCCGTGTGTGCGTGGGTTTCCTCCGGGTGCTCCGGTTTCCTCCCACAGTCCAAAGATGTGTGGGTTAGGTGGATTGGCCATGCTAAATTGCCCGTAGTGTAAGGTTAATGGGGGGATTGTTGGGTTACGGGTATACGGGTTACGTGGGTTTAAGTAGGGTGATCATTGCTCGGCACAACATTGAGGGCCGAAGGGCCTGTTCTGTGCTGTACTGTTCTATAGACCTGGACAATATCCAATTGGCAAGTTACATTCACGCCAAACAAGTACCAGGCAAGGACCATCTCCTACAAGAGAGGATCTAACCATCACCCCTCGACTTTCAATGGCATTACCATCGCTGAATCCACCACAATCAACATCCTGGGGGTTATCATTGATCAGAAACTGAACTGGACTAGCCACATGAATACTCTGGCTACCAGGGCAGGTCAAAGGCTAGGAATCCTACGGTGAGTAACTCACCTCCTGACCCCAAAGCCTGGTCACCATCTACAAATCACAAGTCCATGCACGGCAGCACGGTCGCGCAAGTGGATAGCACTGTGGCTTCACAGCGCCGGGGTCCCAGGTTTGATTCCCCGCTGCACGTTCTCCCCGTGTCTGCGTGGGTTTCCTCCGGGTGCTCCGGTTTCCTCCCACAGTCCAAAGACGTGCAGGTTAGGTGGATTGGCCATGCTATATTGCCCTTAGTATCCAAAAAAAGTTAGGAGGGGTTATTGGGTTACAGGGATAAAGCGGGTGAGGTCTTAAGTGGGTGGGTGCGGACTCAATGGGCCGAATGGCCTCCTTCTGCACTGTACGGTCTATGTTCTAAGTCAGTAGCGTAATGGAATACTCTCCACTTGCCTGGATGAGTGGAACTCTAACAACACTCAAGAAGTTTGGCACCGAGACTTCCGGTTTCGTAGGCGCGCAAGGCGGCCGCAGCGTGAAGAGCTCTCGCCGATGGCTGCGAGTCGTGGCGATTTCGGGGAAATCCCCGAGTTTCGATGTACCCCCCGACTACCGTCGGCCTTTGGGGCCGTCGCGAGCAGCCAGCGGGGCCGGTTTAAAAACCGGTGAAGGACCCCGCGCGGGTGTTGGGGCGGCGGGGGCTGAGGTCCTGGGCCCAGCACGGCGTCGGGGCCAGAGCAGCGGGAGCGGAGCTACGAGGAGGCCGAGGAGGCAGGCCCGAGTCCAGGACACCATGTAAGGGCAGTGTCCCACAACGGATGGCTCCCACCTAGAAGGAGGAAAGAAGGCTGGAACCTGGTCCCAGGGGAGTTCTGGATGAGTACAGAGGGGAAAGGAAGAGAGCTGGAAGATTTAAAGAAGTTTGGTGAAGTTTTTTTTTCCCTCCCCTTTGTCTTTAAAAAAAAGAATAATTCAGATTGATGAAGGACAGAAGGGTGGAGGGAGAGAGAGGAGAAAGAAAGTGAAAAACAATAAGCTGCTAAAGGATGCGAAAAGCAGCGTCAAAGAAAGGAGGAAACGCGGGGTCGCCGCTGAAGGAGAAGACGAATAAAAGTGGTGATAGGATGGCGGAAGCCGAACTGCAAAGTGGGACCGCACTATTTACGGTGGAGAAGATGACCGAGGTGATGGCGGGGGAGCTGGAAAAACAGTTTGCGAGGCACATGGAGGCCTGGAAAAAGGAGACAGCGGCCGCATTGAAGTCACTGGTGGAGGAGGCAATCGCCCCGATAATTGCCCCGGTGAGAGTAGCTGTGGCAAAGGCATTGGCCGAGGTGAGAGAGCAGGGCGAGAAGATGAAAAGGAAGCCATGTCACGACACAGCGACCAGGTCACCTCGATGGGAGGTGAGTTGCGGAGGGCTGTGGAGATTAATAGAGGTCTCCAAGCAAAGCTGGAAGACTTGGAAAACCGCTCAAGGCGGCACAATTTGAGAATTGTGGGCTTGCCCGAAGGGACAGAGGGCCCAAGGCCAACACAATACTTCGCTAAGAAGTTGGTGGAGCTGATGGAGGAGGGGGAGAGCCCCTCCCAGTGCGAGCTAGACCGAGCCCATCGGTCATTAAGGCCGAAGCCCAAAGTGAACGAGTTGCCAAGGGCAGTAATTATCTGCTTCCATAAGTTTTGCATGAAGGAGAAAGTGTTAAACTGGGCGAAGCAGAAGCGGGAGATACTATGGGATGGTACTACAGTCCGGATCTACCAGGACTTGACGGTGGAGTTGGCAAAAAGAGGAGCGGCGTTTGGGCGAGTGAAGGTGACGTTGTATAAGAAGGGGGTACGGTTTGGTATGGTGTACCCAGCGAGGTTGAGGGTAACGTACAACGGCAAAGACTTTTATTTTGAGACAGCGGATGCGACTGAGGCTTTCGTGAAGGCAGAAGGCTTGGGACAGACATGAAGAGCGGAGCTGGAAGAGAGACTGTAGACTGTGTTTGAACAGCCGGAAAATGTATAAATGTTAGAACTTTCTTTCTACGGATTTGTATTGTAATCTGCTTCTCTTTGTATTGTTATAGAGTTTAAGTTAATGGTGAGTTAATGGGCGCTCTGTGTTGCGACGGTTACATGTTATGTTAGTGAATTGTATGGGTTGGATTGTTGGGTTTGTTTTTTTTTTCTCTGGGACTGGGTGGAAGGGGATGATATGTCTTGGCGGGGGGGAGCCACCCGCACTAGCTAGCTAAAGTCAGTTAGCTAGTGACCGGAGGTGAGAGGAGAGGAGGGCTGCGGACATTGGAGCCTGGGTAGCAGGCGTCAATGGGCCTACGAGGTTGGACAGATCATGGCCGCGCTCGCTGGTCCTATCCGGGGGGAGGGGGGGGGCGAAGGCGTTGGCTGGGCTAATGGTGGAAATGGGAGGGGTGCACCCAAGGGAACGGGAGTACTCGTTTTTCTCAGTAGTCCATAAGGTATACTCGCGGATTGACTTTTTTGCGGTGGGGAAGGCTTTGCTGGCTGGAGTCAAGGGGTCGGAATACTCTGCAATTGCAGTGTCAGATCATGCTCCGCATTGGGTGGATATGGTACTGGAGAAGGGGGTAGCACAGAGGCCGGGGTGGAAACTGGATGTGGGGCTTTTGGGGAACCAAGTATTCTGTGAAAAAATTGAAAAGGTAATTAAGGAATATGTAAGATTCAACTGTATGGGCGAGGTGTCGAAGGCAGTCATCTGGGAGGCTCTAAAGGTGGTGGTGAGGGGTGAGGTAATTTTGTTTAAGGCCAGGGTGGACAAAGAGGAGAGGTTGGAGCGGCAGAGGCTAATAGATGAGATGTTGGAGGCAGATAGGAGTTATGCGGAGGCTGGGGACCCAGCGATGCTGGGAAAGAGGAAGGAACTACAGACGAGCTTTGACCGACTATCCACCAGGAAGGCGGTGCGCCAACTGAGGCGAGCGAGGGGTGCAGTTTATGAACATGGAGACAAGGCAGTATGTTAGCAGGTCAGCTCCGGAGGGAAGCAGTGGCAAGGGAAATTCTTCAGGTAAGGGATAGGGCCGGGAAGTTGGTGGTGGCTCCGGATCTGATTAACAAGGTTTTTGAGGAATTCTACGAGAGGTTGTACAGGTCAGAGCCACCCGGGGGAGACCGTGAGATGCTGGAATTTCTGGATGGGTTTGAGTACCCGAGGCTAGGGGAGGGAGACAGGGCTACATTAGAAGGAGCAATACTGTAGCAGGAGATAA
Organism: Scyliorhinus canicula; assembly: GCF_902713615.1. NCBI lineage: Eukaryota > Metazoa > Chordata > Chondrichthyes > Carcharhiniformes > Scyliorhinidae > Scyliorhinus > Scyliorhinus canicula. The sequence goes on from NC_052146.1 coordinate 63,323,738, forward strand.
AAGACGCGATTGGGAGGATGCAGTCGGGGAAGGTGGCAGGGCCGGATGGGTTTCCGGTGGAATATTATATAACATTTAAGGATAAGTTGGCACCCCTGATGGTGGGGATGTTTGACGAGGCGATAGTGAAGGGGGTGTTGCCGCAAACCTTGGGGCAGGCATCGATTTCACTGTTGCTTAAAAAGGATAAGGATCCGATGGATTGTAGGTCGTATCGGCCCATTTCACTTCTTAATGTGGACGCAAAGGTATTGGCAAAGGTACTGGCGGGTAGGCTGGAGGGGTGCCTCCCGAAGATGATAGGTGAGGATCAGACAGGGTTCGTGAAAGGGGGGCAGCTGTTTTCGAATATTAGGAGGGTCTTGAACGTCGTTATGGCACCGGCGGAAGGGAAGGAAACAGAGGTGGTTGTGGCATTGGACGCTGAGAAGGCGTTTGATCGGGTGGAATGGGGGTACCTGATGGCAGTGCTGGAACGGTTTGGGATTGGACCAAGATTTGTGAACTGAGTAAAGTTATAATATAAGGAGCCGAAGGCAAGTGTCCGCACAAACAATATCAGTTTGAGATACTTCTCTCTCCACCGTGGGACGAGGCAGGGATGTCCTATGTCCCCCCCCTGCTGTTTGCACTTGCGATTGAGCCATTGGCCATCGCATTAAGAAGTTCGGGAGCATGGAAAGGAATAGTGAGGGGGGGGGATAGAGCATAGGGTGTCCTTGTATGCTGACGACTTGCTGCTGTATGTGTCGGAGCCGAGTGCGTCGATAGGGGGAATATTGGAGTTGCTGCAGGTATTTGGGTCTTTCTCTGGGTACAAGCTGAACCTGGACAAGAGTGAGTATTTTGTGGTGTCTCAGCCGGGGTTGGGGGCAGGGGTGGGGGAGCTGCCATTCCGTAGGGCAGGGACTCACTTTAGGTATTTGGGGGTGCAGGTTGCCCGGGGGTGGGGGAGGCTTCGCAGATACAACATCACTAGTTTGATTGGGAGAGTGAAAGCTGACCTGGCAAGGTGGGATGGTCTCCCTCTGTCACTGGCTGGCCGGGTACAGGCGGTTAAAATGAATGTGTTGCCGTGATTTCTGTTTACTTTTCAATGCCTACCGATTTTCCTGCCAAAGGCTTTTTTCAGGGAGATTGAGGGGAGGATTACCTCGTTTATATGGGGAGGGAAGGTGGCCAGAGTGAGGAAGGTGCTGCTACAGAGAGGAAGGCAGGCAGGGGGTTTGGGTCTCACGAACCTGATGTACTACTACTGGGCGGCGAATGTGGAGAAGGTGCGGAGCTGGGTCAGAGGGTTAATTCCCAGTCGGTCAGAATGGAGGAGAGTTCGTTCAGGGGGTCGGGGCTGAAGGCGCTAGCAACATCGCCGCCCCCGATAGCTCCGGGGAAATACTCAGAGAGTCCGGTAGTAACAGCTTCATTAAAAATCTGGAGGCAGTTTCGCCAGCACTTCAGGTTGGGGGCAGGGTCAAGGGAAATGCCGATCTGGGAGAACCACAGATTTGAGCCAGGGAGGTGGGATGGAAGCTTTCGGAAATGGGAAGAGAAGGGGATTAAGACACTAAGAGATTTGTTTCTTCGGGGTTGATTTGCAGGATTGAGGGAGCTGGAAGCGAAGTATGGGCTTGAGCAGGGAGAAGTGTTTAGGTATATGCAAGTTCAGGACTTTGCCAGGAAGGAGATACAGAGCTTCCCGTTGGAACCGGCCTCCACGTTGCTGGAGGAGGTGCTGGCAGCAAGTGGACTGGTGAAGGGGGTAGTGTCAGCTGTGTACGGAGCTATGTTGGAAAAGGATAAGGCACCACTGGAGGGGATCAAAGCAAAGTGGGAGGAAGAATTGGGAGAGGTTTTGGAGGAGGGGTTGTGGTGTGAGGTGCTCCGGAGAGCAAATGCCTCCACCTCGTGTGCGAGGTTGGAGCTGATACAGCTGAAGGTGGTGTACAGGGCACACCTCACGAGGGAGAGGATGAGCCGATTCTTTGAAGGGGTAGAAGATGTGTGTGAGCATTGTGGGGGGGTGGGCCCGCTAATCACGTTCATATGTTTTGGTGCTGTCCAAAGCTTGGGAAGTACTGGAAGGAGGTGTTTAGGATAATTTCCACGGTGGTGCACGTGAAGCTGGACCCGGGTTCCCGGGAGGCCATATTGGGGTGTCTGACCAGCCAGGGTTGGAAACGGGTGCGGAGGCAGATATCATAGCCTTCGCCTCGTTGATCGCCCAAAGGTGGATCCTGCTGGGATGGAGAGCGGCCTCGCCACCCTGTGCCCTGGCGTGGCGAGAGGACCTGTTGGAATACTTGACCCTTGACAAGGTTAAGTTCGAACTGAGGGGAAGCTCGGAGGGGTTCTACAAGTCATGGGCACTATTTATTATGCACTTTCAAGAACTGGATAACATCGAACATCAGTTGGGGGGGGGGTGGGGGGGAGGGTGGGTGGGGTGCGGGGGGAGGGGGGCTGTGTATGTTGAAGATGGCTATGGGTAATCCCTGATTCCTTTTTTTATTTGTCATTTGTTTATGTTAACATGCGGGCTGATCTCTGGGCATGGTGGGAGCATGGGGTCATTGTTACTGTTATGGGGTTTGAGATATTTGTTGTTGGTTATTGATTGTTGTTGGGCGTAAATTCGGGAGAAAAATTGTGAAAAAGGAGGAGAATAAAAATATTTTTTTTTAAAAAGAAGCTTGGCACCATCCAGGACAAAGCAGCCCACTTGATTGCTCTCCCTTCCACAAATATTCAACCCCTCCACCATCGATGAACAGTGGCAGCCGTGTGTACCATCTACAAGATGTACTGCAGTAACTCACCAAGGTTCCTTAGACAACCACTACCATCTAGAAGGACAAGAGCAGCAGATACCTGGGAACCCCACCATCTGGACGTTCCTCTCCAAGTCACTCACCACCCTGACTCAGAAATATATCGCTGCTCCTTCACTGTTGCTGGGGCAACATCCTGGAACTCCCTCCCTACCAGCACAGTAAGTGTACCTACACCTCAAGGACTGCAGTAGTTCAAGGAGGCAACTCACCACCACCTTCTGTTGCTTTGGAAAGGTTCTGTTGGTTTGGAGTGAAAATCGCAGAATTCAGTGTTTCGAGCACTTGGGTGTCTCCATTCACATTTTGGGCTGGATTCACTGTGATTCACGGCCACAGATTTCCCGGCGGTGTGGGGATGCCCACAATGAGAAACCCTATTGGCCGACTGCCGGGATAGAGAATCCTGCTGCCGGCGGGAGCACGCTGCCCCAGATTCTGAATTCTCCCACTGTGTACCCAAACATGTGCCGGAGTGTGGCGACGAGGGGCTTTTCACAGTAACTTCATTGCAGTGTTAATGTAAGCCTACTTGTGACACTAATAAAGATTAATTTTTTAAAATAAAATGGGTGCGGCAGGACGAAGGATCCCGCCCCGTGTGTTTCTCATTATCAACAATCCGTCCACTTCTTTACTTTGTTCTGTTCCTTCTGGAGGGATGTTAACGCCATTCATTCCTAGAGTGGATCCAGCTTTCTTTTCCCAAGGGATTCATAATGTTCTTCCTGGAAGTTGAGATTTCAACAATGGAACTTCAATTTCCACTTTTTATATAATAATTTCAGCCAAATAATAGTTTACTCTTACTTTCCAATTATTTTTCAAGCGTATTAATCTTTTCTTTCAAGTCATCAACTACAGTGGTGCGTTCAGTTGTCTTTGTTTGAGTTAATCAGTGGAATCTTTATAAAAGCTTAACAACTTCAGCTAGGCATTCAATTTCTTTTTTTTAATAAACATTTTATTGAGGTTTTTGGGATTTTGTAACAATAACAGGAGAAACAGTGTACATACAAATATAAACATAGTGCAAAGGTTGTCTTCCTCCCTCACAGGTGCCACCTTTCTTTCACACTAATCTAAACTACTCCCTCCCGCCGCTCTCTGCTGAGTTAATTTTCTCTAAAGAAGTCGACGAACGGCTGCCCCCTCCGGACGGACCCTAACATTGACCCTCTCAGGGCGAACTTGATTTTCTCCAGACAGAGAAAGCTAGCCATATCGATTAGCCAGGTCTCCGATTTTAGGGGCTTTGAGTCCCTCCAAGCTAATAGTATTCATCTCTGGGCTACCAGGAAGGCAAAGGCCAGAATGTCTGCCTCTTTCTTCTCCTGGATTCCCGGATCCTCCGACACCCCGAAAATCGCCACCTCTGGACTCGGTGCCACCCTTGTTTTTAACACCTTGGATATGACATCCGCAAACCCCTGCCAGAATCCCTTAAGCTTCAGGTATGCCCAGAACATATCAACATGGTTTGCTGGTCCTCCCGCACACCTTGCACACCTAGTCTTCTGAATAAAGAACAAAGAAATGTACAGCACAGGAACAGGCCCTTCGGCCCTCCAAGCCTGTGCCGACCATGCTGCCCGTCTAAACTAAAATCTTCTACACTTCCTGGGTCCGTATCCCTCTATTCCCATCCTATTCATGTATTTGTCAAGATGCCCCTTAAATGTCACTATCGTCCCTCCTTCCACCACCTCCTCCGGCAGCGAGTTCCAGGCTCCCACTACCCTCTGTGTAAAAAAACTTGCCTTGTACATCTCCTCTAAACCTTGCCCCTCGCACCTTAAACCTATGTTCCCTAGTAATTGACCCCTCTACCCTGGGAAAAAGTCTCTGACTATCCACTCTGTCTATGCCCCTCATAATTTTGTAGACCTCTATCAGGTCGCCCCTCAACCTCCGTTGTTCCAGTGAGAACAAACCGAGTTTATTCAACCCCTCCTCATAGCTAATGCCAAATTCTATCCCAAAGAACCTGCTCATCCAGTCCACTGTCATGTGGGCCAGGTGAACGACCTTGAATTGTATCAGGCTGAGCCTGGCACATGTTGTGGACGTGTTGACTCTACTCATACTCTACGCATCTGCCCAGAGACCTTCGTCTATCTCTCCTCCTAACTCCTCTTCCCATTTGTGTTTCAGCTCCTCAATCTGCGTTTCCTCTGACCCCATCAGTTCTTCATCGATGTCCAAAACCCTCCCCTCTCCCACCCACACTCTGGAAACTACCCTGGCCTGTATCCCTCTTGGTGGTTGGAGCGGGAAGGTTGAGACCTGCCTGCGTAGGAAGTCCCGCGCCTGCAGGCACCTAAACTCATTCCCTCCCGTCAATTCAAATTTCTCCTCCAACTCCCTCAGGCTGGGATCAGGCTGGCTGATCTGTTGCAACTTCAACCCCATATTCCTGCCTACCCCGATAACCTTTCACCCCCTAGTTAATCAAGAATCTATCCTGTTCTGCCTTTAAAATGTTCAAAGACTCCGCTTTCACAGCCTTTTGAGGGAGGGAGTTCCAGAGACTGTCAACCCTCAGAGAAATATTTTCCCCTAATTTCTGTCTTAAATGAGCAACCCCCTGGGCGAGATCTACCCAAATGGGAACAGAGTCCAGTAGCCAGCACATGTAGCCGGGTGTTTCCCGGAGCTCGCAGCCCATTCAGGTAGGTATGGAGCCGCAGTGGGGAACACCCTGCCGCACTTAGTGTCGTTTTCTGTACTGAAGAGGTCCACTCGCCAGACCTCCTCAGTGCAGGAGGCTTCCAGATATTTCAAATCCACAATGTGACCCCCAAACCCCCCCCCCCCCCCCCCCCCAATGGAACCATCAATTCACGAGATGCGTGCTTTCAGATATGAACAGTGGTTTTAATCTACTTACTTCAGAGCCAGCCTGTTACCCGTTGAACTCTCGATGAACCCAGGCTGGCTCTGGACACGGTTATTTATACAGCAATCTAGGGGGAGGAGTCATGGGCTGAGCCAAGGGTGGAGCCCTGTACAAACTCCTGAGCATTCCCAGAGCTACTCCCCCTAGTGGTCGGATAATGCTACTGCGCTTACAATAGTATTGGTAAATACAGTGTGAATTACTAAGTGACATTCACCACACCCCCCAAAAGCCCCATCTCACCTTTAAGGGGGATCCTCAAACCTCCCCGCACAACCCTGCACCAATGCAGGGCAACCCCAGGACCAATATGCAGCACGGGGAACATGCCAGCTTGGCATTGCCAGCCTGGCACCCTGGCAGTGCCCCTGTCAACTGGCAGTGCCACCTGGGGACCTTGGAAGTGCCGCTCTATCTGGTCCCCATTGTGAAGACCAGCACTGAATGGCACTCGCCCAAGATCTCCAAGGCAAGGGGGTTAGATCACATCACCTTAGATTGTGAGACTGCATATTAGAATGAGACTAGCTCAGTCGAGTGAACAGATTTGCTAAAAAGTGATCACGCCCACAATGGGCAGGATTCACATCGCAACATCTTGTGATGTCTTGTTACATCTCGCGAGGCATGGCGAGCCGCACAGATCCCGGAAGAGGGATCACCCGGCATTTACCGGCCGTGCCGTACTGACTTTTGGGTGCAAAGTGGCCGGTAGCTCATTTATTTTTAAACTGTGACCCCCAAGTTCTAGATTCTCCAACAAAAGGAAACATTGTCTCCACATGAACCCTGTCAATACCCCTTAGGATCTGAAAGGTTTTGATCAAGTCACCTCTTACTCTTCTGAACTCTAGTGGATACAAAACCTAACCTCTCCAACCTTTCCTCATTAAACAACTGCCCACTCCTGGTATTAGTCTATTAAACCTCTCTGAACTAATTTGAATGCACTTACATCGTTCCTGAAATAAGGAGACCAATGCTGAAGGCAGTACTCCAAATGTGATCTCACCATTGCCCTGTACAACTGAAACATAACCTCCCTTTTGTAATCAATTGCCCTCACCACAAACAATAACATTTTATTAGCTTTGCTAATTACTTGCTGAACTTGTATACTAGATTTTGAGATTCATCCACTCGGACGCCCAGATCCCTCTGCACCTCAAAGTTCTGCAATCCCTTTCAGCCAAAATGGACAATTTCATATTTTCCCACGTTATGCCCCATTTGCCAGATTTTTGCCCACTCACTTAACTTATCTATGTCCTTTCGTAGCCTCTTTAAATCTCCTTTGCAATCCACTTTCTTACCTGTCTTCATGTCACCAGCAAATTTAGCAACCATACCTTCAGTCCCTTCATCCAAGTTATTTACATAAATTGTAAAACATTGAGGTCCCAACACTGTTCCCTGTGGCAGTCCGCTCGCTACATCCTGCCAACCAGAAAATGACCCTGGTTCAATTTTAAATATGGCCTGGAATTCAGCAACCATTGGTATTCTCTTTTCCCTCTGGCAGTGCATCCCAGTACGTGGACTTCCCGATGGCGTGGCGTGGGGTGGTTTCAATGGGAAATCCCAATGAAAAGAGGGGGGAAGACAGAAGCCCAGCACCCGCGAACGGCGCTTCACCGAGAAGCACACGGCTGGGGGTCTGGAGAATCCCGCCCAAGGTTTAGATAATGCCGTTGTTTGAAGCAAACTATTGAATCAGGTGCCTGTTGGGAGCAATTCTTTTAAAAATATGAATGCCATGATTGTGATGAATGGAGAGCTTCAGTCTGAATTTTAATCATATATTTCAGAACATTTGTATAGAAAATGAACAGTATCTTTAAATAACGCTTACAGTCCTAACATACAAGAACACCAGAAATAGAGAGACAAACTGTTAGCTGTGGATAAGAATGTGTCAGTGAGCTGACTTTTAACTGCAACTTATTTCCCTTGGTTTTGTGATGATCAATTATATGAAATGAGTAACTAATGGGTTTAAATCTGAGAGCCGGCCCCTTTGATGATTTCAATAGTTGCTTCTGGAAATATTTCTCGCCCTCATTTGCACAATAATTAGTCCATGGAATCAGAGTGATCGCCTCACCAAACACCTTTTGCAGAATTCATAGGCATGACATCTCCTTTATTAATATGCCTGAAACAACTCTTCTGTTAATGGGTAAAACGACAGAAGATCAGTGGGAGGCGTTCAAAAAAAGAAGTTAACATGATACAGAACTGATTTATATTCTTAAGGGGCACAAGCTCTATTTGTCCAAAAATAAAATGGCCACCGATAATCAACGAGGTAAGAAACGTCAGATTAAAAGAAAGAGCTCTCAAAAATGCTAAATCCTGGAAAATGGGAATAATATGAAGCATAGAAACATAGAAAATAGGAGCAGGAGGAGGCCATTTGGCCCTTCAGGCCTGTTCTGCCATTCATTATGATCATGACTGAGCATCAAACCCAGCAACCGGTTCCTGCTTTCCCTCCAAATCCTTTCAGCCCCAAGAGCTGCATCTAACTCCTTCCTGAAAATATACAAGCCGGAATTTTCCAGCCTTTGGGATTCTCTGTTGCCGCTGGTAGAGCACCCCCGCCCATGGGTTTCCCGGCGGTGTGGTGTGGCTTCAATGGGAAATCTCATTGAGAAGTGGAGGGAAAATACGATCCCATCGTCAGTGAGCAGCGCGCCGCAGAGAAACACGCGACTGGGTGAGCAAAGAATCCAGCCCACAATGCTTTGGCCTCAACTGTTTTCTGTGGTAGGGAATTCCACAGGCTCACCAGTGATGGGTGAAGAAATTCCTCCTCATCTCAGTCCTAAGTGGTTTACCCCATATCCTTAGACTCACCCTGCATTGGGAATACCCTTCCTGCATCTACCCTGTGTTACTATCCCCTTGCCTCGTACACGGTAAATTCCAACCCCACTTGACCCAGAGTGGCATCACAATTGAAATTAATAAATAATTCTTCGAAAAACACTTGAAGTCTTTGGTCCTTAGCTGCCAAATAACTATAGTCACCAGGTTTGTAAATTTAAATGCAATTAATTATATTAATATCAATAACTATGATTAAATAGAACATAGACATAGAACATACCGTGCAAAAGGACACATCCACCTTATCCCCCTAACCGAATAATCCCTCCTAACCTTTTTTGGACACTAAGGGCAATTTAGCATGGCCAATCCACCTAACCTGCACATCTTTGGACTGTGTGAGGAACCCGGAGCACCCGGAGGAAACCCACGCAGACACGGGAAGAATGTGAAGGACAATTTAGCATGGCCAATCCATCTAACCTGCACATCTTTTGACTGTGGGAGGAAACCGGAGCACCTGGAGGAAACCCAGGCAGACACGGGGAGAACTGCAGACTCCGCACAGCCAATGACCAGCAGGGACTCGAACCAGGGATCCTGAAGCTGTGAAGCCACAGTGCTAACCACTATGCTTATACAACTGGTTAACTATTAGCTAACTCTTAACCCCCCCCCCCCCCCACCACTTAAACTTGCCCCATCCTCTACACACACTCACAAGACAGACAAACACAGAGGGGAAAAGAGGGGTGTAAAATAATAAGTAAAAGGACAAGAGTCTTTGTTTCAGATGGTGGTCTTCTAGCACAACTTCCTTCAATTCTAGGCTTTCAGTTTGAGGTTCCTGTCTTCAGTCTGTAGTGATTTTAACTGTAGATTCATTCAGGTCTCTCTATAGCTATTCAGCTTTTCTGGAGAAAGAGAGAGAGAGCAGCTTCTTTCCTCTGAGCATCAAGACTCCAACTGTCCTTCCCTTGGTTCTCTGAAGATTATCCCACTGGGGGAAGGATCAATCACCGCCTGTTACCGGGCAGAGTACGATCTTTTGGCCAATACATTGGCCACTAGCCATCCAATCGAACCGAGTCCCACCGATATATCAGGTGTAGAAAATTGAGTTCTGCTGTCTGAAGGCTAGCAAGTGTTCTCATTTGCAGCTTTTGAGTTCCCCACTTCCCCTGCTCTACTTAAAGATATTTGTCCATGAGGCATTCATGGATCAAAATGAGAACAGCAAAGCCAAAGAAATGAGAAATAAGGAATCAACAGGAAGGACCCTTATACCTGTCGCGTTCTGTTAGAATTTTCTATGTTTCTATTAGTTTCCTCATTCTTCTAAACTCCAACGAATATAATTCTAACCGACTCAATCTCTCCTCATATGTCAGCCCCACCACCTTAGGGATCAGTCTGGTAAAACTCCACTGCACGCCCTCTATAGCAAGAACATCCTTCTTCGGATCAGGAGAACAAAGCTGTACGCAATATTCCAGCTGTGGCCTATTGTGATCCCAGACCAGACCCAACAGTGACTAGGATACTGAACTGAAACCACAACATTTTAGTTCATTTGAAAGGCTGTGTGGAAAGAATGATTCACTCCATTGTATGAAGTAATAGGGCTCTGGTATTTTAAAAACATAACATTATTATAACTACAATAATAAACTTTTTAAACTTCACACCCAAAAAGAACAGCTTACAATTACCCCTCAAACGCTACTACTCAATTTCCCATTAAACAACAAGAAAACGAACACACAGCTTTCAATCTACCTTACCGTGGGAGAATTGTGGACTCAGTGTCAGGCAAATCAGAATTCAATTCCTCTCTCCAAAGTTTCCTCTCTGTTGCTTTCAAAATATCTATCTGCCTTCCTTGGCCGTTTTGCCCCAGTTTTTCTGGCATATAACGTCACCGTTCCCATGCCGGCGTGGCGACATAGCCCTAGAATCGGAGAATCCAACCCATGATCTCTGCAGGCTGCAAAGCACATTAACTCCCCAGGGATTTCCCCAGTCAATCCACTGACCATTAGTCCAGACTGAAAAATACATTCCTTGTCAATTTCACCTTCTGGCTGCTAAAAACACCCAGGCCCTGAAAACAGAATTATTTTTTTTTAAATGACCATTGCAGCCAAACACACTCTAATCTCAAGCTTTTAACTCTTAAATCGTCCAATACTTAGAACCAAATATTCTTAAAGTCTTCCAGATCTCACCAAGGCCCTACATAATTTCAGTAAGAGATCCCTACTCTATACTTGAACACTCTCGCAATGAAGACCGTAAACAAGAATACTTCTTAGACACCCCGGAGGAGGTGGATAAGTTTCTTCAGGACGAAGGGATTGGGAATTTGTAAATATGTTAAATTGTTAAAATGTTACAATGTTCTTGCTCTGAATTGTTGGGGATTGTGTTATTAGTTTGATTGTCCAACACTATGTTCCTCTATCCATTACTCTCCTCTCTGTTTTCTTCTTCATTCTAATGAGGCGGGTCTGGTGCTCATGAGCTGGGGGGATGGGGAGGATGGGAGGGGGCTATCTACCTACTCGGGAACTTTCCTTTTTATTTGTCTGGGATCGGTTATAGGTGTGCTGGCGGGTCAGGATTAGGGTTGTGGACTTCGTGCGGGAGCCACCATGCTGGTGTGTAAACCAGTAAACGTAAGAGATATGGGGGACAAAATGTGAGGAGGGTAGGGTTTTGTATATTTCTTTCTGTCAGTTTAACTTGAGAGTGGGGAGGGTGGAATTTGGGAGGGGGGAGGTGCGATAGCTGACGGTTTGAGTTTTATTAAGGGGCTGCGATGTGGGAGTCGATGGCAGCGGAAGCCTGGCGGCGGCCTCTTTAGGTGCGGCTAGAGGACCTGGGGGGTTTGGCTCAAGCAGAAATATGGCTGGATGTCGGTGGGGGGGGGGGGGGGGGGGGGGGAGGTGGTGCCCCCTCACTCGATTGGTAGCTTGGAATGTTCGAGGCCTGAATGGCCCTGTTAAAAAGTTGTGTATATTTGCTCATCTGAAGATCCTGGGAGCGGACTTGATGTTTCTTCAGACTCATTTGAAGGTGGCAGACCAGACAAGACTGAGAAGAGGATGGGTTGGCCAGGTGTATCACTCTGGTCTGGATATGAAGGCGAGGGGGGTGGCCGTGGTAATCAGTAGAAGGGTGTCTCTTTCAATGAGGAGGTTCATTGCTGACCCGAGTGATAGATTTGTGTTGGTGAGTGGTCGGTTGGAGGGCTCCCCAGTGGTACTGTGCAATATATATGCCCCAAACTGGGACAAAGTGGACTTTGTGAGGCGGATTCTGTCCCTGATCTCCGCACAGACAGTGACCCAGCAGGGAATCGAACCTGGGACCCTGGCGCTTTGAAGCCACAGTGCTATCCACTTGTGCTACTGTGCTACCCAAAGTACTGTTGAGGGAGCGTCAGAGGCTCCAGATGGAGTTTAATTTGGTCACCTCAGAGGAGGCGGTCAGACAGCTGCGCAGAGCCGGGGGTTCTTTTACGAACATGGGGAGACGTCTGGTAGGATGCTCGCCCATCAACTAAGGAAGCAGACGGCTGCCAGGGTAATAGGTAGACTTAGGTGCGAGGGGAAAGAGGTGATCACAGACCCAGCAGGGATTTTCTATCAAAGGCTATACCAACCTGGGGCTGGTTTAGCTCACTGGGCTAAATCACTGGCTTTTAAAGCAGACCAAGGCAGGCCAGCAGCACGGTTCAATTCCTGCACCAGCCTCCCCAAACAGGCACCGGAATGTGGCGACTAGGGGCTTTTCACAGCAACTTCATTGAAGCCGATTTGTGACAATAAGCGATTTCAATTCATTTAATTTTCAACCAGAACCGCCATCGGGGGATGAATTGAGACCCAGATTCCGAGATGGGTATCCCTTTTTGCATTTCAGAACCTCCCAACCTTTCTGCCCAAATCCTTTTTCAGAAAGATTGATAGGCTTGCCCTGGGCTTTGTGATGGCGGGGATGGGACCCTATATTGAAAGAGTTTGTCTGGAGAGGGGTAGACGAGGGGTGGCCTGGCCCATCCCAATTTTCGATGTTACTGGGCTGCTAATATTGTAATGGTCCGAAGATGGTTTTTGGACCAGGGGTCGGAATGGTGCAGACTGGAGGAGGCCTCGTGTGGAGAGACTTCCTTAAGGACATTGGTTTGGCTCCCAGTTTGGCTCCCCTTCCTTTTCCGCCGGGTAGGTATTCATCAAACTCAGTGGTGGTTTCCACTTTGAGGGTTTGAAACCAGTGCCGGCTACATTTTGGCCTGGAGGGTATGTACAGGAAGGCTCCGATTCACGGTGACCACAGATTCATCCCAGCGAGCTTGGATGCCAGGTTTAAGGAATGGGACCGCTTGGGGATCAAATGCTTTGAGGACCTATTCTTGGGAAGGATATTTGCGGACCTAACTGAGCTGATGGAGGATTATCAAATGCCCAGTGGTAATGAATTTAGGTACCTCCAGATAAGGGCCCCAAGCCTCACTTTGTATTGAGTAGATCTTTCTGTTTTATCACCCTTTGTTGTTCTACCTAAAGGGTGGGTGAAAAGGAACTTGCAGAGATATTAAAATCAACACAACCATATTTTGCAATAGATTAGAAGAAAAAAGGAGTCACAGTGGTTAGCACTGGGACTGCGGCACTGAGGACCTGGGTTCAAATTGGGTTCGAATGCGGTGCCACGCCGCCCCGACGCCGGCATGCGGTTCTCCGAGGCGCGGAGAATCGGCGCCATTTGCGCCAACGTGTTTGGCGCGGCGCCGGTCGTGGGCCGTTGTCCACGGCTGGGCCGCCGATTCTCCGGCCCGAATGGGCCGAGCGGCCGCGTGGATACGGCAGAGTCCCGCCGCCGCTGCCGTTCACCCCTGGTCGCTGCCGGTGGGAGCTCTGCGTGAAGGGTCGGGGGGGGCGACCTGTGGGGTGGGGAAAAGTGCTCCTTCACCGGGGGGCGGGGCCTCCGATGGGTGCTCCCCGATCGGCGGGCCGGTCTCTCCCCCCCCCCGGGTCTACTTTGTTCCACTTCCGGCCCCAGAACCCTTGCGCCATGTTGCGTCGGGGCCGGAGTGTTCCGTGAATCTACCGCGCATGCGTCAGTTGGCACTTCGCCACTGCACATGCGTGGGTTGGAGCCGCCCCCAGAATGTAAGGAAGTAAGGCTGGAGCGGCATGAACCACTTCAGCGCCGTGCTGGCCCCCTATAGAAATACCTACTGCCCGCGCCCGTTTCGCGCCGTTGTGAAACGCGATGGTGTTCACAACGGCGTGGACACTTAGTCCCGCAATCGGTGAATTGCCCCCATGTTACAGAGCCATTGAGCTGAATTTTACACTCTGCCGCTGGTGGTTTTGGAGTTGGAGGGTCTGGGTGAGTCTCAGCTGGCCTGCCCTTGCCCAACTGAGGACTTAATGTGGGAAATTAAAGGGTCGTTTCCTGCCAGGCCTCAATCGTAAGGTTGGTGGGAGGGGTTCAGGGGCAGGGGTAAATCCAGAAAGTCACCCTGATCAAGCCTCGGATGAAAAGGGGGAGGACTCCTTTCCATATCGAGCGCAACCCCTTCCCCCACTGCCCCCTGGAGGCTTTCTCTCTCTCCTGCCCCTGACATCTCTATCAAGTCCCTCACCCTCTTCCAGCCTCATTTCTCCAACCTGTCATGAGAGCACTTACACTTAGCTGGTCCTGAAACCTGGAGGTTTAGGATATGGGGACTGTTTGTAGTGCGAATCCTGGCAGTCGCACTGCTAGGACTACTGAACTGCAAACCAATTGGATTGGCCAGCAGCTTTCAGTGAAGGGACGTATTGCTCAGTAAGGGGCGCATGTCCCAGGGAGCATTAAGTGGCTGCGTGGCAGCTGATATCGCTGGGGGCTTGCTCCCCACTGACACTGGGTGGGCATCTGTAAAATCATACCTATTAATAAGATTAAGTGACTGGGAAAAAAACTGTTGTAACTGGATTTCAATGTAGTCAAAGGAGAGGTCATCCATTTTGGATCTAAAAAGGATAGAACAAGTTGTTTTTAAATGGTGTGTGGTAGTCACCACTGTTGTATATAGTGCACGTATGAGATGTAATACGGTAAGGCCCCTATACTACAGGTACGGGGGTAGATCCCTGCCTGCTGGCTCCGCCCAGTAGGCGGAGTATAAATGTGTGTGCTCACCGAGCTGCAGCCATTTCGTCAGCCGCTGTAGGAGGCCACACATCTCTGTGTAATAAAGCCTCGATTACACTCTACTCTCGTCTCGTCATAATTGATAATGCATCAATTTATTAAGCAGAGATTTTACAGCGATGGACCTTCGCATCAAGCCAGATCGCCTGCAGCTGCACCCTGAATCAGACAACGCCACGTCAGCCTTCGAACACTGGCTAGCTTGCTTTGAAGCCGACATCACATCAGCCACAGAAGCACCCTCAGAAGCACAGAAACTACAGATCCTGTATACACGGTTGAGCTCCGATATCTTTCCTCTTATCCGGGACGCGCCCAACTGCGCTGAGGTCATGGTGCTTTTGAAAGAGAACTACACACGGCCGATCAACAAACTCTACGCCAGGCACCTCCTGTCCATGCGGCATCAACTCCCCGGTGAGTCTGTGGAAGATTTCTGGCGTGCCCTGCACGCCCTGGTGAGGGACTGCGATTGCCAGGCCGTTTCGGCCGTTGAACATTCCAAACTCCTAATCAGGGACGCTGTCGTTACGGGCATAGGGTCGGCATAAATCCGCCAGCGTCTCTTGGAAGGGGGTACGCTCGACTTCGCGGTGATCAAGAAATTTGTGACCTCGCTAACGGTAGCCTCCCGTAATGTGCAAGCGTACGCCCCCGACCGCACGGCGACCCCCTCCTGGACATCGTGGACCCCTTCAGTGACCGCCCCCAGCCAACCCCAAGCCTGCGCCTCTCGACAGCCAGCCAACCCCGGGGGGCCCAAGTGCTACTTCTGCGGGCAGACAAAGCACCC
Organism: Scyliorhinus canicula; assembly: GCF_902713615.1. Lineage (NCBI taxonomy): Eukaryota > Metazoa > Chordata > Chondrichthyes > Carcharhiniformes > Scyliorhinidae > Scyliorhinus > Scyliorhinus canicula. The sequence continues at coordinate 63,339,300 of NC_052146.1, forward strand.
CCGGCAGCGCTGCCCGGCGCGTAGCGCACTCTGCAAGGCCTACGGGAAGAAAGGACATTTCGCTGCGGTGTGCCAGGCCCGGTCAATCGCCGCTGTAACCAGGCCCATTGTTCCTGCCCCCCCATGTGCGACCCGTGGGCGCCGCCATTTTCTCCCCCGCAACCCACGTGCGGTCTGTGGACGTCGTCAACTTCCCCTCCTCAGACCTCGTGCAGCCCGTGGGCGCCGCCATCTTCCCCCCATCAGACCTCGTGCAGACCACCAATCGGTACACGCAGCTCGACGTGTACCCCCTCCCACGCATATCTGATATGGTCAATCGGATTGCCCAGTAGGGTCTTTTCTACAGTGGACCTGAAATCTGCCTACCACCAAATGCCCATCCGCAAGGCGGAAAGTCAATATACGGCCTTCGAAGCAGACGGCCGCCTTTACCACTTCCTTAGGCTCCCCTTTGGCATCACTAACGGGGTCTCGGTCGTCCAACGGGAGATGGACCGAATAGTTGACCGGTACGGGCTGAGGGCCACCTTCCCGTACCTGGATAACATCACCATCTGCGGCCACGACCAGCAGGACCACGACGCTAACCTTTCCAAATTCCTCCACACCACCAAACTCCTCAACCTTACATACAACAAGGAGAAGTGCCTGTTCAGCACCAACCACTTAGCCATCCTCAGCTATGTGGTGCAAAATGCTGTTCTAGGGCCTGATCCCGACCGCATGCACCCCCTCATGGAACTCCCCCTCCCCCACTGCCCCAAGGCCCTCAAACGATGCCTGGGGTTCTTCTCATACTATGCCCAGTGGGTCCCTAATTATGCGGACAAGGCCCGCCCACTCATTCACTCCACCGTTTTCCCACTGACGGCTGAGGCTCACCAGGCCTTCATCCATATCTCGGCCGACATCGCCAAGGCCGCGATGCACACGGTCGACGAGACCCTCCCCTTTCAAGTAGAGAGCGATGCATCAGACGTCGCTCTAGCCGCCACCCTCAACCAGGCAGGCAGACCCGTGGCATTCTTTTCTCGCATCCTCCATTCCTCTGAAATTAGGCACTCCTCCGTCTACAAGGAGGCCCAACCCATCATAGAAGCTGTGCGGCATTGGAGGCATTACCTGGCCGGCAGGAGATACACTCTCCTCATTGACCAACGGTCGGTTGCCTTCATGTTCAATAACACACAGCGGGGCAAGATCAAAAATTATAAAATCTTGAGGTGGAGGATCGAACCCTCCACCTACAATTACGAGATTTTGTATCGCCCCGGTAAAGCTCAATGAGCCCCCCCCGATGCCCTATCCCGAGGTACATGTGCCAGCGCACAAGTGGACCGACTCCGGGCCCTACACGATGTCTCTGTCACCCAGGGGTCACCCGGATATTTCACTTCATGAAGGCCCGCAACGTACCCTACTCCATCGCGGAAGTCAGGGCGGTCACCAAAGACTGCCAGGTCTGCAAACCGCACTTCTACCACCCAGACCGGGCGCACTTGGTGAAGGTCTCCCGTCCCTTTGAACGCCTCAGCATGCACTTCAAAGGGCCCCTCCCCTCGTCCGTCCGAAACACGTACTTCCTTAACGTGGTCGACGAATACTCCAGATTCCCCTTCGCCATTCCATGCCCCGATATGACGTCTGCCCTCAAGGCCCTCAATAGCATCTTCACTCTGTTCGGCTACCCCGTTTACGTCCACAGCGACATGGGATCCTCCTTTATGAGTGGTGAACTGTGTCAGTTCCTGCTCAGCAAGTGCATTGCCTCGAGTAGGACGAGCAGCTACAACCCCCGGGGAAACAGGCAGGTGGCGAGGGAGAACGGGACGATCTGGAAGGCCGTCCTTCTGGCCCTGCTGTCTAAAGGTCTCCCGGTCTCCAGCTGGCAGGAAGTCTTCCCCGACGCCCTTCACTCCATTCGATCGCTACTTTGAACTGCGACTAATGCAACCCCCCATGAATGTCTCCTTGCCTTCCCTAGGAAGTCCACCTCCGGGGTTTCGCTCCCAACGTGGCTGGCAGCTCCAGGACCGTTCTCCGTAAACACGTGCGGTTCCACAAGGCGGACCTGTTGGTCAAGAGGGTACAGCTACTCCATGCAAACTCGCAGTACACCTGTGGCGTACCCCGACGGCCGCCAAGACACAGTCTCCCTTAGGGACCTGGCACCAGCTGGGTCCCCACCCCCCCCCAACTGCCCCGTCGCCACCCATTCCCCCCCAAACGCACCTCCCCACAGCCCCCATTCCAGGACGATCCGTCCTCCCATTGGTTCCATCCAGGGATGAAGATGAGGTCTACACGCTCCCGGAATCCCGGCGACCACACCGGCGCCAGCATCGCCACCGGGACTGCGGCGCTCACAACGGAGGAACAAGGCAGCCGACCGGCTGAATTTGTGAACTTTTACAGAACTGTACACTTTTAAAAATGCTCAATTACATGTAAATAGTTGTCCACCACCCCCGCCGGCCTCTTTTTTAACAGGGGGTGAATGTGGTAGCACTGTTATATATAGTCCACGTATGAGATGTAATACGGTAAGGCTCCTGTGCTACAGGTACGGGGGTAGATCCCTGCCTGCTGGCTCCGCCCAGTAGGCGAAGTATAAATGTGTGTGCTCACCGAGCTGCAGCCATTTCGTCAGCAGCTGCAGGAGGCTACACATCTCTGTGTAATAAAGCCTCGATTACACTTTACTCTCGTCTCGACGTAATTGATAGTGCATCATGGTGAAAAACTAGAAAGAGTGGAGGTACAAATGGACTTGGGGGCCTGGGTTCACAGAGATTAAAGTGTCATGAACACATACAGAGTATAATTAAAAAGGCAAATGGAATGCTGGTCTTTATATCGAGTGGTCAAGAATTCTTTTACAAGTGGACAGAGGTTGTGCCTCAGGTAGTTAGGCGATTACTGGAGTAACTGTGACCGGTTCTGGGCACCATACATCAGGAAGGATAGGAGGGAACGCAGGGGAAATTTTCCCGGGATGCTGTCTGGACTCTAAGGGTTAAATTATGATGTCAGATTTAATAAAGTAGGGTTTTATTCCCTGGAATATAAAAAGTGAAGGGGAGGGCAGCACGGTGGCGCAGTGGGTTAGCCCTGCAGCCTCACGGCGCTGAGGTCCCAGGTTCGATCCTGGCTCTGGATAACTGTCCGTGTGGAGTTTGCACATTCTCCCCGTGTTTGCGTGGGTTTTGCCCCCACAACCCAAAGATGTGCAGGGTAGGTGGATTGAACACGCTAAATTGCCCCTTAATTGGAAAAAAATGAATTGGGTATTCTAAATTTATTTTTTAAAAAGGAGTGAATGAACCAATAATTCTTAGAAAAAATACCTGAAGCTTTGGCCCTTGGCTGCCCAATAATTACAGTCACCAGGTTTGTAAATGTAAACACAATTACTGTTTATTAATAACAAGAACTATGCTGAGGATGATGCTGGCTTCATGAGGCGATTGTTGGGCCGCATCCCGGACCTGGAGGCAGGGGGCCTGATCATGGGGGGAGATTTTAACACAGTGCTGGATCCCACACTGGACCGGTCCAGTTCAAGGACGGGTAGGAGACCGGCGGCGGCCAAAGTGCTGAGGGGATACATGGACCAGATGGGAGGAGTGGATCCCTGGAGGTTTGGGAGACCGAGAGCACGGGAGTATTCCTTTTTCTCTCATGTCCATAGGGTTTATTCCCGGATAGACTTTTTTGTCCAGAGCAGGGGATTGATTCCGAGGGTGCAGGATGCCGAGTACTCGGCCATAGCGATTTCGGACCATGCCCCGCACTGGGTTGATCTGGAGATGGGAGAGGCACGGGACCAGTGCCCGCTCTGGCGCCTGGATGTGGGGATGCTGGCAGAGGAAGAGGTGTGTAAGAGGGTTCGGAGAAGCATTGAGGGGTATCTGGATACCAATGATACGGGGGAGGTCCGGGTGGGGATGGTCTGGGAGGCTCTGAAAGCAGTGATCCGGGGGGAGCTGATCTCCATCCGGGCCCACAGGGAAAGGAGGGAGAGGAAGGAGAGGGAGAGACTGGTGGGAGAGCTCCTGGATGTGGACAGGAGATATGCGGAGGCACCGGAAGAAGGGTTGCTGGGAGAACGGCGCAGTTTGCAGGCCAAATTTGACTTGTTGACCACCAGAAAGGCGGAGACACAGTGAAGGAGGGCACAGGGTGCGGTATATGAGTATGGAGAGAAGGCGAGCAGGATGTTGGCGCATCAGCTCCTTAGGCGAGATGCGGCTAGGGAAATTGGTGGAGTGAAGGATGGGGGTGGAAATGTACTGCAGAAGGGGACAGAAGTAAACGGGGTCTTTGGGGACTTTTACGAGGGATTGTACCAGTCGGAACCTCCGAGGGGGAGAGAGGGGATGGAGAGCTTCATGAACAGGCTATGTTTCCCAAGGGTTCAAGAGGGGCTGGTAGAGGGGCTGGGGGTGCCGATAGAGTTGGAGGAGCTAGTCAGGGGGATTGGACAAATGCAGTCAGGGAAGGCCCCGGGGCCGGACGGGTTCCCGGCGGAATTTTACAAAAAGTATGCGGACCTGGTGGGTCCCCTGCTGGTGCGAACCTTCAATGAGGCATGGGAGGGGGGGGGCTTTGCCCCCGACGATGTCGCGGGCACTGATTTCTTTGATCCTAAAGCGGGATAAGGACCCCTTGCAGTGTGGATAGCACTCCCACGAGGTATACCACGAGTCCGGTGGTGGCGGCTACCCACAAGATTTGGGGGCAGTGGAGGCGACATAGGGGAGAAGTGGGGGCTCGATGGAGGCTCCGTTAAGGGGGAACCATAGGTTCGTCCCGGGGAACATGGATGGGGGATTTCAGGGGTGGTACAGAGCGGGCATTAGAGAGCTGAGGGACCTGTTTATCGACGGGAGGTTTGCGAGCCTGGGGGAGTTGGAGGAGAAATTTGGGCTCCCCCGGGAAACATGTTTAGGTATCTGCAGGTAAAGGCATTTGCTAGACGGCAGGTGGAGGGATTCCCTGCGCTTCCCGCGAGGGGGGTGAGTGACAGGGTGCTTTCGGGGGTCTGGGTCGGAGAGGGGAATATATCCGATATCTACAAGCTTATGCAGGAGGTGGAAGATGCCAAATTTTAGTAATTATTACTGGGCAGCGAATATAGCCATGATCAGGAAGTGGGTGGTGGGGAGGGGTCGGCATGGGAGCGTATGGAGGTGGCTTCATGCGAGGGCACCAGTTTGGGGGCGTTGGTAACGGCGCCTCTGCCGTTCCCGCCGACACGGTACTCCACCAGCCCTGTGGTGGTGGCAGCCCTGAGAGTCTGGGGGTAATGGAGGAGACGTGTGGGAGCAGATGGAGCATCGGGCTGGTCCCCAATCTGTAATAATCACCTATTTGTCCCGGGAAGTATGGATGGGGGCATATGGTGGAGAGCAGGGATTGAGAGGATGGGGGATATGTTTATAGAGGGGAGCTTTCCGAGTATGAGGGAGCTGGAGGAGAAGTTTGGATTGACAAGGGGGAACAAATTCAGGTATCTGCAGGTGCGCAACTTCCTACGTAAACAGGTATCAACCTTCCCGCTCCTACCACTAAGGGGGATTCAGGACAGGGTAGTTTCCAGAGGGTGGGTAGGAGAAGGGAGCGTCTTGGACATTTACAAGGACCTTATGGGGTCAGAGGAGACGCAGACAGAGGAGCTGAAGCGCAAGTGGGAGGAGGACCTGGGAGGAGAGATAGAGGATGGTCTATGGGCGGAGGCATTGAGTTGAGTCAACGCGTCCACAACATGTGCCAGGCTCAGCCTGATACAATTTAAGGTCGTTCACCGGGCTCACATGACAGTGGTCCGGATGAGCAGATTCTTTGGGGTGGTAGACAGGTGTTCAAAATGTGTGGGAGGACCAGCAAACCATGTCCACATGTTCTGGGCATGTCCGAAGCTTAGGCGATTTAAGCTTCCAGGAGTCAAACTGAGCTCCTTGGGATGCTGATAATCATTCCACTGGGATAGGATGCAAACACCACCTGCCACCAGGCAGGGTACAGCCTTTTGGCCAATTCATTAGCCACGAGCCAATCAATCAAACTGAGTCCCACCCCATCTCTCTGGTGCTGAAACATCTGGGGTCTCCTGCTCAAACTGGCAGGGTCTAGCAGAGTGTTTACTCCTGTAGCTTCTGAATTTCTCACTTCCCTTTGCTGCTTGACTTAAAGATACATGTTTATTAATTATCCGTGGATCAAAAATGTTAACGAAAAAATAAAGGAAAGGGAAATAAGGGACTGAACAGGAAAGACCCTCACACTGCTTTTATCATGAAAGTAGATGCATTACATTGGAATATTAAGAATAGGAGGGGGTCTTCCAGCGCCTTAGGCCTTCTCTGCCATTCTGTTAGATGATGTATCTCAACCCCATTTGTCCACCTTTGCTCCATTACCCTTGATACCCATACCCCTTTGCTTCATTATCCTTGATGCCTATAGTCCTTTGTTCCATTACCCTTCATACCCATAGTCCTTTGCTCTATTACCCTTGGTGCCCATACCCCTTTGCTTCATTATCCTTGATACCCATAGTCCTTTGCTCTATTACCCTTGATACCCATACCCCTTTGCTTCATTATCTTTGATACCCATAGTCCTTTGTTCCATTACCCTTCATACCCATAGTCCTTTGCTCTATTACCCTTGGTGCCCATACCCCTTTGCTTCATTATCCTTGATACCCATAGTCCTTTGCCCTATTACCCTTGATACCCATACCCCTTTGCTTCATTATCTTTGATACCCATAGTCCTTTGTTCCATTACCCTTCATACCCATAGTCCTTTGCTCTATTACCCTTGGTGCCCATACCCCTTTGCTTCATTATCCTTGATTCCTGTTACAATCCTCACAGAGATCATGAGATGTGGACTGTTAGGTACCCCATGACCGCATCAGAATCCGAGCTTCCCTGTAAAGGGGCGGGGCTTCCCCTTAACAAGGGAGGCCTGGAGGATATAAAAATCCCAACCCAGTTGTGGATTGGGGAGGGAGCACCCTTCAGAGAGTGAAGTATGTAGATTGTACTGTGTGATTAAACCTTTTGTTTTAACCCATCATCGCTTTCTTGTGGTCGCTCTGTCTGGATCCATCTGTACCCATACTGTTTTGTTCATACTCCTTTGCTTCATTATCCTTGATACTCATACCAAACAAAAACGTATCAATCTTAGTCTTTCAAGCTCCAATTGTCTCCCAGAATCTGCTGTGTTTTGGATGAGAATTCCACATTTCTACCACTCCCTGTGTGGAGAAAATGCTTTGATTGGTCCATCGCGGAAGATTATGACCCCATCTTCTTGATCCCACCAATGGAGACAATGGATTCTCTGCACCTATCCTCTCAAATCCCTTCCCAGTTTTAAGCCCCTTGATCTGATCGCCCTTTAATCTTCTAAATTCAACGAAATTCAAACCAAGTTTATGCGAGTTCTCCTGGTAACGTAACCTTATAAACCCTGGTATTCTGTGATTAAAATCAATAGAGAGTGGGAATCCCATGCTGACTGAATTCCTCACATCTTGCAAAGATGATTTAAAAGAAGCAGTTCTTCAATGTGGAGAACATGACAGAGAACAAACTAAATGAAGGCTCCACCATGCATAATTAGGTAAGCATGGGCAGCATGGTAGCATTGTGGATAGCACAATTGCTTCACAACTCCAGGGTCCCAGGTTCGATTCCGGCTTGGGTCACTGTCTGTGCGGAGTCTGCACATCCTCCCCGTGTGTGCGTGGGTTTGCTCCGGGTGCTCCGGTTTCCTCCCACAGTCCAAAGATGTGCAGGTTAGGTGGATTGGCCATGATAAATTGCCCTTAGTGTCCAAAATTGCCCTTAGTGTTGGGTGGGGTTACTGGGTTATGGGGATAGGGTGGAGGTGTTGACCTTGGGTAGGATGCTCTTTCCAAGAGCCGGTGCAGACTCGATGGGCCGAATGGCCTCCTTCTGCACTGTAAATTCTATGTATATAGGGGGAGATGAGGAGTTTGTACTGGGCTCCACCCTTGGCTCCGCCCATGGCTCCTCTCCCAGCCGGACGTATAAAGATCAGTGCTGTGAGCCTGCTGCCAGTTCATCTGGAGTTCATTCCGTCACAGGCAGGCTCTGTTGTCAGATGATTAAAACCACTGTTCACTTCTAACCACGTGTCGCGTGAATTGATGGTCTCATCAGTAGAGGGGTCAATACCCAGGGGGCATGGATTTAAGGTTAGGGGCCCAGGAGATTTAGAGGGGATTTGAGGGAAAAACCTTTTCAGCCAGAGGGTGATTGGAATCTGGAACTCGCTGCCTGAAATTGTGACAGAGGCGGGAATTCTCACAACGTTTAAGAAGCATTTAGATGAGCACATGAAACATCGCAGGACACAAGGCCATGGACCAAGTGCTGGAAAATGGGGTTAGAATAGATAGGTGCTTGATGGCCGATTCTGACACAATGGGCCGAAGGGCCTCTTTCTGTGCTGTAAAACTCTTTGACTCTATGACTTAGGTGTTTATCAGGGAGCTAAATAGGGGGCAGAATTTTCTGAGATCACGTGCCAGTAACAGCTGCTGTGCAGCAGATTGCTGATTGGAAAATCGCAGGTGCACAATCCTGGATTTGTGTGCATTAAAATTCAGTGTTTCTGACTCCAAAGGAGCCCAGTATCCCCCACTGGTTAGGCAGCAGGGAATGATAGTCTTAACCAGAGGCATCTACACGTGAGCCGGGAATGTGGATTTCTCCAGCTCTCAATGAAAAGAAACAAAGACAGCAGGAATCTCCTTCCATCTGTCGGGACGAATTTAAATTGACCACAAGCCTGGCAAGCAGGAAACTCAAGGAATATTAAAACCTGGAGGCAATACCAGTTATGTAAATCAGGTCTGAACTGTGCAGCAATGTGTGAATTGCACTCCACAGGGAGGTCTGCTGCTTCCTTACCTATAGCCAGGTTGGCAGGGAGGGCCTCTAAACTTATCTGGACTGCTGGTCCCATGATCTGCCCTTGGGAGGCCTCCTCCAGGCAGCTGCCCCTTCCCGTGACCCCGGAACCTGGGAGCCGACAGCAAAATTAGACACTAATAGGCGGGCAGACCTGCCTCTCCCTATCCCACTGCTGGGAATATGGCTCGAGTTAGGATGGAGCCCGAGAACAGGACACGAGCCAGAAGTGTGAATTTTCGAGCTAACCTGTCCCCCGTACCAGCCATCATTGAGGCCAGAAATTCCCCACCCACCCCCGTCAATTCTTTAATTCTATTACGTTACAGAACAATGAACGAAGGGCGACCCGGTGGCACAGTGGTTAGCACTGCTGCCTCACAGCGGCAGCCACCCGGGTTCAATTCTGGCCTCGGGTGACTGTGTGGAGTTTGCACTTTCTCCCCGTGTCTGTGTGGGTTTCCTCCCACAGTCCAAAGATGTGCGGGTTGGGTGGATTGGCCATGCTAAATTTCCCCTTAGTGGCCAAAAGTTAGGTGGGCTTACGGGGGTAGGGCTAGGGTTTGGGCCTAGATAGGGTGCTCTTTCCAAGGATCGGTGCAGATTCGATGGCTGAATGGCTTCCTTCTTTAATTCTACTACATTGCAAAAACAATGAACGAAGGGCGGCCCGGTGGTGCAGTGGTTAGCACTGCTGCCTCACCGTAGTGCTAACCACTGCGCCATTCTATGACCATTGAACTGTGCAAACTATTACACACCCATTGCTAAAGCTACAGTGTGCTGATTGAGATCAGTGGCAAAGGACCTGCAGCAGAATGTATCAAATAGGAAATTCACAATGGCTGGGTGCTTAATAGGCTGACAAACTGGGAGGATTTCTCTTCACAAGCCCTGTTTAATTCTCAGTTTATTGCATGATAAAAAGTTGATATTCCTGCATGGAGTACAATAGTTTGTATTTATTCTGTGCCTCTTGTGTAAAGAATATCCCACAAAACCACACAGGTAGGAGTGTGGAGTGTGGAGCAGACACTAATTCAAAGAAGGAGCCTGTTAATGTTAATAATAATAATCTTTATTAGTGTCACAAGTAGGCTTACATTAACACTGCAATCTGGTGCTGGTTTAGCACACTGGGCTAAATCGCTGGCTTTGAAAGCAGAACCAGGCAGGCCAGCAGCACGGTTCAATTCCCGTACCAGCCTCCCCGAACAGGCGCCGGAATGTGGCGAATAGGGGCTTTTCACAGTAACTTCATTGAAGCCTACTCGTGACAATAAGCGATTTTCATTCATATCATTCAATGAAGTTACTCTGGAAAAGCCCCAAGTCGCCACGCTCCGGCACCTCCTCAGGTACACAGAGGGAGAATTCAGAATGTCCAATTCACTTAACAAGCACCTCATTCCGGACTTGTGGGAGGAAACTGGAGCACCTGGAGTAAACCCACACAGTCATGGGGAGACTCCTCACAGACAGTGGCCAAGCCGGGAATCGAACCTGGGACCGTGGAGCAACAGTGCTAATCACTGTGCTACCGTGCCGCCCTATTTCCAGGTGAATAATTTACCCCCCCCCCCCCAGCACTGCCCCAACTCACCTTTAGGGGATCTTCAAACCCCCCCTCATCCTGCCTCTAAAGGGCACCCCTGGGCCCGATCCCAGGCATGGGAAATTGTGGCACTGCCTGCCTGGCACTACCCATACCAGCCTTGCAGCATACCCAGGTGCACAGTTGCACATTGGCAATGCCAAGATGCCAGGCTGGCAGTTCCATAGTGCCAGGGTACTATCCTGCCCAGGGCCCAACCACCCAGGGGCCTCCAATGGCTGGGAGACCCCCATCCCCCAGGTGCCGTTATGCCCGTTTGTGTGGACCTGTGGCAAATAGTGCCATGGCGATGTCTCCCAGGCACAAGCATTCGTTCATTGGTCCACGCAGACACGGGGAGAAAGTGCAAACTCCACACTGACAATCACCCCAGGCCAGAATTGAACACGGGGGCCTGCCACTGTGGGGCAGCAGTGCTAACCACTGTGTCACCGTGCCTTCCGCTGTTCATTGTTTTTGTAATGTAGTAGAATTACAGAATTGACAGGGGTGGGTTAACAGCTTATTTGATCTTGTGCAGTGTTCCAAGAGGCGAAGATCCCGCAAGAGGAACGGTTTCGTCACGTAGTGAAGTGCACCTTTTAGATGGTAAAGTGCACCGTGGAGATGGTAAAGTGAACTTGTAGATGGTAAAGTGCACCTTGTAGATGGTAAAGTGCACCATGGAGATGGTAAAGTGAACTTGTAGATGGTAACGTGCACCTTGGAGATAGTAAAGTGCACCTTGTAGATGGTAAAGTGCACCTTGTAGATGGTAAAGTGAACTTGTAGATGGTAAAGTGCACCTTGGAGATGGTAAAGTGCACCTTGGAGATGGTAAAGTGCACCTTGGAGATGGTAAAGTGCACCTTGGAGATGGTAAAGTGAACTTGTAGATGGTAAAGTGCACCTTGGAGATGGTAAAGTGCACCTTGTAGATGGTAAAGTGCACCTTGGAGATGGTAAAGTGCACCTTGGCGATGGCAAAGTGCACGTTACAGATGGTAAAGTGCACCTTGTAGATGATAAAGTGCACCTTGTAGATGGTAAAGTGAACTTGTAGATGGTAAAGTGCACCTTGGAGATGGTAAAGTGCACCTTGGAGATGGTAAAGTGCATCTTGGAGATGGTAAAGTGCACCATGTAGATGGAAAGGTGCACCATGGAGATGGTAAAGTGCTCCTTGTAGATGGTAAAGTGCTCCTTGCAGATGGTAAAGTGCACCTTGTAGATGGTAAAGTGCACCTTGTAGATGGTAAAGTGCTCCTTGTAGATGGTAAAGTGCTCCTTGCAGATGGTAAAGTGCACCTTGTAGATGGTAAAGTGCACCTTGTAGATGGTAAAGTGCACCTTGTAGATGGAAAGGTGCACTATGGAGATGGTAAAGTGCACCTTGCAGATGATAAAGTGAAACTTGGAGATGGTAAAGTGCACCATGGAGATGGTAAAGTGCACCTTGTAGAAGGTAAAGTGCACCTTGTAGATGGTAAAGTGCACCTTGTAGATGGAAATGTGCACCATGGAGATGGTAAAGTGCTCCTTGTAGATGGTAAAGTGCTCCTTGCAGATGGTAAAGTGCTCCTTGCAGATGGTAAAGTGCACCTTATAGATGGTAAAGTGCTCCTTGTAGATGGTAAAGTGCACCTTGGAGATGGTAAAGTGCACCTTGTAGATGGTAAAGTGCACCTTAAGATGGTAAAGTGCACCTTGTAGATGGTAAAGTGCTCCTTGTAGATGGAAAGGTGCACCATGGAGATGGTAAAGTGCACCTTGTAGATGGTAAAGTGCTCCTTGTAGATGGTAAAGTGCACCTTGTAGATGGTAAAGTGCTCCTTGGAGATGGTAAAGTGCACCTTGTAGATGGTAAAGTGCACCTTGTAGATGGTAAAGTGCACCATGGAGATGGTAAAGTGCACCTTGTAGATGGTAAAGTGCTCCTTGTAGATGGTAAAGTGCACCTTGTAGATGGTAAAGTGCTCCTTGTAGATGGTAAAGTGGTCCTTGTAGATGGTAAAGTGCTCCTTGCAGATGGTAAAGTGCACCTTGTAGATGTTAAAGTGCACCTTGTAGATGGTAAAGTGCACCTTATAGATGGTAAAGTGCTCCTTGTAGATGGAAAGGTGCACCATGGAGATGGTAAAGTGCTCCTTGTAGATGGTAAAGTGCACCTTGGAGATGGTAAAGTGCTCCTTGCAGATGGTAAAGTGCACCTTGTAGATGATAAAGTGCACCTTATAGATGGCAAAGTGCTCCTTGTAGATGGAAAGGTGCACCATGGAGATGGCAAAGTGCACCTTGGAGATGGTAAAGTGCACCTTGGAGATGGTAAAGTGCTCCTTGCAGATGGTAAAGTGCTCTTTGTAGATGATAAAGTGCACCTTGTAGATGGTAAAGTGCACCTTATAGATGGTAAAGTGCACCTTGGAGATGGTAAAGTGCTCCTTGCAGATGGTAAAGTGCTCCTTGTAGATGATAAAGTGCACCTTATAGATGGTAAAGTGCACCTTGTAGATGGAAAGGTGCACCATGGAGATGGTAAAGTGCACCTTGTAGATGGTAAAGTGCACCTTGGAGATGGTAAAGTGCACCTTATAGATGGTAAAGTGCTCCTTGTAGATGGAAAGGTGCAACATGGAGATGATAAAGTGCACCTTGTAGATGGTAAAGTGCTCCTTGTAGATGGAAAGGTGCACCATGGAGATGGTAAAGTGCACCTTGTAGATGGTAAAGTGCTCCTTGTAGATGGTAAAGTGCTCCTTGTAGATGGTAAAGTGCACCTTGGAGATGGTAAAGTGCTCCTTGCAGATGGTAAAGTGCTCCTTGTAGATGATAAAGTGCTCCTTGTAGATGGTAAAGTGCACCTTGTAGATGGTAAAGTGCTCCTTCTAGATGGTTTAGTGCACCTTGGAGATGGTAAAGTGCTCCTTGCAGATGGTAAAGTGCTCCTTGTAGATGATAAAGTGCACCTTATAGATGGTAAAGTGCTCCTTGTAGATGGAAAGGTGCACCATGGAGATGGTAAAGTGCGCCTTGGAGATGGTAAAGTGCTCCTTGCAGATGGTAAAGTGCACCTTGGAGATGGTAAAGTGCACCTTATAGATGGAAAGGTGCACCATGGAGATGGTAAAGTGCGCCTTGGAGATGGTAAAGTGCTCCTTGCAGATGGTAAAGTGCTCCTTGCAGATGGTAAAGTGCACCTTGGAGATGGTAAAGTGCTCCTTGTAGGTAGAAAGGTGCACCATGGAGATGGTAAAGTGCACCTTGTAGATGGTAAAGTGTTACTTGCAGATGGTAAAGTGCACCTTGTAAATGGAAAGGTGCACCTTGTAGATGATAAAGTGCACCTTGGAGATGGTAAAGTACACCTTGTAGATGGTAAAGTGCACCTTGTAGATGGAAAGGTGCACCTTGTAGATGGTAAAGTGCACCTTATAGATGGTACACAGCATTGATACTGACATTTGTTTAATTGAATTTGAATTCCCCAGTTGCTATGGTGTAATTCAAACTCATGCTGTTGGTTACTTAGTCAAGGCATTGGTATTGTTAGTCCAGTAAGATAGCTCCCTATCTAACACACCCATTGCAAGCTTCACTGCACTGAGCAGTGAGTAAACAGGACAAAGGATTAGCATTTTCAACACAGTGACAGGCAAATCTACAAAACTAAAATCCTGTGCCATCAAAATTACAAATGCATTTCAATTTGACAGACTAACCATGATTGCAACTCATCTGACGTATTCCACTGCTGCTAACATTCTCAGAAACAAAGCCGAATGAGTGCAGTTCAAGTGAAATCGGCACATTTCCACTTCAATTCAGCCAAGGGATTTAAAATGAATGAAACCCGCCCATTACCATTTAATATTGGGCAGCACTTGTGTTAGTGTCTGTTCGCAGTTTAAACCCCACTCAGGATATGCTGCTCTGTTGAAGGTGAGAAGTTTGTTCTTTTTATTCATTCAGTGAACGTGAGCATCAGAGAGCAGGCCAGCAGTTATTGCCCACCTTTCATTGCACTTGAGAAAACGTTGGTGCTTCTTGAAACACTGCAGTCTGTTTTAGGTCCTGGACTTCCAGGCCGGGATTCTCTAAAAACGCGGCTAAGTATTGACGCCGGCGAAAATAGCGGAGTGTTTCACGCCGGTGTCAACGGGCCTCTTGGCCCAGCGATTCTGTAGCCCACAGGGGGCCAGCACGGCGCCCGAGTGCTCCACGCTGATCCAGCTTCGCTCGTGACTGCCACCAATTCTCCGGTCGCCGGAGAATCGCGTACCTGGCGTTGGACCAGATTGCAGGTCTGAGGCCCCATTCTCCGCCCCGCGCCAAGCACCATTTGAGGCTCGGAGAATCCCGGCTCCACAGTCCCATTTAAGAAGGGAGTTCCAGGATTATAGCTCAGCAACAATGATGTAATGGTGATCTATTTCCAAGCATGGTATGTGACTTGAAAGGAACTTGCACCCTTATTTTTCTGGGTAGTATAGGAAACGTGTTTGGGAGATATTGCCAAAGAAACCTTGGTGAATTGCTAAAGTGCATCTTGTAGATGGAAAGGTGCACCTTGTAGATGGTAAAGTGCTCCTTGTAGATGGTAAAGTGCTCCTTGTAGATGGTAAGGTGCACCTTGTAGATGGTAAAGTGCACCTTGTAGAAGGTAAAGTGCACCTTGGAGATGGTAAAGTGCTCCTTGCAGATGGTAAAGTGCTCCTTGTAGATGGTAAAGTGCACCTTGTAGATGGTAAAGTGAACTTGTAGATGGTAAAGTGCACCTTGGAGATGGTAAAGTGCACCTTGGAGATGGTAAAGTGCACCTTGGAGATGGTAAAGTGCACCTTGGAGATGGTAAAGTGAACTTGTAGATGGTAAAGTGCACCTTGGAGATGGTAAAGTGCACCTTGTAGATGGTAAAGTGCACCTTGGAGATGGTAAAGTGCACCTTGGCGATGGCAAAGTGCACGTTACAGATGGTAAAGTGCACCTTGTAGATGATAAAGTGCACCTTGTAGATGGTAAAGTGAACTTGTAGATGGTAAAGTGCACCTTGGAGATGGTAAAGTGCACCTTGGAGATGGTAAAGTGCATCTTGGAGATGGTAAAGTGCACCATGTAGATGGAAAGGTGCACCATGGAGATTGTAAAGTGCTCCTTGCAGATGGTAAAGTGCACCTTGTAGATGGTAAAGTGCACCTTGTAGATGGTAAAGTGCACCTTGTAGATGGAAAGGTGCACTATGGAGATGGTAAAGTGCACCTTGCAGATGATAAAGTGAACCTTGGAGATGGTAAAGTGCACCTTGTAGATGGAAATGTGCACCATGGAGATGGTAAAGTGCTCCTTGTAGATGGTAAAGTGCTCCTTGCAGATGGTAAAGTGCTCCTTGCAGATGGTAAAGTGCACCTTATAGATGGTAAAGTGCTCCTTGTAGATGGTAAAGTGCACCTTGGAGATGGTAAAGTGCTCCTTGTAGATGGTAAAGTGCACCTTGTAGATGGTAAAGTGCACCTTGTAGATGGTAAAGTGCACCTTAAGATGGTAAAGTGCACCTTGTAGATGGTAAAGTGCTCCTTGGAGATGGAAAGGTGCACCATGGAGATGGTAAAGTGCACCTTGTAGATGGTAAAGTGCTCCTTGTAGATGGTAAAGTGCTCCTTGTAGATGGTAAAGTGCTCCTTGTAGATGGTAAAGTGCACCTTGTAGATGGTAAAGTGCACCTTGTAGATGGTAAAGTGGTCCTTGTAGATGGTAAAGTGCTCCTTGCAGATGGTAAAGTGCACCTTGTAGATGGTAAAGTGCACCTTGTAGATGGTAAAGTGCACCTTATAGATGGTAAAGTGCTCCTTGTAGATGGAAAGGTGCACCATGGAGATGGTAAAGTGCTCCTTGTAGATGGTAAAGTGCACCTTGGAGATGGTAAAGTGCTCCTTGCAGATGGTAAAGTGCACCTTGTAGATGATAAAGTGCACCTTATAGATGGCAAAGTGCTCCTTGTAGATGGAAAGGTGCACCATGGAGATGGCAAAGTGCACCTTGGAGATGGTAAAGTGCACCTTGGAGATGGTAAAGTGCTCCTTGCAGATGGTAAAGTGCTCTTTGTAGATGATAAAGTGCACCTTGTAGATGGTAAAGTGCACCTTATAGATGGTAAAGTGCACCTTGTAGATGATAAAGTGCACCTTGTAGATGGTAAAGTGCACCTTGTAGATGGTAAAGTGCACCTTATAGATGGTAAAGTGCTCCTTGTAGATGGAAAGGTGCACCATGGAGATGGTAAAGTGCACCTTGTAGATGGTAAAGTGCACCTTGGAGATGGTAAAGTGCACCTTATAGATGGTAAAGTGCTCCTTGTAGATGGAAAGGTGCAACATGGAGATGATAAAGTGCACCTTGTAGATGGTAAAGTGCTCCTTGTAGATGGAAAGGTGCACCATGGAGATGGTAACGTGCACCTTGTAGATGGTAAAGTGCTCCTTGTAGATGGTAAAGTGCTCCTTGTAGATGGTAAAGTGCACCTTGGAGATGGTAAAGTGCTCCTTGCAGATGGTAAAGTGCTCCTTGTAGATGATAAAGTGCTCCTTGTAGATGGTAAAGTGCACCTTGTAGATGGTAAAGTGCTCCTTCTAGATGGTTTAGTGCACCTTGGAGATGGTAAAGTGCTCCTTGCAGATGGTAAAGTGCTCCTTGTAGATGATAAAGTGCACCTTATAGATGGTAAAGTGCTCCTTGTAGATGGAAAGGTGCACCATGGAGATGGTAAAGTGCGCCTTGGAGATGGTAAAGTGCTCCTTGCAGATGGTAAAGTGCACCTTGGAGATGGTAAAGTGCACCTTATAGATGGAAAGGTGCACCATGGAGATGGTAAAGTGCGCCTTGGAGATGGTAAAGTGCTCCTTGCAGATGGTAAAGTGCTCCTTGCAGATGGTAAAGTGCACCTTGGAGATGGTAAAGTGCTCCTTGTAGGTAGAAAGGTGCACCATGGAGATGGTAAAGTGCACCTTGTAGATGGTAAAGTGTTACTTGCAGATGGTAAAGTGCACCTTGTAAATGGAAAGGTGCACCTTGTAGATGATAAAGTGCACCTTGGAGATGGTAAAGTACACCTTGTAGATGGTAAAGTGCACCTTGTAGATGGAAAGGTACACCTTGTAGATGGTAAAGTGCACCTTATAGATGGTACACAGCATTGATACTGACATTTGTTTAATTGAATTTGAATTCCCCAGTTGCTATGGTGTAATTCAAACTCATGCTGTTGGTTACTTAGTCAAGGCATTGGTATTGTTAGTCCAGTAAGATAGCTCCCTATCTAACACACCCATTGCAAGCTTCACTGCACTGAGCAGTGAGTAAACAGGACAAAGGATTAGCATTTTCAACACAGTGACAGGCAAATCTACAAAACTAAAATCCTGTGCCATCAAAATTACAAATGCATTTCAATTTGACAGACTAACCATGATTGCAACTCATCTGACGTATTCCACTGCTGCTAACATTCTCAGAAACAAAGCCGAATGAGTGCAGTTCAAGTGAAATCGGCACATTTCCACTTCAATTCAGCCAAGGGATTTAAAATGAATGAAACCCGCCCATTACCATTTAATATTGGGCAGCACTTGTGTTAGTGTCTGTTCGCAGTTTAAACCCCACTCAGGATATGCTGCTCTGTTGAAGGTGAGAAGTTTGTTCTTTTTATTCTTTCAGTGAATGTGAGCATCAGAGAGCAGGCCAGCAGTTATTGCCCACCTTTCATTGCACTTGAGAAAACGTTGGTGCTTCTTGAAACACTGCAGTCTGTTTTAGGTCCTGGACTTCCAGGCCGGGATTCTCTAAAAACGCGGCTAAGTATTGACGCCGGCGAAAATAGCGGAGTGTTTCACGCCGGCGTCAACGGGCCTCTTGGCCCAGCGATTCTGTAGCCCACAGGGGGCCAGCACGGCGCCCGAGTGCTCCACGCTGATCCAGCTTCGCTCGTGACTGCCACCAATTCTCCGGTCGCCGGAGAATCGCGTACCTGGCGTTGGACCAGATTGCAGGTCTGAGGCCCCATTCTCCGCCCCGCGCCAAGCACCATTTGAGGCTCGGAGAATCCCGGCTCCACAGTCCCATTTAAGAAGGGAGTTCCAGGATTATAGCTCAGCAACAATGATGTAATGGTGATCTATTTCCAAGCATGGTATGTGACTTGAAAGGAACTTGCACCCTTATTTTTCTGGGTAGTATAGGAAACGTGTTTGGGAGATATTGCCAAAGAAACCTTGGTGAATTGCTAAAGTGCATCTTGTAGATGGTAAAGTGCACCTTGTAGATGGTAAAGTGCTCCTTGTAGATGGTAAGGTGCACCTTGTAGATGGTAAAGTGCACCTTGTAGATGGTAAAGTGCACCTTGTAGAAGGTAAAGTGCACCTTGGAGATGGTAAAGTGCTCCTTGCAGATGGTAAAGTGCTCCTTGTAGATGGTAAAGTGCACCTTGTATATGGTAAAGTGCTCCTTGTAGATGGTAAAGTGCACCTTGGAGATGGTAAAGTGCTCCTTGTAGATGGAAAGGTGCACCATGGAGATGGTAAAGTGCACCTTGTAGATGGTAAAGTGCTCCTTGTAGATGGTAAAGTGCACCTTGGAGATGGTAAAGTGCTCCTTGCAGATGGTAAAGTGCTCCTTGTAGATGGTAAAGTGCACCTTGGAGATGGTAAAGTGCTCCTTGCAGATGGTAAAGTGCTCCTTGTAGATGATAAAGTGCACCTTATAAATGGTAAAGTGCGCCTTGTAGATGGAAAGGTGCACCTTGTAGATGATAAAGTGCACCTTGGAGATGGTAAAGTGCACCTTGTAGATGGAAAGGTGCACCTTGTAGATGGAAAGGTGCACCTTGTAGATGGTAAAGTGCACCTTGTAGATGGTACACAGCATTGATACTGACATTTGTTTAATTGAATTTGAATTCCCCAGTTGCTATGGTGTAATTCAAACTCATGCTGTGGTTTACTTAGTCAAGGCATTGGTATTGTTCGTCCAGTAAAATAGCTCCCTATCTAACACACCCATTGCAAGCTTCACTGCACTGAGCAGTGAGTAAACAGGACAAAGGATTAGCATTTTCAACACAGTGACAGGCAAAACTACAAAACTAAAATCCTGTACCATCAAAATTACAAATGCATTTCAATTTGACAGACTAACCATGATTGCAACTCATCTGACGTATTCCACTGCTGCTAACATTCTCAGAAACAAAGCCGAATGAGTGCAGTTCAAGTGAAATCGGCACATTTCCACTTCAATTCAGCCAAGGGATTTAAAATGAATGAAACCCGCCCATTACCATTTAATATTGGGCAGCACTTGTGTTAGTGTCTGTTCGCAGTTTAAACCCCACTCAGGATATGCTGCTCTGTTGAAGGTGAGAAGTTTGTTCTTTTTATTCATTCAGTGAACGTGAGCATCAGAGAGCAGGCCAGCAGTTATTGCCCACCTTTCATTGCACTTGAGAAAACGTTGGTGCTTCTTGAAACACTGCAGTCTGTTTTAGGTCCTGGACTCCCAGGCCGGGATTCTCTAAAAACGCGGCTAAGTATTGACGCCGGCGAAAATAGCGGAGTGTTTCACGCCGGCGTCAACGGGCCTCTTGGCCCAGCGATTCTGTAGCCCACAGGGGGCCAGCACGGAGCCCGAGTGCTCCACGCTGATCCAGCTTCGCTCGTGACTGCCACCAATTCTCCGGTCGCCGGAGAATCGCGTACCTGGCGTTGGACCAGATTGCAGGTCTGAGGCCCCATTCTCCGCCCCGCGCCAAGCACCATTTGAGGCTCGGAGAATCCCGGCTCCACAGTCCCATTTAAGAAGGGAGTTCCAGGATTTTAGCTCAGCTACAATGATGGAATGGTGATCTATTTCCAAGCATGGTATGTGACTTGAAAGGAACTTGCACCCTTATTCTTCTGGATAGTATAGGAAAAGTGTTTGGGAGATATTGCCAAAGAAACCTTGGTGAATTGCTAAAGTGCATCTTGTAGATGGGAAAGTGCTCCTTGTAGATGGTAAAGTGCACCTTGTAGATGGTAAAGTGCACCTTATAGATGGTAAAGTGCACCTTATAGATGGTAAAGTGCTCCTTGTAGATGGTAAAGTGCACCTTGGAGATGGTAAAGTGCACCTTGGAGATGGTAAAGTGCTCCTTGCAAATGGTAAAGTGCACCTTGTAGATGGTAAAGTGCACCTTGTAGATGGTAAAGTGCACCTTATAGATGGTAAAGTGCTCCTTGTAGATGGAAAGGTGCACCATGGAGATGGTAAAGTGCTCCTTGTAGATGGTAAAGTGCTCCTTGTAGATGGTAAAGTGCACCTTGTAGATGGTAAAATGCACCTTGTAGATGGAAAAGGGCACCTTGTAGATGGTAAAGTGCACCTTGTAGATGGTAAAGTGCACCTTGTAGATGGTAAAGTGCACCTTGTAGATGGTAAAATGCACCTTGTAGATGGAAAAGGGCACCTTGTAGATGGTAAAGTGAACTTTGGAGATGGTAAAGTGCACCTTGTAGATGGTAAAGTGAACTTTGGAGATGGTAAAGTGCACCTTGTAGATGGTAAAGTGCACCTTGTAGATGGTAAAATGCACCTTGTAGATGGAAAAGGGCACCTTGTAGATGGTAAAGTGCACCTTGTAGATGGTAAAGTGCACCTTGTAGATGGTAAAATGCACCTTGTAGATGGAAAAGTGCACCTTGTAGATGGTAAAGTGCACCTTGTAGATGGTAAAGTGCACCTTGTAGATGGTAAAGTGCACCTTGTAGATGGTAAAGTGCACCTTGTGGATGGTAAAGTGCACCTTGTAGATGGTAAAGTGGTCCTTGTAGATGGTAAAGTGCTCCTTGTAGATGGTAAAGTGAATCTTGTAGATGGTAAAGTGCACCTTATAGATGGTAAAGTGCACCTTGTACATGGAAAGGTGCACCTTGTAGATGGTAAAGTGCTCCTTGTAGATGGTAAAGTGCACCTTGTACATGGAAAGGTGCACCTTGTAGATGGTAAAGTGCTCCTTGTAGATGGTAAAGTGCTCCTTGTAGATGGTAAAGTGCTCCTTGTAGATAGTAAAGAGCGCCTTGGAGATGGTAAAGTGCACCTTGGAGATGGTAAAGTGCACCTTGTAGATGGTAAAGTGCACCTTGTAGATGGTAAAGTGCACCTTGTAGATGGTAAAGTGCACCTTGTAGATGGTAAAGTGCTCCTTGCAGATGGTAAAGTGCTCCTTGTAGATGGTACACAGCATTTATACTTGTGTGATACAAATGTTATTTGCCACTTATCAAACCAAACCTGAATGTTGTCCAGATCTTGTCGCGCATAATCACAGGCTGCTTCTTATTTGAGGAGGTGCGAATGGAACTGATCATTATATGATCATTGGTGAAAGTCCTCACTTCTGACCTTATGATGGAGGGAAGTTCATTGATGTTGCTATTGAAGATAGTTGGACCTCGGTCACTGCCCTCTGGAAATCTTGCAACATTGTTGAGTGGCTGAGAACGCTGGCTTCCATCATCCCCTACTAGCTTCCTTTGTACTAGGCATGAGTCCTGCCAAAGGAGAGCTTTCCCCTTGGTTTCCAAATACTTCAGTCCTTGATGCCAAATGCTGGCTTGGTGTCAATGGCAGTCACTCTCACTTCACCTCTGGAACTCAACTCTTTTGTCCATGTTTGAGATCGAGAGATAAGTGGCAGAATCCAAACTTTAAAAAAAAAATTTAGAGTACCCAATTCATTTTTTCCAATTACGGGGCAATTTAGCCTGGCCAATCCACCTACCCTGCACATCTTTGGGTTGTGGGGGCGAAACCCACACAAACACGGGGAGAATGTGCAAACTCCGCACGGACAGTGACCCAGAGCTTGGATTGAACCTGGGACCTCGGCGCTGTGAGGCAACAGGGCTAACCCACTGCGCCACCGTGCTGCCCTAGCAGAATCCAAACTGAGCACCGATGAGCAGGTTATTGGTAAGTGTTTTTCGGTAGCACTCTCAACACCTTCTGACACTTTGCTGAGGGTTGAGAGTAGATTGATGTGAGGGGGAGGGGGTAATTGATCAGATAGCAGAGAGAATATTCTGGGGCAATTTTCCATATCATCAGGTTGATGACAATGTTGTAACAATAATAATCTTTATTGTCACAAGTAGGCTACATTAACACTGCAATGAAGTTACTGTGAAAACCCACTAGTCGCCACACTCCGGCATCTGTCGGGTACACTGAGGGCGAATTCAGAATATCCAATTCACCTAACATCACGTCTTTCAGGACTTGTGGGAGGAAACCGGAACACCCGGAGGAAACCCACGCAGACACAGGGAGAACGTGCAGACTCCACACAGACAGTGACCCAAGCTGGGAATCAAACCTGGGACTCTGGAGCTGTGAAGCAACAGTGCTAACCACTGTGCTACCGTGAACTGGAACAAATAGATAGAGTCTTGAGATGTCTGGAGCTCAGGTCTTCAGCCCTACAGCCAGGATATCACTGGGGCCCACAGCCTTTGATACCACATGAAGGGAATCAAAACACCTGGAAATATTTCAATGAGATATGAAAAACATGTGGTATAAATGCAATTGCCTGTCATATTTCCATTTCCAAAGAAGCCCAACTTTAAAAAGCTGGATATTCTTTTTCCAATCCCTCCGGAGTTACAGCAGAATTCCATCTGCCACTCTGACCCCACCGTCATCCCTTGACCTAGTTCCCTGCCATGTTTGTGGTAAGCTTCCCACCAGCAAATGGGAGGTTGTCTATGGCCCTGAAGGAAATGGCAGTGTTTTTAAAAAATGTGTTCATGGAGTTTGGGTGTAGCTGGTAAGGCCAGTACTTATTGGCCATTCCTGATTGCCCTGGGGAAGGTGGTGGTGAGCTGCCTCCTTGAACCACTGCAGCAGGAAAACCATAGAATCATAGAATTTACAGTGCAGAAGGAGGCCATTCGGCCCATCGAGTCTGCACCGGCTCTTGGAAAGAGCACCCTACCTAAGCCCACACTTCCACCCTATCCCCGTAGCCCAGATACAGAGTTGAATTTAAGGGGCAGGAAATCCCCACCAATTGGAACACTCGTCCTCCTGGAGCCTCAGGCCTTCAGTGCTGTGTGTTAAGATAATGGACGCGATCTAACGGAAAAAGAGTCCGTTCTGGGTGGGATTAGAGGGGTTGTGCTATCTAACAGCACTCTTTTGTTTCAGGCCTCAAAGGGAAATGCTCAGCTGAGGCTGCACTGAGGAGCATTTCCTGCACTGAGGAGCTCCAGCGAGTTCCCCCCAATGTGACTCCTGCACCCCCCTCGATACCCCAATGAACCTGTTGGGGGGGGGTCCTCTAGTCTCCTGCACCCCACCTCATACAGGCAGGGCACCCCCGGCTCCGATCCCCAGCACTGGCAAAATTCCAGCTGGGCACTTTGGCACTGCCAGATTGGCACCCTAGCAGTGCCACCTGGGCACCCTGGCAGTGCCACCTGGGTGCCACCCTGGCACTGTCAGGCTGGCAATGGCACCGCCAGGGTGTCAGGCCAGCAGTGCAAAGGTGGCATTAGTAGTGCCAGTGTGCCACCCTACCCAGATACCAACCACCCAGGGGCCTCCAATCGCCTGCGAGCCCCCCCCCTCCCCCCCCCCCCCCCCCCCCCCCCCCCCTCCCGCCAAGTGCTATTCTGCCTGGTCCCCATTTGTGGGGACCAGTACTAAATGATGCCTGGCTGGGATCTCCTCGGTGAGGCCGGTAGATTCTGGGCGCCGGTTCAATCTGGAGTTGGCATAGTTAAGTGTGCTTTTAAACTCACTTAACTCTGCAAGTCTGGTGGGATCCAGATCACGATGTCTCGCGAGATCTCATTAGATCTCGTAAGGTGTAACGTCCGCCAGGGATCCCAGAAGAGGCCTCTCACGGGATCCAATGGCCGTGCCTGTCCCAATTCCGGCGGGACACTGCTGGTAAATCGCGCCCAATATTTCTTTATTGTCCTATTCTTAATGAAATAGGCTTTCATTTAAATTTATTCTTTGAAGATGTAACTAGTATAATTGACGAGGAGGAGCCAGTCGATGTGGTATATTTGGTCTTTCAGAAGGCGTTTGACAAAGTCCCGCATAAGAGATTATTGTGCAAAATTAAAGTGCATGTGATTGGGGGAAGTGTATTGAGGTGGATAGAAAACTGGTTGGCAGCGAGGAAACAAAGAGTAGGAATTAATGGGTCCTTTTCAAATTGGCAGACAGTAACTAGTGGGGTGCCACAGGGATTGGTGCTGGGACCCCAGCTATTCACAATATATATTAATGATTTGGATGTGAGAACAAAATGTAACATCTCAAAGTTTGCAGATGATACCAAGTCAAGTCAGGTGGGAGGGAGGACTGTGACGACGATGCAGGGATCCTGCAGCATGATCTGACAAGGTTGGGCGAATGGGCAAATCAATGGCAGATGCAGTATAATTTGGATAAGTGTGAGGTTATTCACTTTGGAAGCAAAAACAGGAAGGTAGATTACTACCTGAATGGTTGTAAATTGGGAGAGGGGAGTGTGCAGCTGGACCTGGGTGTTCTTGTGCACCAGTCGCTGAAGGTAAGCATGCAGGTGCAGCAGGCGGTAAAGAAGGCTAATGGTGTGTTGGCCTTCATTGCGAGAGGTTTCAAGTACAGGAGCAGGGATGTGTTGCTGCAATTATACAGGGCCTTGGTGAGGCCACACCAAGAGATTTTTATGCAGTTTTGGTCTCCTTTTCTGAGGAGGATGTTCTTGCTCTCGAGGGAGTGCAGCGAAGGTTTACCAGACTGATTCCATTGATGGCGGGACTGTCATATGAGGAGAGATTATCTCGGTCGGGATTGTTCTCGCTCAAGTTCAGAAGAATTAGAGGATTTCATAGAGACTTATAAAATTCTAACAGGACTAGGCAGGGTAGATACAGGGAAGATGTTCCCATTGGTGGTTGTGCCCAGAACCAGGGGTCACAGGATTCAGGGTAAACCATTTTGGACAGAGATGAGGAGACATTTCTTCACCCAAAGAGTGGTGAGCCTGTGGAATTCATTGTCACAGGAAGTAGTTGATGCTAAAACATTGAATATATTCAAGAGGCGGCTGGATATAGCATCTAGGGAGAATGGGATCAATGGTTATGGGGAGAAAGCAAGATTAGGCTATTGAGTTGGATAATCAACCATGATCATGATAAACGGCGGAGCAGGCTCAAAGGGCCAAAAGGCCTCCTCCTCCTCCTATCTTCTATGTATCTATCAGACGTAGGAGCTGGCCATTCGGCCCATCGAGTCTGCTCCACCATCCAATGAGATCATGACTGATCTGGTATGATAATCCTCAACTCCACTTTCCCGCCTTAGCCCCAGAACCCTCGATTCCCTCACTGATTAAAAATCTATCTCGGCCTTGAAGATACTAAACAACCGAGACCCTTCAGCGCTCTGCGGTAACAAATTCCACAGATTCACTACTCTCAGAGAAGAAATTCCTCCTCATCTTAAAGGCGACCCCTTTTCACAGTAACTTCACTGCAGTGTTAACGTAAGCCTACTTGTGACACTGATAAAGATTATTATTATTATCTGAGATTATGCCCGCTAGTTCTAGACTCTCACACAAGAGGAAGCACACTCTCAGCATCTACCCTGTAAAGCCCCTGAGAATCTGAGATGTCTGAATAAGGTCGCCTCTCATTCTTCTAAAATCCAATGAGTACAGGCCCAACCTACCCTACCTCTCTTCATCAGAAAATCCCTCTGGGATCAACCTGATGAATCTTCTGTGGACTGCCTCCATTGCCAGTATATCTTTCCTTAGATAACGGGACCAAAACCGTTCACAGTATTCCAGGTGCAGTCTAACTAGTGCCTTGCATAGTTTAGCAGGACTTCCCTATTTTTATACTGCATTCCCTCTGAAATAAAGGCCAATATTCCATTTTCCTTCTCACTTACCTGCTGAACCTGCAGGCTAGTGTTTTGTGGTTTGTGCACGAGGATTCTCAAATCTGTGCTGCATCTTCCTCAGTCTTTCTCCATTTGATTATAGAATCAAAGAATCCCTCCAGTGCAGAAATGAAATGAAAATCGCTTATTGTCACGAGTAGGCTTCAAATGAAGTTACTGTGAAAAGCCCCTAGTCGCCACATTCCGGCGCCTGTTCGGGGAGTCTGCTACGGGAATCGAACCGTGCTGCTGGCCTGCTTTGGTCTGCTTTCAAAGTCAGCGATTTAGCCCTGCACTAAACCAGCTCCTAGAAGTAGGCCATTCAGCCCATCCCGTCTGCACCAACCCTCTAAAAGAGGATGCTTCACTCCCCTGTCCTATCTCTGTAACCCCACCTAACCTTCACATCATTGGACACCAAAGGGCAATTTAGCACGGCCAATGTACTTGGTTTCATAACTAACTGGACTGTATGCAATAAAGCAGAGAGTAATACAGGACAAAAACTGATCACTTAAAGAATAATACCAAACAATTTTCAATGATTCATTGTGTTAAATTGTCAAAATATAATTGACATAGTAATGTAAAATAAATAGAAGCCTGTTAATTGGAATGATGAACAGGTGCTTTCGTTGTATGGGAAATGAATGGTATAGTTGCATTTCCGGGGATATTAGACAAGTATGTGAGAGAGGGGTGATTAAATGGTTGTGATGGTAGATTTAGGTGAGGAAAGAAAAGAGGTTTGAGCGGAACGTAAACATCAGCATGGACTGTTTGGGCTGAATGACCTGTTTCTGTGCTGTATAGAAAATATATAGAAAGTATAATATTCCAATTCTTTCTCCGCACCTCGTGGTGTACCAAGGCGGACTTTTGTCTCTTTCCATAGCTAGTTATTCCTGGAACAGATCGTTAGTCTGTCACCAGGGGTTTATCGCTTGAGGGGTGCCACTCCATACAGCGCCGGCCCTAGGGTTGCTGGCGCCCCGGGCAAGCTGAACTTCGGCGCCCTTGGGGGGGGGGGGGGGGTGGTTATTTGCGTTAACAATGTAATCCCCCCCCTGGGGGGGGGGGGGGGCCGGGGGGCGGGGGGGGACCCGAGGGGGGGGGGGGACCGGGGGGGGGGGGGGGACCCGAGGGGGGGGGGGGGCCGGGGGGGGGGGGGGCGGCGGACCGAGGGGGGGTCGGGGGGAGCGGACCGAGAGGGGGGGGGCGGGGGGGAGCGGACCGAGGGGGGGGCGGGGAGAGCGGACCGAGGGGGGGGGCCGCCCTGGGGGAGGGCGGCCACCGCGCATGCGCTGGTTGGCACCGGCCCAACTGCGCATGCGCGGGACCCGAGTCTCTGGCGCCCCCTAGCACATGGCGCCCCGGGCGATTGCCCGAGTTGCCGGTGCCTTGAGCCGGCCCTGACTCCATATCAAACATGGCTGACTAGAAGTCTCTCCTGCTTTTACCGCCGGCCATTGCCATGTTTGGAAGGATTTGCAGGTTGACACACTCGATCTGCTTGGCCGCGTAAGGAACGCACCTTCCATAGAATGGGACTGGAACCCAGAGTTTCTGGCTCAGAGGCAGGGACGTGGCCCACTACGTCACAAGACCTCCTTGCCGTGTAATATTAAGTGCTCCTATGTGTAAATCATCACTGAATCAGTGATTTTTGAATGTTTTTCTCATCTAGTCTTTCCAAACCTGATGTTGTCATGGACTGCGGGGCCAGGAACTACACCTTGATCTTTCAGTAACGACTTGCATTTATGTAGCTGCTTTAACCGAGTGAAAACTTCCAAACTGCTGCACAGGAGTATTATCAAGCAAAAATCTGAGACAAAGCTACTCATGGAGATCCTGGGTTTGGGTGACCAAAATCTTGGTTTTAGGAAGTATCCGAAGAAGAGAGAGAAAGAGAGCTGGAGAGGTTTAGGGGAGGATATTTAGGCCTCAGATGGCAGATGGCACAGTGCCGTTGGTCGGGCACAGGACATTTTCAGTGAAAAGTGATCTCCTCCCCACCGGTATGGCATAATCACAGAGAACTGGAGCAGACATTTCACACAGGAAGTGCTGTACAAGATAGCAATAATTTCTGTCAGTTCTTTTTTAAAAAATATTTTTATTCTCCTCCTTTTTCACATTTTCTCCCAAATGTACACCCACCAACAATACACAATAATCAATAACAAATATGTCAATCCCCATATCAATAACAACGATCCCATCCTCTCACCAAACCCCAAACATTAGCCCGCATGTTCACACAAACAAATGACAGAAAGGAATTAGGGATTACCCATAGTCGCCATTAATTTACAAATCCCCACTCCTCCCCCAACCCTCCCACCCACACGTCCCAACTAATGTTCGATATTATCCAGTTCTTGAAAGTGCATAATGAATAACGGCCATGAATTGTAGAACCCCTCCGTCCTTCCCCTCAGTTTAAACTTAACCTTCTCAAGAGTCAAGAATTCCAACAGGACCCCCACCACGTCAGGGCACAGGGTGGAGAGGCTGCCACGCCTGTGGTGCACGCACCTCGCAGGGTCCCAGCGCCCCTTAAGGACCACCTCAAGCAGCAGCTGCAAGACCTCCAGGACCAAGGAGTGATCTCCAGGGTCACAGAACCAGCCGACTGGGTCAGTTCCATGGAATGTGTAAAAAAGCCTTCCGGCGAATTGAGAATTTGCATCAATCCCAAGGATCTCAATCGCAATATTATGAGGGAGCACTATCCAATTCCCAAGCGCGAAGAGCTCACATGTGAAATGGCTCACGCCAAGCTCTTTACCAAACTCGACGCCTCAAAAGGATTCTGGCAAATCCAGCTGGATGAATCCAGCAGGAAACTCTGCACGTTTAATACCCACTTTGGAAGATATTGCTGCAACAGAATTCCGTTTGGGATCATCTCTGCGTCAGAAGTGTTTCAAAGGATCATGGAACAAATGATGGAAGGGATTGAAGGTGTTCGCGTCTCTGTCGATGACATAATCATCTAGTCCACCACCCCGCAGGAGCATGTTAATCGCCTCCAGCGTGTATTCAGACGTATACATGAGCATGGCCTCCGCCTCAACAGGGCCAAGTGCTCTTTTGAACAGACAGAAATTAAGTTCCTCGGGGACCACATCTCCCAATTGGGTGAGCAGCCGGATGCGGACAAGGTAGCTGCCATCACAGCTATGAGAACCCCAGAAGACAAGAAGGTGGTCCTCCGGTTATTGGGGATGGTGAATGTTTTAGGGAAATTCATCCCTAACCTTGTCTAAAATACCACAGCTCTCAGGAACCTGGTCAGGAAGATGAAAGACTTCCAATGGCTCCCTGCCCACGAGTGCGAATGGAGGGAACTCAAGGCTAAACTAACCACGGCCCCGGTCCTGGCCTTCTTTGATCCAGCAAAGGAGACAAAAATCTCTACGGATGCCAGTCAGTCCGGCATTGGAGCCGTGCTACTGCAACGTGATGAGGCCTTGTCATGGGCCTCCGTTGCGTATGCGTCGCAGGTGATGACCCCCACGGATAGAAAAGGAGTGCCTGGGCCTTCTGACCGGTGTTGTGAAGGTTCACGACTATGTCTATGGGATTCCCCAATTCACCGTCGAGACCGACCATCGCCCGCTGGTCAACATAATACAGAAGGACTTGAACGACATGATGCCTCGCCTCCAGCGGATTCTGCTCAAGCTCCGGCGATACGACTTCCAGCTGGTGTACACCCCAGGCAAGGACCTCATCGTTGCGGACGCCCTCTCCAGGTCAGTCAACACTCCATGTGACCCAGAGGGGTTTGTCTGCCAGGTTGATGCCCAGGTAGCGTTCGCAGCCTCCCAGCTACCTGCCTCAGATGAACGCCCCGTCCAAATTCGCCGCGAAACGGCGGCTGACCCCCTGCTACAGCGTGTCATGCGTCACCTGACGGATGCGTGGCTCAAGGGCCAATGCCCTCAGTTCTATAACATCAGAGACGATATGGCAGTCGTTGATGGGGTTCTCCTGAAACTGGACCGCATTGTCATCCTGTATAGCATGTGCCAGCTTGTCCTGGACCAACTACACGAGGGCCATCTGGGCATGGAGAAGTGTTGCCGACGGGCCCGTGAGGCTGTGTACTGGCCCGGTATCAATGACGACATTGGCAACACAGTACTCAACTGCCCCACCTGCCAGCGCTTTCAGCCGGCCCAACCATGAGAGACTCTGCAGCCCCATGAGTTGGTCACATCACCTTGGACCAAGGTGGGCATCGACCTGTTCCATGTGTTGGGTAGGGACTATGTCCTGATCGTAGACTACTTTTCAAATTACCCGGCGGTGATACGGTTGCACGACCTCACTCCGTCCGCAGTCATTCGGGCGTGCAAAGAAACCTTTGCTCGACACGGCATCCCGCTCACGGTGATATAGATATAGAGAAATACAGCACAGAACAGGCCCTTCAGCCCACGATGTTGCGCTGAACTTTTGTCCTAGGTTAATCATAGAATTTTGGACAATTTTTCATGGCCAATCCACCCAACCTGCACATCTTTGGACTGTGGGAGGAAACCGGAGTACCCGGAGGAAACCCACGCAGTCACGGGGAGGATGTGCAGACTCCACACAGACAGTGACCCAAGTCGAAATCGAACTTGGGACCCTGGAGCTGTGAAGCAATTGTGCTACCCACAATGCTACCGTGCTGCCCTTAAGAAGTTAACCTACATTCCCTTATTCTACCCTAATCCAAGTACCTATCCAATAGCCGCTTGAAGGTCCATAAATTTTCCGACTCAACTACTACCACAGGCAGTGCATTCCATGCCCCCACTACTCTCTGGGTAAAGAACCTACCTCTGACATCCCCTCTATATCTTCCACCATTTATCTTAAATTTATGTCCCCTTGTAATGGTGTGTTCCACCCGGGGAAAAAGTCTCTGACTGTCTACTCTATCTATTCTCCTGATCATCTTATAAACCTCTATCAAGTCGCCCCTCATCCTTCTCCGTTCTAATGAGAAAAGGCCTAGCACCCTCAACCTTTCCTCGTATGACCTACTCTCCATTCCAGGCAACATCCTGGTAAATCTCCTTTGCACCTTTTCCAAAGCTTCCACATCCTTCCTAAAATGAGGTGACCAGAACTGCACACAGTACTCCAAATGTGGCCTGACCAAGGTTTTGTACAGCAGCATCATCACCTCACAGCTCTTAAATTCAATCCCTCTGCTAATGAACGCTAGCACACCATAGGCCTTCTTCACAGCTCTATCCACTTGAGTGGCAACTTTCAAAGAACTATGAACATAGACCCCAAGATCTCTCTGCTCCTCCACATTGCCAAGAACCCTACCATTAACCCTGTATTCCGCATTCAGATTTGTCCTTCCAAAATGGACAACCTCACACTTGTCAGGGTTAAACTCCATCTGCCACTTCTCAGCCCAGCTCTGCATTCTATCTATGTCTCTTTGAAGCCGACAACAGCCCTCCTCACTATCCACAACTCCACCAATCTTCGTATCATCTGCAAATTTACTGACCCACCCTTCAACTCCCTCATCCAAGTCGTTAATGAAAATCACAAACAGCAGAGGACCCAGAACTGATCCCTGCGGTACGCCACTGATAACTGGGCTCCAGGCTGAATATTTGCCATCCACCACCACTCTCTGTCTTCTATCGGTTAGCCAGTTTGTTATCCAACTGGCCAAATTTCCCACTATCCCATGCCTCCTTACTTTCTGCATAAGCCTACCATGGGGAACCTTATCAAATGCCTTACTAAAATCCATGTACACTACATCCACTGCTTTACCTTCATCCACATGCTTGGTCACCTCCTCAAAGAATTCAATAAGCCTTGTAAGGCAAGACCTACCCCTCACAAATCCGTGCTGACTATCCCTAATCAAGCAATGCCTTTCCAGATGCTCAGAAATCCTATCCCTCAGTACCCTTTCCATTACTTTGCCTACCACCGAAGTAAGACTAACTGGCCTGTAATTCCCAGGGTTATCCCTATTCCCTTTTTTGAACAGGGGCACGACATTCGCCACTCTCCAATCCTCTGGTACCACCCCTGTTGACAGCGAGGACGAAAAGATCATTGCCAACGGCTCTGCAATTTCATTTCTTGCTTCCCATAGAATCCTTGGATATATCCCGTCAGGCCCGGGGGACTTGTCTATCCTCAAGTTTTTCAAAACGCGCAACACATCTTCCTTCCTGACAAGTATCTCCTCAAGCTTATCAGTCTGCTTCATGCTGTCCTCTCCAACAATATGGCCCCTCTCGTTTGTAAATACTGAAGAAAAATACTTGTTCAAGACCTCTCCTATCTCTTCAGACTCAATACACAATCTCCCGCTACTGTCCTTGATCGGACCTACCCTCGCTCTAGTCATTCTCATATTTCTCACATATGTGTAAAAGGCCTTGGGGTTTTCCTTGATCCTACCCGCCAAAGATTTTTCATGCCCTCTCTTAGCTCTCCTAATCCCTTTCTTCAGTTCCCTCCTGGCTATCTTGTATCCCTCCAGCGCCCTGTCTGAACCTTGTTTCTTCAGCCTTACATAAGTCTCCTTCTTCCTCTTAACAAGACATTCAACCTCTCTTGTCAACCATGGTTCCCTCACTCGACCATCTCTTCCCTGCCTGACAGGGACATACATATCAAAGACACGCAGTACCTGTTCCTTGAACAAGTTCCACATTTCACTTGTGTCCTTCCCTGACAGCCTATGTTCCCAACTTCTGCACTTCAATTCTTGTCTGACAGCATTGTATTTACCCTTCCCCCAATTATAAACCTTGCCCTGTTGCTCGCACCTATCCCTCTCCATTACTAAAGTGAAAGTCACAGAATTGTGGTCACTACCTCCAAAATGCTCCCCCACTAACAAATCTATCACCTGCCCTGGTTCATTACCAAGTACTAAATCCAATATGGCCTCCCCTCTGGTTGGACAATCTACATACTGTGTTAGAAAAGCTTCCTGGACACACTGCACAAACACTACCCCATCCAAACTATTTGATCTAAAGAGTTTCCACTCAATGTTTGGGAAGTTGAAGTCGCCCATGACTACTACCCTGTGACTTCTGCACCTTTCCAAAATCTGTTTCCCAATCTGTTCCTCCACATCTCTGCTGCTATCAGGGGGCCTATAGAAAACTCCCAACAAGGTGACTGCTCCTTTCCTATTTCTAACTTCAACCCATATTACCTCAGTAGGCAGATCCCCCTCGAACTGCCTTTCTGCAGCTGTTATACTATCTCTAATTAACAATGCCACCCCCCCACCTCTTTTACCATCCTCCCTAATCTTGTTGAAACATCTATAACCAGGGACCTCCAACAACCATTTCTGCCCCTCTTCTATCCAAGTTTCTGTGATGGCCACCACATCGTAGTCCCAAGTACAGATCCATGCCTTAAGTTCACCCACCTTATTCCTGATGCTTCTTGCATTAAAGTATACACACTTCAACCCATCTCCTTGCCTGCAAGTACTCTCCTTTGTCATTGTTACCTTCCCCACTGTATCACTATGTGCTTTGGCGTCCTGACTATCGTCTACCTTAGTTGCTGGATTACAGATCCGGTTCCCATTCCCCTGCCAAATTAGTTTAAACCCTCCCGAAGAGTACTAGAAAACCTCCCCCCCAGGATATTGGTGCCCCTCTGGTTCAGATGCAACCCGTCCTGCTTGTACAGGTCCCACCTTCCCCAGAATGCGCTCCAATTATCCAAATACCTGAAGCCCTCCCTCCTACACCATTCCTGCAGCCACGTGTTCAACTGTACTCTCTCCCTATTCCTAGCCTCGCTATCACGTGGCACCGGCAACAAACCAGAGATGACAACTCTGTCTGTCCTGGCCTTTATGTCGGACAATGGCCCCTGCTTCACCAGCCAGGAATGGTCCAGCTTTGCCCAGCAGTACAATTTTGCCCATGTGACATCCAGTCCCCTGTACCCCCAATCTAATGGCAGAGCGGAGAAGGGAGTGGGGTGGGGGGGGGGGGGGGGGGGGGGGGGGGGGGTGGGGGGGGGGGGGGTGGGGGGGGGGGGGTGAGGGGGGGAACTGTTCAATTTAATGTATATTCTCTTTGTGGATTCATTATTCTTCTTTTTCTTCACTGGTTGTGTAAAAATTCTGTTTGAGAAAAACCTTAATAAAAACAAATTTTAAAAAAAAATAAGTACAAGCCCTTCATTTTTCCTCATGGTTATGGAGGCTGAATGAGGTGGAGTCGAGCAGGCCCAAAGTCTCATGAGAGACCAGAAGTGCAAATTTCACAACACGATTGTCCCTCCCATAGGCATAACGAGGTTCCCATCCAGGCAGGTCAGGAACTTCATTTGAATATATTATAATCTAATTAGCAGGTAGTGCTGTCGTACCCTCCCCCCTCATCGCAATGTCTGGCCATGCTGCCCATGGGGGCCAGAGACGGGTCCCTCTCAGGGTTACAGGTGTTTTGGGGACGAGGGTACAGCGGCCAGCCCCTCAGCAGAGCCCGGGTGATGGAGAATGCCGAGACTGTGGCACCGGGGCAGCAGGGTAGAGGGTGAGGTGGGCAATGGTAATAATCAGAGTGGGGCAGTTGTGGGAGGGCTGCCATTGGTCTGACTCGAAGGGGGTGGGAGGAGGGAAGGACTTGCCCCCCTCACTTGGGACAATCTCAACGATGATAGGACAAGATCACTTGTAAAGCTCGGTCATCCTGAGGCTGCAACCCACATCTGTACGGCCTCCACTTTCTCCAAGGGCCCTGGTACTGTGCCAGGAAGACTGGGCAGCTGGGCTGGGCTGGGTGGGTGGATGCCCAGAATGCAAGGCCTGTAGGAGCCCCAACATTGGGGGTTGGGGGGACTGCCAGTGATCTACTGACTGATAATGTAAGCTTCAATATCGAGCCATGGGATTAATGAGCTCACCTTTACCTGCCAGACCAGTGCTATTGGGTAGCAGCCAAATGGTCCTTTTTGGTGTGACTGAGAATGTAAATAGCAGAAGACAGTTTTGAATCATTGACTTCCGGGTAATGGGTCAAGTTCCCTTCCACTGTGCCACTCTGCTCAGAAATCAGAAAGAATTCGGAGAGAGGGGAGGGATTTGGCTGTATGCCAAAGCCCAGGATTGAACTAGGCACATTTAGATCTTCAGTATAATGTTTTCTCAGCTGAGCTATTTTAGTTGATTAGTAACCCACCCGTTAATTAACATTCTTTAGCTTCGACAGATGAGCCACTTATGCCCACTAGCTAAGTGCTGATGTATGCTCCTAAGGCTCCCCTCGCTCAGATCAAGGAAGCCTGCGTCCTTGGCACTTTCATTCGGCAGCAAGTGGTGCAAGGTTTCCGGGAAGGGGGTGATGTGACCATCAATTCACACGACACGTGAACAGTGGTTTTAATGATCTTACAACGGAGCCTGCCTGCAACTAGATGAACTGGCAGGCAGGCTCAGACTGCCAGGCTTTATACTTCCGGTTAGTGGGAGGAGCCATGGGCGGAGCCAAGGGTGGAGCCCAGTACAAACTCCTCATCTCCCCCTAGGGGCAGAGCCGCGCAACTGCTCGTATACCGAGCTTACACAGTACATCATATATAATAACAGTGTGAATTACACGGACTGTGATTCACCATAGGGGGACAGAGACCGTTCCCTCCAAGACAATCTAGTCCACTCCTCCACCATACCCAGTACCTCTCCCATCACCCATGGCACCTTCCCATGCAATCGCAGAAGGTGAGACACCTGCCCCTTTACCTCTTCCATGCTTAACATTCCAGGCCCAAAACACTCATTCCAGGTTAAGCAGCGTTTCACTTGCACCTCTTCCAATCTGGTCTACTGCATTTGCTGCTCCCAATGTGGTCTCCTCTGTATCGGAGAGACCAAACGCAGACTGGGTGATCGCTTTGCTGAGCATCTTCGGTCTGTGCGCATTCAGGATCCTGACCTTCCTGTTGCTTGCCATTTTAATATAAGTCCCTGCTCCCATGCCCACATGTCTGTTCTTGGCCTGCTACAATGTTCCAGTGAAGCGCAACGCAAACTGGAGGAACAACATCTCATCTTCCGGTTAGGCACGCTACAGCCTTCCGGTCTGAACATCGAATTCAACAACTTCAGATGATCAGCCCCACCTCGACCCATTTGTTTTCATTTTATTTTAACTGTCTTTTACCATTTCTTTCTTTCTTAATATACATTTAATTCCCCCCCCCCCCCCCCCCCCCCCATCTTATCCACCTTTCCTGCTCCTTTCTCCTCTTTGCTTCCCCCTTCCCCTCCCCCCACACCTACAGTCTATCCTCTGATGTTAGTTTCTCTGCTGTTTGACCTTTCACATCTTTTGTCCTCTCTGGGGACTGCCATTAACACTCTTTCCCCTTGGTATCTGTGGCCATTAGCAACCGGTTTCCCTGGGTTTCTGTGGCTATGACTCATCTTTCATTCTCATTCCACAGTATAAATATTTCCCACTCTCTCTGTCTGTTAGCTTTGACAAAGAGTCATCGGACTCGAAACGTTAGCTCTTTTCTCTGCCTACAGATGCTGCCAGACTTGCTGAGATTTTCCAGCATTTTCCCTTTCGTTTCAGATTCCAGCATCCGCAGTAATTTGCTTCTTTCATTCATCTTCTTCCTGTGCTGGATACCCGTCCTCTTGTGCAGGGAGCTGACGTTTACCACCGCCTCCCACACTTGAAGCCTGCGGCAATGTCTAAACAAGGGGGCCTCCGGCACACTCCAGTAGGTGCAGAAACTAGTATCACAATAGGTGCATCCTGGAACCTATCCTTGAAACCCTGGATGTCAGGTCCATGGATTTTCAAGTTAGTTTTTCTTCATAAAAAGCAATATGTGCCTTAATCCCAAATGCAAAAGAGCAGCTTTGTGACAGTACTGGCCTGTTCCTCAGACTCGCCATCCTCTTTGAACAAGATTGCCAATTTAATTTCAATTAGTCCCAATTAATCTTTAAGCAGGGAAATCTGACTAAGCTACAAAGTTAACCTGTAACAGCATAAACTGAAATACTTCTGAACTGGTAAATTCAATCAGTTTTAGCTAACAGGAGGAATTAATTAGTGGAGTTCCACAGGGATCAGTGCTGAGGTCTTAACTATTTATAATTAATGCCTTGGATGAAGGGAGAGAATGTACAGTGGTTAAATTTGCCAAGATAGGTAGGGAAGCAAGTTGTCAATTGGGAGGTAATGGGCAGGATTCTCCGACCCCCCCCCCCCCCCCCGCCGATGGGCAGAGTGGCCACCCGTTTTCGGCGGTCCCGCCGGCGTAAATCACAAAAGGTTCTTACTGGCGGGACCTGGCTCCACGGGCAGCTTGCAGACTCCTCGGGGCGGCGAGGGGGGATCTGGCCCCAGGGCGTGCC
Source organism: Scyliorhinus canicula (assembly GCF_902713615.1). Taxonomy (NCBI): domain Eukaryota; kingdom Metazoa; phylum Chordata; class Chondrichthyes; order Carcharhiniformes; family Scyliorhinidae; genus Scyliorhinus; species Scyliorhinus canicula. The sequence goes on from NC_052146.1 coordinate 63,377,232, forward strand.
CCCACGGTGGCCTGGTCCGCGATCGGGGCCCACCAATCCGCGGGCGGGCCTGTGCCATGGGGGAACTCTTTCCCTCCGCACCGACCGCTGTCAGCCTCCGTCATGGCCAGTGTGGAGAAGAACCCCACTGCACATGCGCTGGGATGACGCCAGCAGACGCTGGCGCTCCCGCGCATGTGGCAACTCGTGCCGGCTGGCGGAGGCCCTTCGGCGCTGGTTGCCATGGCACCAAGCCCTTCCGCTCCAGCTGGCGCGGCTCCAAACACTCCAGCGCCGGCCTAGCCCCTGAAGGTGCGGGAGATTCCTCACCTTCGGGGTGGCCCGACGCCGGAGTGGTTCACGGCACTCCTCGGCGCCGGAGTGGCCCGCCCCGCTGGTTCGCGGAGAATCCCGGCCAATATCTACAATGTCATATCGACAGGTTAAGTGAGTTTTAGGATTTAGAATAAATATTGGTTGCTGTTCTGTGGCTCTCCCTCAGCTTGTTTGGTTTCTTGCTTATGCATTTTACATGGATACTTTGGGAACTTTGTTCCATGAATCCCACACTCTGAGCACACATTTGGCAGATGGTGTATAATGTGGGAAAATGTGAACTTGTCCATTTCGTCAGGAACAATAGAAAAGCAGAATACTATTTAAATGGAGGCAGATTGTAGAAGTTGTCAGTCCAGAGTTATCTGGATGCCCTGGGACATGAATCATAAAACGTCAGTGTGCAGGTACAGCAAGTGATTAGGAAGGCAAATGGAATGTTGATATTTATTGAAAGGGGAATGGAAGAGAGGGAAGTTTCATGGCAGTTTACATGGGTTGGCCACATCTGGGGTACTGTGTAGAATTTTGACCTCCTTAATTGAAAAAGGATATAATTGCACTTAGTTCAGAGAAATTCACATGACTCATTCGTGGAATGACAGGCTTATCTTATTTTTAAAAAAAAAATTTAGAGTACCCAATTCATTTTTTCCAATTAAGGGGCAATTTAGCATGGCCAATCCACCTACCCTGCACATCTTTGGGTTGTGGGGGCAAAACCCACACAAACACAGGGAGAATGTGCAAACTCACACGGACAGTGACCCAGAGCCGGGATCGAACCTGGGACTTCGGCGCCGTGAGCCAGCAGGGCTAACCCACTGCGCCACCGTGCTGGACAGGCTTATTTTATGAAGAAAGGTTGAGAAGGCTGGGTTCAATTGGAGTTGGTATCTATTGGAGTTTAGAAGAATGAGAGGTGATCTTCTTGAAACGTGTGATATCCTGAGGGGGCTTGATAGGGTGGTTACCAGAACAAAGAAAATTACAGCACAGGAACAGGCCCTTCGGCCCTCCCAGCCTGCGCCGATCCAGATCCTTTATCTAAACCTGTCTCCTATATTCCAAGGTCTACTTCCCTCTGTTTCCGCCCGTTCATATACCTGTCTAGATGCCTCTTAAATGATGCTATCATGCCCGCCTCTACCACCTCCGCTGGTAAAGCGTTCCAGGCACCCACCACCCTCTGCGTAAAAAACTTTCCACGCACATCTCCCTTAAACTTTCCCCCTCTCACCTTGAAATCGTGACCCTTTGTAACTGACACCCCCACTCTTGGGAAAAGCTTGTTGCTATCCACCCTGTCCATACCTCTCATAATTTTGTAGACCTCAATCAGGACCCCCTCAACCTCCGTCTTTCCAACGAAAACAATCCTAATCTACTCAACCGTTCTTCATAGCTAGCACCCTCCATACCAGGCAACATCCTGGTGAACCTCCTCTGCACCCTCTCTAAAGCATCCACATCCTTCTGGTAATGTGGCGACCAGAACTGCACGTAGTATTCCAAATGTGGCCGAACCAAAGTCCTATACAACTGGTTCCTCTTGTGGGGGACACTGGAACTGGGGGAGACAAGGATACGGAATCTCCCTTTTAAAATGGAGATGGGAAGAAATTTTTCAATCAGAGAGTCATTAGTCTGTGAAATTCTGTTCCCCAGAAAATACAGAATTGTTGCGGCGCAGAAGGAACATTTGGCCCATCATGTCTGTACCAGCCCTCCCAATGAGCAACTCACCTTGTGCCATTCTCCTGCCTGCTTCCCAAAACCTTCACATTCTTCCTTTTCAGTCAAGTCGAATTCCGTTGCTTCGATTGATCCTGCCTCCACCACACTCTCGCACAGAGCACACCAGACACAAACTACTCGCTGCGTGAGAAAGTCTTTCCTCATATTAATTTTTCTTCTTTTGCCAATTACTTTTAATCTGTGCCCTCTCGTTCTTCATCCTTGAGAGGGAACAGTTTACTGTGTGCAGTTCTGGTCGCCTCATTTTAGGAAGGATGTGGAAGCTTTGGAAAAAGTGCAAAGGAGATTTACCAGGATGTTGCCTGGAATGGAGAGTAGGTCTTATGAGGAAAGGTTGAGGGTGCTAGGCCTTTTCTCATTAGAACAGAGAAGGATGAGGGGCTACTTGATAGAGGCTTATAAGATGATCAGGGGAATAGTTAGACAGTCAGACTTTTTCCCCGGGTGGAACAAACCATTACAAGGGGACATAAATTTAAGGTGAATGGTGGAAGATATAGAGGGGATGTCAGAGGTAGGTTCTTTACCCAGAGAGTAGTTGGGGCATGGAATGCACTGCCTGTGGAAGTAGTTGAGTCGGAAACATTAGGGACCCTCAAGCGGCTATTGGATAGGTACATGGATTACGGTATAATAATGGAGTGTACATTAATTTGTTCTTAAGGGCAGCACGGTAGCATTGTGGATAGCACAATTGCTTCACAGCTCCAGGGTCCCAGGTTCGATTTGGGCTTGGGTCACTGTCTGTGCGGAGTCTTCACATCCTCCCCGTGTGTGCGTGGGTTTCCTCCGGGTGCTCCGGTTTCCTCCCACAGTCCAAAGATGTGCAGGTTAGGTGGATTGGCCATGATAAATTGCCCTTAGTGTTCAAAATTGCCCTTAGTGTTGGGTGGGATTACTGCATTATGGGGATAGGGTGGAGGTGTTGACCTCAGGTAGGGTGCTCTTTCCAAGAGCCGGTGCAGACTCGATGGGCCGAATGCCCTCCTTCTGCACTGTAAATTCTATGATTAATCTAGGACAAAGGTTTGGCACAACATCGTAGGTCGAAGGGCCTGTTCTGGGATGTATTTTTCTATGTTCTATGTTTCTCCCTATCTATTCTGTCCAGACTTCTCATGATTTTGAATAACACTACCACGGCGCTGGAGTGGTTCATGCCGCTCCTGCCTCCTTACGCGGCGCCAAATGGGCGCGGCGCCAACCCGCGCATGCACAGTTGGGGCAGCTCAATCCTGCGCATGCGCGGGGAACTTCTTACGCGCACCAGCCCCTCACCAACATGGCGTCGGTGTTCTGGGGCCGGCCGCAGAAGTAGGTAGGCCCGGGGGGGGGGGGGGGGGGGGGGGAAAGAGGCTGGCCCGCCGAACGGTGGGCCCCGATCGCGGGCCAGACCCCATCAGAGCCCCCCCCCCCCCCCCCCCCCCCCGGTGAAGGAGCCCCCCCTCACAGGCCGCCCCCCCGAGCGTTCCCGCACAGTTCCCGCCAGCAGCGACCAGGGGTGGACGGTGCTGGTGGGAACCTGTCGTGTCATAGCGGCCGCTCGGCCCATGCAGGACGGAGAATCGACGCTCGCCGTTTGCGGCGATTCTCCGAGCGCCCTGGCGCGAATTGCGCGGCACTGGATTCGGGGGGGGGGGGGGGGAGAATCGCGTGTGGGGATCGGGGCGGCATAGCATGATTTGCGCAGTGCCCCGGCGATTCTCCCACCCGTACTGTTCCAGGGGTGGGGACATGAAGCAGTGGGGCTGGAGAGAGGGCCAGTGTCAGGTGGAGATAGACAAAGATGTGGAGTTATGGATCGCCAACCATTTTCCCATCACGTTCATCCAGTTTCTGTGAGCCCAATGGGAAAATTTACTCTCTTGTGTCTTGGTCACCACTGAACGAACACGTGGATTGCAAATGTCACTTGATTCATTGCATTTTAGTGGCCTCTAGATTAACTAATCTTCAAACAGTTTAGGCCAATCAATGTCAGGTAATAGAATCAAGCCCACGTTAAATTAGACCTTGGTTCAGATGAAAGTAGAAGACTGAATGGCTCTCAATGCACTGTGTCCTAGGACTGCCCAACCTACTGGAGTTCATCTTCATTAACGTCACAGACAATCCGCCATAGCAACTTACTTTCATTGTTCAAGCCTCACAGGCAACGTTCCTGTGCAGATCACGTTGAACTAAATTTATACAACATAAATTTGCTGTTTGTTCTTAACATTTAAATTAAATGGTCTGAACATGTTAAAAATATTTATTTTATTAATTCATTCAATAGCCAATATTCAAGAGCAGTTGGCAAAATCTCACTTATTGCTGTAGTAGCTGATTCTGGTCAGACATTAATATAATGTGCTTTGTGCAGCAAGTGAATATACAATGAGAGAATGGTGAAAAGTTCAGTTGCTAAATAATGACACCAAAGAGAACATTTTATTCTCAGCTCCTCTATGCTGGACTGAATCATCAGCGAAAGCTCAATCACATTTTATGAGACGCAGTCAATTTACATTGACATTGTCGACAGCAAAGAATATCATTACGCTGTGCACAACAAGAAAGTGCCTCAGTCATTGCAAGGAAGATAGTCTCTGTTCACTGGATGCAGTGAAGTCCTGGGTGTTTCCTTTTTAAGTAAGTTTGCAAATCTAGTGAATAGAGGGAATTTTCTACCTCCCTATGATTCCTCCTATTTGGATATTATTTATACTGCAATGGAGTGAGCTGTCAGGGGCTGTGAACCCCAGAACAACATACCAAAGTTCCCTGTTACATTAGCTTCCATGTTGGGTTGTGTTCTGTCTCCAGGTCTTTTCTTCAATCTTCACAGTGAAAGTGATAAAGACATCAGGAAGCCAGTAATACCTGCAAAACAAACCTTTGCAAAGATGCCAGACTCTCTGAAATAAGATCATCTCCATGGAATACGGAACGGGACTTCTAAAACATTGCATCTGACCAATGTTGCAAAAGCTGGAATACTAGCAGGACTATGGAAGATAAATTCAAGGCAACTTCTGAGACTTGACTGAGGGTTGGTTGAACAATGCACACAATTAATGAGGAATGTTTGAGGAAAGCGAGAAGAAATTGTAGGTGTTCAGCAAACCAACTACAATTCTTTGGGAGAGAAGAACTATAACATTTGGTAGTGGCTGGTAAAATTGAGGGCAGTAGATCAACAGGGAGACAAAGGAAGGACTACACTGACTGCTTATGAAGCAGAATAGATGTAAGATTTAAGAGCAACACCAAGATGTTGGCTGCTATTCAGGACTGAATAGTTGGAAAGCCATGATCACTGATGTTGTAAAACAAGACACCTGAAAAAGAACATGGCAAGAAAGATGGATGGTAGAGGAGCGTTATTACTCTGCGATGTATCATCAATAAGCATCTTTAAAGCCCTTGACAATTTCAAATGATAAATCATTCCGTTTCTTTCTGGTTTGTGATCTATACTTTAGATTTCTGTTCCCAGGTAAGTGCTGTGTATATTAATTCACCTTGCTCCACACTCTGACACATTTACTTCCAGTTTGCATAACCTCTTCCACATTTGAGGATTCAAAATTATATCACAGATTAACAGCATTGGATTAGAATTTCAGTTCCTGTTTGCTAACACTGGTTGCATTAGCGAATTGCAGCATCGTCAACTGATTGTTCTTGAAGACACTCTTAACCCTTGTATCCTTTTAGCAATTGATTGGCTATGACCAGTCTCTGGATTTCGCTGGTTCCTTCGTAGATCTCAGTTATGCGGGCATCACGATAGTGTCTCTCTGCTGCCATTTCCGTTACATAACCCATACCTCCCAGAATCTGCATGGCCTAAACATACAAGGAAACAGAGGTCAGGCTCAAATTGACAACTGGTAACACAGTAAACAGGAACTGGCTAGACTTGTGAAAATACATAACATACATTTTTATAGCGCTTATAGTTTACTTTCAACACCAGATTAAAGTCCAACAGGTTTGTTTCGAATCACTAGCTTTCGGAGCACTTCTCCTTCCTCAGGTGAATGAAGAGGTGGGTTCCAGAAACATATATCTGAATGAAGAGGAACCCACCTCTTCATTCACCTGAGGAAGGAGCAGCGCTTCGAAAGCTGGTGATTCGAAACAAACCTGTTGGACTTTAACCTGGTGTTGTAAGACATCTTACTGTGCTCACCCCAGTCCAACACCGTCATCTCCACATTATAGTTTACTTAGTCAGGTACACACTGGGAACCACATGCTTTAGAGGAGGAGGTCTGGGTGACTTTAATCTACAGGCCGGGGCCGGGATTGTTCAAAACGGCGGCTAAGTGTTGACGCCGGTGTAAACACCGGAGTGTTTCATACCGGCGTCAACGGGCCTCTTGGACCAGCGATTCCATGGCCCACAGGGGGCCAGCATGGCGCCGGAGTGCTCCGCACTGCTCAAGCTGCCATACACTGCCGGCCGCGGGTCCGCACATGCACGCGGCGCCCGCTTCCACGCAGGCGCCACACGGCATGGCGGACCCACACAGCGGGCCGGCATGGAAGAAGGTAGGCCGTAGTGGAGGTTCCCCCACGGAGACTGATCCCCGTCGCCCACCAGGACGGCCACCACAGCCTCGACACCGAGCTCCCGCCGGCTGGAACCATATGGGAACCACGCCGGCAGGAACTCGGCCGGTCGACCACAGAGATTCACCGCGGGGACCTCTTTCGACGCCCCCCCCCCCCCCCCCCCCCCCCCGGCCGGCGCCGCGTCGACAGCGCACGTGCGACTGGCAGCGATTCTCCGGTCGCTGGAGGTTCGTGTCCCGGCGTCGGACCCAATCGGGTCCGACACCCCTTTCTCCGCCCCCTGCGGCGAGCGCAATTTTGGCGTGGAGAATCCCGGCTATGACCCACTGGAATTGCAAAAGTTTAAAGCATGCTTACCTGCTCTGAAAAACTACAGACCAGTGGTAGGGAAACTATTGGAGAAAATTCTGAAGGAGAGACTCTATCTCCACTTGAAGAAGCAAGATTTGATCAGGAATAGTCAGCATGACTTTGTCAGAGGGAGGTCATGCCGAACAAATTTGATTGAATTTTTTGAGCATGTGACCACGTGTGTAGATGAGGGTAGTGCAGTTGATGTAGTTTTCATGGATTTTAGCAAAGCCTCTGACAAGGTCCCACACGGGAGACTAAAAAGGCAAATGCATATGGACACAACGTAACTTGATAAGTTAGATTCAAAATTGGCTCAGCTGGAGGGGACAGAGGGTGATGACAGATGGCTGCTTTAGTGACTGGGCCCCCCTTTTTTTGTCATTTATATAAATGACGTAGATGACTATATGGGAGTAGGATCAGTAAGTTTTCAGATGACACAAAGATTGGCTGGGTGGTTAACAGCGATGTTTAGTGTTTTGGGTTACAGGAAGACATAGATGGGATGGTCAAATAGGCAGAAAAGTGGCTGATGGAATTTAACCCTGAAAAGTGTGAGGTGATACACTTTGGAAGCAGTAATGTGACAAGGAAGTATTCAATGAATGACATGACACTGGGAAGTTCCGAGGAATAAAGGGACCTTGGTGTGTTTGTCCATAGATCTCTGAAGGCAGAAGGGCAAGTTAATAGGGTGGTGAAAATATGGGACACTTGCCTTTATCAATCAAGGCATAAATTACAAAAGCAGGGAGGTCATGTTGGAGTTGTATAGAACTTTGTTGAGGCCACAGCTGGAATATTGTTTACTCTTCATGCTGTAACCCTCTTTGACCACAATAGAAGACAGTTGGAACTTAACCAACCCCCACGCAAACATTTTTGTCCAGCATGAATCTAACTATAAATTTTCCCCTTCCAGGATCAGAAACATTAAAATAAACCAACTTAAAACTATACCTTGTTAATAATGTTTACTAAAACAAATATAAATCCCTTAAAACTATCTACGTTTTCCTAAAAGAGGTGAAGATCTTCCGTTTGAGGTCTAATGAAAGAAACAGAATTGTGTTTCAATGAACATTTCTGGTACTGAACTCGGAAAACCTCAAAAGCACCAGCAGTTTCATGTTTGAAACTAGCTCATTTCTAGAAGCTACTGGAGGGGGATTTTGGAGGGCCAGTCAAAGACAGTAGTGGGAAGTTGTGCGTGGAGTCCGAGGAGATAGGAGAGGTGCTAAATAAATATTTTTCGTCAGTATTCACACAGGAAAAACACAATGTTGTTGAGGAGAATAATGAGATACAGGCTACTAGACTAGAAGGCTTGAGGTTCTTAAGGAGGAGGTGTTAGCAATTCCGAAAAGTGTGAAAATAGATAAGTCCCCTGGGCCGGATGGGATTTATCCTAGGATTCTCTGGGAAGCTAGGGAGGAGATTGCTGAGCCTTTGGCTTTGATCTTTAAGTCATCTTTGTCTACAGGAATAGTGTCAGAAGACTAGAAGATAGCAAATGTTGTCCCCTGGTTCAAGAAGGGGAATAGAGACAACCCCGGTAACTATAGACCAGTGAGCCTTACTTCTGTTGTAGGCAACACCTTGGAAAGGTTTATAAGAGTATAATCATCTGGAAAGGAATAGTTTGATTAGAGATAGTCAACACAGTTTTGTGAAAGGCAGGTCGTGCCTCACAAACCTTATTGAGTTCTTTGAGAAGGTGACCAAACAGGTGGATGAGGGAAAGCAGTTGATGTGGTGTATATGGATTTCAGTAAAGCGTTTGATAAGATTCCCCACGGTAGGCTATTGCAGAAAATACGGAGGCATGGGATTCAGGGTGATTTAGCAGTTTGGATCAGAAATTGGCTAGCTGGAAGAAGACAAAGGGTGGCGGTTGATGGGAAATGTTCAGACTGGAGTCCAGTTACTAGTGGTATACCACAAGGATCTGTTTTGGGGCCACTGCTGTTTGTCATTTTTATAAATGACCTGGAGGAGGGTGTAGAAGGATGGGTGAGTAAATTTGCAAATTACACTAAAGTCGGTGGAGTTGTGGACAGTGCGGAAGGATGTTACAAGTTACAGAGGGACGTAGATAAGCTGCAGAGCTGGGCTGAGAGGTGGCAAATGGAGTTTAATGCAGAAGAGTGTGAGGTGATTCATTTTGGAAGGAATAACAGGAAGACAGAGTACTGGGCTAATGGTAAGATTCTTGGTAGTGTGGATGAGCAGAGAGATCTCGGTGTCCATGTACATAGAGCCCTGAAACTTGCCACCCAGGTCGATAAGGTTGTTAAGAAGGTGTACGGTGTGTTAGCTTTTATTGGTAGAGGTATTGAATTTCGGAGCCATGAGGTCATGTTGCAGCTGTACAAAACTCTGGTGCGGCCGCATTTGGAATATTGCGCGCAATTCTGGTCACCACATTATAGGAAGGATGTGGAAGCATTGGAAAGGGTGCAGAGGAGATTTACCAGAATGTTGCCTGGTATGGAGGAAAGATCTTATGAGGGAAGGCTGAGGGACTTGAGGCTGTTTTCGTTAGAGAGAAGAAGGTTAAGAGGTGACTTAATTGAGGCATACAAGATGATCAGAGGATTAGATAGGGTGGACAGTGAGAGCCTTTTTCCTCGGATGGTGATGTCTAGCATGAGGGGACATAGCTTTAAATTGAGGGGAGATAGATATAGGACAGATGTCAGAGGTAGGTTCTTTACTCAGAGTAGTAAGGGCGTGGAATGCCCTGCCTGCAGCAGTAGTGGACTCGCCAACACTAAGGACATTCAAATGGTCATTGGATAGACATATGGATGATAAGGGAATAGTGCAGATGAGCTTTAGAGTGGTTTCACAGGTCGGCGCAACATCCGAAGGGCCTGTACTGCGCTGTAATGTTCTATGTTCTATATAATTCTGGTCACCACATTATAGGAAGGATGCGATTGCACTGAAAGGGGTGCAGAGGCCATTCATCAGGATGTTGCCTGGAATGGAACATTTAAGTATGAAGAGAGGTTAGATAGGCTTGGGTTGTTTTCTCTTGAGCACAGAACACCCGTACCAGCCTCCCCGAACAGGTGCCGGAATGTGGCGACGAGGGGCTTTTCACAGTAACTTCATTTGAAGCCTACTTGTGACAATAAGTGATTTTCATTTCATTTCATTCATTTTCATTTCATTTCATTTCAGAAGATTGAGGGGTGACCTGATCAAGGTGTACAAGATTATGAGGGGCATGAACGGGGTGGATAGGGAGCAGCAGCTGTTCCCCTTAGTTGAAGGGTTAGGGAACACAAGTTCAAGGTCAGGGGCAGGAGGTTTAGGGGGTATTTGAGGAAAACCTTTTCATCCAAAGGATGGTGATGGTCTGGAATGTACAGACTGGGAGGATGGTGGAGGCGGGTTGCCTCACATCCTTTAAAAAGTACCTGGACAAGCACTTGGCACATCATAACATTATACTGGCAAGTGGGGTGAGGTAGGCAGGTCAGGTGTTTTTCATGCGTTGATGCAGACTCGATGGGCTGAAGGGCCTCTTCTGTGCTGTATTATTCTGTGATGGAATATTCTCCACTTGCCTGGATGAGTATAGCCCCAATCTTGAAGCCCTTTAATAGGTCACCCCCTCAGTTGTCCCCTGTCTACAGAAAAGTGGCCGACCTGTATAATCTTTTCCGACAGGCATATCCTTTCAGTTCTGAAATCATTCTGGTGAATTTTTTTTGCACTTTTCCAGAACTATTATAATCTTTTAACTAAGATGGAGACCAAAAATGTTGACAGTACCCCATATTGTTGTTTGATCAATGTTCTTTAAAATGTTGACAGTACTTCTCCGCTTTTCAATTCTATCTCTCTGGAAATGAACCCCACTACTTTGTTTTCTGTTTTTAAGACGTTTTAATGTGTGTGGTTACTTTTATAGTGGTTTGTGTTCCTCGAGCCTATTTAGACATTTAATTTCCAAGCAATTTGTGGCCTCGATATCTGTGCTTTCAAAATGAGCTAATTCACATTTACTTACATTGAGGTTTAATTGCCAATTACATGCTGCAATTTTATTAATGGTTAGTGATATAAGTCTGGAATGCACTGCCTCAGAGAACAGTGGAAGCAGCTTCAATCAAAGCATTCAGAAGGGAATTATATTGTTCTCTGAAAAGTAAGAGTGCGCAGGGTTATGGAGAGAACAGCACTAAATGAATTGCTCATTCAGAAAGCCAGAGGGCTGAATGGCTTCCTTCTACATGCTTAACGATTCTGTCATTCAGTCACAGTCCTCTTCTGTATTTTTAAAAAATAAATTTAGATTACCCAATTATGTTTTCCAATTAAGGGGCAATTTAGCGTGGCCAATCCACCTATCTGCACATTTTTGGGTTGTGGGGGCGAAACCCACGCAGACACGGGAAGAATGTGCAAACTCCACACGGACAGTAACCCAGAGCCGGGATCGAACCTGGGACCTCAGCGCCGTGAGGCAGCTGTGCTAACCACTGCACCACCGTGCTGCCCAGTCCTCTTCTGTATTAACTACAATCCCCAATTTGGTGGCATTGCAAATTTTGAAATTGAAGTTCCAATTCTTCAGTTCAAACTGTTCATCTAAATAGTGAGCAACAGTGGTCCCAGCCATGTCGCGTCTTTTCGTCCGACGTCACTTCGTCCAACGACACTTCGTCCACGTCTTTTGGTCCAACGTCTTTTTGTCCGCCCGTCTTTTGGTCCAACGTCACTTCGTCCAATTATCAACGTCACTTCGTCCAATTATCCAATTACAAATTAACTCCGTATAAAACCATTTAATTGATAAAATGCAAGTGCAATACAGCAAGTGAATTTAATTGCTAAAATGCGAATTTAATTGCTAAAATGCAAGTAATTGATAAAATGCAAGTAAAATGCAAGTTGAAAAATGCAGTTAAAAAATCTAAAAATGCAGTTAAAAAATCTAAAAGTTTACTAATTACTAAAATTCCCAAAATTACTTAAAATTGATGTAAATTGTAAGCAACATTCCTTAAGAAGTCAATTTTTGTTGTAGAATCATATTCAACGACCAATCTTTTGAGGCGTTCAGTTATTTTCTTATATCACGTACATGAAGTCGACTGATCTCCCCGAAGAATTTGAGCCTTTTTGCCTATTATGAACCCTTCCTCTTCCTTCAGAATTTTGATTAACCTCCAGATATTCAAATGAGCTCCACCCGCCGAACGCTTTATCGCAGAATGAAACCCCTCAGCAGCATTATTTGTTCTCAGTAGATCTTGTAGAACACGCTGATTAACATTCCATACAGCTGTCGGGAATGTAGGTGTTTCTCTCCTTTGTCTGGCACCACGTCCTCTCACAATGCCTATGTAAGTCAAGTCGAAGTAAACGATGAATTCAGCAGCTATTTCTTCATCGTCTATCAAATCTTCATAAGCCTCTTCGACATCTTCAAAGGGGAGGAAAGCTAATGCTGAAAAACATCGAATTTTAAGACAGAATTCAGAGTCTGTATTGTATTTTTCTTTGAGGCCTAAATCGGTAATTTTTCGAAACACAGATTGGCTCAAATGAAACAAACATGCCACGACAGATGAATTAAGGAATGATGAATTAATTGCCTTGTGAACTGCAACTTCGAAATCTGCCATGATATCAATCGGATCTGCATTAGGTTGCATAATTTTCAATTGGTCAAAGAATAATTCGTATGTCTGCTTTCTTTTATTCGGCAGTAATGCAAAGACCCGTGGAAAACCGCTTCCTTTAACTTGTACATGAATGCAGAACAGTTGAAACCACTGTTGTGGCACAATCTTGAATGTCCCATCGCATGCCCAATGACGATATGATGCTAAATCCTGAAGAGCACTTTCTGATGCGAATACTAGTAAGCGCTGTTGATCCTCGGCACCCGAATCGTATCTCAGAAACTGTTCGCCATTGTCAAGTTTACAATATTTGTCAGGTATTTCAAAACCGTGTCTAGCCGCTGGATTAGCGGGAAATCCAGAATTTGTTTGTCGGCACCTTTGAATAGTCCTTGAGACGATGGGCAACCTAGGGAGTTGAGAGCAGGTATTTTCTGATAGCTGCGTAAACTTGGCCGCTAGTATGCTACGTGAACTTGCTGCTATGTTTTCCACTGCTTCATGCTTTATTTCTGCAACTGCTTTTCTAGCATTTAACGAATCAACATCAGCTGGATGAAGGTGCTCATTAGAGAAATAAATAATTTTCGGCTCATTGTTTTCCGTTACCGTGTGAATCCGCACTGAACACAGCCTTCTTTTCTCACATCTCCAGTATTCTTTTCCTAGGTTTGGACTGCTCGAATGAAAATCGTAGATATAGTTATTTCCATCAGCGACCTTCCTTTTACTCTTCGTTGACACAATGAACTTTGCCATTTCGGGATGGGCGAATTAAGAAAGAGAACGATAATATCTATCCTTTAACGAGGCTCGTTAAAGGAAAGAGAACGATAATAACTATCCTTTAACTAGGCTCGTTAAAGGAAAGAGACCGGTAATAAAAATCCTTTATTGCATATTATACCTTGCTATGTGCATTAGAGAAGATTTCTATTTACAAAAAGTTAATGTGGGGAGTGGAGTGGAGTGCTACTAAGCAAGTTACAAAAAGTCAAGTTACAAAACGTCTTTGACAAAAAAAATCAGCCGACAAAAAAACGTAACAAGTCACAAAAAGTCTTTGACGAAAAAAATCATCGGACAAAAAGACGTTGGACCAAAAGACGTGCGGACAAAAAGACGTTGGACCAAAAGACGTGGACGAAGTGTCGTTGGACGAAATGACGTCGGACGAAAAGACATAGCACCGGTCCCAGCACCGATTCTTGTGGAACATCGCTTGCTAGCTTTCACCGATCTCCGTATCCACACTCTGACTCCGCATGTTCTGACTTTAGTCATGACTACTATGCAGTACCTTATTTAAGGCTTTTTGGAAATCCAAATATACCACATCTACTGTAATACCCTTACTTATGCTTTCTTTTAGATCTCCAAAGCAATGAATAAGTTTGGTCAAGCATGATCTTCCCTTTTGGATTCCGTGCTAACTATTCTTTATCATATTTTCAGTTTTATAATGCTTTTCCTTATAGATATGCGTTAGGATTTCATTATCTTTCCTAATGCTGCCATTAAGCTCATTGATCTATACTTTGTCGGTTGTGTTCAACCTCCCATTTTATATATCGGAATCATATTAGTTGTCCTCCAATCCTCTGTCACATTTTCCCTTTTTCAATTAACTTTGATACCCATATATGTACATATTCAATAGTGCCTCTGCTACCTCCTCCCTAACGTTGTTTAATATGACTGGATTCAATTCATCCAGACAAGCAGTTTTATAATATCTAAATATGATTAGTTTATTAATTACCTACCCCCTTTCTCCCTTTAATGTACTTTGATTCCGCTCTGGAGTGACAGCATAGGTTATGTGCTCAAACCCACAACCTTCTGTCTCAGAGGTGTCTCAGAGGTGAGATTGCTGCCAACTGAGCCAAGCTGACATTGAATTATATAACAATACAGAATTAAATAGAAAGAAACCCGGTTTGTTTGAACCTGAACGTTGTTGGAGTCACAGTGGCAGCTTCTCAGTAAGATTTTTTCACACATTTTCCAGGAACCTACCTTTCCTGTATTAGTAAGTAGATGGTTTAGCAAAACCTTTCGAAAGGCGTGACAGAGGAACTGTTGCTCAAGGTTTTCTTTCATTTGAAATATTCTAACCATGCAGAAAACCAGTATCAGCTTATGGAAAATAACAGATTGGTTTAGAATGTGGGAACAAATGTAACAAAATACAATTGAGGGGCAGCACGGTGGCACAGTGGTTAGCACTGCTGCCTCAGGGTGCTGAGGACCCAGGTTCGATCCTGGCCCTGGGTCACTGTCCATGTGGAGTTTGCACATTCTCCGCGTGTCTGTGTGGGTCTCACCCCACAACCCAATGATGTGCAGGGTAGGTGGATTGGCCACGCTAAATTGCCCCTTAATTGGAAAAATATAATTTGGTACTCTTAATTTTGTAAAAATACAATTTGGGCCAAGTTCCACTGTGCAATATTAGCACACAAATATGTCAATAACCTTACTTCAAAAGGGTTGATGCTATTGTACAAAATGTTAAGGTATTCCATTCAAAAAGTCTCAACATCCAAAACATTATTATATAGGGCCCGATCTGACCAAATAGGAACAGAGTCACATAGCGAGCGCGTTTAGCCGCGTGCTTCCCAGCGCTCACAGTGCCGAGAAACACCTCGCTGTCTAATGCCCATCCAGTTAGATAGGGGGCCTCAGCGTGGAACGCGTGCCCGAGGTCGCACTCAGCCTCATTTTCCACTCTCCGGAACTCCTCAATGCAGTGAGAGATCGAGACGCCATTCAAATGGCATCTCGATCTCTCAAGCTCCCGACGCAACCCCCGTACCCCCCTTCCAAGCCCCAACTCACTAAAAGGGGGTCTCCAGGCTCCCCCACACTCGCACAGTGCACCCACCCGCACTATCACCGCTGCACGAAAAATGCAGCTTTGGCATCTTGACACTGCCAGTCTGGCATGCTGGCAATGCCCCACCAGCTGGCAGTGCCACCTGGACACCTTGGAAGTGCCCAAAGGGCATGCATTTGGGGACCTCAGATCCCCTGGTAGATCCCCATGAGTGACATTCCATCTGGTCTCCGTTTCTGGAGACCAGTACTGAATAGCGCTTGCCTCCAAGGCGAGGGAGATTGATCCACAGCTCTGGTAAATCAGGAATATGCACATTAAAGTGAGACTACCTGTCTCTTTTTAACACGCAGATTTTCTAAAACGTGATCTGCACACAATGGGCAGGATTTACATCGCAACGTCCCACGAGATCTTAGACCTCGCGATGCGTTGCGAGCTGGGTAGATGCGGGGAGCGGGGTTTCCTGCTGTTATCGGCCACATTGCATTGCGGCATGCTGCTCTACGGCCTTTAAAGCATGCCCTGAATCTTCTAAAGAGACAAAGACTCAAAATGAGGTTGGATGCTAAAACCTCTGGAGAGACTGAAACTGGTTGAACCATATAAAAGGTCACTGAGCCATTCCAGTTCAGTAGTGGGATTAGCAGGCTGAGGAAAACAGGCTGGACCCAGAAGTTGAGAATAAGCAAAAAGTACAGTTGCTGCAGCTGTTTCTGTTACCCAAAGATAACATGGTGGATCTACGCCATCAAGAGCATCTTAAGCAGCGTCAAGCAGGTTCTGGTGGCAGGTGTGTGTCATGTTTAGCGAAGCTCATGCTGGTGGAACCCAGATTGGTTGTGTGCTACTGTCAGCTGGGAATTAGGTTAATCCGGGAAAAGAAGGAGCTGAAATTCCTGGTGAGGAAGACAGAAGACAGAGTTTTGAAGAACTCTGTGATTGAGATCAATGAATAAGAGGTTGATTGGCCTGTCATTTAATGTAGATTATAATCGATCACAATTTGCATGTTAATCCATGCTTAATTTAGATTGATTCTGGGTTTTAGAGAATAAGTCACTATCTGAGATAGTCATTAAGTGTTTACTTTACACTTCTATATTTAAAATTATTTTGTTTTAAACCATGGAATCTTGTGACTTAATTCTTTTAGTAAATAACTGGGATTTTGGATCTCTTCTTTTTAAAAAAAGGTTACAGGTCTCCACCAAGATCATAGCAAGTACTTATTCACATCTCGAGAAATATTTCTTGTGAAGCAACAACACAGGACTATTTGTGTGCCAAACAGCATAAGCAGCAGGTAATAGTCAGAGCTAAGCGATTCCACAACCGACGCATCGGATCTAAGCCACATCCTGCCGTGAATGACCATTAAACAACTCACTGGAAGGAGAAGGTTCCATAAATATCCCCATCCTCAATGATGGAGGAGCCCAGTACATATGTGCAAAAGTCAAGGCTGAGGCATTCAAAACAATCTTCAGCCAGAAGTGACGAGTGGATGATCCATCTCGCTCTCCTCCAGAGGTCCACCGCATCACAGATGTCAGTCTTCAGCAAATACGATTCACTACACGTGCTATCAAGAAACGGCTGAAGGCACTGGATATTGCAAAGGCTATGGGTCCTGATAATATTCCGGCAAAAGTACTGAAGACCTTCTACTCCAGAACTGGCCACACCCCTAGCCAAGCTACAACACTGGCATCTACCCGGCAATGTGGAAAATTGCCCAGGTGTGTCCGTGACACAAGATACAGGACAAATCATACCCGGCTAATTACTGCCCTATCAGTTTACTCTCCACTCCATGATCAGCAAAGTGATGGAAGGAGTCAGGAATAGTGCTATCAAACAGCACTTACTCATCAATCACCTGCTCAGGGACATTCCGTTTGGTTCTGCCAGGGTCATTCAGCTCATTACAGCTGAGTTCAAACATGGACAAAAGAGCTAAATGCCAGAGTGACTGCCCTTGACATCAAGGCTACAATTGACCGAGTATGGCATCAAGGAGCCCGAGCTAAACTGGAGTCAATGAGAATCAGCGTGAAAGCTCACCGCTGATTGGAGTCATACCTGGCACAAAGGAAAATGGTTGTGGTGGTTGGAGGTCAATCATCACAGCTCCAGGACATCATTGCAGGAGTTCTTCAGGGTAGTGTCCTAGGCCCAACCATCTTCAGCTGCTTCATCAATGACCTCCCTTATCATAAGGTCAGGAGTAGGGATGTTTGCGGATAATTGCGACACAGATATGGCTCCCTATCCAAACTTATCTGTCTCTTCATTATCTGAAAAGCCTGTTTCATATTCATAGACTTAAAGTCATCAGTAGAAGGATTAGAGAGTAGCTGTGGAGAAATGTTTTCACACTGAGAGTTGTGAAATTCCGGAACTCATTGCCTAAATTGATGATTATAGTGGCAGTAACTGGCATTGCTTATGAAGGGGACTTGGATATGCATTTGAAATACCCTAACCCTTTTAGTGCAGTAGGTAGTGATGTGTTGGGTGCTCTGGATCCGTGGAACACATACAGGCCACCAACACTTAAAATAATACAACACTATTTTATTAAACTACCAACTGTTGAACATACTCTTACTGTGGGTTAACACGATGTTAGATGAAACTAAAGATCTGTACCTATCCTAACCAGTCTAATCACTCAGCACATGGTGAGAATCTGTGCTGTAAACTGTAAGCTCTGTCCTTCTGAGAGGCTGCATCCCGAATGAACGGGAAAACTGATGCCCTCTGTCTTTATAGTGAGTGTGTTCTGACTGGTGATTGGCTGCGGTGTTATGCATGTTGATTGGTCCTACTGTGTGTCCATCAGTGTGTGTGTGTCTGCACTATTATATACTGGTGTATATTATGACATACCCCCTTTTTAAAAAAAATGTATGTTTGTGGCAATAAATAATGTGTGGTGATAATGTTCCTAACAACGTGTGGGGTACGAAGACATATTTACAGGACTATGTACATGAAAACTAAGCTGTTTACAAGGGAAGGTGCCTGGTGCAGAGAAACAGTATTCAACAAGAGGAACGAGAACAACATTATATACAAAATAGGAAAACGATCAAACAGGGCAAGGAAACAATTCAGAGAGTCCATAAATTTGTAAAGTTCATAAGTTTAGTCTCTGAGGTGGGCGACAAATTCTGGTTGACCGAAAGAGCACTTGGCTCTGTTAAGGCGGAGGCCATGCTCATGCATGCGTCTGAAGATGCGCTGGAGACGATTAACGTGCTCCTGCGGGGTGGAGGACCAGATGATTATGTCATCGACATAGATGCGAACATCTTCAATCCCTTCCATCATTTGTTCCATGATCCTATGAAACACTTCTGATGCAGAGATGATCCCAAACGGCATTCTGTTGTTGCAATATCTTCCAAAGGGGGTACTGAAGGGGAGGACTTCTGGTTGGCGAGCGGAGCGGTCGCAAAGAAAGGGGCTCCCTCAGGTCAGCGAAGTCGGGGCCTTTTTTCGGGGGGGTTGCCTCAGCGGGAGGAGGGGGGAAGGGGAAGATTCAAACCCCCGGGAAATTGGTGGCAGGGGAACCTCGGCGGCGGAGCGATCCGGCGGCAGCGGCGGCGGCAGGTCCACCTCTCCCCTCCCACCCCCACGGCACCAGAGCGTAGGCCAGGATCGGAGCAGCAGCGGCCCGGACCGAAGCGGGGCCGAGCCTGCGGAGAGAAGGGAACGGAGGAGCGACCAGCGACCCAACCACCCCCACCAGGAGAGCGCGGGGTGCGACGAGCGGCGGCCTGGACAGAGCAGCGGGGACCGACCCAACCCCCCCCCCCCCCCCCCCCCCCCCCCCCCGCCCCAAGCCGGCAGTGACCACCACGAGGCAGGAACAAAGAGGCCTCTCTCTCTCTCGACCCTGGGTGAGTGAGGGAAAAGGAAGGAAAAAGAACTTTTGCAAAAACAAAACTCTGAAAAGAAAACTTTTAAAGAGGGGGGAGGGGGGGAGGGGAAATATATATTATTTTTTCTCTTTTTGCACTCTTTTTTTTCTCACCCAAAACAAGCCCACCTGAGAAGAGTTTTATAAAAGAGAAAAAATAAAGTGGTAAAGGAAAGAAGGGAGGAGAGAAGAAAAAGGGAAGAAACAAAAAAAAAAATAGGGTGCGGAAAAGGGGGGAAAAGAAAAACAAGGGGAGAAGAAAAGATGAAAGGGAAGGGGGAGGAAAAATGCCAGAAGGGAGCCAAGGCAGTGGGAGAAGGGGCACCAAAGGCAGACGGGGCAATGGGCGAGCCAGCTCAGACGAGCAAATCAGCACACGAAGCGACAGAACGGAAGTATCGCCGCATCAAAAAGAGCTGGACAGACAGGTGCACTCTCCCCCAGGGCCAGGGGGGAGCGGGAACTGGAAGGCAGCCTTTACCGAGGCGCTGAGGGAGCATCAGCAGGTAAACAAGGCAGAGGTGAAAGCAGACATAGAGGCCGCAGTGCAGGCAGCAGTGGCCAGGGCCATGTCAGGGGTGCAGCAGGCTCTGACCAGACTGGAGGTGAAATTGGATACCCAAGGGGAGAAACTGGAAGCCCAGGAGGCGACCATTAAGGAGCTGGC
Organism: Scyliorhinus canicula; assembly: GCF_902713615.1. Lineage (NCBI taxonomy): Eukaryota > Metazoa > Chordata > Chondrichthyes > Carcharhiniformes > Scyliorhinidae > Scyliorhinus > Scyliorhinus canicula. The sequence continues at coordinate 63,397,310 of NC_052146.1, forward strand.
GAAAGCAGCGACTGACATGAGCGACCGGGTCACGGCCCTGGAGAGGGAGGTGACGAGACTGGGCGCAACACAGGGGAGCCTGAAGGGCAGAATAGATGACCAGGAAAACCGCTCGAGAAGGCAAAATATCAGGATAGTGGGCCTGCCAGAGGGGATCGAGGGTAGAAACCCCACAACATACGTGGCCGAGATGCTGGGCAACTTAGTGGGGAGGGAAACTTTCCCCAACCCACCAGAAATGGACAGAGAACACCGGTCGCTGCGCCCGAAGCCCAAGTCAGGAGACCACCCGAGAGCAGTCATAGCTAAACTGCACTGGTACCAGGATAGGGAGACAATCCTGCGCTGGGCCAGGAAACATAGAGCCTGCAAATGGGAAGGGCACGCCATCCGAATTTATGAGGATCTGGGGGCAGATATAGCCAGGAGACGGGCTGAGTTCAACAGGGCGAAAGCAGCGCTCCACAGGAGCAACGTGCGTTTTGGTATGCTGCACCCAGCGAAACTCTGGGTCACATATCAAAACAGGGAATACTTCTTTACAGCCCCCGCTGAGGCAAACAGGTTCAGTGAAGAGCACGGGCTGGAAAACCACCAGCGAGGGTAGGGATGAGGGGCCCCTGGCAAGGGGCAACGACACGCCGACGGGGGGGTGGGGAGGGGTGAGGCAATGCCAGGCACCCCCGCTCCTGCCACAGCAAGAGCACCCTGAACAAAGAGCAAACCACTGCCCGAGGGACCGCTCCAGGTGGGAGGCCAGGCCCCAGCACGAGGGAACGAGAGTAATGGAGAAGGGAGAGCAAGCGAGAGGGGTGCAGGGTAGGATGGGGGAAGAGCGGGCACAAAACCACAGAGGCCAGGCAGGGGAGAAGCGAGACAGTAACCCCGAGAGGAGGGGCCACCGTACTAGCAGGAAAGCTAGCGCCGGGGGCACGCAACAAAGTAGGGCCGCAGCGCACCCCCAACAGGGGGGAAGGCGCCAGGCAGGGGAGGGGGGGGAACACCCGTCAAAGTCGGGAGAGCAAACGGGGACAGGAACAGGGGAAAGAGGGACAAAGGAGGGGTATACGGGGGAGGAGGGAAAAGGGAGAGACTGGGGGCAGGGGGTACACAGGGAGCGAGAGACCGGGGAGAAGGGATGCAGGGAAGGAGGGACAAAAGAGGCTAGAAAAGGAACAGGGCCACAAAGTGCCACAACCAAGGGCTCGAAACAAGGAACCGCTGCAAGCACCCACCCAGTACGGTCTCTGGGTGAAGGGAGACCCCAGAGTGCAGGGGACTACCCGCGTGGCAGACACACAGTGGGCGGCCATGGCGGGTGCCCCCGGGACAAAGGGAAACCCCGGAGCACAGGGACCCGACCGCATGGAGAGAGCAGCGACAGCGGCCATCCTGGACGGCCCCCTAATAAAGGGAAACCCCGGAGGGCAGGGGCGCGTCCACCAGATAAGTATGGTTAATCCCACAGGAGCGAGGGGGAAGAAGCCCCCCACCAGGATAGTCACCTGGAACGTAAGGGGACTCAACGGCCCAGTGAAGAGATCCAGCGTCCTCACCCACCTCAGAAATATGAGGGCCGACATAATCTTCCTCCAAGGGACACACCTGAGAGAGCAGGACCGACTGCGGGTAAGAAAGGGCTGGGTGGGACAAAACTACCATTCCTGCTATGGGACAAGGGCCAGGGGGGTGGCGATCCTGATCGGCAAGAGGACAATGTTTAGGGCGACAAAGACGGCAGCTGGTCGACTCCATACTGGAGGTAGACTGTAAATACTCCGAGGCCCCGACCGCAGAGCTCCTGGCGGAGAGGAAAGAGCTACAAAGGAACTTTGATCTGCTCTCCACCAGGAAAGCAGTGCACCAACTCCACCAGGTGCGTAGGACCCTGTACGAACACGGAGACAAAGCCAGCCGCCTGTTGGCACACCAGCTGAGAAAGCAGGCAGCCAGCAGGGAAATTGCGCAAATCAGGAATACCAGAGGCATGTTAGAAACAGAACCAGAAAAGATTAACAAAACCTTCAAGGCCTTCGACCATGAGCTGTACACCTCAGAGCCCCCAAGGGGGGACTCTGGGATGAAACGGTTCCTTGATGGACTGGACATTCCAGTCGTGGGGGAGGGCAGAAAACAGGGCTTGGAAGCACCACTAGCACTGGGAGAGATCATGGACAGCATTAGCTCCATGCAGACGGGGAAGGCGACGGGACCGGACGGATTCCCGGCGGACTTCTACAAAAAATTCACGACAGCACTGGCCCCGCACCTGCGGGAGATGTTCACAGACTCGCTAGCTAGGGGCACACTGGCACCCATGCTAGCACAGGCCTCAATCTCGCTGATACCTAAGAACGACAAAGACCCAACGGAATGTGGGTCATACAGACCCATCTCACTGCTGAACGCAGACGCCAAAATACTGGCCAAAATCCTAGCCAAAATGCTAAAAGACTGTGTAGCTGAGGTGGTCACAGAGGACCAGACGGGCTTCGTCAAAGGTAGACAGCTTACCTCGAACATCAGGCACCTGCTGAACATGATAATGACCCCCTCCGGGGAGAGAACACAAGAGGTGATCATCTCCCGAGACGCAGAAAAGGCCTTCGACAGAGTCGAATGGAAATACCTCATAGAGGGACTGGAGCGGTTCGGGCTTGGAACAGGGTTCACCCCCTGGGTAAAACTCCTATACAACGCTCCCATGGCGTGTGTACGGACCACCAATACCAACTCCCAATACTTCCAGCTGCACAGGGGCACCAGACAAGGATGCCCAATGTCCCCACTGCTGTTCGCTCTTGCATTCGAACCATTAGCAATTGCTCTCAGAGCAGCAAAAAGCTGGAGGGGGATCCGAAGGGGAGGCAGAGAGCAGAGTCTCACTCTATGCAGATGACCTGCTCCTCTACATTTCGGACCCACAGAGCAGCATGGACGGAATCATTGCGCTCCTGAAAGAGTTTGGAGCCTTCTCGGGCTACAAACTCAACATGAGCAAAAGCGAGATCTTCCCAGTACACCCGCAAGTGTGGGGGGGGGGGGGGGGGGGCGCAGCACTAACGGGGCAGCCATTTAAACAAGTCCGACACAAATTCCGCTACCTGGGGATCCAAATAGCCCATGACTGGAAAGGGATCCACAAATGGAACCTCACCAGTCTGACGGAGGAAGTAAAAGAGGACCTGCAAAGATGGAACATACTCCCACTCTCCCTCGCGGGGAGAGTCCAGACGATCAAAATGAACGTACTGCCCAGGTTCCTCTTCCTGTTTAGATCCATTCCGATTGACATCCCATAAGGCCTTTTTCAAAGCGCTGGACAAACTAATCATGGCGTTCGTATGGGGGGGGAAAATGCTGGGATCCCAAAGAAGGTCCTACAAAAAACAAAATCCAGGGGGGGGCTAGCTCTCCCAAACCTCCAATTCTACCACTGGGCGGCAACAGCCGAGCGAATAAGGGGATGGATCAAGGAGCCAGAGGCCGGGTGGGTGCGCGCGGAGGAGGCCTCCTGCATGGGGACATCCCTCCGGGCCCTCGCCACGGCAGCACTCCCATCCCCACCCAAAAAACACTCCAGCAGCCCAGTGGTGATAGCCACCCTCCAATCCTGGAACCAACTGCGGCAGCAATATGGCCTGACCAAAATGTCGGACAAAGCTCCCATCTGCAACAACCATAGGTTCACACCAGCACTGACTGACACCACCTTCAAAAGGTGGGGGCAGGACGGAGGGACACTGACAGTCAGGGACCTATACACGGACGGCAGGATCGCAACACTGGACGAACTGACAGAGAAATTTCAGCTAGCCAGGGGGAACGAGCTAAGGTATCTGCAGCTTAAAAACTTCCTACGAAAGGAGACAAGGACGTACCCACAACCGCCACGACAGACACTACTGGAAGAACTACTGGACGCAAGCATACTAGACAAGGGAAACTGTAGTGACATGTATGACCGACTGACAGAAAGGGCCGACACCGTACTGGACGCAACAAGAAAGAAACGGGAGGAGGATCTGGGGATTGAGATAGGCTGGGGACTCTGGAGCGAAGCACTGCATAGGGTCAACTCCAACGCCACGTGCGCAAGGCTCAGCCTGACGCAGCTAAAAGTGGTACATAGAGCCCACTTAACAAGAACCCGAATGAGTAGGTTCTTCCTGGAGGTGGAGGATAGATGTGAACGGTGTCAAGTAGGCCTGGCCAACCACGCCCACATGTTCTGGTCTTGCCCCAGACTGGTGGAATACTGGACAGCCTTCTTTGAGGCAATGTCCAAAGTGGTGGGAGTGAGGGTGGAGCCATGCCCGAAAGTGGCGGTCTTCGGGGTCTCGGACCAGCCAGATCTATTCCTGGGGAGGAGGGCGGACGCGCTTGTCTTTGCCTCCCTGATCGCCCGCCGTAGAATCCTGTTTGGCTGGCGGTCAGCAGCACCACCCAAAGCTGCAGACTGGCTGTCCGACCTCTCGGAATCTCTCCAAATGGAGAAAATCAAATTCTCCATCCGAGGGTCAGACGACGGCTTCCACAGAACGTGGGAGCCATTCACGCGACTGTTCCGGGACCTGTTTGTGGCCAACGAACAAGAGGAAGAATAGCCAGGTAGCCAAGAATCAGGGGAAATTAGTCAAGAATCAGGGGAGGGTAGCCAAGGCATGAAAGGGAGAGAGGGACTGGGAGGGGGGGGGGGGGGGGGGGGAGAAGGCTAAACCTAAGGAAAGAAAGGTTAACCGTGGAGGGCGGGGTAGAACAAGAGAGGAGACGGGGGGGGGGGGGGGGGGGGGGGCAGGTAAATGGGGGCCGGAAAGGAAGGCACGGGATATCAAAACGTGCATGACATCTACAGGAGCGGGGAACGAGGAAAATCAAGACGGAGGACGGGAGGAGCAGCAGAAGCGGAGGCGAGCGCGAGACGGCAGCGAGATCTGTCCGGGAGAAGCAGGCGACAACAACACGAAACACAGCCAAGTATCGCACACTGTAATTATCTCCCCGGCACCCAAATGTATATTTGCCTCCCCAATCCCCCCCCCGCGCAAACAGTCGCCTACTTACATGGTGTAAATAATTTTGCCAGGTGTACAGAGCTGCCGCTGTCGAGCTGGTGCACAATACCCTACCAGTTATTCTATTTCATATTTTATGGTTTTTCTTTTACTATGTACCATTTCATTCTCCTTGGTATGTTGGGGTGTGCCCTTCTCTTCTAGATATGTGTATATATATATATATATATATGTTTCTTATCCTCTGTACATAACGGTAATTATACCTTGTTCAAAAACCCAATAAAAAACATTTATTAAAAAAAAGGGGGTATTGAATGTACAGAGTTTTCTGCTCCATTCATCAAGCTGGATTTGCCAGAATCCTTTTCAGGCGTTGAATTTGGTAAAGAGCTTGGCATGAGCCATTTCACATGTGAGCTCTTCGCGCTTGGGAATTGGATAGTCCTCCCTCATAATATTGCGATTGAGATCCTTGGGATTGATGCAAATTCTCAATTCGCCGGAAGGCTTTTTTTACACATTCCATGGAACTGACCCAGTCGGTTGGTTCCGTGACCCTGGAGATAACTCCTTGGTCCTGGAGGTCTTGCAGCTGCTGCTTGAGGCGGTCCTTAAAGGGCACTGGGACCCTGCGAGGTGCGTGGACCACAGGCATGGCATTCGGCTTTAATAAAATCTGGTAGGTGTACGGGAGCGTGCCCATGCCCTCGAAGACGTTGTGGTACTGGTTGATAATGGCGTCGAGTTGCGCCCTGAAGTCAGATGCGTCAGCAGGAGAGAGAGAGTGAACCCTCTGAACTAGGTTTAACAGCTTGCATGCCTGCGCGCCAAGCAAGGAGGCTTTCGAGGAACCCACAATTTCAAACGGCAAGATGGCTTTGTGTGACCGATGCGTCACTTCAAGTTGGCATGAGGCGCTGGAAGCAATGGCAGCAATGGCATTTGGCAGGACACTGCCGCTTTAAATGGGCGGAGCCACAGGGCGGAGCCACAGTTGACGCACGCTGTTGCGTCAGTGCGTTCGTTGCACCACCGCGCATCCGTGGTGCGATCATGCGTGGTGTGGGCCTGCACAGTACGTTCGTCGACGTCCCCTCGTTCGGTGCGCCCAAGCGCGGGAGTCTGCGAAAAGCAAGCGAAATGGCCGCCCTCATCCAGGCTGAGGCCCTGGAGTTGCTTGATTGCTTGGACCCGTTCTGCCTCGTGGGTAGCTTGCCGCGCCATTTCAGCCGCTTGGATGTGGGAATACCGACTGGTGGCGTGTTCATGCAGCACGCAGGTCTCGATGGCAATCGCTAGGGTGAGCTGCTTTACCTTGAGGAGCTGCTGACGAAGGGGGTCTGACTGAACACCGAAAACGATCTGGTCGCGTATCATGGAGTCGGAGGGGGACCCGTAATTACAGGACTGCGCAAGGATGCGGCTGTGGGTGAGAAAGGACTGGAAAGGTTCATCCTTGCCCTGCAAACGCTGTTGGAAGACATAGCGCTCAAAACTTTCATTCACCTCGATGTCGCAGTGACTGTCAAACTTGAGGAGGACCGTCTTGAATTTAGATTTATCTTCACCATCGGCGAAGGTGAGAGAATTGAAGATGTGAATGGCGTGGTCCCCAGCCGTGGAGAGGAAGAGAGCAATCTTCCTGGCATCTGAAGCAGCTTCCAGGTCTGTGGCTTCAAGGTAGAGCTGGAAGCGTTGTTTGAAGATCTTCCAGTTGGACCCTAGGCTGCCGGTGATGCGGAGCGGTGGCGGCGGGCGGTCACTGTCCATGTTGCAGGATGGCTGATTGCTGGTGGAAGGCAGATCACTTGCAGGTAGGTCTAAGAAGTTCTAACATCCCTCAACTACTGTTACTATGATGTGTTGGGTGCTCTGGATCCGTGAAACACATACAGGCCACCAACACTTAAAATAGTACACTATTTTATTAAACTACAAACTGTTGAACATACTCTTACTGTGGGTTAACACAATGTTAGATTAACTAAAGACCTGTGCCTATCCTAACCAGTCTAATCACTCAGCACATGGTGAGGATCTGTGCTGTGAGCTGTGAGCTCTATACTTCTGAAAGGCTGCATCCCGAATGAGCGGGAAAACTGATGCCCTCTGTCTTTATAGTGAGTGTGTTCTAACTGGTGATTGGCTGCGGTGTTATGCATGTTGATTGGTCCTACTGTATGTCCATCAGCATGTGTGTCTGCACCATGATATACTGGTGTATATTATGACAGGTAGCATCTCTGTCTCTGATCCAAAAGCTTCATGTTTGTGTCTTATTCAGGACTTGATGGCTAAGGAAGCTGCCCCCTCACGATATCAACTTGTAAATCCTTCCAACCCACAGCAATGGCAGACAGCAAGAGCGGGTGAGAATTCTGGTCAGCCTTGTGACAGAAAGAATGTCGGAGCCTCTACCAGCACTATCCACAGCTCCAGAGAGCAACATGCATTTGCATGGCGACACAACAATTCTAACTCCCTGTGTAAATGATAAAACACCAACCTACAAGGTTCTAAATTAAGAGTAGGAAAGTGAGAGTTGGTTGGACCGTATCTAATTCAGTCAGATATGAATGGCCAAATAACCTCCTTCCATATGATCCCATAACAGTGATAATTTTTCACAAATTAAATATGTTAAGACACCTGAAGCTATTTTTAAAACTTAATCCGCAAGACCTGAATTATTCCGCTGACTCGTTGTTAACGTATCTACTTGAGATAAGATGACAAAGTGACATGATTCACTCACAATTCATCTATATATCTGTGTTGCTCTGACTGGGATGAGGTGCCTTACAAATGCATTCCACACTATTGTTATGACACCCTGGACCAGGGAACGGTCAATTCCAGCATCCCTTAACCCAGAGTCGCAACACAACAATTCTTAGAGAAATATCCAAAGTCTTTGGCCCTTGACTGCCCAATAATTAATTAAACAGATAATAAATTTAAACACAATGACTTTTTATTTATAACAAGAACTATAATGAAATATGGAGCAGATACAACTTGTTGACTTTTATGTAATTCCCAATCCCCCCCCCCCCCCCCCACTTTAACTTGTCCCCCACACTCTATACACAATCACACACACAAGACAAACAAACAGAGGGGAAGAGAGGGGTAAACAATAATGAGTAAAAGGAAAAAAAGAGTCTTTGTTTCAGATGGTTGTTTTTAGTACACTGTCCTTCAAACCAGGCTTTCAAGTAGTGATTTCTGTTTCCAGTCTGTAATGGTTTTCACTGTAGATTCATTCAGACCTCTGCAGTTTCAGAAATACAGTAGCCCACAGCCTTTCTGGAGAAAACACGTGGGAGGGAGGGCAGGTCCTTTCCTCTCTGTGTCCAAGTCTCAACTCTGCTTTCCTTAGGTCTCTGGAAATCATCCTACTCAGGCAGGATCCAATCACCACCTGTTACCAGGCAGAATATGGTCTTTTGGCAAATTCATTGGCCACCAATCAACCAATCAAACCACGTTCCACTCCATCTCTTGGTGCCGAAAAGTCTGAGTTCTTCTGTTCGAAAAACCAGCACCATATACTCTGTTGCTGGACTTCAAGATCCATGTCCATTATGTATCCATGGATCAAAAATAATAACAGCAAAAATTAAGAAAGGGGAAATAAGGGAATCGTCAGGAAGGACCCCTACACTATTTACATTACTGCTAACTGCTACGCATTGACCAGATAGTCTCAGAATATAATCATTTAAAGCAAATCTTCCTTTACAACCGCTGCCAGTGTATACCTTCCCATGTTTCTATTTGACTTTTTAAAACATTATTGCATGTCTGCCCTGTGTTAAAATCAACTTGGATGGGACAGCCTTCCCTGAGCTTTTAGCACTATTGTCCCTCTATGGGAGGTACTTGGGTTGACAAATTCCAAAATTTCACCTGTCTGTCACTAAATAATTCCCTGTGTGAGCTACAACACACCAACCTACAAGGCTAAGAGCTGGAAAGCGATGGTAGGCTGGATAGCTTTTTTAAAAATTCATTTACGGGATGTGGGCGTCGCTGGTTAAGCCAGCATTTGTTGCCCATCCCTAGTTGTCCTTCAGAAGGTGCTGTTGAGTTTCCTCCTTGAACCGCTGCAGTCCTTGAGGTGTAGGTACACCCACTGTGCTGTTAGAGAGGGAGTTCCAGGATGTTGCCCCAGTGACAGTGAAGGAGTGGCGATATATTTCCAAGTCAGGGTGATGAGTGATTTGGAGGGGAACCTCCAGGTGGTGGGGTTCCCAGTATCTCCTGCTCTTGTCCTTCTAGATGGTGGTGGTCGTGGGTTTGGAAGGTGTTGTCTAAGGAACCTTGGTCAGTTACTGCAGTGCATCTTGTAGATGGTACACACGGCTGCCACTGTTCGTCGGTGGTGGAGGATTTGAATGTTTGTGGAAGGGTGAGCAATCAAGTGGGCTGCTTTGTCCTGGATGGTGTCAAGCTTCTTGAGTGTTGTCGGAGCTGCACTCATCCAGGCAAGAGGAGAGTATTCCATTACACTCCTGACTTATACCTTGTAGATGGTGGACAGGCTTTGGGGGTCAGGAGGTGTGTTACTCGACATAGGATTCCTAGTCTTTGACCTGCATTGTTAGCCAGAGAATTAATGTGATTACTCCAGTCCAATTTCTGATCAATGGTAAGCCCCAGGATGTTGATTGTGGGGGAATTCAGCGATGGCAATGCCATTGAATGTCAAGGGGCGGTGATTAGATCCTCTTTTGTAGGAGATGGTCATTGCCTTGCAAATGTTTGGCGCGAATGTAACTTGCCACTTGTCAGCCCAAGCCTGGATATTGTCCAGGTCTTGCTGCATTTGGACATGGACTGCTTCATTATCTGAGGAGTTGCGAATGGTGCTGAACATTGTGCAGTCATTTGTAAACATGCCCACTTCTGATGTTATGATGGAAAGGAGGTCATTGATGAAGCAGCTGAAAATGGTTGAGCCTAGGACACTACCCTGAGGAGCTCCTGCAGTGATGTCCTGGAGTTGAGATGATTGACCTCCAACCCCCACAACCATCTTCCTTTGTGCCAGGTAGGACTCTGACCAGCAGAGAGTTTTCCTCCTGATTCTCATTAACTCCAGTTTAGCTCGGGATCCTTGATGCCATACTCGCTCAAATGCCGCCTTGATGTCAAGGGCAGTCCCTCTCACCTCACCTCTGGCATTCAGCTCTTTTGTCCATGTTTGAACCAAGGCTGTAATGCAGTCAGGAGCTGAGTGACCCTGCAGAACCCAAACGGAATGTCTGTGAGCAGGTTATTGCTGAGTACGTGCCGCTTGATAGCACTGTTGATGACTCCTTCCATCACTTTGCTGATGAAGGAGAGTAGACTGATAGGGCGGTAATTGGCTGGGTTGGATTTTTTCGGTTTCTTGTGTACGAACACACCTGTGCAATTTTCCACATTGCCGGGTAGATGCCAGTGTTGTAGCTGTACTGGAACAGCTTGGCTAGGGGTGCGGTTCTGGAGCACAAGTCTTCAATACTAGCACAGTGGTTAGCACTGTATATTCACAGCGCCAGGATCCCAGGTTCGATTACCGGCTAGGTCATTGTATGTGCGGAGTGTGCATGTTCTCCCTCTGTCTGCATGGATTTTGGTTCCGGTTTCCTCCCACAAGTCCTGAAAGATGTGCTGTTAGGTGAATTGGACATTCTGAATTCTCCCTCTGTGTACCCGAACAGGCGCCGGAATGTGACGACTAGGGGCTTTTTGCAGTAACTTCATTGCAGTGCTAATGTAAGCCTACTTGTGACAATAAAGATTATTATTATTACTATTGCCGGGATATTGTCAGGGCCCATAGTCTGCAGTATCCAGTGCCTTCAGCCGTTTCTTGATATGCCGTGGAGTGAATCATATTGGCTGAAGATTGCAATCTGTGATGCTGGGGACCACCAGAGGAGACTGAGATGGATCATCCACTCAAATCTTCTGGCTGAAGACTGTTGAGAATGCCTCGGCCTTGGGTTTTGCACGTATGTGCTGGGCTCCTCCGTCATTGAGGATGGAGCCTCCTCCTCCAATAAGTTGTTTGATTGTCCCCCAGCATTCATGGCTGGATGTGGCAGGGTTACAGAGCTAGATTCATTGCGGAATCGCTTAGCTCTGTCTATTACTTGCTGCTTATGCTGATTGGCACATAAGCTCCTCATACGAAAGCAGAATATTGCAGATGATGGATATTTGATCAAATTTGATGTGTTAACTCCAACCTACTGAGCACTTGTAGTATTTTCACACTCTTTCTGTTACCCGGCATTTAAGCACAATATAAACTGCAATTGCTCAGATTTCTATATAACTGGTGCAGGAACAGAAAGAAAACATCCAACTGAATGCATCTGAATTATTGCAATTTAATGATGAGAATTATCTATACAAAATATATTTCACATAGGGGATCTCGTAAATCAGGGATACATTCATTGCAAGTATCTATCTGTAGATAGAGAGCTCATCTTTTATGTGTAATAAATCGATTATTCTGGCAATTGCATTTCATTTCAATTGTTAAGTCTTTCTAAAGCTTTCCTTTTCACCTTTCCGACTTTATTAATGTGAGGAGCCAAATTCCATTTCCATCACAATGTATGCTCCTGCTGTCACTTTTATACAATTCAAAATCCAGATTTCTTTATTGTTCTGAGATAAATGTGTTTCGTGACTTAGCTTCAAACACGTCATTTGTTTCTGAGCCAGCAGATGGTTTAAATAAATTACAGGCACTATTTCCTTATATTAAGTGACTCCAGCACCTATTGATTCAACATCATACTTGCAGTTTGCATTTTTGTGTATCAAAAAAATGAAATGTCCCATGTCTTGGACAGAAATACATTTTTTATTTACTGCTGTTCAATAGTACTGGCCCCAATATTAATACAAAGGTGGCTTCCCAGCAGGGATGGGGATGGAATTGTATAGGGAAGATCTGGAAGTCAACTGAGTGGATCGGAATCTGCAATCACAGCTCAATTGTACCAATTAAATTAGACTTCCAGGTTTCATGTCACCAGGCTGTGCATCAGGAGGGTTTGGGTCTGTGTGATGTGATCTCAATTCTATTTAAATAGACAGTCCATGTGGAAAGTGTTCAGGATGGATGGACGGAGAGCAAGGGCAGTAACCAGAGACAATGACACCTCCTCACTAGAATTACCGTTAGGTCGCGTCAGGAGGAGGAAGGACAGACGTGTGTTCCCCCCCCCCCCCCAGCAACAGGAGGAAGATACCTGCTGCTCTAACCAAGAAGGCATTGAGGTAGCTGAGGAGCTGAGCAGTAGCAGCATTGTACCCAGGTCTTGGATGCATTGCAGGAAGCAGTTTAATAACCTAACCAGATTAGGAAAAGTGAACAGATTGCTGATTCACCCATATTGCCCCACCCCCTTTCATTCTGTCTTGCTAAGCGTTCTTCACCACATCATTCATTCCTCCCACTCTCTGAGCTGGCACCACTTTCTGTGCACTTTGTCACCTTCCCATTCATCCACCCACCCTTGACACTCACCCCAATATTTATCTAATATAATGCATGTCTCATTGTCATCTTCATCAAATACACTGAAGTGATAAATTCATTTGAAATGAAAATTGCTTATTGTCACAAGTAGGCTTCAAATGAAGTTACTGTGAAAAGCCTCTAGTCGCCACATTCCGACGCCTGTTCGGGGAGGCTGGAACGGGAATTGAACCCGCGCTACTGGCCTTGTTCTGCTTTAAAAGCCAGCTGTTTAGCCCACTGTGCTAAACCAACCCCCTCTACAATCATCAGCCTACTGACCTGCGCTGGTAGCCAGTTATATATAGTTATGTAGTTATGTAGTTATAGGGGAGAAGAACACTAAATGGAGAGGGACAGAACTGGAGTTCATCCAGCATAAATATCCAGCATCACTGATTCTGAGGAGGATGCCCGGAAATAAGTGACATATCTGCATTCCCCCAATCAGAGATGGTAAGACAAGGAGCTCTCTCGTAGCTGGAGACAGAATTACAAATATCTGGGATACACATCTGCTGACTGTATTTCATTGGCTGTATTTACTGCCAGCACCACACATGCTCATTTCTAGGGCGCAATCTACCTGAATGCGGACAGAGTCCTGTGGCGTGCGAGATTAGCTGTTTTTTTCTCGGTGCTCTCACAGCCATCAGGGTAGATCTGGGACCTCAGCGGGGAACACGCGGCCAAGACTGCACTGAGCCCTGTTTCTGGCACTGAGGAGCTCCGCTCGCCGGAACTCCTCAGTGCAGTGAGATGTCTTGAGCCCCTATGTGACCCCTGAATTCCCCCAAGTCCCAGCTCAATATAAGGGCCCTCCCGCATCTTTCCACACCCACGCAGGGCAGGGCCCAATCAGTGTGGCGCAAAAAATGCCAGCTTGGCAGTGCCAGCCTGGTACCCTGGCACTGTCCCTGTCAGCTGGCAGTACCACGTTGGCAGTGTCAGGCTAACAACCAGGTGGCACTGCCAGGGTGCCAGGCTGGCAGTGCCAGGGTGTCTGGGTTGCACCAGCAGTGCCAGGGTACCATGCTGCCCAGAGGGCAAGCACCTGCGGGCCTCCAACACCCTGGAGACCCCCACAACTGCTGTCTCGCCTGGTCCTCGTTTGTGGAGACCAGCACTGAACGGCATTCGCCTGAGGTCTCCAATGCAAGGGAGGTAGATCCCACAACTTGGGTAGATCTCGGGAACGCATATTAGAGTGAGACCAGCTGTCTCGCTCTAATATGCAGATTTACCAGAAAGTGATCCTGTCCACAATGGGCAGGATTCACATCGCAGCGTCTCACGAGATTGCGTTAAATTCCAGGTACTTTCCGGAAGTGGGATCTTCCTGCATCTACTGGCTGTGTTGCGCTGCGCCGTGCTGCAACACAACTGGTACATCCCACCTCTAATGTGTCTCCACCACATTTACTAATTGACATGCAGCCGTGATTAATTGGGGTGGCCACCTTCAAGACTGGCAGGGTTAAGAGAATTCCGTAGACTTGACACAGCTGTATTGAAATGCATTCAGTGTCAAGAAAAATGTTTTTGCATATTGCAGAAGTCAAGTCTATAATTTAAAGCAGCAAACTAACGAACGGCAAATCTAGGGACATTCAGGCACCATTTTGCGTTGAACGCCTCCAGAGTTTCTGTTTCCGTATTGCAGCGTCTATGAATTGTTAATGATGGCTCTTTGAAAAGTATTTGCTATATTTAAAACATCAGGAAATTGAGTCATTTCACTGCAGCTATTGTTTGGTGACCATGTTGTTGGAACATTAATACATTTCCTGTCTACAAGATGAACGATTTGGGCACTTTTATACAAAAAGTGCTTGACTGGCTGTGTCCAGCAGAGATACGTCTTCATGGACCAGTGCACAGGCACAGATGGCCATGTCGTGTTTGCAGGAGTGCCAAGTATTTAATCAACAACTGAACAGTGAGAGGAATGAGTATAGTAATTGTCAAGATTTTTATGTTGACATGACCAAATCATAGCGCTTTCTTTTGTCTTCCAGGGCCTTCACACGTACACAAACTGTGGCAAAGTGTCCATGATTCATCACAGGACTTAATTCCTTCTGAGGGGTTTCACCATCAGGGGTGGGATTGGGCGGCGTGAATCCCGTTCCGCTGCTCCGACGCCAGCTGCTGAATTCTCCGGTGCCGGTTTTTTGGCGGGGGCGGGGATCACGTTGCGTCAGTCGGGGACCGTTGGCAGTGCCTCTCCCCCAGCTATTCTCTGGGCCTCGATGGGCCGAGCGGCCAATACACAAGGTCTATACAGGCGGGACCTGGATCTGAGGGCGGCCTACGGGGGGCGCGGGGGGATCTAGCCCAGGGGAGGGGCCCCCACGGTGGCCTGGCCCACAATCGGAGCCCACCGATCTGCGGGCGGGCCTGTGCCATGGGGGCACTCTTTCCCTCCGCGCCGGCCTATGTAAAGCACCGCCATGGCCGGCGCGGAGAAGAAATCCCCTGCGCATGCACCAATTTGCGCCAGCCGGCAGAGGCCCTTCGGCGCCGGTTGGCGCAGCGCCAACCACTCCAGCGCGGCCTAGCCCCCGGAGGTGCAGAGGATTCTGTAACTTCCGGGCGGCCTGACGCCTGAGTGGTTCACCCCACTCTTTGGCGCCGGTACGGGCTGTCCCACCGGTTGGGGGAGAATCCCGGCCTATATCTCTGGCACTCAGAGTTCACTTGCCAGCGAATAAGTACTCCCTTCTCATACAGTATAATGCGGTTGTTTCCCCTGACATTGGTATTCTTGCAATTGTGAGCTGATGAGTGCAAGCTGAAAAGCTTCGGCAAAATGTACTTTTTGAGCAATACACAAGTTCAATTCGGAGCCAAGTTAAACACAGTTTAAAATGCCCTCATTACCACCTCCTAAGTACTTTATTTGCTTACAGCCTATTATTAAATTTCCATCACTGGGGTGTAAATTTCTCGTCGGCATCCAAACACATCTCTGTTAAACCTGGACATGAGCACGTTGGAGTGGAATTGCACTCTCCCTCTAACAATCAGAACTTTTAATCTCCACCGTTCTTGGGTAAAAAGTTATCCATTGTTTCTAACGAGTCACTAGAAAAGCACAACAACATTCACAGTTGCATCATCATTTTTTGCCCCTTAAACCATTAGGTCCTGAAAATTTCCTGTTGTCTGGATCGATCAACTGTTTGCTTGTAACCAGAATACTATAACACTAATTATTCAATAAATTTACTCAAATGTCAAAGATGGTTATCTTTCTGTAATTTGAAAGTAAACTGTTAGTACTAAAAAAAACACAATTTAAAATGCAAAATAGTTAACATTTAGTTGTGTTTATCCATTATTTCATCTGCCCCCTTATTTTCTTTCAATTTAATTTTACTCCTTTCCTTTTTTTAAATAAATTTAGAGTACCCAATTAATTTTTTTCCCCCGTAAGAAGTCCAGGTTAAAGTCCAACAGGTTTGTTTCAAACATGAGCTTTCGGAGCACTGCTCCTTCCTCAGGTGAATGAAGAGGTATGTTCCAGAAACATATACATAGATAAATTCAAAGATGCCAGACAATGCTTAGAATGCGATCGTTTGCAGGTAATTAAATCTTTACAGATCCAGAGATAGGGGTAACCCCAGGTTAAAGAGGTGTGAATTGTCTCAAGCCAGGGCAGTTGGTAGGAGTTTGCAAGCCCAGGCCAGATGGTGGGGGCTGAATGCAATGCGACATGAATCCCAGGTCCCGGTTAAGGCCGCACTCATATGTGCGGAACTTGGCTATAGGTTTCTGCTCAGCGATTCTGCATTGTCGCGCATTCTGAAGGCCGCCTTGGAGAACACTTACCCGGAGATCAGTGGCTGAATGCCCTTGACTGCTGAAGTGTTCCCCGACTGGAAGGGAACATTCCTGCCTGGTGATTGTCGCACGATGTCCGTTCATTCGTTGTTGCAGCGTCTGCATGGTCTCGCCAATGTACTACTCTTTGGGACATCCTTTCCTGCAGCGTATGAGGTAGTCAACATTGGCCGAGTCGCACGAGTATAGACCGTGTACCTGGTGGGTGGTGTTCTCACGTGTAATGGTGGTATCCATGTCGATGATCTGGCACTTCTTGCAGAGATTGCCATGGCAGGGGTGTGTGGTGTCATGGTCTCTGTTCTGAAAGCTGGGTAGTTGGTTGCAAACAATGGTTTGTTTGAGGTTGCGAAGTTGTTTGAAGGCAAGTAGTGGGGGTGTGGGGATGACCTTGGCAAGATGTTCATCTTCATCAATGATGTGTTGAAGGCTGCGAAGAAGATGTCGTAGTTTCTCTGCTCCGGGAAAGTACTGGACGACGAAGGGTACTCTGTTGGTTGTGTCCCGTGTTTGTCTTCTGAGGAGGTCGGTGCGGTTTTTTGCTGTGGCGCGTTGGAACTGTTGATCAATGAGTCGAGCGCCATATCCCGTTCGTACAAGGGCATCTTTCACTGTCTGTAGATGTCTGTTACGCTCCTCCTCGTCTGAGCAGATCCTGTGTATACGGAGGGCTTGTCCATAGGGGATGCCTTCCTTAATGTGTTTAGGGTGGAAGCTGGAGAAGTGGAGCATCGTGAGGTTATCCGTGGGCTTGCGGTAAAGCGAAGTGCTAAGGTGACCGTCCTTGATGGAGATGAGTGTGTCCAAGAATGCAACAGAATTTGGAGAGTAGTCCATGGTGAGTCTGATGGTGGGATGGAACTTATTGATGTCATCGTGTAGTCGTTTAAGTGATTCTTCGCCGTGGGTCCAAAGGAAAAAAATGTCATTGATGTATCTGGTATATAACGTCGGTTGAAGGTTGTGTGGTGAGGAGGTCTTGTTCAAACTTGTGCATGAAGATGTTGGCGTATTGAGGTGTGAATTTGGTCCCCGCGGCTGTTCCGTGCGTCTGGATGAAGAACTTGTTGCCGAAGGTGAAGACATTGTGATCCAGAATGAAGCGCAGGAGTTGCAGAATTGCATCTGGAGATTGGCAGTTGTCGGTGTTGAGGCTGTTGCAGCAATGCCGTTGTCATGGGGGATGCTGGTGTAGAGTGCCGAGACGTCCATTGTGACGATGAATGTTCCTGGTTCATCTGGTCCATGGGTGCTGAGTTTCTGTAGGAAGTCCATCGTGTCGCGACAGAAGCTGGGCGTACCTTGTACGATGCATTTCAAGATGCCCTCGATGTAGCCAGAGAGGTTCTCACACAGGGTCCCATTGCCTGAAACGATAGGGCGGCCTGGTGTGTTGGCCTTGTGTATTTTCGGGAGGCAGTAGAGATCTCAAATGCGGGGAGTATGTGGGATGAGAGCACGTAAGGTGCTCTGAAGGTCTGGATCCAAGGTCTTGATCAGCCTGTTGAGTTGGCGGATGTGTTCCTTTGTTGGATCTGCGGGTAACTGTCTGTAGTGTTCCTGGTTGTTGAGTTGTCGGTATACTTCTTTGAAGTAGTCCGTTCTGTTCAGTATGACGGTGGCCCCTCCTTTGTCTGCTGGTTTGATGACGATGTTGTGGTTGGTCTTGAGAGCGCGGATGGCGTTGCGTTGTGCTTGGGTAACGTTCGGGGCTGCCTTGTGAATGCGACTGATGAATCTGACATTGACGCGACTCCTGACGGCTTGAGCATACATGTCGAATCTAGAGCAGCAGCCTTCCGGAGGGGTCCAATTCGACTCTTTACTCTTCGGTTGTCGCACTGCAGATCTCTCGGTCTGCTGTTCCAGTTCATTGGAAGTCTCCTTGGGTTCGTTGTCGCCTCTTGGGGTCTGTGGAAGAATTCCCGGAACCTCATTCGCCTGATGAATTCCTCCGTGTCTGCCATGAGACTGATGGGGTCCATTTTGGTGGTGGTGCAGAAATTGAGCCCTCTGCTGAGGACTTCGATTTCGCCTGGCTGAAGGCTGTAGTCCGACAAGTTGACAATAGATTTCCCTGTATTGTTTTCTACTGTGGTACCGGGGGAAGCTAGGTTGCTGCTGGTGGTGATGCCAAGTTTCTCAAGCTTCCTGTTCTTGGTGTGCATATAGGTGGCATAGTATCGTTGTCTCATCTATTTGGCGGTGTTTCGCAGCTGGTCTGCTGCGTCCTGAGCGCAAGTTGAGAATATGGCCTCTGTCTTGGTTTCCAGATTGTGTCGTCTGCTGTAGAGCTGGCGTATGAGGTGGTTGAGGAGTGTGAGAGAGGTGCGACGGCAGAGTCTCTCAGCGTAGTCTGTGTTGTAGGTCGACTTGAGTGGTTTTGTGATCTGTAGCCCTTTCGGGATCTTGTCTGCTTTCTTGCATCTTTGTAGAAACTTAATGTCATATGCGCGATCTTCCTGGAGATCCTCTCCACTTTGAGCCGGCAGATTGCGGTGTCGATGGTAGCCATGATGTGGAGATGCCGGCGTTGGACTGGGGTGAGCACAGTAAGAAGTCTTACAACACCAGGTTAAAGTCCAACAGGTTTGTTTCAAACACTAGTTTTTGGAGCACTGCTTACTCCTCAGGTGAATGAAGAGGTATGTTCCAGAAACATATATATATAGACAAATTCAAAGATGCCAGACAATGCTTAGAATGCCAGCATTTGAAACAAACCTGTTGGACTTTAACCTGGTGTTGTAAGGCTTCTTACTGTGCTCACCCCAGTCCAACGCCAGCATCTCCACATCATGGCTACCATTTGTTTTTCCAATTAAGGGGCAATTTAGCGTGGCCAATCCACCTACCCTGCACATATTTGGGTTCTGGGGGCGAAACCCACGCAAACACGGAGAGAATGTGCAAACTCCACACGGATAGTGACCCAGAGCCGGGAGTGAACCTGGGACCTCGGCGCCGTGAGGCATCAGGGCTAACCCACTGCACCACCGTGCTGCCCGACTCCTTTCCTAACTAAAACACCAGGCAGGAATGTTCCCTTCCAGTCGGGGAACACTTCAGCAGTCAAGGGCATTCAGCCTCTGATCTCCGGGTAAGCATTCTCCAAGGCGGCCTTCAGGACGCGCAACAACGCAGAATCGCCGAGCAGAAACTTATAGCCGCGTTCCGCACACGAGTGCGGCCTCAATCGGGACCTGGGATTCATGTCGCATTACATTCATCCCCCACCATCTGGCCTGAGCTTGCAAAATCCTACCAACTGTCCTGGCTTGAGACAATTCACACCTCTTTAACCTGGGGTTACCCCTAGTTTTGGACCTGTAAAGATTTAATTACCTGCAAATGCTGGCATTCTAAGCATCATCAGGCATCTCTGACTTTGTCTATATAAATGTTTCTGGAACCTACCTCTTCATTAACCTGAGGAAGGAGCAGTGCTCCGAAAGCTAGTGTTTGAAACAAACATGTTGGACTTTAACCTGGTGTTGTAAGACTTCTTACTGTAAAATACTTGATTAATAGTTTTTGCCTTTTGTTCAGTCTCAGCAACCGACAAACTTTATTCTGCAACATATCTGTTGGATGCCTGTTTCTCCATGGAGACCCACGCATTGCAAGTGCTCATAATATTTGAAATTATACACAAATGAAATGAGGGCCAACAAGATGCACAGATGTTGTGGTGCAGCTTCAGGACAATTAGGGATCTATTCTCTACTAGGGGAGTAATGCATTCTATATTATTTTCCGATTTAAAAAAAACACACATAGGACGTTTATTAGGTTTCCCTGTTGTCTGGATTATTCCCCAGCTAGGGAATGGACAGATGATAATAACCCGTTGTCAGGGCTGTTCTACAGTCTATCATTCAGAGATATATAACAGCAACCCATTCGGTAAATACCTGGACCGCTGGTCTGCTCCTGACCAAAGTCAGGAACTCACCACGAAGGGAGTGTCATCAGGAAGTCACTGGGTAGGGAAACTGATCGGGAATTCAGTGTGTGCAGAATTCCTGTCGCAAATTGCACACCATGAATGCATTGATGTTGGAACACTCAACACAATGCTTAATTCACAATTCAATCAAAATGAGCAAATGAACAACTACTGCACTTACTTTATGAGCTATATTTGTTGCAGCCTCAGATGCTGCCAGTTTGGCCATTGCAGCTTCCTGTAAATCGGCGGGGGGGGGGGGGGGGGGGGAGAGAAAAAAAAAATCAAAATTCAATTACCGTGAACAAAGTTTTCATACAATACGAATTATATGCATTGTCTACAATCTCCAATATTATGAGGCAATTTCTGTCCTATTTTACATGGCAGAATTACATCAAGCAGGTTCAGAATTACGCCGGGTCTATGTTCTGTTGCATGGTAGATTTCCAGCAATGGCAGCCAAGAGCCAACTGCACATTTGCCAAGAATGCTCGTCTGCTTTTGTTCAAAAGCTTTTGATCATCATTTTCAGTTTCTGACCAGGGTTTGCCCCATGGGTCTGAACCGATAGGCTAGGGTGCTTAATCTGCTTGTCACACTGTTGCCAGCTCTTTGCATTTGCTGCCAGTGATTCTTGTAGTGGCACCACCTCATTTATTTTACAGCAAGCCAGGGCTGCCATCAACAACAATGCTGCAATATTAAATAGATGTAAAATGAATTGCAGCCAAATCTGTCTATCTTGCCTGTAATGCAAAATGTACGACTGCAAGAGGCATACCTTTGGAATGTTCTGTGCTATAAGCAGATTACAAAAAAAAATACAAAATCCCACAAGACTTTTAAAAATGTCAAAAGTTTCATTAATGTGATACAGACTACAATATTCCTCGGAGCTGATGCTGGCAATGTACCAGAAAATCAACACACTTCAATAAATTAAAAATTTAAATCCTAAACTGGAATATAATGTGCAGCCTTTCAAGATTGTCACCACAGGGGCACATAATAAGCCACAGTCAACTGTAATGTTGCCAAGCCCTGATTAACAGCACATACTTTGTGCACTCTAGTCCTATTACTACTTATGTGCCATAATAAAGATTCAGTTCCTCATTCTCATTCAGCAGGGTGCACAGGCACTCTATGTTATAGAAAGAGAGAGAAATAATTTTTCATGCAAATTTTTCTTCACTTTGAATCTGTAAATGCTTTTATATGTCTTTCTTTTTCAGATGCTGACTAGCTTGTACTTCACGCATGCCAACCATCGGCGTTTCACGGTGAGAGGCAGCATATGGAGAGCCCAGCCAGTGTACTAGCGGCACGGTAGCACAGCATGGGTGGCATGGTCGCACTGTTGCTTCACAGCACCAGGGATCCCAGGTTCGATTCCTGGCTTGGGCCACTGTCTGTGTGGGGTCTGCACGTTCTCCCTGTGTCTGCGTGGGTTTCCTCCGGGTGCTCCGGTTTCCTCCCACAAGTCCCGAAAGACGTGCTGTTAGGTCATTTGGACATTCTGAATTCTCCCTCTGTGTACCCGAACAGGAGCCAGAATGTGGCGACTAGGGGCTTTTCACTGTGTTAATGTCAGCCTACTTGTGACAATAAAGATTATTATTATTATATTATAGCATCTCTAGCATATGCAACCAGGTCAACCTCTGCCCTACCTCTGCCACAGGGTGGTTTGGTGTTTAATAGGCCTTCCAGGTTCCACTCATTCTCACTGACTATGGTCTGGAACTTCTTGTGAGAACGGGATCATCCCCCCTACTGCATAGAGAGGCAGTAAGCACAGGAATGGTGTCGAGGTGGGCGGCACGGTGGCCAGTGGTTAGCACTGCTGCCTCACGGCGCCGAGGACCCGGGTTTGATCCCGGGCCTGTGTCACTGTCCCTGTGGAGTTTGCACATTCTCCCCATGTCTGTGTGGGTCTCACCCCCACAACCCAAAAGATGTGCAGGCTAGGTGGATTGGCCAATTTAAACTGCCCCCTAATTTAAAAAAAAAGGAATGGTGTTGAGGGAAGCAGGACTAATTACCATTAGTGCGGGGTTCAGGTAGGAGCGTGTAGAGTGCTGTAGGAGGGGGTGGGCTGTGGGCAATGGAAAGTAGGTGAAGGAGGAAAAAGTCTTGTGGATTGGGAAAGCAGGCATTGCAAGAATAGAGGAAAGAACATAAAGGAGAGGGACCATAATCCATGTGGGGGAAGTGATTGAGGGTCTCCGATCTTGCAAAGTGAATGGCAAAGAAAAGAGTAAATAATACAAATGAAGTGGGAGATCAATTCATGACAATGTGGGGAAGAAGGTTGGAGGATATTTCATCTTTAATTTGAAAATGAAAAATATTTCAGGGGGAGCAGATCCCCATTTAAAAATGACTACCAACTGTTGCCAATGACACCTGTATTTTTCTTTAAGACTTTCATGTATGTCATTTTTTCTTTACATTACAAATGAAAGAGTGCTCAGGAAATATACCATTTAAACTGCAAAAGCAGTGCAATAACTTTTTTCCCCCCTGCATCAGGACAGTTGATAGTTTTTTAGGAGCTTTTTCTAGGTTGGAATGAACGTTGGTTGCAGTTGTTAATTTCTGATTTCCAGTAATCACAGCTTCCAGGCTGGCTATTCACATACAGAAACAGCTCTTGGATGAAACGCTGAACGTGGGCTCCAACCGCCCTCTTAGGTCCCATGATACCATAAGAAGAAAAGAAAGGAATATCTCTCGGTGTCTTGGCTAATATTTACCCATCGATCAACGTCAGATTATCTAGTCATTTACTCTGTTGCCTTTCATGGGACCACGTTGTGCACAAAACAGTCTGTAGTCTTTCCCTGATGGTAGCACAGTGGTTAGCACTGTAGCTTCACAGCGCCAGGGTCCCAAGTTCGATTTCCGGCTTGGGTCACTGTCTGTGCGGAGTCTGCACGTTCTCCCCGTCTCTGCATGGGTTTCCTCCGGGTGCTCCGGTTTTCTCCCACAAGTCCCGAAAGATGTGCTGTCAGGTGAATTGGACATTTTGAATTCTCCCTCTGTGCACCTGAACAGGCGCCGGAATGTGGCGACTAGGGGATTTTCACAGTAACTTCATTGCAGTGTTAATGTAAGCCTACTTGTGACAATAATAAAGATTATTATATTATTTTAAAACAGTGACTGCAATTCCAAAGTACTTAATTAACCTAGAAGTACTTTGGGGCATTCTGAGGTCCTGAATACTGCTTTATAAAATACAAGCTCTTTCTTTTAAGACTTTGTCTGTTTTGTTGGACTGGCAGAGACCTATTTACACAGGATAACTTATTTTTCTGCATTTGGAGTTCCAATCCAAAAAAAAAGAATTAGCGATAAAAATGATGTGGATCTGTTCGACAACTAATCCCCATCAGCACTTTTCTAATCCACACTGAAAAGGTTACTGTAATTGAGGATTGTATTTACCTACAATTTCCTTATCCATAAAGGTAAGTCACACAGGGAAACAGGGTACTTTATATGCCATTAAAGACAATCAAGCCTTTAAAAAGGCAAGGTACACTTCCACTGACTACTGAAAATGGTGTGAATTCACCCGGGCACAAATTGCATCTGACAAGGCAGTGAAATACCAGCTCAGTTTGGCAAATTTCATACAAATCCTCTCAATTCTAATGCCTGAAATCCAAATTAATGGTGTTTTCTGATCCAATAAATGAAACGAGCCTGACAATCAGCCTCCCAACCTCTCACAAAGCCAAACGCTAAACAACAAAGCAGCAAACATTACAGATTTAGATGTTTCACCAATTAAATTCATTCTGGAGAGATAAGGCTTAGTTTGACCTTGAATCCTAATCACAGTTTTAAAAGTAATTGACTTACTAAGAGCGAGTTATCTTCCTTGATCACATATAATCCAAATGCCAATCAGGAAAGCTGAACTGCTCCGCTGCCAAGAGATGTTATAAGAACATAAGAACTAGGAGCAGGAGTAGGCCATCTGGCCCCTCGAGCCTGCTCCGCCATTCAATGAGATCATGGCTGATCTTTTGCGGACTCAGCTCCACTTTTCGGCCCGAACACCATAACCCTTAATCCCTTTATTCTTCAAAAAACTATCTATCTTTACCTTAAAAACATTTAATGAGGGAGCCTCAACTGCTTCACTGAGCAAGGAATTCCATAGATTCACAACCCTTTGGGTGAAGAAGTTCCTCCTAAACTCAGTCCTAAATCTACTTCCCCTTATTTTAAGGCTATGTCCCCTAGTTCTGCTTTCACCCACCAGTGGAAACAACCTGCCCGCATCTATCCTATCTATTCCCTTCATAATTTTAAATGCTTCTATAAGATCCCCCCTTATCCTTCTAAATTCCAACGAGTACAGTCCCAGTCTACTCAATCTCTCCTCGTAATCCAACCCCTTCAGCTCGGGGATTAACCTAGTGAATCTCCTCTGCACACCACGCAAGGGCCAGTACGTCCTTTCTCAAGTAAGGAGACCAAAACTGAACACAATACTCCAGGTGTGGCCTCACTAACACTTTATACAATTGCAACATAACTTCCCTAGTCTTAAACTCCATCCCTCTAGCAATGAAGGACAAAATTCCATTTGCCTTCTTAATCACCTGTTGCACCTGTAAACCAACTTTCTGTGACTCATGCACTAGCACACCCAGGTCTCTCTGCACAGCAGCATGCTTTAATATTTTATCGTTTAAATAATAATCCCGTTTGCTGTTATTCCTACCAAAATAGATAACCTCACATTTGGCAACATTGTATTCCATCTGCCAGACCCTAGCCCATTCACTTAACCTATCCAAATCCCTCTGCAGACTTCCAGTATCCTCTCCACTTTTCGCTTTACCACTCATCTTAGTGTCATCTGCAAACTTGGACACATTGCCCTTGGTCCCCAACTCCAAATCATCAATGTAAATTGTGAACAATTGTGGGCCCAACACGGATCCCTGAGGGACACCACTAGCTACTGATTGCCAACCAGAGAAACACCCATTAATCCCCACTCTTTGCTTTCTATTAATTAACCAATCCTCTATCCATGCTACTACTTTACCGTTAATGCCATGCATCTTTATCTTATGCAGCAACCTTTTGTGTGGCACCTTGTCAAAGGCTTTCTGGAAATCCAGATATACCACATCCATTGGCTCCCCGTTATCTACTGCACTGGTAATGTCCTCAAACAATTCCACTAAATTAGTTAGGCACAACCTGCCCTTTATGAACCCATGCTGCGTCTACCCAATGGGACAATTTCTATCCAGATGCCTCGCAATTTCTTCCTTGATGATAGATTCCAGCATCTTCCCTACTACCGAAGTTAAGCTCACTGGCCTATAATTTCCTGCTCTCTGCCTACCTCCTTTTTTAATCAGTGGTGTCACGTTTGCTAATTTCCAATCCACCGGGACCACCCCAGAATCTAGTGAATTTTGGTAAATCATCACTAGTGCATCTGCAATTTCCCTAGCCATCTCTTTTAGCACTCTGGGATGCATTCCATCAGGGCCAGGAGACTTGTCTACCTTTAGCCCCATTAGCTTGCCCATCACTACCTCCTTAGTGATAAAAATCCTCTCAAGGTCCTCACCTGTCATAGCCTCATTTCTATCAGTCACTGGCATGTTATTTGTGTCTTCCACTTTGATGACCGACCCAAAAAACCTGTTCAGTTCCTCAGCCATTTCCTCATCCCCCATTATTAAAACTCCCTTCTCATCCTCTAAAGGACCAATATTTACCTTTTTTGTTTTGTTATAAAAACTTTTATATTCTGAGCAAGTTTACTCTCATACTCTATCTTACTCTTCTTTATAGCTTTTTTAGTAGCTTTCTGTTGCCCCCTAAAGATTTCCCAGTCCTCTAGTCTCCCACCAATCTTTGCCACTTTATATGCTTTTTCCTTCAATTTGATACTCTCCCTTATTTCCTTAGATATCCATGGTCGATTTTCCCTCTTTCTACCGTCCTTCCTTTTTGTTGGTATAAACCTTTGCTGAGCACTGTGAAAAATCGCTTGGAAGGTTCTCCACTGTTCCTCAACTGTTCCACCATAAAGTTTTTGCTCCCAGTCTACCTTAGCTAGTTCTTCTCTCATCCCATTGTAATCTCCTTTGTTTAAACACAAAACACTAGTATTTGATTTTACCTTCTCACCCTCCATCTGTATTTTAAATTCCACCATATTGTGATTGCTCCTTCCAAGAGGATCCCTAACTATGAGATCATGATTCAATCCTGTCTCAATCCTGATCTAGGACCGCTTGTTCCCTCATAGGTTCCATTACATACTGTTCTAGGAAACTATCGCGGATACATTCTATAAACTCCTCCTCAAGGTTGCCTTGACCGACATGGTTAAACCAATCGACATGTAGATTAAAATCCCCCATGATAACTGCTGTACCAGTTCTACATGCATCAGTTATTTCTTTGTTTATTGCCTGCCCCACCATAACGTTACTATTTGGTGGCCGATAGACTACTCCTATCAGTGACTTTTTCGCCTTACTATTCCTGATTTCCACCCAAATCAATTCAACCTTATCCTCCATAGCACCAATGTCATCCCTTACTATTGCCCGGATGTCATCCTTAAATAACAGAGCTACACCACCTCCCTTACCATCCACTCTGTCCTTCCGAATAGTTTGATACCCTCGGGTATTTAACTCCCAGTCGTGACCATCCTTTAACCATGTTTCGGTAATGGCCACTAAATCATAGTCATTCACGATGATTTGCGCCATCGACTCATTTACTTTATTCCGAATACTACGAGCATTCAGGTAAAGTACACTTATGTTGGTTTTTTTTAACCTCTGTTTTGAATCTTAACATCTCCAGTTTTATTCCTTTTAGTATTACTGGGCCTATTCACTGAGCTCCTCTCAGTCACCGTACCTTGTACTGTCGCCCTTTTTGATTTTTGACTATGTCTTCTCTGCCTTGCACTTTCCCCCTTACTTCCTTTTGCTTCTGTCCCTGTTTTACTACCTTCCAACTTCCTGCATCGGTTCCCATCCCCCTGCCACATTAGTTTAAACCCCTTAGAAAGAACACCCTGCCTAAGCCCACACTTCCACCCTATCCTCGTAACCCTTCTAACCCAAGTGCAATATTTTGGGACTTAGGATCTAATGCTTAAGGGACAGCGCGCTTTCTGTTCTGAACTTGGCTTGGTGTTTTTATTTTTCTAATTCCAGGAAAACTTTGCATTATATTTTATAAAGATCATTTAGAAATAACAGGGGATAAAAGTGGACTCTTCAGTAATCCTCCACCTATTTTCCTGCACACAAAGGTAAAGGCTTACATGCCAGTTACATCTTACAACTATCATAGTATATTTCTCTGTAGTCACTGTACGTCTTGGCTCAGTTGGCAACATTCTTGCTGCTGAGTCAGAAGGATGTGGGTTTAAGTCCTACTCCATAGGCCTGAGCGCGAAATCTAGGACAGAAGTCCAGCGTAGTACTGAGGGAAAGCTGTACTGTTAGTAATATCATATGTTGTGTTAAACTAGGGCCCATTCATTATTTCAGATGGCGTAAAACAATGCTAGGTAACTAGGCTGGTGAATGGGCCACAGGAATGACCCTCCATGCTCTCAGTGGGCTGCAAGATTGAAATCGGGCATGTTCACTAACCATGACCTCATGAATAAGATTGAATACATTTAATCCGTGCTGGGCGGCACAGTGGTTGGCACTGCTGCCTCACAGCTCCAGGGACCCGGGTTCAATTCCGGCCTCGGGTGACTGTCTGTGTGGAGTTTGCACTTCCACCCCGTCTCTGCGTGGGTTTCCTCCGGGTGCTCCGTTTTCCTCCCACAGTCCAAAGATGTGCAGGTTAGATGGATTGGCCATGCTAAATTGCCCTTCGTGTCCAAAAAGGTTTGGTGGGGTTACTGGGTTACGGGGATAGGGTGGAGGTGTGGGCTTCAGCAGGGTGTTCTTTCTAAGGGCTCGTTCAGACTCGATGGGCCGAATGGCCTCCTTCTGCACTGTAAATTCTATTAATATTTCATGGCAAGTTATAAAAATTGCATAATCATTCATATATTGATAGAACTGTCTTCAACTTGAAATGGAAAAAATTAAAGAAATAGGTATGCTTTGATTGGATGCATGGGGAGCACACGACTCTTACAGTCAATGTTGTGTACAAGGAGCATACACTTCACTTGCCTTTGCTTTATGTGCATATCTGCCTGTAAATTCTATGATCTATGATATCACTTTAATCATGGCAGTAGGAAAAAAAACCACACGGACAGAAATCAACGGAATGTGGCAATTGTGTGTGTGGGCACCGGTCAACAGAATGTCTTGTGGGCTGCACTCAATCCCCAGATGGGCCGCATGTTGCCCCCGGGCCACGGGTTGCCCACCACAGGTGTAAAAGATGCCATGATACTTTGAAGAAGGGCAGGGTATTCTCGTCTGTGTCAGTATTTATGCTTCAACCAACATCCCTAAAAACACATTATTTAGTCATTATCGGATTGCAGTTTGTGGAACCTTGCCATGAGCAGATTAGTTGATGTGCTTCAAAAGAACATTTGCTGATGTGAAGTGATTTGGGATGTCCTGAGAAGGGAGAAATGCTCTATACAAATCTTTTTCTTTGTAATTAATCAAATTGAATTAGATTGGAGATGGAAGGCCAACTGCAAAAGGCAACCTTACACAGGCTGCAATATAACTTCCAAATTTCAATTTTATATTTTAGAGTGATTCTTTCCTAATAGTAAAGTTACATTTTCTCTGGCAGTTTGGGGGGTTTGCGCATCTATTGCCGCATACTCGCTGTTTTGCTGGTCAGTGCAGAATTAGTGTCACAATATTAACTTTGGCCACTTGGCCATGTGGTGGGACCATGTGGGCCAGTTTAGCTGATTGGCTGGACCGCTGGTTTGTGCTGCAGAACAGCAATTCCCATACCGGCCGATCTTATTCATGAAGCAACCTTCTCAACCTTGTCCCTTTCCTGAGGTGCGATGACCCTCAGGTTAAATCACCACCAGTCAGCTCTCCCCCTCAAAGAAGAAAGCAGTCTATGATCATCTGGGACTTATGGCGACTTTATTTTACTTCTCTCAGAAGATGTTGGTCACTCGCTGGTATGTAATCTCAGCGCAGACCAAGAGAATCCAGCAGTTGTTAGGCAGAGGGAGCTAACTAATTAGTCTCACACCTTTGCTCAAACCCACAGCCTTGCATTGCTTTCCTTTTTTTAATTTAATTTAATTTCTTTCATTATCTTTATTGTCACAAGTAGGCTGACATTCGCCACATTCCAGCGCCCATTCGGGTCGGGTACACTGAGGGAGAATTCAGAATGTCCAATTCATCTAACAGCATGTCTTTCGGAACTTGTGGGAGGAAACCGGAGCACTCGGAGGAAACCCACGCAGACACAGGGAGAACATGCAGACTCTGCACAGACAGTGACCCAAGCGGGAATTGAACCTGGAACCCTGCGCTATGAAACAACAGTGCTAACTGCTGTGCTATTGTGCCGCCCTTTTCAGGTATATATCCAAATCCTTTTTGAATCTGCTTCCACAACCCTTTGCAGAGGGGTGTAAGTTATCTTAATTGCTGCAATCTGCAGGCTTGGATTTGCACAGAAAAAGTTCATCATCAACTTGATACTGGCAGGTTGGAACAGAGAATAGAGCATTTACCTAACTGTCTTTGAATAACTGAAAGAGATAATAATGTAAGTAAGAAGGTTCATGACAATAGATGTAATTAACTGCTTAGTTCTGTTACAAATCCATACAATTGCCATACTGATTGGAAAATGACAGAGGCCATCGGATGTTGAGGTGGCAGGGTGACACAGTGGTTAGCACTGCTGCCTCACAGCACCAAGGACCAGGGTTCAATTCCAGCATTGGGTGATTGTGTGGAGTTTGCACCTTCTCCACATGTCTGCATAGGTTTCTTACGTGCTCCGCATTCCTCCAAAGTCCAAAGATATACAGGTTAGCTGGGGTTAGTGGGATTGGGCGAGGGAGTGGGCCTAGGTAGGGTGATCTTTCAGAGGGGCAGTGCATACTCGATGGGCCAAATGGCCTCCTTCTGCGCTGTAGGGATTCTATGCATTGGGAATGTTTTGTTGAGGAAGACTGCTTTTAAGGTGAGGCAGCAGGACAACAATCACTTGCCTGTTCCTTTGCTTCATTTTCACTGGAGGATAAGAAGGGTAATTGACTTAACTGAATCTTAAACCAAGCCCAAGACGGCCAAGTGAACGAATTCAATGGTTGAAGCTGTATGGGCTTTGTGGATCTTGGGATGTGTTCCCTTGAAGTTATCCCTGAAATTCAAAGTTGACTTGAAGCCCATTTCCATGAATTGTTGCATGTGAAAATGGGACTCAAACACTTGATTAAAAAGGGGGGAAATACAGCTTGTGACTTCTGAAATCTAACCACAGAATCAGTATTGCATTTAGTCTGAGCATTGCAAATTTTCTAAGTGGCACAATAAAATGATGAAGATGAGACATTTGAAAAGGTTGAAAATAAAGAACTCAAAAGGGCAACTTTACCTCAAACTGCATCTGAATCAATTGGAAGTGTAACCTTTCTGCAGTGTTAATGCTAGCTTTGTAGTGTGTTAACGAAGCAAAACTAAATCACTCTAACATTCAAATTCAACATTCAAACAGCTATATAGCAGTGGCTTCAGATGAGGGAATTTTAAAAGGTTGTGATCGATGCTTTTGATCTTTCATTACAGTTTCATTACAGAGGGCTGGATACTCAATAGAATTTTCGATTAGATTGTGGACCAACCCTGCATACTGTAAAGGTGACATATCATTAATCCTTTAAAAAAATGAGATTTACATCAAATTGTATGAGAAAATAAAATGATTAAGAAAGAATCTGCATTAGCTTGAGAATGTGGTGCAGGCAGGTTCAATCACAGCTTTCAAAAGAGAATTGGATAGTTACAATTGCAGGGCTATGGGGAAAAGGCTAGGGCGCAGGCTTATTTGAGTAGTTGAGCTGCCTCAGACATGACAGGCCAAATGACCTCTTCTGCTCCGTAAACATTCTAGGATTCTGCAGAATTTTATCCTATTGAGTCACTACTCTGCAAAATTTCAGGCTGGCGTAGGATATAAATGATTTGTCACTCTTCATATATGGCTCAATTCAAAATAGCTATAACTTTAAAAAAAATCAAAAGCCTAGAAATATGTTGGCACTTCACTCGTTTTGCAGGATAAAATGGGGGCCTAAGTTTCCAATATAGAAGGTTGCATGCATATGTACGCCCCGCACCAGCCACCATATTGGTAAAGGTTGAGGTGAAGGTGCCCAGGATTGCCACTTCTATTGCTTTACCTATGCAAATAGGGGACCTCATGTCTTTTTCAGGACTCCTTCCCAAAATTGGGCTGCACTGAATGCAGCTGGTATTGGGTCAATTGTATTCGGGCTAGCCATGTTTACATGTGGCACACACTGTGCTGGGATCAAATCTCAATCACTTGAAATTCTGGGCTAGCCTTGAAAAGATTTCCAAGTGAATGTGCTGCAAAGAAATGTTGCGATGTAGGGATTTTACTTTTATGTCTATCTTCACTGCTACTAATTTGTTTGCAAGTTCTCCGTCGGCTGATGCCGGAATCAGGAAATGCAATTGGGTGGAGAACCAGTTCCAACGCTGAAATTGTGGCGGGCGCTGGTTTCATGCCAAATCGCAATTCTCCGGTGCCTTAACAATGGAGTCAATGCATTCCCCTCCGCTCATACAGTAAATGCTGTTGCCATATCATTAACGAGCCACTGGGGGGACTTCCGGTTGCGGTGATGCGGAGCTAAGCCGCACGTTCGGTGGCTCCCGCTATTTTCGGTCTTTTGGGCTCTTTTAAGGGCCCGTAACGGCGCTGTTTGGACTTTGCCCCGTGTGGGAACATTTTCTCTAAGACTCTCTGCCGGTGGATGGCCTGGACTAGGAGTGGAGCGGTCAAAAAATCGGCTTTGGAGCAGAGAAAGGTGCAAGGTAGGAAAAGCAAGATGGCGGCGGGCGGGGAAGCAGCAGCGTGGCAGTAGTGGGCGCAAGAGCAGCAGGAGCTGCTTCAGCGCTCCTTCAAGGATCTGAAGGCAGAGATTCTGGAGCCGTTTAAGGCCTCCCTGGACAAGCTCATGGCGACCTAGACGGCTCAGGGTGCGGAGATCCGAGAGCTTCGACAAAAGGCCTCGGAGAGCGAGGACGAACTCCTGGGCCTGGCGGTGAAGGTGGAGTCACACGAGGCGCTCCATAAGAAGTGGTCAGCGAGGATGGAGGAGATGGAGAACCGGGCCCGTTGGAAGAACCTGCGGATTCTGGGCCTCTCAGAGGGGCTGGAAAGTTCGGATTTGGGGGCCTATGTGGCTATGATGCTGAACTCGCTAATGGGTGCGAGGTCGGTCCAGGGACCCTTGGAGCTGGAGGGTGCCCA
The DNA here is from genome assembly GCF_902713615.1 of Scyliorhinus canicula. Classification (NCBI taxonomy): domain Eukaryota; kingdom Metazoa; phylum Chordata; class Chondrichthyes; order Carcharhiniformes; family Scyliorhinidae; genus Scyliorhinus; species Scyliorhinus canicula. The sequence goes on from NC_052146.1 coordinate 63,430,149, forward strand.
TCGGGTGCTGCTGAGGAAATCCAAGCCAAACGAGCCGCCTCGGGCGGTGCTGGTCCGTTTTCACCGCTTTGTCGACTGTGAGTGTGTGCTTCGTTGGGCGAAGAGGGAGAGGAGTAGTATGTGGGAGAATACAGAGATCAGGATTTACCAAGACTGGAGTGCGGAGGTGGCGAAGAGAAGGGCTGGGTTTACCCGGGCGAAGGCAGTGCTCCATAAGAAGGGGGTCAAGTTTGGCCTGTTACAGCCGGCACGCCTGTAGGTCACTTATAAAGACTGCCAGCTCTATTTTGACTCACCGGAGGAGGCCTGGACTTTCGTCCAGGCAGAGAAGCTGAACTTGAACTGAGGACTGGGGAACGTTGTACACAGCCCGGAGGCTTTGTCCTCCTTGGTATCCTTTCGCTTTATCGGATCCATTGGATGATGTTTTTCGCTGTTCTGCTTTTTTGCTTTTGGGGACTGTTATCTGTTTACTTGGGTGTTTTGTCATGTTTGGATTTTGTTTTTACTGGTTGAGAGTTTGGGTGGGGTTCACGGTCCTGCTGGGTCATGTGCCCGTCTTTTCCCGCGTTTTGGGTCAGGTGCTTGGGATGGAAGCGCGGGCTTTTCTCCCGCGCTGGAGGAGCAGGGGGCGGGGCCGGCACTGGGGGATGGTGAAGGTGGGAGAGATTGGTGGGGGAGATGGTGAAGGTGGACAGGAGATACTCGGAGGCCCCGGAGGAGGGATTGCTGAGGGAGCAGCGCAGCCTCCAGGCTGAGTTCGACTTGTTGACCACCAGGAAGGTGGAAGCTCAGTGGAGGAAGGCACAGGGTGCGGTGTATGAATATGGGGAGAAGGCGAGTAGGATGCTGGCACACCAGCACCGTAAGCGGGATGCGGCCAGGGAGATTGGTGGAGTTAAGGATCGGGGAGGAAATGTGGTGCGAAGGGGGGTAGAGATTAATGGGATCTTCAGGGACTTTTATGAGAAACTGTATCGGTCCGAACCTGAGGGGGGGGGGAATGGGGCGCTTTTTGGACCGGCTGAGATTCCCGAGGGTGGAAGAGGGACAGGTGGAGGGTCTGGGGGCGCCAGTTGAGCTGGAGGAGCTGGTCAAAGAGATAGGGAACATGCAGGGAAGATAGGGAAGACGCCGGGGCCGGATGGGTTCCCGGTTGAATTTTACAAGATGTATGCAGACCTGTTGGGCCCCCTGTTGGTTAGGACCTTTAACGAGGCAAGGGAATGGAGGGCTTTGCCCCCGACGATGTCTCGGGCGCTGATCTCCCTGATTCTTAAGCGGGACAAGGATCCCCTGCACTGTGGGTCATACAGGCCAATCTCACTCTCAAATGTAGACGCCAAGTTGTTGGCAAAGATCTTAGCCACGAGGATAGAGGACTGTGTGCCGCAGGTTATACACGAGGATCAAACGGGGTTTGTGAAGGGGAGGCAGCTGAACACTAATATACGGAGGCTCTTGAACGTTATAATGATGCCGGCGGTAGAAGGGGAGGCGGAGATAGTGGTGGCGCTGGACGCGGAGAAGGCCTTTGATAGGGTTGTGGGGGGGTACTTGTGGGAGGTGCTGGAAAGGTTCGGGTTTGTCAGGTGGGTGAAGCTGCTATATGAGGCCCCGATAGCAAGCGTGGCCACGAATAGGAGGAGGTCGGAGTATTTTCGGCTATACCGAGGGACGAGGCAGTGGTGTCCCTTGTCCCCCCTACTTTTTGCACTGGCAATTGAACCCCTGGCAATGGCGCTGAGGGAGTCGGGGAATTGGAGGGGGCTGGTCCGGGGTGGGGAGGAGCATCGAGTGTCGCTCTATGCGGATGACCTATTGTTGTATGTGGCGGACCCGGTGGGGGGAATGCCAGAGGTGATGGGGATTCTCCGGGAATTTGGGTATTTTTCAGGGTATAAGCTCAACTTTGGGAAAAGCAAGCTGTTTGTGGTACACCCGGGGGACCAGGAGAGGGGGATTGGGAGGCTCGTACTGAAAAGGGCGGAGAGGAGCTTCAGGTACTTGGGGGTTCAGGTGGCCAGGAGCTGGGGGGCCTTGCATAAGCTTAACCTCACAAGGCTGGTGGAGCAAATGGAGGAGGAGTTTAAGAGTGGGACATGCTGCCGCTGTCCCTGGCGGGTAGGGTACAGTCAGTCAAGGTGACGGTGCTCCCAAGATTTCTGTTCCTGATCCAGTGCCTCCCCATCCTTATCCCGAAGGCCTTTTTCAGGCGGGTTAATAGGAGCATTACGGGGTTTGTGTGGGCATACGGGACCCCAAGGGTGAGAAGGGTGTTCTTGGAGTGGGGCAGGGATGGGGGGGCTGGCGCTGCCCAGCCTCTGTGGGTAATATTGGGCTGCCAATGCAGCAATGGTGCGTAAGTGGGTAATGGACGGGGAAGGGGCAGCATGGAAGAGGATGGCGAATGCGTCCTCTGTGGGCATGAGCCTGGAGGCGCTGATAACAGCGCCGCTGCCGCTCCCTCCAACGAGATATACCACGAGTCCGGTGATGGCGGCTACCCTCAAGATTTGGGGGCAGTGGAGGCGGCACAGGGGGGAGGTAGGGGCCTCAATGGGGTCCCCGATACGGGGGAACCACCTGTTTGTTCTGGGGAGAATTGATGGCGGATTCCTGAGTTGGCACAGGGCAGGTGTCAGGAGGATGGGGCTGTTTATAGACGGGAAGTTTGCGAGCCTGGGTGAGCTGGAAGGGAAGTTCGGGCTCCTCCCGGGGAACACCTTTAGGTACATGCAGGTAAGGGCATTTGTCAGGCGGCAGGTGGCGGGGTTCCCTCTGCTGCCGCCGCGTGGGGTTCAGGACAGGGTGCTCTCGGGGTGTGGGTTGGAGAGGGGAGGATCTCGGAAGCGTACCAAGTGATGCAGGAGATGGACGAGGCCTCGGTCGAGGAGCTGAAGGGTAAATGGGAGGATATGCTGGGTGAGGAGATAGAGGAGGGGACGTGGGCGGACGCCCTGGGGAGGGTGAACTCCTCCTCTTCTTGTGCGAGGCTTGGCCTCATACAGTTTAAGGTGCTGCACAGGGCTCATATGACCGGGACAAGGATGAGCCAGTTCTTTGGGAGAGAGGACAGGTGTATTAGGTGCTCAGGGAGCCCAGCAAATCATGTCCATATGTTCTGGGCATGCCTAGTGCTGGGGGAATTTTGGAAGGGCGTAGCAAGGATGCTGTCGAGGGTGGTAGGATCCAGGGTCAATCCGAGCTGGGGGCTCGCAATATTTGGGGTGGTGGTGGAGCCAGGAGTGCAGGAGGCAAAAGGGGCCGGCATTCTGGCCTAGTAGCCAGGCGGAGGATTCTTCTTCAGTGGAAGGATGCGAGGCCCCCAAGCGTGGAGGCCTGGATCAATGATATGGCAGGGTTCGCCCTAAATTTGCCCTAAGGGGGTCAGTGCAGGGGTTTTTCAGGAGGTGGCAACCATTTCTGGATTTTCTGGCAGAACGATAGGAGAAGGTCAGCAGCAGCACAGCAACCTGGCGGCGGTGGGGGGGGGGGATAGGAGAAGGCCAGCAGCAGCAGCAACCTGGGGGGGGGGGGGGGGGGGGGTCGTTTCTTTGTTTTGGAATGAAGGGACGTGTATAGATGTTCTGTGCTAATGACGGGCGCTATTTGTTTCTTCTTTTGTGTATACATGGGGGGGGGGGGGGGGAGTGCAGAAAGAGCAGACATAGAAAAGCTAGAGAGAGAAGAAGTTATTAGTTATCAAAGAATTGTATTGTGAAATCTAATTAGTTATCTCCACAATTGTTTCTTTGTTTTACTAGTTGAGTATTATGTAAAAAGAGCTTACAATATTTATTTATATTACACAATAAATTAGTTTATCTTTAAAATAAAGAGCCACTGGGGGAATTCCCAACGGTGGGTTTCACTTTGTGCTTTTAAAATTCGGGAAACAGGTGCCGTGACTGATGAGGAAGAGAGAGGAAGTAGGATACGGAGAGGCGCGACCATGGGCTGTGTAGCCATCTGACATGGCCACTTCCAACTAAGCACAGAGCAACTCACAAAGACTGATGGGTAAAATGGACAAGCCAAGAGTCAGGCAGGTTCTGAGCCTGAAATGCATATCCGTCAGCAAAGTCCAGACGGTGTAGAAACCCCGTCCCATCAGGCCGATGAGCAGGTGATGGCCCATCTTCCCCAACACAAAGGACTCGAGCTACCGGGACAGTCCCAGACATTTTGGCGCCACTTCCTGCCCAAGGGAAACGCAAACAACGGGGTCAATGACCGCTCGAGACACGGCCAGTCATCCAGATCCCCGCCCACTTATTGGCTAAGGAATCGAACAGAGTGATCAGGGATTACCCAATTAGTAAGGCCCAAATCGAAGGACCGCCCAAAAGAGCGCGAAAGCCACCCAAGTATAAAGGAAGAGTTCACCATACGTTCGCTCTCTTTTGGCCTTGGTACCCCGGTTACGGCCATTGCCAACTGCAGCAACACCAGAAGCAAGTTCGAGTTCAACGCCCACTACCAGAAGGTCAAGCCCGGCTGAGCAGCAGTTACCACTTCGAACCCAAGAGATCCTGAACAGAGGCCACTGTTTCCTGATCTAAACCGGGTGCCCGAAATTAAGTACAGGTTGTCTTAGTAATAGGTGTAGTTAACTAGTAGTGTTTATGTTGCATGATTGATTGTCTGTAAGTAAAGTATCCCTGATCTTGAACTAACTAACTGGTGTTTGGCTCTTTGATCGACAGCCGGTTGAAACTTGTGGTGGTATCATTCGATACCTGGCGACTCTAAGCATTTGGACATAGACAATATAGAAAGAAGGCAAATTCACTGATTGCCCTAATTGGAACTGAGCCAGAGTAAAGAGCATAGTAAAGAGAAAACGCTCAACAGCTGCCGGTCCTGACATTGGCCAGGCTGCCTGGGGGCGGTGGAGGGGAGAAGGGGGTGAGGGGGTAATGGGGGTAGGCGCGGGGCCGGGGTGACCCCTCCCATGGGACTGGGTCCACAAGGCAGCCATCTTGCTGCGCAACCACTGACCACCCACCTTCGCCTCTGGTTTTGCAGAGTGACACCAGCCGTATGGGTGCCCCCACCCCACTACGCCCGCACTCCAATCTACCACCCCACCATCTGCCGTACCACCCCTTCAGCCGGCTGCCTATCGCCAGCGGGGCATCATGTGGCCTGGCCAAGGACAACGGTAACAGTAGCCCCTACAGGGGGCGCCGGACGGGGGCCGTAGAGCGTGCTGCTGGCATGGGTAGTGCCAGCCGATGGTGCCCCTGCAGCAGAGATAGGTGCCAGAGCTAGAGGGCCCCATGGTGCTGGACACCGATTGGGCCGGGGTGCAGGGATGGGGTCCGCAGTGCCAACCGAGGCCACATCCCTCTGTGTCCACACCACATCGGCCAGCAGCTGGGCAATGCCGCCGCCGCTCTCAGCCATGGCCCGCTGTGACTGGGCCACGCTCTGGAGTGCCGCTGCAATGTCCAGGTGGCTCTGGCACATGGCTGCCTGTGAGAGGGCAGCCCTGTCCTGAACCTCAGCCACCGCCTGCACAGAATGCTCTAAGCCTTGGACATGCTGATCCATAGCTGAAACCCTTGCCTCCAAGCCCTCCACCGCAGATGACGCCCATGCGGTATTGGCCTGGGTGGCACACATGGCCGGCTCAATCTCCTGCCCCTACACGCAGTTGGACCCCTCCACTTGTGCCTGTAGATGCTGGATGCTCACTGACAGCACCTCATGTAGTCCCTGGTTCTGCGACTGCATCTCCACAATTGATGGGACTGTCTGTTCCAGAAGCCCAAACTCTGTCTAGACGATACCAATCCCTGTGGTCATCCCGCCCTCCAGCTGACTGCTCCCTTGGGACTTCCTACCTCCACCTGCTGTAGCGGAGCTCATGTGTGGTGAGAACCAGATAGTGTCCCAGGAGCCTCTTCACTAAAGTGTCCAACCGAGGTGAGTGTCTATGGGATGGTGGAGGGTGTTGGAGATAGTTGTGACGGGAAGCCAGTGTCATCATCGGACTCAAACTCCATGGGTGTCCTGTGTCTCGGGTCTATGGCTCGTGTCCGTGTCATCCTTGCTACTCGGCACCTGGGGTTCTGGCTGTGGCTGGTGATGGGGAACACCGAATGGACCTGCCCCATCACCAGCAGGTCCTGCAAGACACAAGACAAGGCGCATGACTGGACCGCAGGCCGGGGTAGGGGGAGGAGTGGGCTGGTGGAGCAGGGGTGCGAGGGTGTTGTGGGGTTGAGGGTGAGGGTGGTGTGGGGGTGGTGTTGAGGGGGTGCGGAGGGATTGACACACATGTCCTGGTGGTGGTGGTGGGGGGGAGGAGGAGGGAGGGTTACAGGTGTGTGGGATGCGGTTGGTGCCAGGGGTGTGGTGCTGCCTATTCACCCTGGCCGCTCTGAGGAGGTTGTGCAGTTTCTTACGGCACTGCTGGCTAGTCCAAATAGTGTTGCTAATGGCGCTTACAGCCTCTGCCACCTGCGCCCATGCACGACGAACAGCGGCGGCTGGCAGCCTCCCTCCCGGGCTGAGGTACAGGGTTGCCCGCCTCTTCTCCATGGCGCCCAGCAGGGTCTCGAGCTCGGCGTCCATAAAACATGCCGCTCTCCTCGCTGCCATCTTGTTGGCTGGGATGGTGGGTGTGGGGATTGAAGTCCGTATATGCGGCTGCAGTTTGTCAGATTCTTGAGTGTCAATCGCGAATGCGGCGAATCCTGCACCATTTCTTATTGGAATCGAATGTGTTCCATGTGGCTCCGGTCCCAGCCCCTTAACGGTCGATGAATCAGTCCTGATTTGCTGTCGTAGAGCTCCGCGAATCCTGCCCTGGAGTCAACACTTAGGGCGTGATTCTCCAGAAAGATTTCTAAGTACTGTAGCGAGCGGAAACTGCCACGGGCCTCCCAGCACACGGCCCAGCGATGCCGGCAACCCTATTCAACGTTAATTGGTCCACTAAACGAGGTCTCACGGCGGTTTCGCCGCCAATGAAAGCCCGGCAGCTGATTCACCGCGACTGCACTCACCAGCCCCCCGCTAATAAAGTCGAGCAGCACTTACTCAGCCAACCCCAGCCAGCTCGCAACAATGGCCCCGAGGAGACCGGCCCCAAGATGTGGTGGAGTCCAGTAGGGATGTTCTGTTTCCCTGAGGGTCCAGGAGGGTGAGCCATACGGCAGCCAGTGTCACCTGGGAAGAGGTGGCGGCGACAGTGAGCTCGGGGAGTGTGACCTGGAGGGCTGGCCGCCAGTGCAGAAAAAAGGTCAACGACCTACACCGGGCATTGCGAGTGAATAGACACCAACGCCCCCTCCACCCAACCACCCCCCGGACATCTCTTCCGCCTCCACGAGAGCGTCCACCCCCTCCCCCTTCAACCGCCCCCCCAACCACTCCTTCACACCCCCACCACTGTGAACCACGCATGTGGCTAACGATGCCCCCTCTGTGTCTCCTCAGGAAAAGCTTTCCAACAGTCACCAGGAGAGGGCCCAAACTGGTGGTGGTGTGCCAGACATCAGGTTCCTCACCACTTTCGAGGAGCGTGGCCTGGAGATGACTGGTTTGGCCGAGTACAGGGCGGAGGCTGGCAGACGCCACAGGGTGAGGAACCACTGGCCCCATCAGGAAGACCTGTCAAACCCGAGTTGTTATTGCCTAACTGATTGACCGCCGAACTGACTGACCCAGCCCTCCCACTGACCACTTGTCCATTCTCCCGCAGGTCCTCCAGGAGATGGCACTGGCCCATCCTGCCTCTGAGCAAAGATAGATATTCATCTCCTCTGCTCCCCACTGAAGCCCTTCCACCAGGTTCATGTTTTTCAAAAGGAGTACTAATCGGTGCCAGTGTGACCACTTACTGGGGAGGCCACTGAATCATGGGAGGCTGTGTGATATGGGGTGGTTCTCGTTAATTGTATGGATATTGGGCTTAAGTGATGATAATTGGTTTCTTGCCCCGCTATGGTGAGATCCCAATTTCGCCTATGGGAGTGGGCCGGGTGCATCGCAAACTGTTTGGCGCTTGGCGATTTTGGGCTCTCCCACTATTCACTGAGTTTGTTTCACTTGAGCGAGAGCTCAACGAGCCCGGAGAATCACACCCGTAGTCTCAGGAACGGAGAATTCCGCCGCATATGTTCCACTGCTCCCTGAATGGGAGGGAACTTACTTTTGAACTAGGTGACTCCAGTCCTGATAAGTCTTTTGGAACTTGAGGACCTCCAAACACACTGTCTAAGTAAGCTCATGCCGCAACTGTGAAAGTTCCTGCTGTTTGAATGTTTCAGCAATTTTATACAAAAGACTTCAGATGGATGCTTTGTTATTATCTACAGTACATGCTGGTATGTACTGAAAAGCTCTGTACACAAAGAGACCTCTGTGATATTCAATGACATGCTCATGGAAATACCAGAGACTTTATAGATGCTGCAATGAATTACAATGGTGGCTCTGTTGAATCAGAAGACTCCTATGAGTCAGAACAAGAGACAAAGGTTGTGACAGGTTCTAAAGAGAGAACAGGTAGGGACGTGGGCAACTGAAGGAACAGTGTCTCTTTAACTGAAACAAGGGCAGGTGTTATTGAGTGATTCGTCGTGCAGCTGCCTCCTGAGCACACAGCTGGGCCTGACAGAGGAACAATTATACAGGGGTAACATGCGTACAGCTGTGTGTTGAATCTGGGCACACAGCCAGAGCAGATGGTTGTTGGAAGTTACATCTTTTTAAAAAAGCCATGAATTGAAGAGTTACTTAGATCATTTTACATTTGCATGATGGCTGACTTAATGAGTTATGGATCACTGTGTTTGTTCTGTGGCATGCAAACTGTTTTGCCAGAGGAACAAGAATAATTGTTGCCCCTTGCATCCGATTCTTTAACGGGCCTTGAAAGGCTCTCGCACCCAACAGCTTGGACATCAAGTTTGGCTACCCAAGTTTCGGTGCTGCCCAAATCTGAATTCCTCCAAGTATTTAGCTTCCTTCTTAAACTTATTTTAGAATGCAACAAAGGATCTTACTTTTCCCACTGTAATGCACTTCTAAACCATGATACTGGAGTTTACATCAGATCATCTCACTGTGAACCTATTCACACATAGCTGACAAATATTGGTGTCTTCATTATCAGATTAAATCTGCTGAAGAGAAAATTAGTATTCTAACCATCAAAATGCAGTTAACATTTTGCTGATGGGTCTCAAATGTTCGACATCTGCGCCGGGATTCTCTGATTCCGTGCCGGGTCGGAGAATCGAGGGGGGGGGGGGGGGTGAGACGCTGGCCCGCCGATTCTCCGGCGCCGATTCTCGGGCGCCTCGTTGGGCCGAGTGCCCACCGAGTTCGGGTGAGTCCCACCGGCGTGGGTTACTTATGGTCCCACCCGGCGGGACCTTGGAGTTCTAGCTGCAGGGGCTGTCCTGGTGGGGATGCAGGGGGATCTGACTCCTGGGGGGGCCTCTATGGTGGCCTGGCCCGCGATCAGGGCCTACCGATCAGCAGGCGAGCTAGTTCTGTGGGGGGCCTATGTTCCTCCGCACCGGGCCATTGTAGGGCTCCACCATACTGCTCCGGAGACGGGAACCCACGTGCATGCACGGACTCGCGCCGGCCATGGCGCACCGGCTATTGAGCGCCGGAGCAGCGGACACCACTCCGGCGCTGTACTAGCCCGCTAGGAAGGGGTGAATACCCGGGCCTGGTGGCCCGTTGACGCCGGAGTGGCTTGCGCCGCTTTTGATGCCGGCATCAGAACTTGGCAGCGGGATCGGAGAATCCCGAACCTAATGTCCGCACAAAGCCAAATAACCTTATATGGCGGGATTCTCCGATCACCGAAGCTGAAATCGCGTTCGGCAATCAGCTGGAGAATCCCCGTTTACGCAGGAATCGGGGACAAAGCTGTTTTTGCAAATGGGCGGCCTTCGGAGGTCACCTGGGCCCCCTCCCCCTCCCGATGCTCTGCCCCCCCCCCCCCCCCATGGCGGTGTGGGACATGTGTGCTCACACCATTCAGGGACCTCACGTGGCGGCTTTGGACTGTGTAACGGCTACACCACAGTTGGGGTGGAGCCGTTACGCTGGCAGGGGGGCCTTCGTCGGGAGCTGGGGGGACTGGTGGGGGGTGGTCTGTGGATAGCGAGGCTGGTAACAGGGGATTAGTTTTTGGCAGGCTGGGTCCACGCGTGGTAGGCACCATGTTGCACGGCGCGGCCGCCGCAGGTCGCGACCGTGCGCAAGCCCGGCCACAGACCCGGCCATTCTCCAGCTGTATCCGCAGGTAAAGCCGGGGACTTTATGCTGCGAGGCTGCTAGCCCCCCCCCCCCCCCCCCCCCCCCCCCCCACCGAATGTAGGGTCAGTGCGGGGATGGCGCTGACTTTCTGGTCGTAAGACCAGACGGATCCTGCAGACATAGCCGCAGGATCGGAGAATCCAGCCCATTGTCTGTCACACTTAAGCAGTCAATTCCTGCTCTTCATAAATTTTAGCTGCCAGTTTATTGAATTGATTTTGGAATTTGGGCTGAAGTCTGTTTGCTTTGCTTTCTTCCCAGTCTATGCAACCTCCTCCAGTCCGACAACACCCTGAAATCTCTGCCCTCCTCCAATTTTAGTCTCTTGCTCATCCCAGTTTTTACCATTCTTATCACTGTTGGCCATGTCTTTAATTGCACCACCCTAAACTGCTCTCTCTTCTTTTAAGCTGCTTCAACTCTATGACCCTCACTGTTCCAACATTGCTTTAAATCTGTTTGGTGAAGCTCTTGTGAAGCACCTTGGGACTTTACTACGTTAAAGGAACTATTTGAACACAAGCAATTATTGTTGTTGCTGTAAGATCCCAAGTAAAAATGATCTTGAAAATGCATAACTGGCTTACCTGAGAGAATAATAATGTTGACCTTTACTGTCACAACACTACAATGAAGTTACTGTGACAAGCCCCTAGTCGCCACATTCCAGCGCCTGTTTGGGTACACGGAGGGCGAAATTAGAATGTCCAATTCACCTATCGGCACGTCTTTCGGGACTTGTGGGAGGAAACCGGAGCACCCGGAGGAAACCCACGCAGACACGGGGAGAACATGCAGACTCTGCACAAACAGTGACACAAGCCGGGAATCAAACCTGGGACCCTGGCGCTGTGCTACCCACTGTGCTACCCTGCAACATCATATTGGCACCAAGTGCAATACTTTATTTGGGATGACATATATGGACAATGGTTGTAAAATGTGGGAATGGTGATATAACCATTCTGTTCCTCACATCCTTCATTTTGTCAAATCCAGAAAAGGCCCCAATCACACCTTGAATGAAATATTTCACATTTTGTTAAACTATACTTATCTCTCTAATGCTGTGGTATCCGAATTACAGCTAAACACAAACACACTTCACTGATGCATCCAATTATTTGCCTTGAAATTACAGCCTTTAATACTGGAAAGGCTAACCTATTTTCAAATAGAAATTTCTTATCTGAAACGTGTCAGCTGAAAGAGAAATAAGCTGTCTCTGCCAGCAATGTGCGAACAGTAATGGAATTTGTAGTAACAGCTTTCTTCCAATCTTCTTTTGCCACGTAACAACTTTCCAATTGATGGTTCATTTCCCTTCTAGCACTGAGCATTCTCTTGTTATTTGTGAGCAGAGATTAGCAGCAATTCCATACATGAAATTCAGATTTTCCATTTTGTCACACTGCTTTAAAAGTATTTTTTCTGTGTACTATATAATTATGGCTGCGGTTCTGCGGAATGCAACATTGCAGCTTCGAAGATTGTTATTTCAGAAATTATAAATGACATTTATGTTTCAAGATAGTCTCCCAGTTCTCGAAATGACAGTAATAACACTGTTTATGTATAAATGGATAAATGGTACTCCAGGCATTATTTATTGATTGTGACTGAGAACTTTGAGCTAAGAAAATACATCATGCACTTGACTGATGGTCTTGTTTAATATTACGAATGTCCTTAACTCTCTCATCTCCTCTCCTGCTGGAACAGGCATCCTTCCACACCACAAGTAACCATATTTCATGTAGAAAGGAAGCAAGGTATCCCACCACACAGAGGACCATAGTAAAGCTCTATTTCTGCCCCCATCAAAAATCAATATATAAGCAACTTAAAGCAGAGATCAGGAGTCGGACTCCAGTAGATTGAATCATCGAATGGTTAAAACACAGAAGAAAGCCATTTGGCCCATCGTTTCTGTGTTGGCTCTCTGTGGGGACAACTTAGCTAGACCCCCTTCTTCCCTGTAGCTCTGCAAATATTTCAGATAATTAACCAATTCCCCTTTGAAAGTCGGGATTGAATCTGCCTCCACCACGCTCTCAGGCAGTGCATTCCTGATCCTATCCACTCGCTGCAAAAATATGTTTTTCCTCACGTCACGTCCGGTTCTTTTACCAATCACTTGAAATCAGTGAACAACTCTTCCACCAATGTGAACAGATTCTCCATATCTACTCTGTCCTGAAAGGAGGAGAGTATCAGAGCAGGTGTTGACATCCTCAACCCTGGTATCATTACATTCACAGCTCCAGCTGAGGCCCAACTTGTAAAGATTTGCATGTTTTTTTGTTCCAGCACCTTAAACTCTTATTTATAAAGCCAAGTATCCCATACAATTTCTTAAATGCTTCACTGATTTGCATTAACAGCTTCAAAGATTTATGACTATGCGCTCCAGATCCCTCTGCTCTTGCAACCCCTCAAATAATATTATTCACATTGTACTGTCGCTTTGTGTTGTCACTCCCAAACTGCAACACCTCATACATCCATAACCAATTGCACCTGAATTCATTTGTTTGTTTAACTAGACTGTCCATGACCATCTGAAGTTAGCTACTACACTGCTTGCTTCTTACTACATTACCAAATTTTGCATTATCTGCAAACTTTGAAATTATTCTCACTCTGCCCGTGCCCAGGTCATTTATAGAACAAGAAATGGCCCTCATAAACTGACTGCTAAGGGATCCCACAGCACACTTTCCCCGCACCTGAAGAATATCTGTTGACCACTACTCTATGACTCTCATCCTTTATCCTATTACATACTGAGGTTAACACGTTCTTTTAACACTATGTGCTTCTATTTTCCAAATAAGCCTGTTATCTGGTACTTTATGAAATACCGTTACAGCATACATATATACATCTACTGCACTACCTTCATCAACCGTCTCTGTTACTTCATCAAATCAGGTTCGTCAGACATAATTTTCCTTGATTTTCCAAATAAGAATTAACTTTGACTCGACAATAGTCTCTGGTACTTATCTCACCACTGAACTTAGACAATTGCCTACAGTTACTAGGTTTATTCCTCTCCCTATTTTCCAACAGGGATGCGACATGTGCAATCCTCCAGTCTGTCCTTTGCCACTTCTCCCGTATCTAAGGTAGATTGAAAGATTGTGGTCAGAGATTCTGTTATATTCTGTTCACTCAGCAATTTAAGATGCAGTCCACCTGGACCAGGTGACTTGTTAACTCTTGAGTGACTTCAACCAATTATCTCCCTTCTATCTATTTCTATCCCATTCAAAATCTCCAAGCCAACATTAACTTCATTGTATTTTTTAAAAAGAGCGATACAAAGTACTCATTCAGTACCTCAGTCATACTCTCTACCTTCACATCAAGAATTTATTTTCAGGGCGGCACAATGTACAGTGGTTCGCACTGCTGCCTCACGGCACTGAGGACCTGGGTTCGATCCCGGCCCGGGTCACTGTCCGTGTGGATTTCGCACATTCTCCCCGTGTCTGACAACCCAAAAAGATGTGCAGGGTAGGTGAATTGGTCATGCTAAATTGCCCCTTAATTGGAAAGAAAAGGCCATTGCCTGGCACTTGTGTGGCACAAATGCAACTTGCCACTTGTCAGCCCAAGCCTCAATATTGTCCAGGTCTGAAGATGGTTGGGTCTAGGACACTATCCTGAGGAACTCCTGCAGTGATATCCTGGAGTTGAGATGATTGACCTCCAACCATCACAACTATTTTCCTTTGTGCCAGGTATGACTCCAGCCAGCGGAGAGTTTTCCCCTGATTCCCATTGACTCCAGTTTAGCTTGGGATCTTTGATGCCATATTCGCGCAAATGCTGCTTTGATGTCAAGGGCAGTCACTCTCACCTCACCTCTGGCATTCAGCTCTTTTGTCCATGTTTGAACCAAGGCTACAATGAGGTCAGGAGCTGAGTGACCTTGGAGAAACTCAAACTGAGCGTCCGTGAGCAGATAATTGTGAAGTAAATGCCGCTTGATAGAAGTGTTGATGACTCCTTCCATCATTTTGCTGATGATGGAGAGTAGACTGATAGGGCGGTAATTGGCTGGGTTGGATTTGTCCTATTTCTTGTGTACAGGACACACCTGGGCAATTTTCCACATTGCTGGGTAACTGCCAGTGTTGTAGCTGTACTGGAACAACTTGGCTAGGGGTGCGGCAAGTTCTGGAGTGCAAGTCTTCAGTACTATTGATGGAATATTGTCAGGGCTCATAGCCTTTGCAGTATCCAGTGCCTTCAGCCATTTCATGATATATCACATGGAGTGAATTGTATTGGCTGAAGATTGAAATCTGTGATGCGGTGGACCTTTGGAGGAGAACGAGATGGATCATCCACTCGGCACTTCTGGCTGAAGATTGTTGAGAATGTCTCAGCCTTGGCTTTTGCACATATGTGTTGGACTCCTCCATTATTGAGGATGGGGACATTAGTAGAGCCTCCTCCTCCAGTGAGTTGTTTAATTGTCCACCACCATTCACAGCTGGATGTGGCAGGACTACAGAGCTAAGATCTGATGCGATTGTTGTGGAATCACTTAGCTCTGTCTATTACTTGCTGTTTATGCTGTTTGGCACACAAGTAGTCCTGTGTTGTAACTTCACCAGGTTGACACCTCATTTTTCGGTATGCCTGATGTTGCTCCTGGTATGCTCTCCTGCACTCTTGATTGAATCAGGTTTGATCCCCTGGCTTGGTGATAATGGTAGAGTGGGGGATATGCCAGGCCATGAGGTTACAGATTGTGGCTGAGTACAATTCTGCTGCTGCTGATGGCCCACAGCACCTCATGGCTGCCCAGTCTTGAGTTGCTAGGTCTGTTCGAAGTCTATCCTATTTAGCACGGTGGTAGTGCAACGCAACACAATGGAGGATATTCTCAATGTGAAGACGGGTCTTTGACCCCACAAGGACTGTGCGGTGGTCACTTCTACCGATACTGTCATGGACAGATGCATCTGCAGTAGGTAGATTGGTGAGGCTGAGGTCAAGTATGTTTTTCCCTCTTGTTGGTTCCCTCACCACTTGCTGCAGTCCCAGTATAGATTTAAGGTACGAGGTTTAGAGGAGATGTGAGGAAAACATTTTTCACCCAGAAGGTGGTGGGAGTTTGGAATTTGCTGCCTGATCGGGTGGTGGAAACAGAGACCTTATAATATTTGAGAAGTATTTAGATGTGTACTTGTAATCCGAGGGTATACAAGGCTATGGGCCAAGTGCTGAGAAATGGGATTAGAATGGTTAGGTAGATGTTTTTGACTGGCGCAGATGCGATTGGTCAAAGGGCTTTTTCTGTGCTGTATGATTATGATTCTAAGACTTTAAATGAACCTCACCCAACAGCTTTGATAATATAATTAGCACTTTTAATATTACAATGGCGGCACGGTGGCACAGGGGTTAGCACTGCTGCCTCACTGCCCTGTGTCACTGTGCGTGCGCAGGTTGCACATTCTCCCCATGTTTGCATGGGTCTCACCCCCGCAACCCAAAGATGTGAAGGGAGATGACTGGCCAAGCTAAATTGCCCCTTTAGTTGGAATTTTGAAAAAAATTAATATTACAAGTGTATTAAATATAAGCTTTATATTAAGACGCTTCCACAGGGATAATTGACTTGGGGCTCAGATCTGCAACAGTAGTCCCAAGGAAATGATCCATCCACGGTATTTAACAACATTTCTGTCCTAACGTTTTACAAGGGTTTAGCTGTGAAAATGGACAGGGATGTACCTAAAAGAGAAACCAATTTCAAACATCAAAGCTGTATCTTGATATATATGAAAGGCTCCATACTCTTGTATTACCTTTATGTATGATTTTCCATTATCCTTCAGCATGGCTGCTCTCCAGGTTAACAAGCGAGCACTCTCCAGTGCTAGGCCCATATCAGCAAGTTTGAACTACAAACAAACAAAACTCATGTTACTGACACCAATTCTGTCACCAATTATTCTTTTGTTCAAACCAAGATGTGTACATTGTAGTTTGGCTTTGCACCTTTAGCAGCAGAATGCTGGAAAGGGCTCAAAGTGGTGAACACCATTCAGATTAATTACAAGCTATTGTGCCTGGGTCAACAAATGAAACGGCTCACAGAATGTAGTATTATAGTTGTATGATGCTGCATAGAAAGTGAATTTGGATTATTGTGTACATTTCAACTCATTGGTAGAGCTATCCAATTAGTCCTACTCACTGCTCTTTCCCCATAGTCTGTAATGTCTTTCCCCATTCAAGTATGAATACCCTTTGAAAGTTACTACTGAATCTGCTTCTACCATCCCTTCAGGCAGTGCAGTCCACATCATAACAACTCACTGTCTGAACAAAAGGTTTCCACACATCACCTCTTGTTCTTTTGCCTATCACCTTAAATCTGTGTTCCTCTGGTTACCGACTCATTTGCCACTGCAGACAGTTTTTCTTTACTGACTCTGTCAAAGCCATTTATGACTTTGAACACCTCTAATCATTAGGCCACAAGACGTAGGAGCAAGTAGGCCAATCGGCCCATCGCGTCCGCTGTGTCATTCAATAAGGTCATGGCTGATGCAATTTAGTCTTCAACTCCACTTTCCAGCCTTATCCCCATATCCCTTTTTTTTGTTTATAAATTTAGAGTACCCAATTGTTTTTTTACAGTTAAGGGGTAATTTATTCTGGCCAATCCACCTACCCTGGCCACGCTAAATAGCACCTTAATTGGAAATTTTTTTAAAAATGAAATGGCCGACCGCTTACCCTATACAGGGGAATAGATAGAGTAGATAGTCAGAGACTTTTTCCCCGGGTGGAACACACCATTACAAGGGGACATAAATTTAAGATAAATGGTGGAAGATATAGAGGGGATGTCAGAGGTAGGTTCTTTACCCAGAGAGTAGTGGGGGCATGGAATGCACTGCCTGTGGTAGTAGTTGAGTCGGAAAATTTATGGACCTTCAAACGGCTATTGGATAGGTACTTGGATTAGGGTAGAATAAGGGAGTGTAGGTTAACTTCTTAAGGGCAGCACGGTAGCATTGTGGATAGCACAATTGCTTCACAGCTCCAGGGTCCCAAGTTCGATTTCGACTTGGGTCACTGTCTGTGTGGAGTCTGCACATCCTCCCCGTGACTGCGTGGGTTTCCTCCGGGTACTCCGGTTTCCTCCCACAGTCCAAAGATGTGCAGGTTGGGTGGATTGGCCATGACAAATTGTCCAAAATTCTATGATTAACCTAGGACAAAAGTTCGGCGCAACATCGTGGGCCGAAGGGCCTGTTCTGTGCTGTATTTCTCTATCTATCTATCTATCTTTGATTATGCCTTCAGATACTAGACTCTCCCACAAGAGGCAAAAACCTCTCAGCATCTACCCTGTCAAGCCCTTTAGAATCCGATATATCGCAATAAGGTGAACTCTCATTTTTAAAAAAACTAAATTTAGAGTACTCAATTCTTTGGGGGAGGGATTTTGGGGTCTTGGAGGGAGCTCGAAGTGGCGTCCTGATCTCTCGCTGCACTGAGGAGATCGGGCGGGGGGAGCTCCTCACTGCAGAAATCGGGTTTGGTACGTTTCGGCGTAGCCCATTTGGCGTAGCTGATTCGACGTGGCCGATTCGGCGTCAGGGAAATAATTGGACTATTCGGCACAGCCGTTTAGGCGCCAGGGCATTTCAACGTCATCCCATTGACAATCGGCAGGAGGATAGAATCCTGCCGCCAGCAAACGGCACACGGAGAATCCCACCCGTTGTTTATTTGGTGGTTTCCTGTTATCATATTTTTTTTCTTGTGGTTTATGGTGAGCCCGCTCTCTCAGCCTGATTGCTGATTTACTTAATGAGCTATTGCAATCCTGTTACGCTGTCTGACAAGGCAGCAATGTCATCAGCAAAGTTCAAAATCTTTAAATTGACCGTCATTGATTTATTTCAATCGAAGACTATTCTTGGTTGACTTCCTTAATACCCAGTCAATGCTGAAAACAACGAGAAGAGGGAAAAGCATGTAACTCCACCTGGCACCACATCGAACCAGTTGCTGCAATTAATTCACTACCCTCACACAGCATCTGGAATTCTTATAAATCTTCTCAATAGCTGCAACCATCCTTGCTGGGATGCATATGAAAAGACCTTTCCAAAGTAAGGTCTGATGTAACCTATGAATATCTTGGGGAAGTCAATAAAGCTGATGGCAAGGGAATGCATGGTGCTCTTAGAAGTTTTCAATAATGTGCCATTGTGTAAAATTCTGCTTGGCACAAGCGCGTTTTGGTCTGAAGCCTGCCTGTTCTTCTCGAAGAGAAGACACCAAAACGTCCCTCCGCCGAAAAATTCCTCCATCGAATCGGCTACGCCAAATGGGCCACGCCAAATCAGCCACGCCGAACTGGCCACGCCGAAACGTCCCATTCCCGCAGAAATCAGGGCTCAGAGCAGCATCGTAGGCACATTCCCCACTGAGGCTCTGTATCTAACCAGAGTCACGTTAGATATCGTTGTGTATCTCGGCAGTGCCACCTGGGTGCTAGTCTGGCACTTCCAAGGTGCCCAGATGGAACTGCCAGCTGGCAGGGGTACTGCCAGGGTGCCAGGTTTGTGCTGCTAAGGTGCCAAGCTGACATTTTTGAGCAGTGGTAATCAGGCTGGGAGGTGCCTGCGCAGGCATGGGGAGGGGGTTCGGTGTGGCCCGGGAACCCCCTTGGGGTTGGGGGGGTGAGATGGGCATTGGGGGGCGGTGGTTTGGGGGTCACGTAGAGGGCCCACTTTTAACAGTCAGCCAATACATCAGTGCCACCCTCCCCAACAGCCCTGGACACACCCATACCAACTATTACAGCCTCGGAGGTAAGAGCGGCCTTCTCGAAAGTGAACCCGCGGAAAGCAACAGGCCTGGGTGAGCACTCAGAGCCTGCGTAGTCCAGCTGCTGCGTGTATTCGCAGACATCTTCAACACCTCACTTCTCCGCTCCGAGGTCCCTACCTCCTTCAAGAAGACTACGATAATATCAATACCAAAGAAGAACAAGATAGCCTGTCTCAATGATTACCGACCAGTGGCCCTGACATCTGTTATCATGAAATGCTTCGAGCGGCTCGTCATGAGACGGATCAACGCCAGCCTCCCAGACGGTCTCAATCCATTGCAGTTCACCTAGCACTGCAACCAGACCACAGCAGATGCTATCTCCCTGGCTCTACAATCAACACTTGAACACCTCAACAACATGGACACCTACATTTTTTTTTTTTTTAAATTTAGATTAGCCAATTATTTTTTCCAATTAAGGGGCAATTTAGCATGGCCAATCCACCTACTCTGCACATTTTTGGGTTGTGGGGGCGAAACCCACGCAGACACGGGGAGAATGTGCAAACTCCACACGGACAGTGACCCAGAGCCGGGATCGAAACTGGGACCTCAGCGCCGTGAGGCGGTTGTGCTAACCACTAGGCCACCGTGCTGCCCTCATGGACACCTACATGAGACTACTGTTCAAAGACCACAGCTCCACCTTCAACACCATTATCCCGATGAGACTTTTAACCAAACTCTGCAATCTTGGACTTGACCCCTCCCTGTGCAGCTGGATCCTTGACTTCCTCACTAACAGACCGCAATCTGTCAGGATAGGCAACAGCACCTCCTCCACAATAGTCCTCAAGACTGGAGCCCAGCAAGGATGTGTGCTCAGTCCTCTACTGTACTCCCTATACACACATGACTGTGTGGCAAGATTTAACTCCAATTCAATCTTTAAGTTTGCGGATGACACGACTGTGGTGGGTCGTATCTCAAACAACGACGAATCAGAATACAGAAGGGAGATAGATCACTTGGTTGCATGGTGTACCGAAAACAACCTCTCTCTAAATGTCGGGAAGACCAAGGAACTGATCATCGACTTCAGGAAGTGTAGCACGAACCCCCGTCCCGTCTGCATCAATGGCTCCGAAGTGGAGATGGCCGATAGCTTCAAGTTCCTGGGGGTCACCATCACCAACAGTCTGTCCTGGTACACTCATGTTGATGCAACAGTCAGGAAAGCCCAACAACGTCTCTACTTCCTACGGAAGCTAAAGAAATTTGGCTTGTCTGCATCGACTCTCACAAACTTCGAGAGATGTGCCAAAGAGAGCATCCTATCCGGCTGTATTACTGCTTGGCATGGCAACTGCTCGGCCCAAGATAGCAAGAAACTGCAGAGGGTGGTGAGGTCAGCCCAAGTTTGCCCTCACTTTGATTCTGTATACACCTGCAGCTGCCTCAGGAAGGCAAACAGCATTATCAGAGCCCCCTCCCACCCAGGCATTGCCTTCTTCCAGACCCTTCCATCAGGCAGAAGGTACAGAAGTCTGAATACCCGCACATCCAGACATAGGAACAGCTTCTTCCCCACAGCTACTAGACTCTTCAATGACTCTCCCTCGGACTGATCTGTTCCATATAAGAACACTATTCACGTCACCCTACGCTGCTCTGGCTCATGTATTTGCTTTGTTTGGCCCCTGTTCTGCACAGTAACCAATCACTGTTGTCAATGTACTATTTGTCAGTGTACTCTGTCGATTATTCTTTTTTGCCTACTATGTACGTACTGTGTACGTTCCCTTGGCCGCAGAAAAATACTTTTCACTGCACTTCGGTTCATGTGACAATAAATCAAACCATTCCTTTTGTACTCATTGCATCTATGATTAAAGATACAAAGCCCATATGTATTACATATCTGTTGTTAGGTGCAACGGGAAAAAGAAGTAGCAGTGCAAGTTAATACTTTAGTATACTTATTCAGAAGTAGTTGTACTTCCTCAACCACGACCTCCCAAATAATGATGGAAAGGTTCCTTGGAAAACGTGGAGAAGCAACTCTGCTTTTTGACCGTTAACTTCCACATTCACCTTGATACAACCCCTCAGCGGCACAACCTGATCGGTGTTCTCAGGACAACTTCTGATGATTGTGACGGTAGATGTTTTAGCTTCTGACTGTACACTGTGTCAGATATGAATGATATTGCAGCGCCGTATCTACTTCCATCTTGATAGAGTTTCCATTAAGTTTTGAATAAACCCAAAAGCGTTGCTGATCGACTTTAACTGATAAGAAACCAAGCTTGAATTCTTTAAGCTGACTTGACACATTGTCCCCTAGTTAGTCTTCAGTTCCGTCACTTAATTCATAAACTCAACCAGCGGACTTGGCTGTTTTGTTCTTGATGCACTTATTTTGTGCTGATGAAGGTTGACATGACCAATCTGCCTTGGCGATGTGGCCTATTTTAACACAATTTTTGCATTTATTCTCATACTCCAATATTCTCCTGCTGAATGTACAACTTGAGTAGAGGGATGACATGGTAGATTTTCACAGACCTGCTTTTAGCAGACTCCACCTTATGAACTTTTACTCGGACTTCAATCAATGAAGTCTATTTTGCTGCATGTTCCATGGAAGTAGCAATTTCCACAGCAGTTTTCAAGGTTAATGCGCATTCAGGCAATAGTTTCCCTTTGGTCCTATTTCTGAGACCACAGACCAGTCAATCTCGAAGTGCATCATCAAGTGTTTGACCAAATTCACAGTACTTGGCTAATTTAAGTAGTGTTGCTACGAATTGCAAAATGCTTTCCCCTTCCTCTTGGAGCTTAGAAAGGCAGAGAGGCATTTTGAGAAGCTGTGGAGAGAGGCAGGTTTGAAGAAGCTGTGGAGAGAGGCAGGTTTGGAGCTGTGGAGAGAGAAGTTTTGGAGAAAGGTTTTTGGAAGTGAAGTCTGATCTGGCCACCCGTTGTTTTGTTAGACCACAAGCAAAGACAGTTTTCTTTCCCAGCAGGAGAGTTAGAGTAATAATATTTTAAAAACGGAGCAGTCTTGTCTGAAGAAAGGAAGAGATTGAAGCAATCCAGTTGAAACAGCTATTTGAAGATATTCAGCCACAGTCAGAAGGGGTTCTAACCAGAGCCAGAATCTGTTCTGTACAACAAGGATTACTCTATACCTTGCTGATTTTTAAGTTGGATTGACAGCTGGATTTTTCTTCTCTTGTTGTTTAATGAGAAATTGAGAAGTAGTGTTGAGGGGTAATTGTAAGCTGCTCTTTTTTGGGTGTGAAGTTTAAAGCTGAATATTGTATTCATAATAAAGTTTTGTTTTTGAAATACCAAATCCCTATTTTATTCCATGCAATATTCCTGGAGCAAATAATTCTTTCCGCACAGTCTTAAAATAAACTAAAATATTGGGGTCCAGTATCCTAGCCACTGTTGGGATCTGGTCTGGAATTGTAATACAGAGGACAGGGAGAGAAATGTACTTCCAAGATTTCTATGGTCTTTTCTCCTGGTTTAGCTGGGTGGACTAGATTTTATAACAATATGAATGTTTTTTCCCCAACCAAGCTGAGAAAAATCTCAGCATGCAGGTTTTCCGGTGTTGTTTGATACAAGCTACCTTTCTTCATGTCGCATAATCCTCGTCAAATGCATCCATGGTGCTACTTTTCCCGTCCTTTTTCACATCCTGGTTTCCTGGTCTGTACTTTTTCAGTCTTTGTCCCTTCCATTTACTTCCCAAAAACAAGCAATCTCCAAGCCCACAAGCAAACTAGTTCTTCCTTTGCCTGTGCTATCGATTTCCGGCTTGGGTCACTGTCTGTGCGGAGTCTGCATGTTCTCCCCATATCCGCGTGGGTTTCCTCCGGGTGCTCCGGTTTCCTCCCACAAGTCCCGAAAGACGTGCTGTTAGGTGAATTGGACATTCTGAATTCTCCCTCTTCTCCTGTACCTGAACAGGTGCCGGAATGTAGCGGCTGGGGGATTTTCACAGTAATTTGCGTGGACCTTGTTCCCGCTGCAGTGTGGGGTCAGAGCATTGCGATCAGGTCGGCATCTAGCATAGATTCCATTTTTCCCTTGATGCCCGATTCCCTGACCTATCAGGAAACGCTATCTGGGTGGCGTGGGATGGACAATCCAGCCCTTAGTTTACATTGGCTCTCCTCATCCTTCCAACCAAAATGTATCATTTCACACTTCACTGTGTTAAACTGAATCTGCCATGGACCTCACCATTTCACCAATGCTCCTGAAGTCTGTTACTATCCTCGTCACTGCTTACCATTTTCCCGAGTTTACTGTCATCTGCAAGCTTTGAAACTGTCGAGTGGATTAGTAGTGGCTAGATTTAACTTAAATCATTGTTCTGAAGGAGGAGAGAGCCAATATAAAGAGTGACAGAAATGTAAAACCACTACGATGTTTACACTACTCCTTTCTGAGAAATCTAAGTATAAACCAGTTGCAGGAAACATTATCCAGCAACCCCAATTTGAAAACTTTCCAAACTCACTGTTAGACTGTCTTGCTTCCAAATTGGCACTTCTTGTTTTATAATTTGTGGCAACTTCACTCCACACATGTGCAGGTTCAGCCAATATGATGACATACCTTGCAGAAAATTGATTTGTTGAACCAGGCATCATACAAACCTTCAAAAATGAATCCGTAAGGACAGTTAATCCCTACATGCCCATGTCATCTTGTGGCCATGTTATGAGTGGTCCAGTTTTAATTGTGGGTATATGAAACACCCTGTGGTTGCATATCTGCAGTGGTTCTCTCAATTTCTACGGAATCCCCGGAGATGCTGAGCAAACACATTTTCCTCCGGGAATATTGGTGGAATCTCTCACAAATGGCACGAGTGTCAACTAGGAGCCTTCATGGGAATCTATTGTTACCTGTATAGCCTGGAGTTTGGAGATCGGTGAGCCAAATGCCATCCTTTTCTCAGCATAGTCCACAGCACAGTCCAGGGCTGCCTGGGCAATTCCCAGAGCCTGGGAGGCAATTCCAATCCGACCTGAATCCAGGGTTTGCTGAAAGACAAGTTATGAAAACATTTACCTATCCACATGGTCAGTAATGTTGTCTCACTGAGCTAACATTTCTGCATCAAGAACAAGAACAGGCAAGCCCCTGGTATATTGAAAATATGTGACTTTGAAATATCTGAAGGTAAACAGGTTTTGCATACTCTCAGCTGCTTTGAAATTTTGCTCATGGCATCCGAGCAAGTATGATTGGCACTTACCCCAATTCTATTCTGCAGCTTACACCAGAGAGAGTCACCAGCAAGGGAATACGGGTTATACAATAAAGAGACTTTGGTTGAAAGTGGCTGAGTAATGTATTAATGGATCACGCTCCACAAGCTGCAAGCATATCAACTGCAGCTAACTTTGAAATGGAACATTCTGGCAGGGCAAACCTAATGGAAATACACAATATATACAAACTGGATATTTTAGAAAGCACTTTTGTCCCTTCTTATCTTTTACTGTGCCAGAGATTCCCCCCCTCCACAAACTGAAAGGTTGGATCATGACTCCATAGCCACTGGGCTGGATTCTCCGTCGGCGGGGATCCTCCGTTTCACGGGCAGCGCACTCACGCCCGCGGATTTCCCGTGGGGGCGCGCAGAATGGGAAATCCCATTGGCCGGCTGCCGGGACGGAAAATCTGCTGCCAGCGGGAGCGGCTGAACCAGAAAACGGGTGCGACGGGGCGGAGAATCCTGCCCACTGATCTTCTTCAGATAATGCATGCAGGCAGCCATTATTGAAGAGTGAGCACTACAAGGTTGTTTGAGGCTCAGCATCTAATGTGTCAAATATTCTAGTGGGCCCACTTTTACATCAGCACCTTGAGTTGCAGAGATAAATTCAGCAGTTCATGGAGAGTTTGTAATTTGAAACTGTCTTAAATATGTTCATCAGATCAAATCGTTATTACGATCCCAACAGTGGCTAGGATACTAGACCAAAACCCCAATATTTTAAGTTTATTTGAAAGATCAGTTGTTAATTTTAAATCTGAGATTGATAGGTTTTTGTTAAGCAAAGATATTAAGGGATATGGGCCAAAAGGAGATATATGGAGTTAGATTATTGATCAGCCATGATCTCACTGAGTGGTGGGGCAGGCTCGAAGGGTTAAATGCCCTACACCTGTTCCTATGACTATGCAAAAAGATTAATTCTCTCCAGGAGAGATTGCATGAAAAAAATAGGGCTTTCGTATTTCTCAAACAAAACTTTATTATAACTACAATATTAACTTTTTAACTTCACGCCCAAAAAAGAACAGTTTACTATTACCCCTTAACACTATAATTTCTCATTAAACAACAAGAAAAGAGACATACAGCTTTCAATCCAGCTTAAACCAGCATGGCATGCAGTAATAGTTGCATAACAAAACAGAGTCTGAGTCTTGTTAGAACTGCTTCAGACTCTGGCTGAATATCTTCAAACAGCTGCTTCAAGTAAGTTGTTTCAGCCTCTTGTCCTCCGACAAAACTTCTCTGCCCCAAAATTACCACCACTCCTCTTTCTTAAACGACCCTACTGGAAAAGAAAACTGTCTTTACTTGTGGTCTAATACGCAAGAATTGCCAGATCAAACTTCACTTCCAAAAGTCTGTCTCTACTACTTCGTCTCCACAGCTTTTCCCAAAATTGTCTCTCTCTCTCTCCACAGCTTCTCAAAATGTCTCACTCTGAGCTCCATCCAGCACTGAACCTATCTCTCCAAGCTAAAAAAACTAACTGGGCTGGATTCTCCATTCCTGAGACTAAGTATTGATGCCAGGGCAGTATTTGTGGACTTTCACGACAGAAAAACCTGGACCGAACCTGGACCAATTCAGCAAATATGGAGGGGCTAGCACCGGTGCCACGTGGAACACAATCGATTCCAATGAAAAACTGTGCAGGATTCGCCGGGTCCGTGATTGACACTTGGGAGGCTAACAAGCTGCAGCCGCATATACACATTACACACACTCATCCCATTCATGGCTGGGACCAAAGGGCACCTATAGGGGTGGCCTGGGGGGGATGCCTACATGATCCATGGCCCTAAGTTCACAGTGGGCAGTCAGCGGCGTGCGCAGCTGCATGGCTGCCTTTCCAGCTGTGGCAAAGGTGTTCTGTGCCTGTCCACCCCGACCCCACAGCCAACCTCCTGGCCACCCCCCATTACGCCCCCCCAGACCTGGCAAAACCCCCCTGGCTAGCGGCACAACTGTCATCAAACATAGCGATATTGGACACTTTACGTACCCCCTCTCTCTCCCTCAGGAGCCACGAGGCCGGTTTTACCATTTTTAAAAGCACAAGTGAATCGGGCCTTTGAGAACTCAGCCCATCGGAGGCGGGGAATCGCGGAAGCCCCAGAGAATACCAGGTCAGACCCACTAATGATACGCAAATGGAATGCATTGACGCCGCCGCTATCGAGGTGAAGGAGAATTGCAATTTAGCATCAAATCGGCGCCCACCACGATTTTGGCATTGGAACCTATTCTCCGCCCAATCGCGTTTCCCAATTTTGGCGTCAGCCAATGGAGAATCCCACCCATTATCTCTGCAGGCTGCAAAAGCACATTAACTCCCCAGGGACCTCTCCAGTCAAACCACAATCCATTAGCCTAGACTGAAATATACATTCCTTCATCAATTTCACCTGCTATTCTGAAGAAGCAAAACAAAATCCTTTTTAAAACCATGATCATTGCAGCCACACACAATAGTCCCACCCAGGCATTTAACCCCTACATTGACCAATACATTTATAATACAATTTTTCTAACATCTATCAATCATTACACCATATAAGATTTTTTTTATTCGATCATGGGCACCACTGGCCAGGCCAGCATTTATTGCCTGTCCCTAATTGCCCAGTAAGGCACCTTTTTGAGCCATCTGCTTGAACCCCTGTAGTGCATGTGATGTTGGTACACTCACAGTGCATTTCGGAAGGGAGTTTCAGAATTTTGACTGACTTACAGTGAAGAATTGGAGGGGTGGTGTTCCCATGTGGTCTGCTGACCCTTGTTCTTTCAGGTGGTGGAGGTCTCTTTTTAAAAAGATTTAGAGTACCCAATTCATTTTTTTTCCAATTAAGGGCAATTTTAGTGTGGACAATCCGCCTAACCTGCACATCTTTGGGTTGTGGGGGTGAAACCCACGCAGACAGGGGGAGAACGTGCATACTCCACACGGACAGTGACCCAGGGCCAGGATTCTAACCCGGGTCCTCAGCGCCGTAGGCAGCAATGCTAATCATTGTGCCATCGTGCTGCCCAGGTGGTGGAGGTCTTGGGATCTGAAGGTGCTGTTGAAGAACCCTTGGTGAGTTCCTGCAGTGCACCTTGTAGATCAGTGATCTCCAATCTTTTTAAACACAAAGTCACTTTTATGAAATGAAAAAAATGAAAATCGCTTATTGTCACGAGTAGGCTTCAATGAAGTTACTGTGAAAAGCCCCTAGTCGCCACATTCCGGTGCCTGTTTGGGGAGGCTGTTACGGGAACTGAACCGTGCTGCTGGCCTGCCTTGGTCTGCTTTCAAAGCCAGTGATTTAGCCCAGTGTACTAAACAGCAGAACCTAAATGCAGCACAAGATCTACTCTTAAAAAGTTGACTTTACTAAAACACCCAAAAATGTACACGATGCATAACCCTCATCCATTGTTAGTGTGACACCTGTGCTTACACACTATGTGTGAGTCCTGTGAAGTCTGGGTCGTAGTTTGAGGTGGCCAGTCTCATACAGTCCATCAGATGTGCATCTGTGCAGGGTGACATGTGGCGCAGTGGTTAGCACTGGGACTGCGGGTCTGAGGAGCCGGGTTTGAATCCCGGCCCTGGGTCACTGTCCATGTGGAGTTTGTACATTCCCCCCATGTCTGCGTGGGTTTCACCCCACAACCCAAAGTTGTGCAGGTTAGGTGGATTGGCCATGCTAAATTGCCCCTTAATTGAGAAAAAAAATAATTGGGTACTCTAAAAAAAATTTTTTAAAAGGATGTGCATCTGTGCGAATAATGCAAAACTTGGGGCTTGATGATTTTCATCTGGGGAAAAGCCATCTCATAAGAGGTATGTGGAACCAAAGTTGGTCTTCACTCTGAGTCTGCAGAATGTCAGAACTTTTCTGTTTACAGGTCCCTAAAAAGTCTTCGTCCCTTGACCTAGCTTTCAGCTATACGAGTTTTCATGGTGATGATTTCCATGTCAGGTCCACTGCTCATTCAAACACTTGCGTGAAATTTAGTCAGTTCTCCAATGTCCACGTGAAGAAAAGGATTTGACACAAGGATAGTGATTTGGTCCATCTTGTTTATCTCCTGAAATTGTCCATTGAATTCCTTTTCCGATTTGTTCAGATGGTCTCAGAATTAGTTTGAATTGAACACTTTATGTTTGACCTGTTGTATTTTCTCCAGATTTTGGAAGTGCTGAGTAATTTTGTGCTTTTACTGGGAGGATCACAGGCCCAGTTTCAACTTGAACTCCTTCACTGCACTGATCATGTGTGACAATCTCTATCCCTCTGTTGCAGTTTGCGATTCAGCTTGTTCAATTTTGCACTTATGTCTGTAAGAAACGGCAAGTCTAGCAGCCACATATTATGGGGAGGTGATGGCGCAGTGGTATTGCCATTGGGCTAGTAATCCAGAGATCCAGGGTAATGTTCTGGGGACCTGTGTTTGAATCCCACCACCGACCGTGATGGTGGAATTTACACTCAATAAAACATGTAGAATTAAAAGTCCAATGATGACCATGAAACCATTGTTGACAGTCATAAAAACCCGTCTGGTTCACGTTAGGGATGGCACGGTGGCACAGTGGTTAGCACTGTTGCTTCACAGAACCCGGGTCCCCGGTTTGATTCCCGGCTTGGAGTCTGCAAATTCTCCCCGTGTCTGCGTGGGTTTCCTCCTGGTGTTCCGGATTCCTCCCACAAGTTCTGAAAGATGTGCTGTTAGATAATTTGGACATTCTGAATTCTCCCTTTGCGTACCCAAACAAGTGCGGGAGTGTGGCAACTAGGGGCTTTTGACAGTAACCGAATTGGAGTGTTAATGTAAGCCCACTTGTGACAATAAAGATTATTATTAGGGAAGGAAATTTGTCATCCTTATCTGGTCTGGCCTACATGTGGCTCCAGGCCCACAGCAATGTGGTTGACTCCCTGAAAAGGCCCAGCAAACCACTCCGTTGTATTCAACCGCTTCAAAGAAAACACAAAGGAATGAAACCAGATGGACCACCTGGCATTGATCTAGGCACCAGAAACGATAACGGCAAACTCAGCCCTGTCGACCCTGTAAAGCCCTCCTTACTAATTCGTGGGGATTTGTGTTAAAGTTGGAGAGCTGCCACACAGACTAGTCAAGCAACAGCCTAATGTAGTCATACTCACAGAATCATACCGTACAATGTCCCAAACACCACCATCACCATTCCTGGGTATGTACTGTCTCACTGGCAGGACAGACCCAGCAGAGGTAGCACCACAGTGGCATATAGTCAGGAGGGTGTTGCCCTGGGAGTCCTTAACATCGATTCTGGACCCCATGAAGTTTCATGGCACCAGGTCAAACATGGGTAAGGAAACCTCTTGCTGATCACCACGTACCGCCCCCCCCCCCCCCCCCCCAGCTGATGAATCAGTACTCCTCCATGTTGAACACCACTTGGGGGAAACACTGAGGGTGGCAAGGGTGCAGAATGTACTCTAGGTGGGGGAATAATAAGTCCATCACCAAGAGCGGCTCAGTAGCACCACCACGGACTGAGCTAGCTGGATCCTAAAAGACACCGCTGGGTCTGCGGCAGGTGGTGAGGGAACCACCAAGGGGAAAAACATACTTGACTTCATCCTCACCAACCAGCCTGCTGCAGATGCATCTGTCCATGACCATATCAGTAAGAGTGACCACCACACAGGCCTTGTGGAGGCAGGGTCACGTCTTCAGATTTCAAATACTCTACATTGTGTTGTATGGCATTACTACCGTGCTCAATGGGATAGATTCAGAACAGATCTAGTCTCCATGAGGCGCTCTGGGCCATCAGCAGCAACAGAATTATATTCAAGCACAATTTGTAACCTCATGGCCCAGCATATCCCCCACTCTACCATTATCACAAAGCCAGGGGATCAACCCTGGTTCAATAAAGTGTGCTGAAGAGCATGACAGGAGCAACACCAGGCAGACCAAAAAATGAGGTGTCAACCAGGTGAAGATACAACACAGGACTCCTTGTGTGCCAAACACCAGAAGCAGCAAGTCACAGAGAGAGCTAACAATTCCACAACAAACAGATTAGATCTGCAGTCCTTCAACATGCAGCCAAGAATGGGGTGGACATTAAACAACTCACAGGGGGAGGAAGCACCATAAATATCCCCATCCTCAATGATGGTGGAGCCCAGCATATCAGTGCAAAAGATGCAAATGCTGAGGCATTTACAACAATCTTCAGCCAGAAGTACTGAGTGAATGATCTATACAGTAGTCCCCCGTTATACCGCGCTCCGCAATACCGCGGTTTGCGATATACCGCGGGGGGGTTTATTGACCCCAACTGTCAGTTGTGTCAATTTCAGCGGCCGGCTCACTTTGATCCGGAGAAGGAAGCTGCTCTCACTGAAATAATCAGCCGGCCCCTGAAATTGACACTGCCGGCTGCTCTCTCCCTCCAATCCAACTTTTAAGTTTTAATGTTTCTGATTGGAGGGAGAGAGCAGCCGGCAGTGTCAATTTCAGCGGCCAGCTGATTGTTTCAGTGAGAGAGCAGCTTCCCTCTCCGGATCAAAGTGAGCCGGCCGCTGAAATTGACACTGCCCGCTGCTCTCTCCCTCCAATCAGAAACATTAAAACTTAAAAGTTGGATTGGAGGGAGAGAGCAGCCGGCAGTGTCAATTTCAGCGTCCGGCTGATTATTTCAGTGAGAGCAGCTTCCTTCTCCGGATCAAAGTGAGCCGGCCGCTGAAATTGACACAACTGACAGTTGGGGTCAATAAACCCCCCCGCGGTATATCGCAAACCGCGGTATTGCGGAGCGCGGTATAACGGGGGACTACTGTATAGATCATTCACTCAGTACTTCTGGCTGAAGATTGTTGTAAATGCCTCAGCATTTGCATCTTTTGCACTGATATGCTGGGCTCCACCATCATTGAGGATGGGGATATTTATGGTGCTTCCTCCCCCTGTGAGTTGTTTAATGTCCACCCCATTCTTGGCTGCATGTTGAAGGACTGCAGATCTAATCTGTTTGTTGTGGAATTGTTAGCTCTCTCTGTGACTTGCTGCTTCTGGTGGGGGGGGAGAAGAGGGGGGGCGGGTGTTGGGGGGGGAGAAGAGGAGGGGCGGGTGTTGGGGGGGAGAAGAGGGGGGGGAGAAGAGGGGGGGCGGGTGTTGGGGGGGAGAAGAGGGGGGCGGGTGTTGGGGGGGAGAAGAGGGGGGGCGGGTGTTGGGGGGGGAGAAGAGGGGGGGCGGGTGTTGGGGGGGAGAAGAGGGGGGGCGGGTGTTGGGGGGAGAGGAGGGGGGGCGGGTGTGGGGGGGAGTGGAGGGGGGGCGGGTATGGGGGGGAGTGGAGGGGGGGCGGGTGTGGGGGGGAGAGGAGGGGGGGCGGGTGTGGGGGAGAGGAGGGGGGGCGGGTGTGGGGGGGAGTGGAGGGGGGGCGGGTGTGGGGGAGACCCCCCTGGGGGTGTGGGGGAGACCCCCCTGCGGGTGTTGGGGGGAGACCCCCCTGCGGGTGTTGGGGGGAGACCCCCCTGCGGGTGTTGGGGGAGAGAGCCCCCTGCGGGTGTTGGGGGAGAGAGGAGGGCCCTGCGGGTGTTGGGGGAGAGAGGAGGGCCCTGCGGGTGTTGGGGGAGAGAGGAGGGCCCTGCGGGTGTTGGGGGAGAGAGGAGGGCCCTGCGGGTGTTGGGGGACGGGGGAGGAGGGGGGGGAGCGGGCGAGCCGGAGGGTGTGGGGAGGGGGTGAGCCGGAGGGTGTGGGGGGAGAGGGGGCGAGCTGGACGCTGTGGGGAGAGCAGGAGGGTGTGGGGAGAGGGGGCGAGCCGGAGGGTGTGGGGGGGGGGGGAGAGGGGGCGAGCAGGAGGGTGTGGGGGGAGAGGGGGCTAGTTGGAGATTGTGTGGGGAGAGGGGGCTAGCCGGAGGGTGTGAGGTGGGTGGGGTGGGGGGGGGGGGAGGGGAGAGGAGGAGACAGAGCCCAGTGGGTGTTGGGGGAGAGGAGGAGACAGAGCCCAGTGGGTGTTGGGGGAGAGGGGGCGAGCCGGAGGGTGTGGGGGGGAGAGGGGTCTAGTTGGAGGATGTGGGGGGAGAGGGGGCGAACCGGAGGGTGTGGGGGGAGAGGGGGCGAGCCGGAGGAAAAAAAAAAGAAATTGACACTGCCGGCTGCTCTCTCCCTCCAATCAGAAACATTAAAACTGAAAAGTTGGATTGGAGGGAGAGAGCAGCCGGCAGTGTCAATTTCAGCGGCCGGCTGATTTCAGTGAGAGCAGCTTCCTTCTCCGGATCAAAGTGAGCCGGCCGCTGAAATTTTAATTGGATCCACGATGGGGGTTTTAAATTTATTTAAAAATCTATGCTAGCGCTTCCCATTGTGAGTCTACGGGGGTCTGACCTCTCCCCCCGCCCCCCGTAGACTCACAATGGGAAGCGCTAGCATAGATTTTTAAATAAATTAAAAACCCCCATCATGGATATCCGCGGCTCGGATACAACGCGGGTTGGGGTCTTGGACCCCAACACCCGCGTTATAAAGAGGGACTACTGTACCGACCTCTTCCGGAGGTCCCCAGCATCATAAATGTAAGAGTCAATGTGACATGCCAAATTTCCTTAGTTTCCTGAGGAAGGTTGTCTATCTCCCTCCTGTACTCTGACTCACCTTTGTTTGAGATCCAATCCACTACGTTTTGTGTCATCGGCAAACTTGTAGATGGAGTTGGGGCCGCTTTTTGCCACACAGTCGTGTGTGTTTTATATTTAAAATATCCAATTTTTTTTTCCCAATTAAGGGGCAATTTAGTGTGGCCAATTCACCAGCCTGCAGATTTTTTTGAGTTGTGGGGTGAGACCCACACAGACATGAGGAGAATTGCAAACTCCACACGGACTGTGACCCGGGGCCGGGATCTAACCTGGATCCTCAGTGCCGTAGTGCTAACCACCGTACCACCGTGCTGCCCAGTCGTGTGTGTATAAGGTGTGTAGTAGGATGCTACATACGCAACCTTGCAGGGCACTAGTATTGAGGATATTCTGGAGGAGATGTCGTTATTTATCCTTACTGATTATGGTCTATGGGTCAGGAAGTCGAGGATCCAGTTGCAGAGGGAGGAGCCAAGTCCAGGTTTTGGAGTTTGAATATGAGCTTGGCTGGGATATTAATAATAATCGCTTATTGTCACAAGTAGGCTTCAATGAAGTTACTGTGAAAAGCCCCTTATGTTGTTGAAGATGGAGCTGTAGCCAATGAATAGGAATCCTTAGAGCATAGAACATACTGTGCCGAAGGAGGCCATTCGGCCCATCGAGTCTGCACCGACCCACTTAAGCCCTCACTTCCACCCTATCCCCGTAACCCAATAACCTCGCCTAACTGTTTTGGACACTAAGGGCAATTTAGCATGGCCAATCCACCTAACCTGCACGTCTTTGGAGTGTGGGAGGAAACTGGAACACCCGGAGGAAACCCACGCAGATTCCTCACAGACAGTGACCCAGCGGGGAATCGAACCTGGGACCCTGGTGCTGTGAAGCAACAGTGCTAGCCACTTGTGCTACCGTGCTGCCCTTCTCCTTGTTGTCGAGATGCTCCAGGGATGAGTGTAGGGCCAGGGAGATAGCGTCTGCTGTGGCGGTATGCGAAATGCAGTGGATCAAAGCATTCTGGAAGTATGGAGTTGATGTGTCTCAAGACCAACCTCTCGATGCACTTTTTAATGATAGATGTCAAGACCACTGGATGGGAGTCATTGAAGAATGTGCCTGGTTCTTCTTTGGCACTAGTACAATGGTGGTCTTTTTGAAGCAGGTGTGAACCTCGGTACAGCAGGTAATGAAGAAAGTGAATGGAATGTTGCCATTTGTAGTTAAAGAAATAGAGCATCAAGGTAAGAAGTGTTATTGCAACTGTATTGGTGAGACCGCACCTGGAATATTATGCATAGTTTTGGTCCACTTATTTGAGGAAAGATGTAGCAGCATTGGAGGCAGTTCAGAGGAGGTTCACTGGATTGATTCCAGAGATGAGGGGTTTGTCTTATGAAGAGAGATTGAGCAGTTTAGGATTTAGGTCTATACTCTCTATAGAAGTTTAGAAGAATTAGGGGAGATCAAATTGAGGTATATAAGATGATAAAAGGTAAAGTAGACGTGGAGTGGACGCTTCCTCTTGTGCGGCACTCTAGAACGAGAGCTCATAGTCTCAGGTTAAGGGGTAGCAAATTTAAAACAGAGATGAGGAAAAACTACTTCTCCTAAAGGGTTGTGAATCTTTGGAATTCGCTACCCCAGAGTGCTGGGGCAGTGAGTAACTTTAAGGAGGGGTGAGACAGGTTTTTATTTAGTAATGGGTTGAAGGGTTACGAAGAACGGGTAGGACGGGGGAGATGAGGCCATGATAAAATCATCCATGATCGTATTGAACGTTGGAGCAAGCTCGAGAGGCTAAATTGCTTACTCCTGTTCCGAGTTCTTTTGTTCCAAGAAAGTACTATTCTGTCTAATTCCACCTTCCAGCTCTTGGTCTGTAGCCCTGTAGGTAACAGCACTTCAAGCATAAATTTGGTGTTCTTAATTACTAAGGGAATTTCATGATTCATAAGTGAATGAGGGGTATGGGAAGGACGCAGTAGAATGGGAATGAAGAACATATCAGCCATGATTGAATGGCGGAGGAGACACGATGGACCGAATAGCCTAGTTCTTCTCCTATATGTTATGGTCTTATTGTCTCTGTGTGAAGACAGGATCTTATCTATTCAAGGACTGTGCCATGATCACAACTGCTAGCATAGTCATAGGTAGACGCGTCAAAGCGGCGCCGTGTAAATTATGTCACCCGCGCATGCGCAGGTTGGCCAGCGACATCCGCCCTCCCCGCGGGAGCCTCGCAAGACATGGAGGATTGATTTTGCGGGGCGGCGGAGTAAAAGAGTGCATCCTTTAGAGGCGCCGGCCCGCCGATCGGTGGGCACCGATCGCGGGCCAGACCCCTTCTGAGCGCCTCCCGGTGCTCGATCCTCCCCCCCCCCCCCCCAGGCCGCCCACGCAGCGTTTCCACGCTGTTCACGCCGGCAGCGACCAGGTGTGGTTGGCGCCGGCGTGAACCCGTCATATTGGGCAGGCCGCTCGGCTCATCCGGGCCGGAGAATCGCCGCTCGCCCGTTATAAACGGCAAGCGGCGATTCTCCGAGCGGCCTGTCGAAAATCTCGGCGCGCCGTTTTGGGGGTGGTGGGAGAATCTCGTGCGGGTGCCGGGGCGGCGTGGCGGGGCTCGCCCGGCCCCCCCGCGATTCTCTCACCCGGCGTGGGGGGGGGCGGAGAATTGTGCCCAGTATGTAGATAGGCCAACAAGAGGCGAGGCCACATTGGATTTGGTACTGGGTAATGAACCAGGACAGGTGTTAGATTTGGAGGTGGGTGAGCACTTTGGTGATAATGACCACAATTCAGTTACATTTACTTTAGCGATGGAAAGGGATAGGTATACACCGCAGGGCAAGAGTTATATCTGGGGGAAAGGCAATTATGATGCGATGAGGCAAGACTTAGGATGCATAGGATGGGGAGTGAAACTGCAGGGGATGGGCACAATTGAAATGTGGAGCTCGTTCAAGGAACAGCTACTACGTGTCCTTGATAAGTATGTACCTGTCAGGCAGGGAGGAAGTGGTCAAGCGAGGGAACCGTGGTTCACTAAAGTAGTTGAATCACTTGTCGAGAGGAAGAAGGAGGCTTATGTAAAGATGAGACATGAACGTTCAGTTAGGACGCTCAAGAGTTACAAGTTAGCTAGGAAGGATCTAAAGAGAGAGCTAAGAAGAGCCAGGAGGGGACATGAGAAGTCTTTCGCAGGTAGGATCAAGGATATCCCTGAAGCTTTCTATAGGTATGTCAGGAATAAAAGAATGACTAGGGTAAGAGTAGGGCCAGTCAAGGACAGTAGTGGGAAGTTGTGCGTGGAGTCTAAGGAGATAAGAGAGGTGCTAAATGAATATTTGTCATCAGTATTCATGCAGGAACAAGACAATGTTGTCGAGGAGAATACTGAGATACAGGCTACTAGACTAGTAGGGCTTGAGGTTCATAAGGAGGAGGTGTAGCAGTTCAGGAAAGTGTGAAAATAGATAAGTCCCCTGGGCCGGATGGGACTTATCCTAGGATTCTCTGGGAAGCTCAGGAGGAGATTGCTGAGCCTTTGGCTTTGATCTTTATGTCGTCATTGTCTACAGGAACAGTGCCAGAAGACTGGAGGATAGCAAATGTTGTCCCCTTGTTCAAGGAGGGGAGTAGAGACAACCCCGGTAACTATAGACCAGTGAGCCTTACTTCTGTTGTGGGCAAAGTCTTAGAAAGGTTTATAAGAGATAGGATTTATAATCATCTCGAAAGGAATAATTTGATTAGGGATAGTCAATACGGTTTTGTGAAGGGTAGGTTGTGCCTCACAAACCTTATTGAGTTCTTTGAGAAGGAGACCAAACAGTTGGACGAGGGTAAAGCAGTTGACGTGTGTATATGGATTTCAGTAAAGCGTTTGATAAGGTTCCCCACGGTAGGCTATTGCAGAAAATACGGAGGCATGGGATTCAGGGTGATTTAGCAGTTTGGATCAGAAATTGGCTCGCTGTAAGAAGACAGAGGGTGGTGGTTGGTGGAAAATGTTCAGCCTGGAGTCCAGTTACTAGTGGTGTACCACAAGGATCTGTTTTGGGGGCACTGCTGTTTGTCATTTTTATAAATGACCTGGAGGAAGGCGTAGAAGGATGGGTGAGTACATTTGCAGATGACCCTAAAGTCGGTGAGTTGTGGACAGTGCGGAAGGATGTTGCAGGTTTCAGAGGGACATAGATAAGCTGCAGAGCTGGGCTGAGAGGTGGCAAATGGAGTTTAATGCAGAAAAGTGTGAGGTGATTCATTTTGGAAGGAGTAACAGGAAGACAGAGTACTGGGCTCGTGGTAAGATTCTTGGTAGTGTGGATGAGCTGAGAGATCTCGGTGTCCATGTACATAGATCCCTGAAAGTTGCCACCCAAGTTGAGAGGGTTGTTAAGAAGGCGTACGGTGTGTTAGCTTTTATTGGCAGAGGGATTGAATTTTGGAGCCATGAGGTCATGTTGCAGCTGTACAAAACTCTGGTACGGCCGCATTTGGAGTATTGCGTGCAGTTCTGGTCGCCGCATTATAGGAAGGTTGTGGAAGCATTGGAAAGGGTGCAGAGGAAATTTACCAGGATGTTGCCTGGTATGGAGGGAAGATCTTATGAGGAAAGGCTGAGGGACTTGAGGCTGTTTTTGTTAGAAAATGAAAATCGCTTATTGTCACGAGTCGGCTTCAATTAAGTTACTGTGAAAAGCCCCTAGTCGCCACATTCCGGCGCCTGTCCGGGGAGGCTGGTACAGGAATCAAACCGTGCTGCTGGCCTGCTTGGTGTGCTTTAAAAGCCAGTGATTTAGCCTGGTGAGCTAAACCAGCCCCTAGAGAGAAGAGGGAGAGAAGACGGTTAAGAGGTGGCTTAATTGAGGCATACAAGATGATCAGAGGATTAGATAGGGTGGACAGTGAGAGCCTTTTTCCTCAGATGGTGATGGCTAGCACGAGGGGGCATAGCTTTAAATTGAGGGGAGGTAGATATAGGACAGATGTCAGAGGTAGGTTCTTTACTCAGAGAGTAGTAAGGGCGTGGATTAACCTGCCTCCAACAGTAGTGGACTCGCCAACATTAAGGGCATTTAAATGTTCATTGGATAAACATATGGATGATAAGAGAATAGTGTAGATGGGCTTTAGAGTGGTTTCACAGGTCGGCGCAACATTGAGGGCTGAAGGACCTGTACTGCGCTGTAATGTTGTGAATCACAACAACCACAACAATGCCCATGTCTCTGGATCATTAGTCCACATCTATCTAGATTACTCATCCTGTAACATAATCACTAAATTATTGCACCCTCTATAAATGTTGAGAGCATCTTCGAATCTTCAAAGCGTCAAAGATATAGAAATGAAAATAAACCATAAGCATTCATTTCAATCTTCTTTATCTTGGCGAAATTCACAAGCATGTTCCAATTTGTAAACCTTCCTCTTAAAACAGTAATTAAATCTGAGTTGGCCAGATTGCGTTTACTCATAGAAATTAGATTTTGCAGCCATAGGCCAGCTCCACCTCAGCAACAGAAAGCACAAAGGTCAATGACACATAGGTTAAATAAGATAATGATACTGTCATTACCTGAATCCAATTTAATATGAGCAATAAAACATGATATCAAGCCTTAGCTCTGGATGTATTTTAATGTAGCAATGCAACGCAGGTTTTTTATCAAATTAAAAAGGACGGGAAAATAAAGAATGGAGATACTGAAACCACGTTATTCACTCAGGTGTTCCAGGCAAGGACTCAGAACTGGTTGGCAGGAATACCTAAAAATCAGCTTGAAACTCAACTTCGGTAATATATGGAAGATCATTTTTGTAACGTATACTGCCCTCTCTAGAACCTTCTGTGCACCTTTTCCATTTTCTTAATGTATTTTAGTAATAGTCATATTGAAATAAGTGCAGTTTGGAAGAAGACATTAAGTGGAATACTATACCAAACATTGTACTTGTGCTAGTTTTTAAAGTGCCTTTAATCTCAAACGCACACATCATGAATATTCTACTAAATTGCTTTTGTGTATGTTGTCTTAGAAATAAAAAAATAAACAGTTTTAACAATATAACTGCAAACACTGGGCGGGATTCTCTGATCCTGGGGCTTAGTGTTGATGCCACGTAAACGCCGGAGCGTTTTATGCCGGCATCAACAGGCTCCTAGGATCAGTGATTCTGCGGCCCCACAGGGGGCCAGCATGGCACCGGAGAGCCTCACGCTGCTACAGCTGCAGATACCAGCGTCAGAACGAGCACCCTGGGCCCACGCATGCGCACTACGGCCGGCGCGAATTTGCGCATGTGTATGGGTTGCCTTCTCCACGTCGGCCCCGACGCAACATAGCGGAGGAACATAGGCCCCCACTAGGAGAAGCCCGCCTGCCGATCGGTAGGCCCCGATTGCCGGCCAGGCCACCATGGAGGCCCCCCACCGTGGTCGGATCGCCCCTCCCCCCCACCAGGCTGCCTCCTGCAACATGAACGCCGAGGTCCCGCCGGGTAGGACAACACGGCAACGCCGCCGGCGGGACTCGGCCTATCTCGGCGGGCACTCAGCCCATCGTGCGCAGAGAATCGGCGGGGGTGGGGGCCCCGGTGAGCGGCCCTCGACCGGCACCGCACCGACTGCCCTGGCGTTGGGCAGCGTAGTGTGAATCCCCCTCCCCACCCCGCCGATTCTCCGACCTGGCATGGGGTCGGAGAATCCCGCCCACTGACTCTCACTTTCAATTTGTAAAGTTTTGAAGATGTTTGGAATTCAACCAGAATGTAGACCCACTGGAAATTCTCTGCATTGTGTAACTAGGTGTAGGTAGGAGGATTTGCGTCTGTACACAGACATAAAAATCTCCAAACATACCAATCAAGCTGTACTACTTCATATATAACTGGTAATCTTTTAAACATACACACCATTGTTTGCTCATATTGCTCAAATAATTAGTTATCCTTTTAAATAATGGTATTAGTGCTATGTTTAACTTTGTTGTAAAGTGTTGGCTCTCTGTTTACAGAACTGCATTTATTCTGTTACATCAACCTCGGGGCTTTTCACAGTAACTTCATTGAAGCCTCCTTGTGACAATAAGCGATTTTCATAAGGGCAGGTATAAGAATATAAACTGTGAACAAGGAAGCAGCAAAAATATATAGGTAAATTAAGTGAGGGCAGATGGACACAGTGTGGGAAAATGTGAAATTACTCACTTTGGTCATAAGAATAGGAAGTAGAATAAATTTAGAAGGAATGAAACTTTAAAATATTGATGTTTGGAGAGACTTGGGTATTCTCATTGAAGGAATATAAAGTTAGCATGCAGGTACAGCAAGAGAGACACTGAAACTGAGCACTTTATTCCAGCAGAACATATTTTAAATCAGCGTCTTTACAGAAACACCTCAATGTGCTACACAAAGGCATTGGTCCAGATGTTGATTTCAGAGTAATATTTCGACTAATACCGCTCTCGTCAGCATGGAGTAATTTGGTCAGAAACTTACAGCCGTACACACATGCGCAGCTAAATGTAGAAACCCAGAAGATACGTCCAAGATACCCTGCTCCTCCCTATAGTAGTGCCTCACTGATAAACTTGATCTTGAAATCAATGTAAGGGAAAGGAAGCTGCAATATTTACCCACTAGCTACCCAATAAACAGAGCAGAAAAGTAAGGGCTGGTGCTTTCAGGTGTAATTTAATTTTTAATGCTGTGATCAGCCATCATCATTACTAGCAAACAACTTCTCTGGTCCTAAAATACAATTGTATGTGTGGAGTTTCATTCCTTCAGAAATTAATTATTATTGAAGACGTTTATTTCACCTTTTCTGTCTCATCTTTTGTTCCTATTCCAAATTTTTCTTTCCCACATTTTATTTTGCTTTCTGTATATGTTTTAAACCTAATTTACAATTCCTGGTTTATACTTCCCAGAACTGGTTTCCTGAATGCCCCGCGCTATATATCCACAGGACGCCTTTAAATGCATTTTGCCTCGCTGGTTACTTTGACAAACTGCAGGTCACTTGAAGAAGAAGCTGGATATGTTGTGCAAAGTTTAGCGGCATAGGAAGGTGTGCCGGCACAGTGAGAGGGATTGTAGATTGCAAAGGTTGAGTCCAGATCTCGTAAGGGATTCATTCAGACGGTCGGTTAAGGGAGGCTGCAGTTCTCTCAGGGATTGAAGGTATCAATCCGGATCGCTGGTGCAGGGGTCTGATGCTGTTTGGGTGAGCAGCAGAAAAATTGTAGTGGTGTGCATGAACTTTACTGGGTTAACTTGTTTGGCCTGAAGGAACTCTCCTGCCCCTCATAGCCCACAAGCAGTGCTATAAAGGTGCCTGTGTTTACAAAAGAAATGGCCATTAAAGGGAAGGCCACATAGCCTTATTATTTTTAAATATCCAATCTACTTCCGTTTAGCGGGTTAGTCGCCCTGTCCCTCATCCTACCTCTATTAAAAGTGGAAATGACAGGGTTCAGTTACTGTTCCAGATTTTCCGCATTCTAATCTCTGATGCAATTCTACTCCATGGACTTTTGAGAGTTTAGATTCAGCCCTGCAGGTCTCAGTGAAGATTTTAAATCTCATTTGCTGCAGAGCCACGCTGTTTTTTGCCCAGCTCATCGATGCCACAGGGCATTGCTGAATCTGATACCGGTGACAGCAGGTCTCCACTCTGTAACCCACCAAATCTCTATGGGCAGCTGTCATCATAGTGACTGCAAAATCTGGGTCAATGTCAAATACAATAAGCCTTACAATTTACTGGCCTATCCTGGCCCATTTTATTCCCTGTACATGGGAAGAAAGTTATGCTGAACAAGAAATCTCAGCCAATAAATGATTTGCACAATTGCCCTTTGATGAATCATACACTGGGCTCACACATTGCAAAATAAAATATGACCATACCAAATCTTTTACATTAACTTGAGAAATCCTTTGTAGGAATATAAAGATATGCAGGCTCACTTTATGAAGTACAGTCAAAAGAAATCCTGAACATTGAATGGGTAGTAACATGGTGCAGGAAATCCAGTTTTCTGTACTAAAGGTTACTATGCCGTAATAGCACAAAAATGCAGAATGAGGGTAGACGCTGAAACACTTTCTGAACAGATCTCTTTGATAAAACAAAATTAAAATAGTATTTTTAAGCTTCTGGCTGCCAAAATCTTTTTTTAGGCCTGTGGTCACATATATCATTGAAGAGCGAGACCAGGACATCAAAGTAAACCAGCACAGCTTTGAACCACAAACAAAGAGTCCACTTTATGAGAGCCGAGAACAGCTGCTACATACTATTCAACATAAACACCTTCATGACACAAATTATGCTTTGTACCTTATTTTTTTATTTTCCTTCTCTGCCTATCAAGATCAGGAAAATTACTGCTTGCAAACACCTTCCATTTCAGGGCAGCAGGGTAGCATAGTGGTTAGCACTGTGGCTTCACAGCACCATTGTCCCAGGTTCGATTCCCCGCTGGGCCACTGTCTGTGCAGAGTCTGCACGTTCTCGTTGTGTCTGCGTGGGTTTCCTCCGGGTGCTCCAGTTTCCTCCCACAGTCCAAAGACATGCAGGTTAG
The DNA here is from genome assembly GCF_902713615.1 of Scyliorhinus canicula. Taxonomy (NCBI): domain Eukaryota; kingdom Metazoa; phylum Chordata; class Chondrichthyes; order Carcharhiniformes; family Scyliorhinidae; genus Scyliorhinus; species Scyliorhinus canicula. Next base: position 63,472,814 of record NC_052146.1, read on the forward strand.
ATGGATTGGCCAAGCTAAATTGTCCTTTGTGTCCAAAAGGTTGAAGGGGGGTTATTGGGTTAGGGGAATAGGGTGGAAGTGAGGGCTTACGTGGGTCGGTGCAGACTCGATGGGCCGAATGGCCTCTTTCTGCACTGTATGTTCTATATTCTTTTTTTTTTTTTTAAATAATTTTTATTGAAATTTTTCGATACAAACATTTACCCCTACTACATTTTAAATTATAACACAACAAATCCCCCCTGGAAAATCCTCCCCACGCCCTCCCCCGCGCGCACCCCCCCACCCTCCTCCCCCCCCCCCCCCCCCCCCCCCCCCCCCCCCTCCCCCCCCCCCCCCCCCCCCCCCCCCCCCCGCGCTACCAGTCTAGCAACCCAACCGTTTTTCCCTTTCTGCCGATGGCCTCGGGCAGTCATTGCCCGCGACCCCCCGCTGACGTGCTCCCTTCGTTGCTATCCCCCCCCCCTCCCTTCCCCCCCCCCCTTTCTCCCCGGGTTGCTGCTGTTTCGGCCTCCAGTTCCTATCTCTGATCCAGAAAGTCAAGGAAGGGCTGCCACCGCCGGAAGAACCCCTGTACCGACCCTCTCAGGGCGAATTTGATTCTTTCCAATTGGATGAAGCTTGCCATGTCGTTTAACCAGGTGTTAACACTTGGTGGCCTTGTGTCCCTCCACTGAATCAAGATCCTTCTCCGAGCTACCAAGGACGCAAAGGCCAATATTCCGGCCTCCCCTGCCTCCTGTACTCCTGGCTCCACCCCAACCCCAAAAATCGCTAGCCCCCACCCTGGTTTGACCCTGGTTCCCACCACTCTCGATACCGTCCCCGCCACCCCCTCCCAGAACTCTTCCAGTGCCGGGCACATCCAGAACATATGTACATGGTTCGCAGGGCTTCCCGAACACCTAACACACCTGTCCTCACCCCCAAAGAACCGACTCATCCTAGTCCCCGTCATATGGGCTCTGTGCAGCACCTTAAATTGGATGAGGCCCAACCTTGCGCACGACGACGACGAATTGACCCTCTCTAAGGCATCCGCCCATGTCCCATCTTCTATCTGCTCTCCCAGCTCCGCTTCCCACTTGTCTTTCAGCTCCTCTATCGATACCTCCTCCACCTCCTGCATTATTTTGTAGATGTCCGAGACCTTCCCTTCTCCGACCCAGACCCCTGACAGCACCCTATCACTCACCCCTCTATCGGGAAGCAAGGGAAATCCTTCCACCTGTCGTCTGGCAAATGCCTTCACCTGCAGGTATCTAAACGTGTTCCCCGGGGAGAGCTCAAATTTCTCCTCCAGCTCTCCCAGGCTCGCAAACCTCCCCTCTATGAACATGTCCCTCAGTTGCCTGATGCCCGCCCTGTGCCAGTATGTTCTATATTCAAGCACCCATTGTTAGTATCGAGATTCCCAGCATTAAGTATAGTAAAGCTAGATGCAGGGTAAAGCTCACTCAGTTTTAAAATGTCCCAAGAGTATTATTTCACTAAAACCAATGGCAAGTCATGCAGGAGACATTAGGGCAGGCTTTTTGGTGAAAAGGATAGACTTTAAGGAGGAGAGAGAGATGCAGAGGTTTGGGGAGGGAATTCCGAAACGTAGGGGGTGAACCGCTGAAGGCACAGTCATCAATGATGGGGTGATTCAAATTATGATGTGCTGGAGACCAGAATTAGAAGAGTTTGAAGGGATTGAAAAGTTTGCAGACATACAACAACGCCAGGATTTGAAAATAAGGATAATAATTTTTAAAAATTGAGGCATTACTAAACCGGGAGTCAATGTAGGTAAATGAGCAGAGGGGCAATAGGTGAATAGGACACGGTGGAAACTAGGATATGGGCAGCAAAGGTTTGTGCAAATTCATCAGGTGGAAGATGGAAGGATGGCCATGAGAGCACAGGAATAGTCAAGTTGGGAGCGTTTCACAAGCAGTTGAATTGAGGCAGGAATGGACAGTCGATATTACAGAGATGGAAATAGTCAGTCTTGGTGATGAAGGTGATATATGTTCAGAGGTTCATTTATGTGTCAAATATAATTGTGAATGATCGAATTCAGCCTCAGTGGTCAAGGGGAGTTGGTAGATAGGGAACTGAGTTTATTGTGGGGACCAAAGGGCTGGATCTTACAAGCAGTTTCATGAATCTGATGTTAGAACTTTTTCTGGGTCCCAATGCCATTCATGGCCATAGGGAACGTCTGTCAGAATCTTTGTGGAAGGTGACTAATTGGGGGTTCACCTGAGCGACCATCATCATTTTGGGGATGGCAGCATGCATTCAGTCAGCTCTACTTAAAGGGTGCCCATCAGCCTTAAATATGGTTGAAGCCAGCCTGTATTATTACAGAGTATCCAATTACAGAGAGCATTAACATGGTCAGCAGTTTTGGAAAGGCAGCCCCACGATTCAGAAAGCCTCCCTGGAGGTTCTGATAACCCACAAGAACATTTTGCATCTGGATTGCAGCAGAGATAGGCCTGCCAGCCAGACTAAACAGATTGAGCAGGAGGTCAGCAGCTGTGTGCCCATATTGACTCCTCGCCCAAAGAAAGGGCTCTCAGCAATGTAGCTTCTGGAGGGTGTACGGTTAAACACATGGACAGTAAATTGCCATGATCATTGGATGTGAATGTGCCTTATGATGCTGTGATGGGAAAAATCACTCTTAACACTCTTGATCGTCACCTTGAAGGAAAAGTAGAGGGAGATAGGAAGCATCTTGCCTGTCCATGCAAGTGACTTAAGATTTTGCGGTCACTATGATGTCAGCTGCCCAAAGAGGTTTTGTGCATTTGTTTCCAGTAGTTCAGAGTTGATGGTCAGTCAGAAGTCCGCTGAAGCAGCTACTGAGCGATGGGAGGTAGAGTAACTGATGTTTTCTCTCTTCCAAGGGCCAATGCCCTGGGGGAGTAGCATCAGGCGATTTTGGACACCTCACCAATCTAAGAGAAAGAGCTTGACTCTGAGGTTTCACTGTCTCAGATGTCAAGTGCACCCTGTACCAGCAAAGTGGAAAGTTAGCATGGTCAGAATGCGGAACACAAGGTGAGCCTCACCACATTTGAGCTGGAGCAAATGGTAGAGGCATCAGCAGCCGTGGACAGGGCCAACAAAGAACAGCATCAGAGACGATCAGTTGGTTGGAGATGCTAAGCCTCAGGGGCCACTTCCCGGATGCTGCCATTCTCGGACCAAGGGCCTGCAATGTCTCAGGGAATCCCTACATGCCATGAACAATGCCACAGGTGTATGAGCACGTTAGCGCCTTCATTAAAATATTGGCCTTTCATATCAGGAGTCATTTGGGGAAGCCCCCCAAAAGATTACAGGAGCAGCAGACTGACATGAACAGAATTTAGGAAACATTCTGAAGCATTGACTGCTTGGTTGTATTGTTGGGGCGGCATGGTGGCACAGTGGTTAGCACTGCTGCCTCACAGTGCCAGGGACCCAGGTTCGATTCCAACCTCAGGCAACTGTCTGTGTGGAGTATGGGGTACCGACCATAACATTTATGTCAATACTTCTGGAATGAATTGGCTCATTTTGGACTCTTGCATGTACCATGGGCAGGATTCTCTGCCCCGCCGCGCCACGTTTCTGCCCCGACCCGCTGGCGGGATTCTCCATTACGGTGGCTGGTCAGTGGGGTTTCCCATTGTGGGGCAGCCCCACGCCGTCGAGAACCCCCCGGGTACCGGCAAAATGGAGAATATGGCAACACCAGCAAAAGGTGGTGTGAGATAGTGGAAGTGGATTGGGGCCACTGTGTTTCGACAAGTACTGTTCAAAGGCTACTGGACAGCAGGGGAGCACGATGTGGCTTTGGAATATTAATATTGCAGGCAAATGATGAGATATGGGAAAATTCCAACACACAATTTGCTGGATCAGAGCAGCACAGGCTTCCCTGCTGACCTGGTCAGTGTGTCCCTCAACACGAGTGCTGGAAGGCCTTGCAATTTAACCTGCCAGTCCTCATCAACATTCTCCTCTGACAATAAGGTGGAGCACTCTTCCACATGCTCCTCCTCCAGTTCTACCCCTCTCTGTATGATCATGTTGTGTATAGCACATCCTGTTGGGATTTTTCTAGAAAGTCCGGAGTGATTCTCCGTTTTTACGGGGGCTATCAGGGCCCCGGAGAGCTCCACGCAGTTCCTGCTGTCGATACGGGGCCCTGTACTTCCGGCCGCGGGTCCGCACATGCACGTGGTGACCGCCTGCGGCGCCGGCCCCGTGCAACATGGCGGACCCACACCGCGGGCCGGCGCCAAAGACGTAGGCCTCCCCCAGATTGCGCGCACCCACCGATCGGTGGCCCCCGATCGCGGGCCTGGCCTTCGTGGAGGCACTCCCCGGTGACGAATCCCCCCCCTCCCCACCAGCACGGCCACCGCAGCCGCGATTCCGAGCTCCCGCCGGGTGGAACCATATCTGAAGCATGCCGTCGGGAACTCAGCCGGTCGTCCGCGGAGAATCGCGGCTTGATCGATTCCCGGCTTGGGTCATTGTCTGTGTGGAGTCTGCACGTTCTCCCTGTGTCTGCATGGGTTTCCTCCCGGTGCTCCGGTTTCCTCCCACAAGTCCCAAAAGATGTGCTGTTAGGTGAATTGGACATTCTGAATTGTCCCTCTGTGTACCCGAGCAGGTGCTGGAGTGTGGAGTCTAGGGGCTTTTCACAGTAACTTCATTGCAGTGTTAATGTAAGCCTACTTGTGACAATAATAAAGATTATTATTATATGTAGAAAGTGATGGTCACATGCTGTAAACTCAAATTTACTAGAGACACAATTTGAGATTGTCCAAACTTGTTTCATGTACAATACTGAAAAACACACAATGGAGACATTCAACCCATCAGTCTGGAATGGATTTAAACTACAGTTCATTTCCAGTGTTTTTTGTCCTTCCAGCCACGACCTGTGGAAGGAACAGACTTGAATGGCTTGTCCTTGTTTCAACTGCAAAGCTAAAAATATCAGCTTCCTTCTATTCTCAAAATTGTAAAAAGAAAACTTGCTCGATTCTTGTGAAGGCCCAGAGTTTCAAGTAAGAAAAGTCTGGTGATACCTTTAAACAATATCAGAGCAATAGATATGTGTGGCAATAACAATTGCATTCTAGCATACACTGAAGGTGAGCCCAACAGTGGCTGTGTGGAATTGATTTAACCCCAGATGTTTGCAGGTAGCAGAACTAATTTAAACTAATTGAAATTGATTGACAGTACACGTGATTTGCTAGTTATCTCAAACAAACCTCTACTTCTTTTTCATTCAATTATTCTCCATTTCTTGGAGGCTTTCATCTTTGCAAAGTAGCCATCATTGAAAGGTACACAGTCCAGCTTCATTGTTGATCGGTAATTCATGCATTACCATATGCATGACAAAAACAGCACTTTTCTCCTACAATTCTAAAATCTAAAAGTAAAGGTTTCTAAACTGGTTAAAGTTGCAATTTCTAATCTGGTTAAAGTTGCAATTATAAAATATAAATTTTATAAATTTCTGAGATCAAAATTCACACGCAAATTCTCTCTTTCTGACTAATCACACATTCTTGGCTCAGAATGAGCTGATTTTCACATTAAAAAACAAAGCATATCTTATTGATTTCCCCCTCAAGCAAAGTGTCGTTCAGCAGAGTACTGCCGCAACAGATGAAAAGATGGTGCATGTTTTGAGCGTTCTGACAGCCTTTCAGAAGTACTGAGGAAATTTTAAATTACCAACTAGAAAAACGAGCCAGAGGACACAGCAAAGGGAATTTTTGAAAAATGCAATGCAAGACCCCCAAGGGAACACAGATGAATTAGGGACTTTAAAAAACCAAATCAGTCTTATTGAATGGGACCTCTTGTTAATCATAAACACAAATGACAAATTTGTACAAGACAAGTTACTTGATTAACTATTATTGGGCTGCCAATCTCCCCTCATTAGTAAATCATGGGCGCGATTTAACGGCCTCGTCGCACACGGCTTGGTGACCCGCGACGCTTGAGACGTCTTGTGAGATCCAACCGAACCTTGTGAGACATCGCAATCTGGATATCGCTCTCACTGGGCGAGATCCAGATCAGTATATTTAAATCATTATGTTCATTTAAATATGTGTTTGCCGGATTCTCCCAGGGACCTAATGACCACGCCTGGGAGACCTCTAGGGCACCGTTTAGTAGTGGCTTCCACAAACGTAGACCAGTCCATTAGAGACCTCAGGATGATCGGGGACAGGGTGGGGTGGCACCCTGGCACTCTTGCTGGCACCCAGCCATTGCCAACCCGGTACCATGGCACTACCACCTAAGCACCTTGGCAATGCCATAAGAGGTGGGATGAGGGGGAGGCTCAAGCACCCCGGAAGAGGTACGTTGGAGGAAGCCTTTATAATTAGTGCCCGATCCGCGAGTAGTGTTCCTGCACTGTCGAGCTGAGCTCACCATGCAGCAAATGACTAAAGTGCGGCCTCGACGGAAGATCCTCGCCGAGGCCAAACAAAACATAAAGGTGTCGTTTAAAAGCTATTGGAAATGGGAGTCAAAGGATATGAGAATAGTGCAGGAGGTATCTGAGGTAAATGTTCAGCCATGATCTTATGAATTGCCAAATGGGCTCAAAGGACCAAACGGTCTCCTTTCGTCCTGTTTCACGTGTTCAAATGGAAATGTAATTTAGCCTTTTCTTTGTGCTAACAACATGCAAACATATTGGACACAAGTACCTACTCTTGCCAAACTGATTCTAACCTCCATGCCAATATTCCTTGCTTAACTAACATTACAGTCCAAGCTGCCAATCATCTCGCCAATGTTTGTGGAATGTCACTGGTGCAGAATGGCTGCATACAGACCTTCCAAAATGAATTCATTGTGTTAGGTGTTTTGTGATGTTTCAATGGGTGAGAGCAATATACAAATGCAACTGGTATGCTGATTGAATAAAGGTCACATTCATTAAATCGCCAGCTTACGCACATGCTGCAAAGTTAACCCATACCAGATTTTTCATTGCCTTCTTTTGGGAGTTTTTTTTTCATTCACATTATCTAGTTGCCTCTATTTGGGTGTTATACCAACTACTAGAAAGTATTTGTGTGGTGAATTATAAACCTAGTAATTCACACTGTGTTCTATTATATATATTATGTCCTTGTGGGCTCTGTATACGAGCCGTTGCGCGGCTCTGCCCACAGGGGGAGATGAGGAGTTTGTACTGGGCTCTACCCTTGGCTCCGCCCATGGCTCCTCCCACTAACCGGAAGTAAAAGCCATCACCGGGGATTGCCCGATCTCCGTGGAGTGCAAACCGCACTTCTATAGACCAGGCAGGGCCCACCTGGTAAAGGCATCCCGGCCCTTTGACCCTGAGCATCGATTTCAAAGGGCCACTCCCCTCGACCAATCGGAATGTGTACTTCCTGAACGTCATCGACGAGTTATCCCGCTTCCCCTTTGCTATCCCGTGCCCCGATATGACCTCCCACACAGTCATCAGAGCCCTGCACAGTATCTTCACCCTGTTTGGTTTCCCCAGCTACGTGCACAGCAACAGGGGTGCGTCCTTTATGAGTGACGAGCTGCATCAGTACCTGCCCGACAAGGGCATCGCCTCGAGCAGGACTACCAGCTACAACCCCAGGGGGAACGGGCAGGTGGAGAGGGAGAACGCAACGGTCTGGAAGACCGTCCTACTGACCCTCCGGTCCAGGAATCTCCCGACCTCCCACTGGCAGGAGGCCCTCCCCGATGCGCTCCATGCTATTAGGTCCCTCCTATGCACAGCCACTAACCAGACCCCCCACGAACGGCTATTTGTTTTTTCTAGGGGCACTACCACCGGGGTTTCGCTCCCAGCATGGTTGAAGTCACCGGGCCCAGTTCTCCTCCGGAAGCACGTCCGGGCACACAAAACTGAGCCACTCGTAGAAAGAGTGCTCCTACTCCACTCAAACCCCAATACGCTTTCATCGAATACCCTGACGGCCGTCAGGACACTGTTTCCCTCCGGGACCTGGCGCCTGCAGGATCCAACTCCACCACCACTACCGCCGAGGTACCCCCACACTACACTCCACCCAACCCTCCGCGCCCTGCGCCCCCGCACCTACAGGCTCACTGCCCGTGCTCCGCGCCCCCGCGCCTATAGGTTTCCAGCGCTCCCCATTGCCAGTCGAACCAGTCGGGTACGAAGCTTGGACCGAATCACCCCCGGAGTCCACTATCATACACTCGCCGACCGCCCCCACCCAGCCACCCGAAGAGGCTGCAACCCCGGTGCTCCGCCGATCCCAAAGGACGACTCGGCCACTGGACCGGCTCAATTTGTAGACCCATCACCCCCGCCGGACTTGATTTTTTACAGGGGGTGAATGTGGTGAATTATAAACCTAGTAATTCACACTGTGCTGTATTATATGTATTGTGTCCTTGTGGGCTCTGTATACGAGCCGTTGCGCGGCTCTGCCCATAGGGGGAGATGAGGAGTCTGTACTGGGCTCCACCCGTGGCTCCGCCCATGGCTCCTCCCACTAACCGGAAGTATAAAGCTCTGAAGTTGTGAGCCTGCTGCCAGTTCATCTCGTCGCAGGCAGGCTCTGTTGTAAGATTATTAAAACTACTGTTCACTTCCAATCACGTGTCTTGTGAATTGATGGTCACATCAAATTGTCATTCTGTTTTTTACTGTCTTGACTCGGGGGGGAATCGGCTGGTGCACGTTTCATTAATAGGATTTAAAAATCCCATGCCAAATGTGGGTGTCAAATTGGTTCTCAAGTTTCCAATAAGTCCCACAATTTTCAATGGAAGGAAGCTCTTTCTTCCCCTGGATGATGGCTGAATCTCCCGAGTTATTTAATTTATGCTATATATCAGAGCAAAATACTGGAAAATGAGAAGCATGCACATCTTCACTTTGCACAGTAATAATTGTAATATCCATAAACAAAACCACCTTTGCAAGTATACAGCTGACCCCACCATGCTCGGAGCTCAGAGAAGTCTCCTAGGATTTACACATATTAAATTAAAAATATCAGTACAAATAAATGTGCATGGATTGAATTTAAAACGATACTCCTCCCTTTCGTGCAGCTTTAGGAATACTGGCAGTATGGAAAGCAGGTTCACAACACACTTCTACCACAGACCCTGAAGAATAGGTCACTTGGCATTAATTTATTCATCTGATATTTCCTTGAATCCAGAAGGTTAAAGGGTGATCTAATGGAGGTGATGAGATAATTAAAGGAGTTAACAGAGCAGAGGAGAAACTATGGGCTCTGCTGGCAGAGTCCAGATCAACGAGACATAGGGCTGGATTCTCCTGCTCGCCGCAAGAATGCCACGGGTGAGCTGCGTAGAATGGAAAAATCCATTGACCTCAGGTGGGATTCTCCGGTCGCTGGACGAATCCGGCCGGAGACCTGCCCATTACCTTAAAATTCGAGCTTGGCTATTCACGGATGATGTCAGTAAGTTCTTCCTTACACAAAGCATAACGGTCATCTGGAACTTGCATACAAAAAGCAATTAAAGTTTTTTGTTACGCAAAGGCATTAAGGGTTACAGAATCAAGTTGGGTAGTTGGAATTGGATACAGAACAGCCATGATGAAATTTAATGTGGGACAGACTCAAAGGTTTAGTGGTTTTAACCTGTTCTCTGTTCCTAATAGTTTGGTCAAAAATATTGGGCGCAATTTGAAGGTTAAAATATCTGTGTTCGGTTTTCTGCACATTTACTGCACAGGGGCTGGTTTAGCACAGTGGGCTAAACAGCTGACTTGTAATGCAGAACAAGGCCAGCAGCGCGGGTTCAATTCCCCGAACAGGCGCCGGAATGTGGCGACTAGGGGCTTTTCACAGTAACTTAATTGAAGCCTACTTGTGACAATAATCGATTATTGTTATTATTTAGCGGGGTATTTCTCTGCAGCTGCAGCACTGAGAAACACTCCGCTATTCAATGGCATTCTGCCATTTATTTTGGTCTCGGGGAGTTTCTCCACTGAGGCCGCACTTAAGAGTGATTTCCTGCTGGGGTCACCTCTGGGGTCATATCCCTGGCAGTGCCAACCTGGCACCCGAGTACCATGGCACTTCCAGCCAGTCAGTCCCACCTAGGCACGCCAGCAATGCCAGGGTGCCACGCTGCCCTGTCACCGACCACCCGAGGTCTCTAATGGCCTGTATCCTTCCCCCCCCCCAACCAAAGGTGCCAATATAACTGGTCCACGTTTGTGAAAATCAGTACTAAATGGCGCCCTGACAAGGGCCCCGAGGCTCGGCCGTTAGCTCCGGAGCGCTTGGAGGATCACACAAATGCCTATTTAAATGAGCCATTAAATATGTAGATCTGCATTACGCCCAATATGGGCGTGATCCAGATCATGACATCTCGCGAGACCCCATTAAATCTAACGAGGCATCATTTCCGGTGATGGAGATGTGCTGAGTGGATGCGTGAAATTGGCTCTCCGTCTGGAAACTTGGAATTCGGCACTTTAAGCCTCTAAACCTGGAAAAAAAAACATCCTTCAACACCACCACAATGAACGAGACTTAGCAGGCAACCATCTGAGGAGCTGAAAGGATGGCAGAATCAGCGAAAACCTGGAGAGGAAGAATAAGGCGATGACAAACAGGCGATGAGGAATCAGCCGCACCCGAACAGGACGGGCCACCAGGACATATGCCGGTCCTACCCCCCGATAAATGAATGGCTGGACCTCCTAATACAAGAGCTCCAATTGCACAGAGATGCCATCAAATTAGAAATTATGGCGACAGTGAAGGTGGCGGTAGCTGAGGCACTGGTCCCCTTTCAAGCGGCGCTTGAAAGGCGGAGCAGCGACTAGAAGCACAGAAGGCACCGATCAGGGAGCTGGAGAAGGCTGAAACCGACCACAGTGAAAGATCATCTCACTGGAGACGGAGATGGCAAGGTTGGTGGTGACACAAGAGACTCTGAAGGGGATGGTTGAAGACCAAGAGAACCGGTCGTGCCATCAAAACATCCGCTCAGTGGGCCTACCGGAGGGTACCGAGGGCAGGAACCCTACAGAGTACGTGGCCCAGATGCTGGGCAAGCTTGATGTAGGGGAAAGCTTCCCCAAGCCCCCAGAAGTGGACAAAGCCCACAGGTCACTCCGGCCAAAGGCCAAAGCCGGGGAGCAGCCGCAGGCCATAATTGTGAAACTGCCCGGTACCAAGACTGGGGAAAGATCCTGAATTGGCCAAGGCACACACAGTCCTGTAAGTGGGAAGGACACTTTAAAAAAAAAATTTAGAGTACCCAATTCATTTTTCCAATTAAGGGGCAATTTAGCATGGCCAATCCACCTACCCTGCACATCTTTGGGTTGTGGGGGTGAAACCCACGCAAACACAGGGAGAATATGCAAACCCCACATGGACAGTGACCCAGAGCCGGGATCGAACCTGGGACCTCGGTGTCATGAAGCAGCAGTGCTAACCACTGCGCCACCGTGCTGCCCTAGTTGGAAGGACACTTGACCCGCACGTACCAGAAGATTGGGTCGACCTGGCCAAGCGCCGGACAGATTTCAATGCAACCAAGGCGGCCCTTTACACCAGCAATGTGAGTTTGGGATGCTGTACCCTGACAAACCCTGGGTGACTTTACAGGGTAAGGAGTACTACTTCCCCACACCGGCAGAGGAAGACAATTTTGTGCCCAAATACAGGCTGGGAAGGAAGTGACACCGGCAATGAATTTGCCTCTGGTTTCCTCCATTGAAAAAGAGACCAATTGCACGGGATAGATCTGCCTCGTCTTCGGTCTCACTACGAGTCTCAGGAAGGAGGGGGTGAGAGCGGTAAGATACAGAAAGGGGGAAATGGGGGGATGAAGAAATGCAAAAGGGTAGGGGAAGGTAAAGATTTCTCTGGAGGGGGGGGGGGGCACCAGGCTAACAGATGAGCCACACAGGGAAACATGGGCTAGGAGGGCCTGTGGAACAACTCCCAACAGGGAGAGAGTTCCTGGCAGCAGGGGGGAGAGAAAACTCTAGATGGGGGGGAAGGTAGGGGGAGAAAACAGAAGTGGTGAGCGGCTGGGAGTTGGGGGGGGGGGGGGGCGGAGACCAATAGGGGCCTTGGGGGTGGCTGGGGGGAGTGCATATGGTCCCAAGTGGAAAGTCGAGCGACAGGGGTGAGGGAAACGCTGGCTACGACAGATAACCCATGGCGACAATGGAAACAAGGGCGCCGCAAACAGCCATCTTGGAGGGCCCCCAAACAAAGGGAAACCCTGGGGTGCAGGGGCACATCCACATGGCAGCTAGTTGGCTAGCCCTTGGACAAAAGGAAACCCCAGAGTGCAGGGGCACAGCCAGATGGTGAGTATGGTAACACCAGCCATCTTGGATGGACCCCAAACAAAGTGAAACCCCAGAGTGCAAGGGTGCATCCACAAGATAAGTATGGCTGACCCCGCAGGATGGAGGGGAGGCCGGGATGGAGACAGAAACCCCCCATCAGAATAGTCACCTAAAATGTCAGGGAAATTAGCGGCCTGCTGAAAAGATCCAGAGTCTTCACCCATCTGAAAAGTCTGAGAGCTGACATTATCTTCCTCCAGGAGATCCACTCGAGAAAGAAGGACCGACTGCGGGTAAGAAAGAGCTGGGTGGGACAGACTTACAAATCGTGCTATGGACAAGGGCTAGGGGGATGGTCATACTGCTCAATAAGAGGACGGCATTTACAACAAAGAGGATGGTTACGGACCAAGTGGGACCGCCATGGTTAGTGGTGTCCTGGAAGGGGCACCAGTGGTCCTTGTAAAAGTGTACGCTCCCAACTGGGATGGCACGGAATTCATGAAGAACACCATGGCAGAATTGCCTATCATAGGCACACACTGACTCTTCACGGGGAGGACTTTATTTTAAATTTAGAGTACCCAATTCATTTTTTTTTCCAATTAAGGGGCAATTTAACGTGGCCAATCCATCTACCCTGCTCATGTTGGGTTGTGGGAGTGAATGTGCAAACTCCGCACGGACTGTAACCTAGAGTTGGGATCGAACCTGGGATCTCGGTGCCATGAGGCAGCAATGTTTTTTAAAAATAAATTTAGAGTACCCAATTATTTTTTCCAATTAAGGGGAAATTTAGAGTGGCCAATTCACCTAACCTGCACATCTTTGGGTTGTGGGGGTGAAACCCACGCAGACACGGGGAGAATGTGCAAACTCCACATGGGCAATGACCCAGGGCCGGGATTCGAACCCGGGTCCTCAGCGCCGTAGGCAGCAATTCTAACCACCGTGCCACCGTGCTGTGAGGCAGCAATGCTAACCACTGCGCCACCGTGCTGCCCTTAAGGGAGGACTTTAACTGCACACAGGACCCATGGGCAAAGAGATCAAACCACAAGTTGGGCAAAGGAATTGAATGCTTTGATGGGACAGAGGGGAGAAGGAGATCTCCTTCTTCTCCTATGTAAACGGGATATATACCAGGATCGATTTCTTCGTAGTGGGGAAAGTGGTGCTTCCAGGGATAGTAGGAGCGGAGTACTCCAGCAACCATAATCTCCGACCATGCTCCAGACTACGTGGATGTGAGGTCGGAAACAGGTCAGGCACAATGCCCCCGTGGAGACTGGACACAGCCCCTCCTGGCTGTTAAGGCATTCTGGGAATGGATATCAGAAGCCATCGACCAGTACGTTACCAACAAACAAAAGAGGGAGGTCTCACCCTCCATATTCTGGGAGGCACTGAAGCGATAATATTAAATATAATATTAATATAAGGATTATATTATATTCAGCGGTGATATGGGAGGGGAATTATTGCATACAAATAAAAATAATAATCTTTATTAGTGTTACAAGTAGGCTTACATTACACTGCAATGAAGTTACTGTGAAAATCCCGTAGTCTCCACATTCACAAGATCTACATTCACAAGACCTTTTTCAATACGATCGAAAAACTAATCATGGTGTTTGTGTGTGTGAGGGGAGTGGGGGGGGGGGGGGGGGGGGGGGGGGGGGGGGGGAGGGGAATAGGGGGGGTTTGCCTGAGGATGCAAAAGAGGGAGACCTGGCCATCACAAACCTACAGTTCTACCTCTGGGTGAACACACGAAGGAATAGTACTGGGATGGGTTGAAGAACCGGGAGCAGAGTGGGTGAGGATGGAAGAGAGCTTCTGCATAGGGACGACCCCTTGAGCTTTAGCCACAACCGCTCTCCCATTCCCTCCCCCGGCCAAATACCCGAGGAGCCCAGTGGTGGAAGCCGCGCTCTGGACGTAGTACCAAATGAGACAACATTTCAGCCTAACCAAAATGTCCACAATGGCTCTCATCTGCAACAACCACAGGTTCACTCCTGCAATAATGGACACCACCTTCAAAAAGTGGAGACAGGATGAGGGGACTCTGACGGTTCGGGACATGTACATGGACGATAGAGTAGCGACCCTGGGGGAACTCACAGAGAGGTTTCAGTTACCAAGAGGAAACAACCTGGGATACATTCAGGTCAAAAACTTCCTCCGCAAGGAAACAACATCCTACCCCCAGATACCAGGACACTGGTTAGTAGAAGAGCTGCTGGACGCAGGCGACCTAGGGAAGGGAAACTGTGCGGACAGGTACAGGCGACTGCTGGAGGAGGTACGCTCCCTCCTGGATGAGACAAGGAAAAAATGGGAGGAGGAATTAGGTATAGAGATAGGGGGAGGACTCTGGATCAAAGCACTGCACAGGACGAACGTCACCTCTAAGTGCACTGGGCTGAGCCTAACACAATTAAAGGTGATGCACAGGGCGCACTTAACCAGAACTCGAATGAGCGAATTCTTTCCAGTGATGGAGGACAAATGCGAACGGTGCCAGGTAGACCCGGCAAACCACACCCACATGTTCAGGACATGCCCCAGACTTGTCGGGTACTGGATGGCCTTCTTTCAGGACATATCCAGCATTGTGGGACTGAGGGGTGGAGCCATGCCCAAAAGTGGCGGCCTTCGGGGTATCAGATCAGCCAGAACTCTTCATGAGGAGGGGGGCCGATGGGCGCCCACACGACAGGACCTGGCAGGTAAGTCTGCTGGGGTGGTCCTTGGGGACGGATCCAACCCCGGTGGGGGGGGGGGGGGGGGGTCGCCACCGTGGCCTGATCCGCGATCGGGGCCCACCGATCTGCGGGCAGGCCTGTTCTGTGGGGGCACGTCCTCCTTCCGCGTGGCCCCTGTAGGGCTCCGCCATGGCCGGCGCAGAGAAGAGAACCCCCACGCATGCGCCAAACTACGACAGCCGGTCTGCGCATGCGTGGAACCACGCCGGCGGTTCCACGCCTGCACGAGATCACGCCGGCTCTTCGGCACTTGTTCAAACTCGTGCAGTCCCTTCGGCGCTGGCTGGAGTGACGCCAACCCCTCTGGCGTCAACCTAGCCCCCGAAAGTGCAGAGAGGTTCGCAATTTCGGGGGCCGTTGACACCGGAGTGGTTGGCGCCGGTTCTCCCGCCGGCTTGGGAACTTTGTCCCCCGAGAAGGGAGAATCCCGCTGACCGGGTTGGATTTTCTTCCGAAATTGCGGCCGTCACTGGGGCGGAGAATCCACTTCCTCGCATGGAATCGGGACCGGTTCCCCAATTCTCCGGGCCCCAAAAAGTGGCGTACTCAGAGCGTACGCCACACCGCATGTCACCTACTTGCGGCCATTGCCAGAGGCCCGCCCCGCCGTTCTCCGCCCCCCAACCAGCCGAAGTCCCGACATTGTGGATCTAACATGGTCCTGCTGGTCGGGATACTCTCTTGGCAACTGCAGACTCAGTCCGCGCCGCCTTCGTCAGGGGTGGTCCGATCAAAGAACAGCCTTATACGTGGCTGGGCAATTTTTGAGTGGGCAGTCAGGGTGGAGCGCGTGGCGGATCGGGTGCACTACGTTTGGGGTCCAGCCCCGCGGTCCGAGTCCGCCATGGAGCAAGGCGCGGCCGCTGGAGGCCGCCGCCGTGCGCGCAGCTTCCGACCCGGATGTACAGAGGCCTGTATTTGCAGCAAAAGCTGCAAAAGGAAAAGCCGGTTCACTGCTAGCCCCCTGCTGGCTAGGGGTATGTGGCCCTTTCACGCCAGATTTTCTGCCGTGAAAGACCACAGTTTCTATGATGGTGTGGGGGCATAGTCTCAAAAACAGAGAATCCAGCCCAAGGATAAGAATTTTAAAATTGTGGTGTCGATGGATTGAGAGCCTGGTGGTAAGCGAACATAGAGGGAGGTAATGGGTGAGTGAAACCTGGTATAGGCTAAGATAAAGGCAGCTGGGATTTAGATGAGCTGAAATGTATGGAAGGTAGAAGATATGTAGTAGGCCAATGCAGAAATGGAATAGAGAAGTCTGACGGTAACAAAAGGCATTATATTACCAATAAATTTTATTTAATTATATTTCCAATGAATTTGCTAAGAATTAAGTGCGGTTTGACGTTTTGATGATTTGCTGCTTTTTAAAAATGAAAGAAAGATTTTGTGGAGGCACAGGATAGGCCCAGGAACTAAAACATATTTTTAAAGAAAGGCTTTATCCTCATTATCAATGACACATCAAAATCTATTTAGGTATGACGGTCAGTCATGCAGCTTTTATGATAGTATGTTGTAGAACAGGAGCTAAAAAGTTTAGATACGAAGGGCAGATAAAACCTAAAAATATACCACTTATTTCTGCCTGTGAGGAAGAGGATTTGGGGGAATGACTCACCTGGCCACATCGATGCCATACACAATGGGAAATTCAGTACAGGGTCTTCTAGGATGCACTGTCATACATTATGCTTCAGACCACAGCAACTGATAATATGAAATGCTGGCATCTGAAGCATAACAACACCATGGTTACCAAAAATTATATCGCTGACCCCAAGGACTTACTGTCCAGTGAACAAAATAGTTTTCAAAGTATGGACAGGCCAATAAGAACCATAAAAAGGAATCACCCTGGAGTTGATCTTCATCCCAACATCACTTAAGTATCAACGTGTGCTTTCCTCTGACTCTCCCTCATTTTGTTATTCCAGGTAGAAGCTTCTGAAGACAAATACATAGCAGGAATCACATACATATCAATGCAGAGATTAGACATGGGAATGGTCAGGACATCCCTTGGCACATATTTTTTGGGTCATTCTGTTCCTAAGGTATCTCACCAGGTTAAAGATCTACTGACCTTCACCTTGCCTCTGGCCACATAAAGTTACAACTCATGACAGACAAAAATACAATAATATACGATGCGCAATCAATGAACACAGAAACGAAGGAGTAGTCCGAATCGAAGGCTTTAATCTACAAGTGTGCCCAGCAGCTTGAGTACAGAAAGAACGATGGCTGCTGGGAAACACGGGTTCTTATACTCCGCCTCGCAGGCGGAGCTACCTTCCTCTCGACCAATGAGAAAACAACACTTGGGCCAATGGGCAGCGAGCCTTCTGCACCAATAGCAGCTCACACTCCCAGGTACTGTAGTCATACTACCACATTCACCCCTTGTTGAGAAAGGAACCGGTGGGGGGGGGGGGGGGGGCACGTGTGCTTGTTGAGAAGCCTGGGGAGGGGGGGGGTGTAGTCCCGTGCGGGTGGGACAAGATACTGGTAGTATGACTAGTAATACGGGATTATACCTCTCCCAATGGCGGCTGCCCACTGATCCGTAACTATACGGCAGCAGGGTAGCATGGTGGTTAGCATAAATGCTTCACAGCTCCAGGGTCCCAGGTTCGATTCCCGGCTGGGTCACTGTCTGTGTGGAGTCTGCACGTCCTCCCCCTGTGTGCGTGGGTTTCCTCCGGGTGCTCCGGTTTCCTCCCACAGTCCAAAAGATGTGCGGGTTAGGTGGATTGGCCATGCTAAATTGCCCGTAGTGTCCTAATAAAAGTAAGGTTAAGGGGGGGGTTGTTGGGTTACGGGTATAGGGTGGATACGTGGGTTCGAGTAGGGTGATCATGGCTCGGCACAACATTGAGGGCCGAAGGGCCTGTTCTGTGCTGTACTGTTCTATGTTCTATATACAGGGATATGTTAGCACACGGTAATTATTTACAGAGTTGGAAAACGAGAGAACAAAAAAAGTCCATTAACAGTTCATAGCGACTCGATCAGCCGATCGGGGGCCTTGGACGTCCTCTGCGACCTGCGGAGCTTCGTCGGAGATGCGGGCGTCCATGACTCTGGGAGCGATGATCCGGTCCACGTGGAGGTTTCCATACCCCTAGACAGAGCTAGTGAGGGCCGGGCTGTGGGGTGGGGGGGGGGGGGGGGGGGGGGGGGGGGGGGGGGGGGGTGACTGGTCCTCTAGGCGGCGCGGGTGAGGGGGTTGGCGGGCCAGGGAGAGGAGGCCTGCGGGGAGCAGTTGCGGTTGGAGGGGAGGGGTGTGGCTGGTGCCGGGGGCGATGGCGGGGATCCGGCGGGCGCCAGGTCCCATAGAGAGACCGTGTCCTGTCGGTCGATGGGGTACTCCACATTCGCGTATTGCGGGTTAGCGTGGAGCAGCTGGACCCTTTCGACCAACGGGTCCGATTTGTACGCCCGCACGTGTTTCCAGAGCAGGATGGGCCCGGGGGCAGCCAGCCAGGTCGGGAGCGGGGTCCCTGAGGAACACTTCCTGGGGAAGACAAGAAGGCGTTCATGAGGCGTTTGATTGGTAGATGTGCAAAGTAGTGACCTGATTGAGTGGATGGTGTCTGGCAGGACCTCTTGCCAGCGGGAGACTGGGAGATTTCTGGACCGTAGAGCCAGCAGGATGGTCTTCCAGACCGTACCGTTCTCCCTCTCGACCTGTCCGTTACCCCGGGGGTTGTAGCTGGTCGTCCTGTTTGAGTCAATGCCCTTGCTGAGCAGGAATTGATGCAGTTTGTCACTCATAAAGGAGGACCCCCGATCGCTATGAATGTAAGTGGGGAATCCGAACAGGGAGAAAATGGTGTGTCGGGCTTTAATGATGGTGGGTGTGGTCATGTCGGGGCAGGGGATGGCGAACGGGAAGCGGGAGTACTCGTCAATCACGTTGAGGAAGTACGTGTTGCGGTTGGTAGAGGGGAGGGGACCTTTGAAGTCTATGCTGAGACGTTCAAAGGGACGGGAAGCCTTTATCAGATGCACTTTTTCGGGGCGGTAAAAGTGCGGCTTGCACTCCGCGCAGATATGGCAGTTCCGAGTGACTGTCCTGACCTCCTCGATGGAGTAGGGCAGGTTGCGGGTCTTTACAAAGTGCAAGAAGCGGGTGACCCCCGGGAGGCAGAGGTCCGCGTGGACGGCTTGAAGGCGGTCCACTTGTGCATTGGCACAGGTGCCGCGGGACAGGGCATCGGGAGGCTCGTTCAGCTTCCCAGGACAATACAAGATGTCGTAGTTGTAGGTGGACAACTCGATCCTCCACCGCAAGATCTTGTCGTTTTTATCTTGCCCCTCTGTGCGTTGTCGAACATGAAGGCCACCGACCGTTGGTCTGTGAGGAGGGTGAACCTCCTGCCGGCCAGATAGTGCCTCCAGTGTCTTCTACTATGGCCTGAGCTTCCTTCTCAACCGAGGAGTGGCGGATTTCGGAAGCATGGAGGGTACGGGAGAAGAAGGCCACGGGTCTGCCCGCTTGGTTGAGGGTGGCTGCCAGAGCTACATCGGACGCGTCGCTCTCGACCTGGAAGGGGAGGGACTCGTCGATAGTGCGCATCGTGGCCTTTGCGATATCCGCTTTGATGCAGCTGAAGGCCTGGCGGGCCTCCATCGACAGGGGGAATGTGACTGTTTGGATGAGGGGACGGGCTTTGTCGGTGTAGTTGGGAACCCACTGGGCGTAATATGAGAAAAAGCCGAGGCAGCGCTTGAGGGCCTTGGGGCAGTGGGGGAGGGGGAGGTCCATCAGGGGGCGCATGTGTTCCGGGTCAGAGTCTATCACTCCATTTCGCACTACGTAGCCGAGGAAGGCTAGACGGTCGGTGCTAAACACGCATTTGTCCTTGTTGTAAGTCAGATTCAGGAGCTTTGCGGTTTGGAGGGATTTGTGGAGGTTGGTGTCGTGGTCCTGCTGATCGTGGCTGCAGATGGTGACATTATCGAGATACGGGAAGGTTGCCCGTAAACCGTATCGGTCGACCATTTGGTCAATCTCCCTTTGGAAGATCGAGACCCCGTTTGTGACACCGAAGGGAACCCTTAAAAAGTGGTAGAGCTGCCCGTCCGCTTTGAACGCAGTGTACTTGCGATCGCTTGCGCGGATGGGGAGCTGGTGGTAGGCGGACTTGACGTCCACCATGGAGAAGACCTTGTACTGCGCGATCCTGTTAACCAGGTCAGATATACGGGGGAGACGGTACGCGTCCAGTACCCTCTCCCCCGTATATCTGCGTAAACCTGTTGATGGTCTGACTGTAGTCTGTGACCATCCTATTCTTCTCTCCGGTCTTTACCACCAGAACTTGTGCTCGCCAGGGGCTGTTGCTAGCCTCGATAACCCCTTCCTTCATAAGCCGTTGGACCTCGGACCTGATGAAGGTCCGGTCCTGGGCACTGTACCGTCTGCTCCTGGTGGCGACAGGTTTGCAATCCGGGTGAGGTTTGCAAACAAGGACGGGGGATTGACCTTGAGGGTCACGAGGCTGCAGATAGTGAGGGGAGGCATAGGGCCGCTGAATTTAAATGTTAGGCTCTCGACGTTACATTGGAAGTCTAACCCCAGGAGTGCGGCCGCGCAGAGATGGGGGAGGATGTAGAGTCTGTAATTTTTAAACTCCCTCCCCTGGACCGTGAGGTCCGCTATACTACAGCCCGTGATCTCCACTGAATGGGAGCCAGAGGCCAGGGGGATTTTTTGCTTGACCGGGTAGACAGGGAGAGCGCAGCGTCTTACTGTGGTAGGGTGGACGAAACTCTCAGTGCTCCCGGAGTCCAGCAGGCAGGCCGTCTCGTGCCCGTTGAGCAGTATCCTCGTTGTTGCCGTAGAGAGGGTGCGGGGTCGAGACTGGTCCAGAGTGACTGAAGCGAGTCATGGCAGATAGTTGGAGTCTTTATTGGGCGGTGCGTAGTCACCCGCAGGGTTCTCGGAGCCGATCCAAGATGGCGGCGCCCATCGGTCGCTGATGGTGGGGGGTGGACAAAATGGCGGCGCCCGTCCCCCGCACGTGGCGTTGGAGGCACAAAATGGTGGCGCCCGGAGGTCGCACATGGCATCGGAGGCGTAAAATGGTGGCGCCCGGAGGTCGCACATGGCATCGGAGGTGTAAAATGGTGGCGCCCGGAGGTCGCACGTGGCGTTGGGGGATGGGGGCAACGAGGTCCGCAGGCCGCACGGGGCCCCTGGAGAGAGAGAAGGCGGAGTCCCGCGGTTGCTGCCCGGGACCGCAGCGACCGCCTTGGCCTGGCAGACGGCCACAAAATTGGCCTTTCTTCCCGCAGCCCTTGCAGGTTGCAGAACGGGCTGGGCAACGTTGTCGGGGGTGTTTTGCCTGGCCGCAAAAATAGCAGCGGGGCCCCGTGGGTTTTTCGAGGCGTCCTTCAGCGCAGGCCTGGGGGGAGTCCGAGTCCGTGGGGAGAGAGACGCTGAATCCCATGCTGCCCAGGAGTCCGCCGCGCTGTTGGGGGGGTACGAACGTGCGTTTCTGTTCGCAACATCTAGGGAGGTAGCGAGGGACCGTGCATCCGTGAGGCTCAAGGTTTATCTTTCTAATAGTCTCTGGCGGATCTGTGGGGACTGCATGCCTGCAACAAAGGCATCTCGGATGACGAGTTCCATGTGCTCATTAGCAGACACTTGTGGGCAGCCGCAGTTCCTCCCCAGTATAAGGAGGGCACGGTAAAAATCGTCCAGTGACTCACTAGGGATCTGCTGCCTTGTGGCCAGTAAGTGCCGAGCGTAGACTTGATTTACCGGCCGGATGAAGTGTCCTTTGAGCAGGTCCATTGCTGCATCGTGGTCGGTTGTGTCCTCGATGAGCGTGTAGATGGCGGTGCCAACGCACGAGTGGAGGATGTGTAGCTTCTGCTCCTTCGTCGGTACGTTTTCCGCCGTGCTAAGGTAGCTGTTGAAACAAGCCAGCCAGAGCTCACACTCCCAGGTACTGTAGTACCTCTAGTCATACTACAGTACCACAATATAAAAACAAAATACTGCAGATATTGGAAATCTAAAATAAAAACAGCAAATGCTGCCAGTCTGGGAGCTGATGTAAGGCTGGAAACAGAGTTTATATTTTGTGTTTGTACCAGTCTCTCCGAACAGGCGCCAGAATATGGCGACTAGGGGCTTTTCACAGTAACTTCATTTGAAGCCTACTTGTGACAATAAGCGATTTTCATTTCATATAACTTCTTCAGAGCTGAAGAGGGGAAGAAATGTGATGGATTTTATGTGGATAAGAGGGGGCAAAGCAGATGGAGCAAAATAGAAGGTCAGTGATAGGTGTGAGAGAATGCACAAAGATGTTTGGGGCATAAGGCAAACAAAGTGTTAATGGCAGTGTTAAGGACTGAAGAAGGTGCTGACAGTGGCATTAAAATAGCAGAATGTGTTAATAGAAGATACAAAGCTGTAGAACCTGGGGCGAAATTCTCCGACCCCCACGACGGGTCGGAGAATAGCGGGAGGGCCTTCCCGACATTTTTCCCGCCCTCCCGCTATTCTCCCCCCCCCCCCCCCCCCCAAACTCCCGACACGAATCGCTGCCGCTGTTTTTTTAAGGCCGGCAGCGATTCACAGCTGTTCGATGGGCCGAAGTCCCAGCCCTTTATGCTGTTTTTACGAACGGCAAACAGACCTGGTCTGGCCGTTCGTAAAAACGGCGGGAACAACTCGCTTTTTATAACCATGGCACCGATTGGCACGGCAGTACCACGGCCGTGCCAAGGGTGCCATGGGCCCGCGATCGGTGGGCACCGATCGCGGGCAGCGGGCCCGATGCCCGCGCACTATTTGTCCTTCCGCCGCCCCGCAGTATCCATTCGCGGGGCGGCTGAGGGGCATCCCGGCCCGCGCATGCGCGGGTTTTGCGCAAATACGCGATGACGTCACCCGCGCATGCGCGGGTTGGAGTCTTCCAATCCGCGCATGCGCGGCTGACGTCATATGACGCGTCAGCCAGCGCTAACTCCGGCAAGCGGGCTTAACGAAATTCGTTAAGCCCGTGATGCCGGAGCTTGCGGCGTCGGGGTGCTAGCCCCGACCGGGGACCAGAATCGGTTCCCGGTCGGGAAGGGGCGCGCTGGCGTCAAACCCGCCTGGGTTTGACGCCAGCCTTACGATTTCTCCCGTTTTGGGAGAATCGCGCCCCTGATGCCTGACTAATGGCTCATGTGTACACTCAAACATATGTCTGCAGCTCTGCTTGCTGACATCCTGCTGCCAGTGAAACTTTGCCAATGTTATTTGAATCCATAGAATCCTTACAGTGCAGACGAAGGCCATTCAGCCCATCAAGTTTACACTGATCCCCCAAAAGAGCACTCGATCAAGGCCCACTCCCCTGCTCATTGATCATGGACAAACCACCTAACCTGCAAATCTTTGCACACTAAGGGATAATTTGACACGGATAATCCACCAAACCTGCACATCTTTGGACTGTGGGAGGAAAACAGAGCAGCTGGAGGAAACCCACGCAGACACGGGGATAAGGTGCAAACTCCCCAAAGTCACCCATGGCTGGAATCAAACCCAGTTTCCCAGCGATAACCACTGTGCCATCGTGCCACCCTTGCAAGGCAGTATGGCAAGCCATTTAAGCACATTCTAAGCATTCATTATTCTGTGTGAATCAGCTGTAGTTAGACTGCAGCCAGCACTCATCAGGTGAGATCCCCTTTCCAAAGGGGGGGACATGGGGCAGCACGGTAGCATTGTGGATAGCACAATCGCTTCACAGCTCCAGGGTCCCAGGTTCGATTCCGACTTGGGTCACTGTCTGTGCGGAGTCTGCACACCCTCCCCGTGTGTGCGTGGGTTTCCTCCGGGTGCTCCGGTTTCCTCCCACAGTCCAAAGATGTGTAGGTTAGATGGATTGGCCGTGATAAATTGCCCTTAGTGTCCAAAATTGCCCTTAGTGTTGGGTGGGGTTACTGGGTTATGGGGATAGGGTGGAGGTGTTAACCTTAGTTAGGATGCTCTTTCCAGGAGCCGGTGCAGACTCGATGGGCCGAATGGCCTCCTTCTGCACTGTAAATTCTATGATTCATTCTATGATTAAAGCTTTCTTATCACGAGTACCAAATTGCCAATTTCTGTGAATTTAGTGGCATTAATTGGATATTTGACACTGGCTTGCTCCACACCAATGATAGATTGAAGCATTAATAAATTATACCTGAAACATGATGGAAAACAAATTTTGTAAACAGCATATCAGAGCCCAAGCAGGGGGTGGGATTCTCTGAAATGGAGGCAGAATGTCCGCGCCGTCGTAAACGCCGTCGCATTTCATCGGGGAGCCAGCACGGCGCTGGAGCGGTTCATGGCGCTCCAGCCTCCCTTCCCGGTGCCAACTGGGTGCTGCGCCAACCCGCGCATGCGCAGGGGACTTCCTCAATGCACCGGCCCCAACGCAACATGCCGCGGGGGTTCAGGGGCTGGTCGCGTAACAAAATAGGGCCGGGGCTGGAGAAGCTGGCCTGCCAATTGGTGGGCCCCGATCGCGGGCCAGACCCCATTGGAGGCCCCCCCCCGGTGAAGGAACCCCCCCCCCCCCCCCCCCCCCCCCCCCCCCCCCCCCCCCCCCCCCCCCCCCCGCCGGCTGCGAGCAGGTGTGGACGATGCCGGTGGGACTCTGCCGTTTCCGCTCCTCGCAGAATCGCCTGCTGCCGTCGGGGCGGCGTGGCGCGGTTGCGGCAATTCTCCGGCCCGGCACGGGGCTCAGAGAATCCCGCCCAGGATCTATATTAAGGTAAAGGAAGGCAATTTTTAAAAATGGAGTACTTTCAAAAGAAAGGATGCTGTATAGTAACTCTGGACAATGATCATTATTAATATGCTGCCTGAATCCTAAGGATTAGTACTACTCTCCATACGTCAATAATTTCAGGAACTTTCTTAGAAATGCTTATAATGTGATAAGCAGACTTGCTGTCAATATTGAATTATGTACTTGTGTGTTAGATTACTAATAATGGCAAATGATATTTACTCACTTCAGTAAAGAATATATTAATAAATGCAGCTGAAATACAGTACAGGGTTTTGAGCTTTGTAAAATCTCAGATGGGATTGGCTGAAGGCCAATAGTTTAGCTGTTTTGCTGCTTCAAATCTTACAGGTCTTTGCTTCTCAAGGGCATTTTAATCCTGCAAAGACAGCGGTTATTGAAAATAAAATGCAGTTTGGAATTATTTCCTAAATTTTTAATGAATACTTTTTCACACAACATTGGAAACGAATGTTATAAGCTATACACCTTATCCTGTTGTAGATTGTGTTCAACCATCCAAACCGTTATCGGGAAAATTAACCAGAAATAACATTGACTGCTGGGGAACTCCACTACGAGCCTTCCTCCGATCTGAAAAACATTCATTAACTCTCCGTTCACTCAACAAATTCGCATTCACGTTGCTACTGTCCCTTTTATTCCATGAGCTATAACTTTGCTGACAAGTCTGCTGTGCAGCACTTTATCAAATGCCTTCTGGAAGTTCATGTACACTAGCGTTACCGTCATGAACCTACTGTGTTACCTCATCAAAATCTCCAAAAAGTTAATTAAACATAATTTTTCCTTAACAGATCTGTGCTAGCTTTCCAATAAGCTGCGATTGCCCAAGTGACTATCAATTTTCTCCCAAATTATCATTTCTAGAAACTTCTCAACCACCAAAGTCAAAGGCTGGATTCTCTGCCGTGCGCCGCCAGTAGCAGAGATCCCGATGCGGCGGAGAATCCAGTGTCGGGGGAAAAATGGGATCGCCACCAATCCATTTCCAATGCTCCGGCCCCATGCTGGCGTTGGGGGAGGACGCAAATGGTCTTTAAGACCCATTTGCATCCTATTAACAGGGCGGGCACCATATTCTCCGGGCTCTCATGATTCCCTGGCCCAGCGATTACGTGGGTGAGAATTGGTGCAGGTCCTGACAAGCGTATACCTGATGCGGTGGACTTTGTGGTGGACCAAGGGGTAACTCTTTAAGGGAGTTGCCCCAAAGTCCATCGGAGGGCCACCCGCCTGCCCACAATGCAAGACCTGGAGGAAGATATAGGTGGTCTGATTAGCAAGTTTGCAGATGATACTAAGATTGGTGGAGTTGCAGATAGCGAGGAGGACTGTCAGAGAATACAGCAAAATATAGATAGATTGGAGAGTTGGGCAGAGAAATGGCAGATGGAGTTCAATCCAGGCAAATGCGAGGTGATGCATTTTGGAAGATCTAATTCAAGAGTGGACTATACGGTCAATGGAAGAGTCCTAGGGAAAATTGATGTACAGAGAGATCTGGGAGTTCAGGTCCATTGTACCTTGAAGGTGGCAACGCAGGTTGATAGAGTGGTCAAGAAGGCATGCAGCATGCTTGCCTTCACTGGACAGGGTATTGAGTACAAGAGTCGGCAGGTCATGTTACAGTTGTATATGACTTTGGTTAGGCCATATTTGGAATACTACGTGCAGTTCTGGTCGCCACATTACTAGAAGGATGTGGATGCTTTAGAGAGGGTGCAGAGGAGGTTCACCAGGATGTTGCCTGGTATGGAAGGTGCTAGCTATGAAGAAAGGTTGAGTAGATTAGGATTGTTTTTGTTGGAAAGACGGAGGTTGAGGGGGGACCTGATTGAGGTTTACAAAATGATGAGAGGTATGGACAGGGTGGATAGCAACAAGCTTTTTCCAAGAGTGGGGGTGTCAATTACAAGGGGTCACAATTTCAAGGTGAGAGGGGGAAAGTTTAAGGGAGATGTGCGTGGAAAGTTTTTTACGCAGAGAGTGGTGGGTGCCTAGAACGCTTTGCCAGCGGAGGTGGTAGAGGCGGGCACGATAGCATCATTTAAGATGCATCTAGACAGATATATGAACGGGCGGGAACAGAGGGAAGTAGACCTTGGAAAATAGGCGACAGGTTTAGATAAAGGATCTGGATCGGCGCAGGCTGGGAGGGCCGAAGGGCCTGTTCCTGTGCTGTAATTTTCTTTGTTCTTCTTTGCCCACCCCAGGTGTAAATATATAAGTCTAGATGACCTTGCTGTATTTTTATATTTGTCAGTCCTCCGGTGTTTCTTTTGCACACTTACACATCTAGGAATACTAATCACATCACCAGATTCTGTCGCGTGACAATCAGGGTGAGAAATCTATGATCACAAGCCGATGCTCTCATTGCGCTAATCCTTAAATTTTGTTTTCACAGCAGTAGAGTCTGGTGGCTGATGAAAGAGTGAGTGATTGAGTTGGCCAATCAGCCAGTGTCAATGTGGCTCAAGGACAGGAGGCAAACTGGATGTAAGGCAAAGGGAATGGAAATTCATGGGGTAGGAATTTCCAATGTTTTTATGAAGGTTCATCATTATAAAACGAACACTGAATTATTAAGGGAGACCACCTGAAGAGTGGGAATATGTAGGGTTGTTCCGAGGGAATAACGGGAACCAGACAAGATAGTGTCTGAAAGTTTAAACGGCAATGGAAAGTAAGGAAATGAAATCGTACAGTGTTATTCCAATTAAATTTAATTCCAATGAAGCAAGCATCATGCCAGAAAAAATAGATTAAAGTAAATTTTGAAAAACCACTTAAAAGATAGATAAATGCACATAAAATATTATACAAGGGCTGAGAAGAGAAAGCAAAAAACCTGCAGCACAGAGTGCATTATTTTTAACTCCGGCACGGCTACCCAAATTCCACATTTATTTTCACTCAAAAAAAAATCAACCCCACCCAACCCTCTTTCTTTACTGCATGTTTACTGCCTGCATTTCCAAGGAGCGCATGTTTATATATGTCTCTGCATACTTTATAAGGTGCGTCATGGTGGCAACAGTGGTTAGCACTGCTGCCTCACATTTCCAGGTTCGATTCCGGCTTCAGGTGGCTGTCTGTGCGGCGTCTGCACGTTCTCCCCGTGTCTGCGTGGATTTCCTCTGGGTGCTCCGGTTTCCTCCCACAGTCCAAAGATGTGCAGCTTAGGTGGATTGGCCATGCTAAACTGTCCCTCAGTGTCCAAAAAGGCGAGGTGGGGTTACCGTGTTATGGGGATAGGGTGGAGATGTGGGCTTAAGCAGGGTGCTCTTTCCAAGGGCCGTTGCAGATTCGATGGGCGGAATGGCCTCCTTCTGCATTGTAAATTCTATGATTCTATGAACAAAGGAGTGGACAATAAGGTGGGGGCAAGCAAATAGAAGCTCCAATTGGCAAGAACACTCAAAGAGAAAGGCTTGCCGGAAACCTTTCTCGAGATGCTTGCTGACATGACTGAAGTGGAACGAGATTCAATTGCAGAGTATGGCGATTTATTGGCTGAAGCATGGAGTAAGGTGGACCTTTTGATATTATATAGAAGTCAGTCACATTTAGTGAAGAACAGAAAATATCTAGGTTCTGGTGTTTCTGGGTGACATTTTGGTTTTAGCTTTTCAGCTAGCTAGCTCAGTATGTGAAAATTAACATTCCAGTTTTGGTTTTTGGAGTTGAGAGTAACATTGAATTTTGAATCCTGGATTATGCCCCCAAATATTTTCCAACCCCAAGACTGCCCTCCAAACAGCCCCCCTGACTACTGCCCTGACTACCCCTCAAACACCCTCCAAGCCCCAACCACCCGACTGCCTCCCAACACCCCCACCACCCCAATTAATCCCTCATCTCATTCCATTACTACCCCCCCCAAACCCCCCATGCCCACCCTACAACAGGCCACCCGACACCCCCCCCCCCAACTAATCAACCTACAGCCACCATTAACCATCCAACCACCCCACTGACCACCTGACCTACTCCCTTCCCCTCCCACACCCTAACCACTTACCTTCTCCCTGACCTCTCAAAGTGTCTGGACCTTTAGACCTACCTGCTTTACAACAGCTAGTGCTGTAAAATGGGGGCATGATACTCTTTTCACTGACTCTGCTGCACTCAACTAAGAGGATTCCTGCACTACGCGATTCTCAGCCGGACCGAGTCAAAAGGTTGGGTGAGAAAGGTGCAGATTCATTTCAGTATAAGTAAATCAAAGTGGAGTGGCAATCTGACCATGTTTGTCACTCGATGGATATTCTGGCCCGTAGTACTTAATGGAATACTACAGCTTTACAACATTAGTTAAATATAATCAAATTGGAAATGTATATCTCTGCAAACAGAAATAATCTCTGCATTACGCATCAGTATTTTATACATGCAGACAGCAACACAACGTGATACTAACATTGCACTGAACACCTCTGTAATTCCATGTTGAAGTTTAAACATAGAACATACAGTGCAGAAGGAGGCCATTTGGCCCATCGAGTCTGCACCGACCCACTTAAGCCCTCGCTTCCACCCTATCACCGTAACCCAATAACCCCTCCTAACCTTTTTCGTCACTAAGGACAATTTGACATGGCCAATCCACCTAACCTGCACGTCTTTGGACTGTGGGAGGAAACTGGAGCACCCGGAGGAAACCCCGCAGACACAGGGAGAACGTGCGGACTCCGCACAGACAGAGACCCAGCGGGGAATCGAACGTGGGACTCTGGCGCTGTGAAGCCACAGTGCTATCCACTTGTGCTACCGTGCTGCGATAAGAGAATAAGATAAATTTGCATGAAAGCATATTTGTCTACCTTAAATAAGAACTTCAATATTGGGATTAGGCTTTATGTATGCTCGACACAAGAAATAAACTTTTTTTTAAAATGTGGGTAGAATTAAAATTTCCCCCCAAGGCGGGGAGAGCGTAAAATTGAACGGATGGGATCCCCCCCCCACCGCAGGAACCCGCCCGCCAGATGATTTCACGCTTGGGTGGACAGGGCCTCAGGCGGGAATCATGCCCATTCTTTATTAAAGCCCTTAAATGGCCGCCATATGGTCTTATTCTGCCCAGCCTCAATTTTGAGTAGGGTGGGAAAGTGATATTTAAATTGTTCCCCATCTCGGGCAGAAAATGGGGAGGGTGGGTGGTGGGTGGGGGGTGGCAGTGGGGCTTCTCATTTGAAGGCTCCCTCAGAATTGGGGCACCTGCCATGACAGGACATTGGGGCCGGGATGCTCCTTTCCAGGGACTTAGTCCCCACGCCGGCGGGAAACTGGGGACAATGACTCCGGCGTCATGGGGCCCCAGGGTGAGGAATTCTCACCTGTTTTGGAGGCTGGGTTGACGGCAGAGGGGTTGGCGCCGCTCCAGCCGGCGCCGAAGGGACTGCGCGAGTACGCTGGGCATGCGTGGAACAGCCAGCGTGTTTTGGCACATGCGCGGATGTTTTCTTCTCCGCGCGGGCCATGGCGGAGCCCTGAAGGGGCCGGCGTGGAAGGAAGGAGTGCCCCCACGGCATAGGTCCGCCCGCAGATCGGTGGGCCCCAATCGTGGGCCAGGCCACCGTGGGGGCCCCCCCCGGGGGTCGGTTCCCCCCGCGTCCAACTTACCTGCCAGGTCCCGCCGTGTGGGACCATATGCAACCCACGCTGGCGGGACTGGCCAAAGACGGATGGCCGCTCAGCCCATCGGGACCCGGAGAATTGCCGGGGGGGGGGCGCTGCCAACGGCCCCCGACCGGCGTGGCGTGAACCCCGCCACCACCCGAAAAATGGCGCCGAAGAATACGCCGGATTCGCGCCGCCCCCCGGGGATTCTCCGACCCACCCTGGAGCTCTGGGACCCCTCCCCGCCGATGCCATGATTGCCCCATGTCCAACAACCCCCCCCCCGGTCATCCCTACCTTCCTGCCCACGAGACCTCCGGGACTTAAATAAGAACTTCAATATTGGGATTCGGCTTTATGTATCTCAGCACAATAAAAAAACGTTTTAAAAAAACAACGTGCCCTTTATGGGCAGAATTTAAATTTCCCCCTAAGGCAGGGAGAGCGTTAAATTGAACGGATGTGATTCCGCCCACCCCTGCAGACAGAGCGTTGCAGTATCGCTTGTGGCCACTGCACTACTGTGCCTGGCAGGGTTGATCAGCTGTCCGTCAATGAGCGAGACTTCCTTCCAAGGGCTGAAATGAGCGTTAAATGGCAGTAGGAGTTTGAGAGTCAGAGACTGTGCATAAGACGTCGACTCTTGGGATGGCAAACAGCGATTGCTCACCATCCTTAAAGTTCTACCCATGACTTTTTAAATTTAAAAAAAAGAGTGTGCGAAACGTAGGAATTGTTTGACATCACAGCAAGAAAAATGTCCTGGAGCCTGCATACTGTGAACAATGCATGACTCAGATGTGTTGACGCCTAGAATCTGAGAATAACAAACACGTGAGGAATGAAAATGTCAGATCAGAAACTCCAAGTAAAAAAAAGACACAAAAGAAATTTGATGTGAATTAATTTAGTTCCAGCAGCTTACAAAACTACAAATGCTGTAAAATATTTTTTTAATTTTTTTTTTTATAAATTTAGATTACCCAATTATTTTTTCCAATTAAGGGGCAATTTAGCGTGGCCAAGCCACCTACTCTGCACATTTTTGGGTTGTGGGGGCGAAACCCACGCAGACACGGGGAGAATGTGCAAACTCCACACAGACAGTGACCAGAGCCGGGATCGAACCTGGGACCTCAGCGCCGTGAGGCGGTTGTGCTAACCACTTGGCCACCGTGCTGCCCTAAATGCTGTAAAATATAATATATACATAATCTTCATTAGTGTCACAAGTATTTTTTGAGTCATCGATTAGCTGAGGTCTGCATAAAAGACAGACAGAAAGCGTACTCAGTAAGCTTGCGCTTTTCAAGGAGACACATCCGGAGTGAGGCAAATCCAGAGTGGGAAGTTGGACCTTGGTAATTTGGTGCAGTGAGGTAATTCGGTGCAGAGTGAGAGAAGGTGCTTTTTCGGAGGTGCTTTTTAACCCTAGTAAGTGACTGGTAAGTAGTTTCTCTTTTTCTTTTCATTGTCTAATTTATTTATTTTTACTTTGAAATTGTAGTTGTTTAAGTTTACCTAAGGTTTAAGACATGGCAGGAGATCCCAGACCCGTGTCATGCTCCTCGTGTGCGATGTGGGAGCTCAGGGACACGTCCACTGTCCCTGGCTCCTTCACGTGCAAGAAGTGTGTTCAGTTGCAGCTCTTGTTAGACCGCTTGACGGCTCTGGAGCTGTGGATGGACTCACTTTGGAGCATCCGCGATGCTGAGGAGGTCGTGGATAGCACGTTTAGCGAGTTGGTCACACCGCAGGTGAAGCTTACTGAGGGAGATAGAAAATGGGTGACCAAAAGACAGAGCAAGAGTAGGAAGGCAGTGCAGGTGTCCCCTGCGGTCATCTCCCTGCAAAGCAGATATACCGCTTTGGATACTGTTGAGGGAGATGGCTCACTAGGGGAAGGCAGCAGCAGCAAGGTTCATGGCACCGTGGCTGGCTCTGCTGCACAGCAGGGCAGGAAGAAAAATGGCAGGGCTATAGTGATAGGGGACTCGATCGTAAGGGGAATAGACAGGCGGTTCTGTGGACGCAATTGAGACTCCAGGATGGTATGTTGCCTCCCTGGTGCAAGGGTCAAGGATGTCTCGGAGCGGCTGCAGAACATTCTGGGGGGGGAGGGTGAACAGCCAGCTGTCGTGGTGCACATAGGCACCAACGATATGGGTAAAAAACGGGATGAGGTCCTACAAGCGGAATTCAGGGAATTAGGAGATAAACTAAAAAGTAGGACCTCAAAGGTAGTAATCTCAGGATTGCTACCAGTGCCACGAGCTTGTCAGAGTAGGAATGTCAGGATAGATAGGATGAATGCGTGGCTCGAGAGATGGTGCAAGAGGGAGGGATTCAAATTCCTGGGGCATTGGGACAGGTTCTGGGGGAGGTGGGACCAGTACAAACCGGACGGTCTGCACCTGGGCAGGACTGGAACCGATGTCCTAGTGGGGGTGTTTGCTAGAGCTGTTGGGGAGAGTTTAAACTAATGTGGCAGGGGGATGGGAACCGATGCAGGAAGTTGGAAGGCAGTAAAACAGGGACAGAAGCAAAAGGAAGTAAGGTGGAAAGTGCAAGGCAGAGAAGACATAGTCAAAAATCAAAAAGGGCGACAGCACAAGGTACAGTGACTGAGGGGAGCTCAGTGAATAGGCCCAGTAATACTAAAAGGACTAAAACTGGAGATGTTAAGATTCAAAACAGAGGTAAAAAAACCAACATAGGTGTACTTTACCTGAATGCTCGTAGTATTCGGAATAAAGTAAATGAGTTGATGGCACAAATCATCGTGAATGACTATGATTTAGTGGCCATTACTGAAACATGGTTAAAGGATGGTCACGACTGGGAGTTAAATATCCGAGGGTATCAAACTATTTGGAAGGACAGAGTGGATGGTAAGGGAGGTGGTGTTGCTCTGTTATTTAAGGATGACATCCGGGCAATAGTAAGGGATCATATCGGTGCTATGGAGGATAAGGTTGAATTGATTTGGGTGGAAATCAGGAATAGTAAGGCGAAAAAGTCACTGATAGGAGTAGTCTATCGGCCACCAAATAGTAACGTTATGGTGGGGCAGGCAATAAACAAAGAAATAATTGATGCATGTAGTAATGGTACAGCAGTTATCATGGGGGATTTTAATTTACATGTCGATTGGTTTAACCAGGCCGGTCAAGGCAACCTTGAGGATGAGTTTATAGAATGTATCCGCGATAGTTTCCTAGAACAGTATGTAATGGAACCTACGAGGGAACAAGCGGTCCTAGATCTTGTCCTGTGTAATGAGACAGGATTGATTCATGATCTCATAGTTAGGGATCCTCTCGGAAGGAGCGATCACAATATGGTGGAATTTAAAATACAGATGGAGGGTGAGAAAGTAAAATCAAATACTAGTGTTTTGTGTTTAAACAAAGGAGATTACAATGGGATGAGAGAAGAACTAGCTAAGGTAGACTGGGAGCAAAAACTTTATGGTGGAACAGTTGAGGAACAGTGGAGAACCTTCCAAGCGATTTTTCACAGTGCTCAGCAAAGGTTTATACCAACAAAAAGAAAGGACGGTAGAAAGAGGGAAAATCGACCGTGAATCGATCTAAGGAAATAAGGGAGAGTATCAAATTGAAGGAAAAAGCATATAAAGTGGCAAAGATTCGTGGGAGACTAGAGGACTGGGAAATCTTTAGGGGGCAACAGAAAGCTACTAAAAAAGCTATAAAGAAGAGTAAGATAGAGTATGAGAGTAAACTTGCTCAGAATATAAAAACAGACAGCAAAAGTTTTTACAAATATATAAAACAAAAAAGAGTGGCTAAGGTAAATATTGGTCCTTTAGAGGATGAGAAGGGAGTTTTAATAATGGGAGATGAGGAAATGGCTGAGGAACTGAACAGGTTTTTTGGGTCGATCTTCACAGTGGAAGACACAAATAAAATGCCAGCGACTGATAGAAATGAGGCTATGGCAGGTGAGGAACTTGAGAGGATTGTTATTACTAAGGAGGTAGTGATGGGCAAGCTAATGGGGCTAAAGATAGACAAGTCTCCTGACCCTGATGGAATGCATCCCAGAGTGCTAAAAGAAATGGCTCGGGAAATTGCAGATGCACTAATGATGATTTACCAAAATTCACTAGACTCTGGGGTGGTCCCGGTGGATTGGTAATTAGCAAATGTGACACCACTGTTTAAAAAAGGAGGTAGGCAGAGAGCAGGAAATTATAGGCCAGTGAGCTTAACTTCGGTAGTAGGGAAGATGCTGGAATCTATCATCAAGGAAGAAATAGCGAGGCATCGGGATAGAAATTGTCCCATTGGGCCGACGCAGCATGGGTTCATAAAGGGCAGGTCGTACCTAACTAATTTAGTGGAATTTTTTGAGGACATTACCAGTGCAGTAGATAACGGGGAGCCAATGGATGTGGTATATCTGGATTTCCAGAAAGCCTTTGACAAGGTGCCACACAAAAGGTTGCTGCAGAAGATAAAGATGCATGGCATTAAGGGTAATGTAGTAGCATGGATAGAGGATTGGTTAATTAATAGAAAGCAAAGAGTGGGGATTAATGGGTGTTTCTCTGGTTGGCAATCAGTAGCTAGTGGTGTCCCTCAGGGATCCGTGTTGGGCCCACAATTGTTCACAATTTACATAGATGATTTGGAGTTGGGGACCAAGGGCAATGTGTCCAAGTTTGCAGATGACACTAAGATGAGTGGTAAAGCGAAAAGTGGAGAGGATACTGGAAGTCTGCAGAGGGATTTGGATAGAACATAGAACATAGAACAGTACAGCACAGAACAGGCCCTTCGGCCCTCGATGTTGTGCCGAACAATGATCACCCCACTTAAACCCACGTAACCCGTATACCCGTAACCCAACAATCCCCCCATTAACCTTACACTACGGGCAATTTAGCATGGCCAATCCACCTAACCCGCACATCTTTGGACTGTGGGAGGAAACCGGAGCACCCGGAGGAAACCCACGCGCACACGGGGATGACGTGCAGACTCCACACAGACAGTGACCCAGCCGGGAATCGAACCTGGGACCCTGGAGCTGTGAAGCATTGATGCTAACCACCATGCTACCGTGAGGCCCCTCATAGGTCTAAGGTTAGGTTAGGTTAAGTGAATGGGCTAGGGTCTGGCAGATGGAATACAATGTTGACAAATGTGAGGTTATCCATTTTGGTAGGAATAATAGCAAACGGGATTATTATTTAAACGATGAAATATTAAAGCATGCCGCTGTGCAGAGAGACCTGGGTATGCTAGTGCATGAGTCACGGAAAGTTGGTTTACAGGTGCAACAGGTGATTAAGAAGGCAAATGGAATTTTGTCCTTCATTGCTAGAGGGATGGAGTTTAAGACTAGGGAGGTTATGTTGCAATTGTATAAGGTGTTAGTGAGGCCACACCTGGAGTATTGTGATCAGTTTTGGTCTCCTTACTTGAGAAAGGACATACTAGCACTGGAGGGTGTGCAGAGGAGATTCACTAGATTAATCCCAGAGCTGAAGGGGTTGGATTATGAGGAGAGGTTGAGTAGACTGGGACTGTACTCATTGGAATTTAGAAGTATGAGGGGGGATCTTATAGAAACATTTAAAATTATGAAGGGAATAGATAGGATAGATGCGGGCAGGTTGTTTCCACTGGCGGG
This sequence comes from Scyliorhinus canicula, assembly GCF_902713615.1. Taxonomy (NCBI): domain Eukaryota; kingdom Metazoa; phylum Chordata; class Chondrichthyes; order Carcharhiniformes; family Scyliorhinidae; genus Scyliorhinus; species Scyliorhinus canicula. The sequence continues at coordinate 63,509,062 of NC_052146.1, forward strand.
TGAAAGCAGAACTAGGGGACATAGCCTCAAAATAAGGGGAAGTAGATTTAGGACTGAGTTTAGGAGGAACTTCTTCACCTAAAGGGTTGTGAATCTATGGAATTCCTTGCCCAGTGAAGCAGTTGAGGCTCCTTCATTACATGTTTTTAAGGTAAAGATAGATAGTTTTTTGAAGAATAAAGGGATTAAGGGTTATAGTGTTCGGGCCGGAAAGTGGAGCTGAGTCCACAAAAGATCAGCCATGATCTCACTGAATGGCGGAGCAGGCTCGAGGGGCCAGATGGCCTACTCTTGCTCCTAGTTCTTATGTTCTATGTTCTAAGTAGGCTTACATTAACACTGCAATGATGTTACTGTGAAAATCCCCTAGTCGCCACATTCCGGCGCCTGTTCGGGTACAGAGGGAGAATTCAGAATGTCCAATTCATCTAACAAACTCATCTTTCAGGACTTATGGGAGGAAACCGGAGCACCCGGAGGAAATCCACACAGACACAGGGAGAACGTGCAGACTCCGCACAGACAGTGACCCAAGCTGTAAAAGGAGACGTTAACAACCCAGTAATAAAAGTAATTCACCACGACCAACACTGATATTTAAATCAATTTACTGAAACTACAAAAGAGTGAAAAAAAAGAGTAGACACACGTTGTACGAAATGCTTAATCTCTCTAATACGATACTGAATTTCCCTGATTTATGTTTCCAGAGATTGCAGATACATTTACTGAGTAGCTGCATGCTGAATCCTGCTAGGAAGCAAGTTGTTTGTATTCCATGGCTCCAAATCAAAGTCCTGCAGCCTGGAAAGTGCTCTGTGAATGCTTGTTTATACTATAGCCTTACACCAAACAGTGAAAGTGAACCTCCACCAGGAGGGTCTTCATGCTACTAGGCAACGGAGTCATTTTGGAAACCAAGTAATAATGGAAGCAAACGCAGCAGTACAAAGAAAGCCTTTAGAAAAAAAAAAAAAATTTTAAAAATTAAGCTTTCAGAAACACCAAATGCCTTCATGAAATTATGACCTATAAAATTACCACAAATGGCTCAGCCTTGAAGCTGTTCTTTTAGACCTTAGCTTTTATTTGGTGGGTAAATGAAGTTATTCTCACACAAATTCTATTGAAAATACAGCAAATAAATGCAAAATTAATTTGTCTCTTTGATCGGAAACCCTGAAAGTTCAATGTAGGGATCAGCTTCAGTTTAGTGGCATGGTGGCACAATGGTAACCACTGCTGCCTTGCAGCGCCAGGGAGCCAGGTCCAATTCTTTGTTGCCCTTCAGTCCCTCACCATTCACGTGAGTGCTTTGTTCGAAATATCTAACAACAGGATGATAACTACAAAGTCCAATCCTGTCCACAACTGTTAGGCCCACACACACACACACAGGAAAGCAAGGAGCAATTTTCAAGGTCCCAAATGTTACTTTCAATATTCACCCACCAGTGAAATACAGGAAAAGAAGCAGGCCACTCATTCCCTCTAGCCTGTCCCACCATTTAATTAGATCTTGACTAATCTATAGCTCACCCCGATCCACCCACGTTGGTCCCAAAATCCTTCACACCCTTGCCTAATAAAAATGTATAAATCCCAGTTTGAATTTTCAATTGACCGAGTGTTAACAAGCTTTTTTAAGGAGAGCCCCACATCAGAAATATAACTTATGTGAATAAGTACTTTAAAAGAATAAATTTAGAGTACCCAATTCTTTTTTTCCAATTAAGGGGCAATTTAGCGTGGCCAATCCACCTACCCTGCACATTTGTGGGCTGTGGGGGTGAAACCCACGCAAACACGGGGAGAATGTGCAAACTCCACATGGACAGTGACCCAGGAGCCGGGATCGAACCTGGGACCTCGGCGCCGTGAGGCAACAAGGATAACCCACTGCGCCACCTTGCTGCCCATGAATAAGTACTTTCTGACATCATCCCTGGAAGATGGCTCTAATTGAAGGTTACGCCCTTTTGTTTTGGATTCTCCGATCAGAATAAATAGTTGCTCTCTATCTACCTTATCAAACCTTTAACAATCTTAAGAACAGCTTAACTGGATTGTCCCTTAGACTTCTATATTTAAGAGAACTTAAACCTAGTCTATATAACTATTTCCTCATTCTTTTCCTTTTTATCCCTATAGCTCTCAAACACAATTTATCCTCTCTGAGGTGTCAATCCTGGAACCAAATGTAGAACTTTAAATCTGGTTTCACCAAAGTTTTGTATAACTGTAACACAAGATCCACTTTGTATTGCTGTTCCCTTGAGATATAATCCAACTTTCTGTTTGTTTTTTGTACCTGTCCACTTGCCATCAGGAGTGGGGACTACCTGCAGAGGATGCACAGACGGGGAGTGGCATTAGCTAAGTTGCTTATTCGGAGACTCAGTGCAGGCACGAGAGAACAAATGATCTCTTTTCACGCCATAATAATTCTGTGATTCTGTCCACTGGCACTTAGTTATTTCTGTACTTGGGATCCGTAAATATTTTGCCTGCTTACAGTCCCTAGTTGCTCACCATTTAGAAAATACTCTGGTCTAAATTTCTTTGACGGAAAGTAGACAAGGTCAAATTTCTCTCCAAGCCACAGTTTTGCTCATTCACTTACTCACTCAGTCAATCTCTGTCCCTTTCAGTTTTCTGCTCCAATCTGCACCATTTACCTTGCATCCAATTTTATACCCACATGGTTATAATTCCTTCATTGAAGCTGTACTTATAAGTACAGTGAATAGCTGAGGCTCTACTACTGACCCCTGGGGACATCACTAGTCACATCCTGCCAATTGGAGTACACACCTTTTACACCAACTCTATCTCTTACCTGCTATCAAAACTCTACCTATGACAGTAGATCCCTCCAATTACATGCAATACTTTTTGCTGACTGCCTCTGTAACTGAACCTTCGCAAATGCCTTGGGCTGGATTCTCCGTTCCTGCAGCGAAGTGCCGGCTCGAATGGAGAATCGCGGGAGATTTACGTCAAAAAAATCGACACAAAGCCCTCACCGATTCCGGTACCGGTGAGGGGCGAGCACCGCCGCCGACTGGAACTCAGAACTCCCACGCCAAAACGGCTGGAGAATGGCTGGGTCCCGGGCCACACATGGGCACGGCTGAAGACATGCAGCGGTCGCGCCGGACAACATGGCGCCGGCCATCCGCGACGCTACAGCCCACCCCCTGGCCAGCCTCCAACAGACCCCCAGCCCTCGCAGCAAGCTCCCCCACCCCCCACCCTCAGCGGCACGACTCCCAGTCGAGTGTGGCAGCCCTGGACACAGTCTGCAGCCCGATCGGGTTCCCGATTTGTGTGACCACATGTGGTCCGCGCTGTCGGACAATGGAGAATCCCTCCTCATATGAATAACATTCGTAGAAGCTCCCTTATCTACCATGGGCGGGATTCTCCGATCCCACGTGTTCCACGTCACTGTACTGACCGGGGGTCTCTCGCCACCCCCCCTACCCATCCAATCTGCCATCATCACAACCCTGGGCCCTGCCCTCTGGCCTGGCCTGGCCCTCCCCATCCTTTTGTTACCATCAAACAACTCCCCCACTCCCTCCAACACCCTCCCTCCCAGAATCCCTCATCCACTTGCTCTTGCAAACTCCTCTCCAGTGTCTTGTTATGCTCTAAGTGTGGCATAAGTGTGGTGCACTTGACAAAGGAAGGTTCAGACATGGAGATATCTTCAACACGTTTATTAAACTATATACACTTCTATTACTCGGGTTCAACACTACTGCTTATCCTACTATAGCTACCCAGACTGACTAACCAGTCTGCTACAATCCATGTGGGGGGAGTGATATTGAATCAACCCTGTGTCTCTACTCACTGCCTGTCACCATTGGAAAGAGGCAGATCATGTGTGTGGTGTCCTTTATATATGGGTTGGTGTAATGCCCTCCTGTGGTCGTGTCACCTCTGTGTGTATTGTGAATGCCCATTGGTCATGTCCTATCTAACTGTTCTATTGGTTGAGTGTATGTGTGTCATGTGTCTGGTGCTCCCTCTAGTGTCTAGCTAGTCTACATGTATTTAGATTAACCTCTTGTGTATTTACAGTGATGCACATCACCACATCCCCCTTTTTTATGTTATACATTTTCTGTACACTTTAAGAAAATTGAACAAAAAAAAAGGTAGATAAGTTAAGGTATATACAAGTCATGAGAACAGTGATGAAACAATAAGTCCAAATCATTTGTGTGAGTCCAAAAACCATCAATCATTATGGTCAAATGTCTCTCTTGGTTATAAACGCCATCAACGTCTCTGTGCCACAGGAACAAGAAGTGGTCAAATCACTTTGCTGTCTGATTTGGAGTCCCTTTCTTTTTTCGATGTTTGTGATGGTGATGTTGGATGGCATCTTGTAGCTGATAAGGTGTCGGCGTTGAAGAGGTACCATCAACAGTATAATTCGATGTCATGTATGTGCCATGTGTTGAAGTAGGAAAATACTGTACATACTGGTTTTGGCCAAATGCTGTGCAGGAAGGGTGATCATGATGAGAACTGTTGAAGCTTGTCGAATTGGAAACAGAATTGCTGCTCGCATAAATACCGGGTGATGGTGTGAAACTAGAACCTTGCATCTGATAGGAATACGCCGTCTGGCCAGGCTGGGGTGCAGCAAATCCTGGGCTGTAACTAAGGCATCCAGTCTGTAGTACAGATTGCGCTTGCAGTAGTCCTCCTTCGGTCTCGATTCCATTCGTGGGCAATCCGTAGTGCTGGCCTGTTTGAGAATATGCTGCATAGACTGCTGGCTGCTGCATTCCTGAATACTAGGGTTGTCCAGCATAAGCTGTCATTGGCTGAACTGCTGGCGTGGAAAAAATGTGTGGGTATGGCTTGGAAGGATATAGCTGTGGTGAATATTGGTGTATTCCTCTTGGACTGTAGCCACTGCTTGTTATTACTGACCCAGTGTAATGTCCAGTGATCCATCTCCTGTCATTGTGGCATCTGCTGTCACCCTGAGTGTGCCGTCACTGAGGTTGCGGCACTTCCTGTCTGGAGTAAAGTCTGGCTTACATGAATCAGAGTCGGCGTTTGGTTGCTCCCCATCTGGAGTCTGGTCTGTTTCACCTGAGTCAGTGTTGGTTTGTTGATGCTCCCGTCTGGAGTCTGAATTGTTCTCTGCTCCGGGATCTCGGCCTCGTGGTAAGTACTGAAGTTTCTCTTACCTTTTCTGGCTGGTTGGAGTGTGTTTTCCTCACAGTATTTGCCGAATTTGTTGAGGACTGCCTGGAAGTTGCTCCTGTGTTGCTTTTTTGTGACGTTGAATGTTTTAAAGATTTCTTCTGCTCTGGCACCGGCGATGGTGAGCAGAAGCTCTGTCTTTTCAGCATCGGCCACGTCTTGTAGGTCGGCTGCTACCAGGAAGATTTCAAACCTTTGCCGGAATGCCCGCCAGTTTTCGCGGAAATGTGGTGGCGTTGGAGGCAATTCAGAGGAGGTTCACCAGATTGATTCCAGAAATGAAAGGGTTGACCTATGAGGTGAGATTGAACAGTTTGGGCTTATACTCACTGGGAGTTTAGAAGGATGAGAGGGGATCTGATGAAGGTATATAAAATACTAAAAGGGATAATAAAGTAAACATAGACCAAATGTTCCCTCTTGTAGGGCAATCTCGAACCAGAGATCATAGATATATGTTGAGAGGGGGTAGATTTAGAACTGAGATGAGGAGGAACTACTTCTCGCAGAGGGTGGTGAATTTGTGGAACTCGCTGCCCCATAGTGCAGTGGAATCTGAGTCATTAAATGGTTTCAAGAAGGAGATAGATATGTTTTGGATTTTAAAAATGGGTTAAATGGATATTGACAACAGGTGGGTGGTGAATTTGAGATGAAGAAGAGATCAGCCATGATCTTATTGAATGGCGGAGCAGGCTCGAAGGGCTGAATTGCTGACTTCTGCTCCTAATTCCTAATTCCCTAACTGCTTTGGGGGCCCTGGAGCTGTGAAGCAACAGTGCTAACCAACATCTTATACAGTTACTTCTGCAGTGATGTCCTGGAACTGAGATGATTGACCTACAACAACCACAACCATCTTCCTTTGTGCTAGCTGTAACTCCAACTTAGAGAGATTCCCCCTGGATTCCCACTGATTCATGTATTGCTAGGGCTCCTTGATGTCACCTTCGGTCAGATGCTGCCTTGATGCTAAGGTTGGTCACTCTCACCTCACATCTTATGTCCAGCTCTTTTGCCCATTTTTGGTCCAAGGCTGTAATAAGGCCAGGAACTGACTGGCCCTGGTGGAAGCAAAATTGACCACCAGTAAGCAGGTTATTACTGAGTAAGTGCCGCTTGATAGCGCTGTTGATAGTTCCTTCCATTACTTTGCAGATGATCAAGAGTGGACTCTTGCAGCAATAATGGCTGGTTGAATTTGCTCTGCCTTTTTCAGCCAGGACGTACCTGGGTAATTTTCTACATTTCCGAGTAGATGCCAGTGTTTCAGCTGTATTGAAACACCTTGGCTTGGGGTGTAGCTAGTCCTGGATCACAAGTCTTCAGTACTATTACTGGAATGTTATCGGGGCCCATAGCCTTTGGAGCATCCAGTGTCTTCAGCTGTTTCTTGACATCATGTGGAGTGAATCGAACTGGCTGAAGACTGACATCTGTGATGCTGAGGACCTCCAGAGGAGGCCAAAATAGATCATCCACTCAGCCATACGGCCTTGTGGATGTCCAGTTTTGAGTTACTAGATCTATGTGAAATCTACTCAATTTAGCATGGTAATAGTGCCACGCAACATGATGTAGGGTTTCCTCAATGTGACGATGGAACTTGGTCTCCATAAAGACTAAGGTGGTCACTTCCACCGATACTGTCATAGACAAATGAACCTGTGTGAGGTAGATCGGTGAGGACAAGGTAAGTCGGTTTTTCCCTCTCGTTCATTCCTTCACCACCTGAGGCAGCTATGTCCTTCAGGGCTGGGCAAGTTCGGTTATTAGTGGTGCAACTGAGCCACTCCCTGTTATAGACATTGAAGTTCCCACTCCTGGTTAATTCTGTGCCCTTGTCACCCTCAGAGCTTCCTCCAATTGGTGGAGGGGTACTGAGTCATCAGTTGAGGGGTGTAATAGGTGATCATTTTCAGGTTTTCTTGCCCATGTTTGACCTGATACCATGAGACCTCATGGGGGTCTACGGTAATGTTGAGGGCCACAAAGGCAACTCCCTCCTGACTGTACATCACTGCGCCACCACCTGAGGTGGATCTGTCCTACTGCTAGGACAGAAAAAACTCAGGGATGGTGATGGTGGTGTCTGGGACATTGTCTGTAAGGTATGATTCTGTGAGTATGACAATGTCAGGCTGTTGCATGACTAATCTGTGGAACTGTTCTCTCAGTTTTGGTACAAGCCCCCAGGTGTTAGTATGGACGATGTTGCAGGATCGATAAGTGCTAGATTGATTGATACTGGGTGGTCCATCTGGTTTCATTCCTTATTGACTTTTCTCTTGTTGCTTTGATACAACCAAGTGGCTTGCCTAGCCAGTTCAGAGGGTATTTAAATGTCCACCACATTGCTGTGGTTCCAGTGTCACATGTAGGTCAGACCAGGTAAGGACTGCAGATCTCCTCGCCTAAAAAGGAAGATTCTTACCATAGGACGTCAGTGAATCAGATAGGTTTTTGCAATAATCACCAATGGTTTTATGCTCACCATTACTTCCAGATTTATTAATGGAATTAAAATTCCATCAGCTGTCCCAGAGAATTGCCTCGGCCTCTGGATTACTAGTCCAGTGACAATGCCACTATGCCATCACCTCCCCTTATTATGAGACAGAATTCACAGCACAAATCACACGTATAGTTTGCTGAGGAAAGATTTGCAGATGTCAGCGTAGCAACTTACTATAATTTTTGAGCGTACATACATGCCATGTGTACCAGCTATAGTTCAGTTGGTAGCACTCTCACGACTGAGTCAGAACGTTCTGGGTTCAAGCCCCACTCCAGGACTTGAGCCCAGAAAAATCAAGATTGACCTTCCAGTGGAGTGTTAAGGGAGTGCGTCCGTGAGATGAGACCCAGCCTGCCCTCTCAGGTGAATGCGAAAGAACACAAGGCCTATTTTGAGGCAGAGCAGGGTGGGGGTTATCCCCAGTGAACTGGTCAATATTTATCCCTCAAATCGACATCACGAAAAATAGATTATCTGGTCATTATCATATTGCTGCCTGTGAGAGGTTGCTGTGCACAAAATGGCTGCTGTTTTTCCAACATCACAACAGTGACTACACTTCAAAAAATCTTAATTGGCTGGAAAGCGCTTTGAGATGGCTGGTGGTCATGAAAAGCACTATAACAATGCAAGATTTGTTTTCCTATTTCATTGCGGTATTAGAGTAATGCAAGCACATACCATGGCTATTTTGAATCCAAAGCCTGGTTCTCCCAAGATGTTGTCCTTTGGAAGTCTGCAGTCTTCAAAAATCAGATTTGTGGTAGATGATGCTCTAATTCCCAATTTGTCTTCTTTCTTTCCCAAAGATAGTCCTGGGGTGGGCATCGGAACCAAAAATGCACTTATTCCCTGAAGACACAACACAAGCAAACCATGTTAGATAGACTGGAATAAAAGTGGAATGTATTTTCATTAAAACATTTAAAACTTTTCATAAATGGGCACATACACCTTCCTGAAGCAACCATTCAACTGGAACGACTTATTCTAATCCATTACCCTGCCTTTTTCATATCCTTCATTTATTAAAATAAATTTAGAGTATCCAATTCCTTTTTTCCAATTAAGGGGCAATTTAGCATGGCCAATCCACCTATCCTGCACATCTTTTGGGTTGTGGGGGCGAAACCCACACATTCACGGGGAGAATGTGCAAACTCCACACGGACAGTGATATACTTCATTTTTACACACTTACCAAATTCCATCTTAAATAATGCTATAGTGTCCACCTCAACAGTAACTTGTGGCAACCCATTCATAGGGACATAGCAAGCCTGGTCTGCCATTCAATTATATCTTGACAGATTGATATTTCAACTCTATTTATCTGCCTTTTATCCAGATTCCTTGATAGCCTGGCCTACCGACCTAAGCCTTGACATTTTCACTTGGTGATCCATAGCCTTTTTGGACAAAATTTGAATTAGGAAGAAGCCACGCAATGACTAGTAACTGAGATGCCCAAGTTACTGTCCTGGGGACATGGGTTCAAATCCCACCATGGCAGCTGATGGAATTTGGGAAGGAAATCTGCTGTCCTTAACCGGTCTGGCTCCAGACTCCAGACTCACAGCAATGTGGTTAACTCTTAACTGTCCCTCTGAAATGGCTTAGCAACTCACCCTATTCAAGGGAAATTAGGGATTGGCAACAAATGCTGGCCTTGCCAACAATGCCCACATCCCATGAAAAAATAAAACAACCTATCATGCCTGTGCTAGCTCTTTGAAAGACTTATTTACTTAATGTCACTCCCCTGCAAATCTTTCCAGTTCAAGTATTCATCCAATTTCCTTTTGAAATTTACCATTGAATCTGTTTCCACAACCCCTTCCAGGCAGGGCATTTCAGTCTATAGCAACCCACTGCGTGAATTATTTGACTCATGTTGTGCTGAATCTTTAATCATTACCTTAATTCTGAGTCCTCTGGTTACTGAATCTTCTGCCACTTAAAACAGTTTATCCTTATTTATTCTATTGTCCTACATTGAAGTTAAATACCACTATCAAATCTTCGCTTAACCTTCTCTACGTTACCACTGCGCCATAAAACCTCTCTCCAACTTGGGTATACAGAGCTTAATTTCTGGCAATCATAGGCCAAACCCTGCATCTCCACTGTTTCTTACTGTGAGGACCTTTCACCCAGAAGCATTAAGAAAAAATGGTAATCGCTTTAAAATGTTTGGGAATCTGCAATTGTTTTTCAAAAATGTTTGAAAAGAACTTTTAAGAGTGCGTAGAGGGTCAGCTATCAATTATGGATACTATGGACGGGATTCTCCGACCCTCTGCGGGGGCGGAGAATTACCCAAAATAGACTCCCACGCCGACACGCGATTCCCCATGCAGCCCGCGCGGTGATTCTCCGTGCTTGACAGGCTGAGTGCCCACCGAGTCCCACCGGCGTGTTCGCATGTGGTTCCACCCCGCACGACCTCGGCATTCTGGCTGCTGGGGCTGTCCTGGTGGGGGGGCGTCCGAATCCGGGGGGGGGGGCGCCTCCACGGTGGCCAGGCCCGTGATCGGTGGGTACCAATCGGCGGGCGCGCTCATTCCGGGAGGGGCCTTTGTTCCTCCGCGCCGGGCCCCTGTAGGTCGGAGACATGTTGCACGGGGGCCGGCGCAAAGACGCCAGGCCAGTGAGGGATCCGGGGGGGGGGTCACGGACGATCCAGGGTGTACAGGCGTCGCTGGTCCTTTGAACAGATGATGGACAGTGTGTGCCGCAGGAGGCTCCACCTCAACAGTGCGAATCCTGTGCCACGTCCTCACAGATTTGGCACCGCATGGAAGAGGAGGATACTCGCTCTCTGTGGCCGTCAAGGTCACCACAGCTCTGAACCTGGCATGCTGCCCAGTGTAGGTTGTTGACCTTTTTACGATACTGGTGGATAGTCCTCTACATCACACTCTTCGAGCTTATGGCCACCGCCACCTCGTCCCAGGTGGCACTGGCTGCTTTGTGGCTCACTTTTGTCAGGGCCGTGAAGAATCCAGCACGAGTTTGTAGAACAGAAACAAAACTTTATTTACAATAACATATATATACAACAGCAGCAGTAACTCCCTTGCTGCTCACTCCTCTCTAACTGGTTCCATACTAGCCAGCTTTATTTATGCAGGGACCTCCTAATGATTTCTCCCCCCCACCTCATTGGGGAAGCTCATACTCGCTAAGGATTGTGGGATTGCCATTACTCCCCAGCCAGTGGTAAGCAGGCAGGTTATAACACTCACCCTCCGAGACCCTCGCGGGAACAGGACATCCCTCCTGGCCTCCCCAGGCCTGCATCCCCGAATCTTTGGGCCAGTCTCCTGGGTACCATGGCTGCAAGTTGAGTGGGGCTGGCTGTGCAACTGCTGTTTAAGTGTTGCTCAACCTTGTTAGGGGGGGGGGGGGGGGGGGGGGGGGGGGCGGGAGGGGGAGGGGGGGCTGGCGAGCATTGCCCCAGCAAATCGGCTGGCGAGCCTTCATTTGCAGCAAGAAGCCCCTGGGACCTCGTTAAGTGGACCAATTAATGTTGAATAGCGTTGCTGGCCGAACGTCAGGAAGCTCCTGGCAATTTCCCCTCGCTACCACACTTAGAAATCTTTCCGGAGAATTGCGCCCAAAGAGGAAGCAGAGGAGTCGGATGCACCTTTATACCTGGACCCTTGCCAGCTCCAATATCGCCAACATTGCCCAATGTCAAATGTTTTTGGGAAAATCTCAGCATGTCTGGCAGCATCTGTAGGCAGAGAAAAGAGCTAACATTTCGAGTCCGATGACTCTTTGTCAAAGCTTTGTAAAAGTCTGCCAGACTTGCTGAGATTTTGCAACAATTTCCCTTTCGTTTCAGATTCCAGCATCCGCAGTAATTTTCTTTTGTCAAATGTTTTTGACTCTTCTGTATCTAGTTTAAAGGCACTACACAAATACAAGTTGTTGATGATGTTGCTGTTATTCTGAGTGCAATATGGTTGACTAATACGATAGCCTAATATTACTGGTGCCAAATGGTGCACGGGTTCATAGAAAATACATTACAGCCCAACTGACTGAACCAGTGCATTGAGCAGTACACGGTCATAAATAGCACAAAAAAGGAGAAAAGAGCATTTGGTTAATCAAACTCATTTGCTAAAAACACTGTGCAATGCACTCCATCAGAAGCTTGACCCCACCCATTTAACTGCATGAGCAAACATTTGTTGACTTAATTCTGAAAGTATCCTTTAGGAGTAATTGTGACTGAAAGGATAGAGTAGTAATACAGGAACCACTTTGCAGAGTTTTGCAACACAAGTGAGAAGGGCCACAACTATTGTTCTCAATTTCAACACGGGAGTGAGGAGGGAGGCAAACAAAACATGAATATCAGGTTTTGAGAATATGTACACTCTTTAGCAACTCCATCAAGTGGTTAAACTGCGGTAAAAGGGGAGCACATAGGCGAGTCCGTCAGTGTACAACACTGGCAGAAACTGTCTTTTGTGTTGAAATTGCAGCTGAGAGTGAGGCACAGTGCTGACGGAATTTGTTGTTAGCAGGAGACAAATTTCCACTTGTACATTTGGATTAGCATCTGGCTGCAGAAACAACGCCTTTCATCATCATCTAAAATACAGGGTATTCATGCAAGAGCAAAATGTTAAAGCACAGCTATTCTAATCTTGTAACAGCCGCAGTTGAAATAGCATTACAGCTGACAGTCTGCAGACAGTTTTGCTAGTGATCCAGCAAGCATTAATTAAATCTAAAGCCCTCAATAAACACTCTGATTCGTTCTTCTCGAGAACAAAATGCTATTGATGTGGAAGCCTAACCCACTGGAATGCTTGTCAAAAAAGAAAACTGGGGTCCAGGTGTCTGCTTCTCAAAGTGAAGGATAAACTACAGCGACAAGCAAAGGTTCCATTGTCTTCAGATACAGACCTGTCAAATGTGTACACAGTGAGCAAAGTACATCCTGTATTCATGAGCCTCTAATGGCCCTTTTACAAAACTGAATTACTTCCATTCGATCTGTGTCAGTTTCTGTTGTCAAACTGTCTTACTCTGCAGAGGATTCTGTTTCAAAAATGCTACATGCACAATCAAGTCCAAAGCCGTCAAAGATGGCAATTCAAGTACATACACCAAATCAGTACTAGAATTATTGTCTGATCTCCGCTTGTTGTTGGCAAGCCAGGTGCAGGCAGTGAAGATGAACATTTTGCCACGGTTCTTGTTTCTGTTTCTACCGGTCTTTTTACTGAAGTCGGTTTTTAAGGGGGTGGATAGGCTGGTCTTGTCATTTGTGTGGGCAGGGAAGGTGGCTAGGATAAGGAAAGCGGTACTCCAAATGGGGTGGCAGTTAGTAGAACATAGAACATTACAGCGCAGGGCAGGCCCTTTGGCCCTCGATGTTGCGCCGACCTGTGAAACCAATGTAAAGCCCGTCTACACTATTCCCTTATCGTCCATATGTCTATCCAATGACCATTTGAATGCGTTTAGTGTTGGCGAGTCCACTACTGTTGAAGGCAGGGCATTCCACGCCCTTACTACTCTCGGAGTAAAGAACCTATCTCTGACATCTGTCCTATATCTATCTCCCCTCAATTTAAAGCTATGTCCCCTCGTGCTAGGCATCACCATCCGAGGAAAAAGGCTCTCACTGTCCACCCTATCTAATCCTCTGATCATCTTGTATGCCTCAATTAAATCACCTCTTAACCTTCTTCTCTCTAACGAAAACAGCCTTAAGTCCCTCAGCCTTTCCTCATAAGATCTTCCCTCCATACCAATCAACGTTCTGGTAAATCTCCTCTGCACCCTTTCCAATGCTTCCGCATCCTTCCTCTAATGCGGCGACCAGAACTGCACGCAATACTCCAAATGCGGCCGCACCAGAGTTTTGTACAACTGCAACATGACCTCATGGCTCCGAAACTCAATTCCTCTACCAATAAAAGCTCACACACCGTACGCCTTCTTAACAACCCTCTCAACCTGGGTGGCAACTTTCAGGGATCTATGTACATGGACACCGAGATCTCTCTGCTCACCCACACTACCAAGAATCTTACCATTAGCCCAGTACTCTGTCTTCCTGTTATTCCTTCCAAAATGAATCACCGCACACTTTTCTGCATTAAACTCCATTTGCCACCTCTCAGCCCAGCTCAGCAGCTTATCTATGTCCCTCTGTAACTTGTAACATCCTTCTGCACTGTCCACAACTCCACAACTAGGGGGGGGTTGGCTCTTGCAAACTTGTTATGCTATTACTGGGCGGCGGAGATGGTGCGGAGCTGGAGTAAGGAGACGGAGACTTTATGGGTGCGGATGGAGACGGATTCATGTCAGGGGTCGGGGTTGCGGGCACTGGAAACGACATCACTACTGTTTGCCCCAGGGAAGTACCTGAGTAGTCCTGTGGTGGGAGCCACGCTGAGGATTTGGAGGAAATTCCAGCAGCACTTTAAGTTGAGGGCAGGCTCTAGGTTGATGGCGAGAAGAGGGAACCATGGGCGGGATTCTCCCATCTGACGGCAGAAACTGGAGAGTTTAATGATGGCGTCATTGGACCGCTAAGTGTAGCGATCCTCTGCCCTACAGGAGCCAAGCACGGCATTGGAGCGACTTACGCCGCTCCAGTTGGCGATACCGGCGTCAAATGGGTGCCGCGGGTCTGCGCATGTGCGCTGTGACCGGTGCGAATGCCGCATGCGCGGTAGCTTCCTTCTCTGCACCGGCCCCGACGCAACATGGCGTAGGGCTACAGGGGCCGGCGCGGATCAAAAGAGGCACCCACCACGAGAGGCCGGCCCGCCGATCGGTAGGCCCCGATCGTGGGCCAGGCCATGGTGGAGGCCCCCCCCCCCCTTGGGGTCGGATCCCCCTCCCACCCCCACCAGGCCGCCCTCGCAGGATGGATGCCGAGGTCCCGCCGGGTAAGACCAGATGTGAACGGCTCCGGCGGGACTCGGGCTTTTTTGGGTGGCCACTCGGCCCATCCCGGGTGGAGAATCGGCGGACCGGCGTTGGGGCGTTGTCGAGCAAATCACGCCTGGCCCGGCGATTCTATGAACAGGTGTGGGCTGTGAGATTCCCATCCCATGTGTTTGAGCCGGGGAAGATGGATGCGAGGTTCCTGGGATGGGAGAAGAGAGGGGTGAAGGAGATGAAGGGTTTGCTTTTGCCGGGTGGTTTGCGAGCTTGGAGAAGTTGAAGGGGAAAGTTTGGACTCCAGCGTGAAGAGGGCTTTAGGTACGTTGCAAGAGAAGTGTTCCTGAGTTTCTCGGTGGCGCCGTCCTCTTTGTTGTTAGAGGAGGTGCTGTCGATGGTGGGCTGGAGGGTGGGGTCATTTCAGCAATTTCCGGGAGGATCATGGAGGAAGATATAGCATTCATGGAAGGGATTAAGACTAGGTTTGAGGAGGATCTGGGGATGGTGTTGGAGAAGGGACTATTGTGCAAGGTGCTACAAAGGGTTAATACGTGAGGCTGGGGTTGATTCAATTAAAAGTGATGCACAGGTTGCACTTAACAAAGGCGAGGATGAGCCGCTTGTTTGAGGGGGTGAATGATAGCTGTGTGCAGTGTGGGAGGGGTGCAGCTAATCATGTTCGCATGTTCTGGGCCTGCCCGAAGTTGGAGAAATTTTGGTGTCGTTTTTCAGCCATATTTGAGGTTCTACATGTGGATTTGGAGCCTCGTACCCTGGAGGCCTTATTCGGTGTGTCAGGCCTGCTGGGGTCGCAGATGGGTGTGGGGGTGGATGTCTTAGTCTTCGCCTCGTTGATCGCTCGCAAGCAGGTTCTGTTGGGGTGGAGGTCAGCTTCTTCTCAATGTACCTTGGTGTGGCTGGGGGATCTAATGGTGTTCCAATACTTGGAGAAGGTGAAATTTGCTCAGCGCAGGGCAGATAAGGAGTTCCACAAGAGATGGGGTCTGTTTATCTTACACTCTGTGGATCTGGTTGCTGTCAAGAGTAGGGGAGGGAGATAGTTCGGGGGGTGTCTGTCCTGCACTCTAATCAACCTTTCCTTAAAAGACTTCCCCATTTCAAATGTGGATTTACCCTTAAACAGCTGCTCCCAATCCACATTCCCTAGCTCCTGCCGAATTTTGTTATACTCTGCCTTTCCCCAATTTAGTACTCTTCCTTTCGGACCCCTCTTGTCCTTGTCCATGAGTATTCTAAAACTTACGGAATTGTGATCGTTATTCCCAAAGTAATCACCGACTGAAACATCAACCACCTGGCCGGGATCATTCCCCAATACCAGGTCCAGTATGGCCCCTTCCCGAGTTGGACTATTTACATACTGCTCTAAAAAACTCTCCTGGATGTTCCTTACAAACTCTGCTCCATCTACGCCTCCAACACTACACGAATCCCATTCAATGTTGGGGAAGTTAAAATCTCCCATCACAACCACCCTATTGCTCCTACATTTTTCTATAATCTGTCTGCATATTTGTACCTCTACTTCATGCTCGCTTTTGGGAGACCTGTAGTAAAGTCCCAACAATGTTACTGCACCCTTCCTATTTCTCAGCTCCACCCATATTGCCTCAGTGCTCGAATCCTCCATCATGCCCTCCTTAATCACAGCTGTGATATCATCTCTGACGAGTAATGCAACTCCTCCACCCCTTCTACCTCCCTCTCTATCCCTCCTGAAGCATCTATACCCTGGGATATTCAGTTGCCAGTCCTGCCCTTCCCTCAACCAAGTCTCAGTAATACCAATAGCATCATATTCCCAGGTACTGATCCAAGCCCTAAGTTCACCTGCCTTACCTGTTACACTTCTCGCATTAAAACAAATGCACCTCAGACCACCTTTGCATTCATCATCTCTTCCCTGTCTACTCTTCCCCTTAGTCACATTGAGTTTATTGTCTCGTACCTTACTGGCTTTAGTTGCTGCTTCTTTACTGACCTCTAACTTCCTAATCTGGTTCCCATCTCCCTGCCACATTAGTTTAAAACCTCCCCAACATGCATCTGTACTTTCCGGAAGGCTCATAAGAAAGCTATCAGGAGATGTCTTGGTTATTTCATTTATTTGTTCGCGGAACGTGGGCATAAGATGGGCAGCATTTAGTCTCTATCCCTGGCCGGCCTTCAGCTGCGCTGTAGTGGCGACCTGCCTCTTGAAATGCTAAAATCTGTATGGTAAAGGTAGACCAACAGCGCTTTTAGTTTGATCCTGAACTTTGACCAAGTGACAATAGAAGAACAGTGATACATATCCAAGTCAAGATGGTGAGAACTGTAATCATTTGAAAGGACATAATGGGGGGTAGAAACAAAGGACACAACTAACCGAGGTTAGAAATGGAACTGATATATCGGAAATAAAAGATAAAAATGGATTAATCTACCCAACAGAGGTTTATTACAGAAAAGACATGAAGGCGGCACGTTAGCACAATGGGCAGCACTGTTGCTTCACAGCGCCAGGGATCCGGGTTCGATTCCCGGCTTGGGTCACTGTCTGTGCGGAAACTGCACGTTCTCCGTGTCTGCGTAGGTTTCCTCCGGGCACTCTGGTTTCCTCTCACAAGTCCCTAAAGAAATGCTGTTAGGTCATTTGGGTAATCTGAATTCTCCCTCCATGTACCCGAACAGGTGCCGGAATGTGGCGACTAGGGGATTTTCACAGTAACTTCATTGCAGTGTTAATGCAAGCATACTTGTGATACTAATAAACATTTCTTTTCATATAAATTTAGAGTACCCAATTCATTTTTTTCCAATTAAGGGGAAATTTAGCGTGGTCAATCCACCTACCCTGCACATCTTTGGGTTTTGGGGGCGAAACTGTCCACACGGACAGTGACCCAGAACCTGAGACCTCGGTGCCGTGAGGCAGCAGTACTAACCACAGTGCCACCGTGCTGCCCTAATAAACATCATTATTTTTTAAAAGGAATTTATAAATATAAAGTGAAATGAGTAAAAGACACAGAATGATGGCCATGGACAATTTTAAGTGCGCCAATACAAACTGGCAAGGCGAGGCAGAATAGTGAAAGGGATAAAGGGAATTGAATTTGTACAATGTGTGCATGCGCTTTTTTACCCAGTATGTCAACAGCCCAACAAGGTAGGGAGCAGTGATGGTTTCAGTGGTGGGAAAGTAACCAGAACAGATTAGAAAAGTAAGCCTTGGGAACATCTAGGCAATGATGATCACAACCTATTAAGGTTTACGATAAGGATTGAGAGGGACATCAGAAAGAGAAAAACCAGGATAATGCATTTGAAAAAGAGTTGATCTTAAGGGGATGAGAATGGAATTAGGGAAAGTAAATGCTGAAGATTTATTGAGAAATAAAAACCTAGAACTGCAGCAGACAACATTTAAAAGTGATCAATAGAGTCTGAGAGAAATATACCCCACCAAAACCAGGAACAACAGAGCAACGACCAACTGTATCACTCGAGCTGACTGAACGCTGACGTAGACTGAACCTAGGATGTTCTTGATCTGTATGACTCAGTGTAATAGCACACAATGCATTAACCCACAACTTTCCTTTGGAGGAAGCCACTAAACCGAGGGCAGAACTTTGATGACCTGCATTACCATCAAAGACTTGTAGGCAGATCATCAGAAAATCATGGGTGCATTGTCTGCAATTTTTCCTCCTGTCAATGTCGATATGAGGGCAAGGATGGCCTGAGCACCGGGTTGTTGCATTATCAGGTGAGCACAAGGAAGTCAATTTTAATTTAGATAAAAGCATAACATTTGTAATAGTAGCTTGACCATCCCATCCGCCATCCCACACCACCCACCGTCGCACTACCACACTCCCCAGCCCCGTGGTTATTATCTCTCCCAATTGACTTCAACAGAAACATAAATCAGCTGAGATGATTCACAGGTGTCCAGCCAATATCGTCCATTTTACACTAGCGCCCAAAATAATCCCCTCAGTTTCCTCATTTCAAAATTTGTCCATCTTAATTGAGAAGCAACATTGCATTCAATATTACTTCAAACTGATTGAATTTAGGAAACAAATAAATGAGAAGAAACGCATAACATTGCCACCATAGAAACAGCCCTCACCTTACCAGAAGGGTTTGAGAAGGTAAATTACTTATTCCTGTGGTGAAGCTCATCTATAATGAAGTGACAATCATTCTTGAAGATTCATTATCAAGTTCAGGTGCATATATTTCCCTCTTATGCAAATATCAAAATCTCTGATCTACTGCTCTTTAGTCCTACATGATTGGTTATATTTAAGAGGAGAATAATATACTTTTATGAGGAATTAAAAATGCCTTATAGTCAGCTAACAAGCTGAGCAGTGGGAAACTACTTTCCTGAATCAGTCTGATGCAGTAGGATTTCTTCATATAGCTATTTAAAATGCACTGAAAAAGGAACACTTTATGAAAGGTGAGAAAGTCCTGCCTTGTTTATACTGCAGGGTGCATTCAGTTATAATGGAGTAAGATTTGTGCAACAAAAAACAAAGAACAAAGAACAGTACAGCACAGGAACAGGCCCTCCAAGCCTGTGCCGACCAGGCTGCCCGTCTAAACTAAAATCTTCTGCACTTCCGGGGTCCGTATCCCTTTATTCCCATCCTATTCATGTATTTGTCAAGATGCCCCTTAAACGTCACTATCGTCCCTGCTTCCACCACCTCCTCCGGCAGCGAGTTCCAGGCACCCACTACCCTCTGTGTAAAAACCCTGCCTCATACATCTCCTCTAAACCTTGCCCCGCGCACCTTAAACCTATGCCCCCTAGTAATTGACCCTTCTACCCTGGGAAAAAAGTCTCTGACTATCCACTCTGTCTATGCCCCTCATAATTTTGTAGACCTCTATCAGATCTCCCCTCAACCTCCGTCGTTCCAGTGAAAACAAACCGAGTTTGTTCAACTGCAGTGTGGAGTTTGCACATTCTCCTAATGTCTGCATGGGTTTCACCCCTACAAACCCAAAGACTTGCAGCGTAGGTAGATTGGCCGTGCTAAATTGCCCCTTAATTGGAAAAAAAATGAATTGGGGACTCTAAATTTTTTAAAAAGACTTGCGTCATATGGCACTTTTTACAACAGGACATCCCAAAATACGTTTTTGAAGAGAGGGGGGATTAAGAAGTGGCAGGCAACATTCTCTCCGTGTCTGCGTGGGTTTCGCTCCCACAACCCAAAGATGTGTAGGGTAGTTGGATTGGCTATGCTAAATTGCCCCTTAATTGGAAAAAATGAATTGGGTACTCTAAAAAAATTTTTTTTTAAAGAAGTGGCAGGCAAAAATGAACAGGACGGGAGCCCTAAGTGCAGCTATACGTCTGCAGCCAAGTGGCAGGAACATTTAGCACCTGACCACCTGTTTGGTAGCCACTGTTGCAAAGTGGGGAAATGCAGCACTCAATTTCTGCATTGAAAAGTCCAGAAACAGCAATGTTATTTTGGCCTGGTGATCCATTTCAGTGAGATTGATTTGAGCGATCAATATTGGCTAGGAGAATAGGAGAATGCCCCTGGTCTGGTTGAAAAGAAGTATACAGAACTTTTACCTTTACCTGAGAGGGGACCAGTTTAATACTTCAGCCAAAGGATTGCACCTCCAACAATGTCGTTTTCCCTCAGTACCAGGCATTAGCCTAATTTAATTTCCCAGAGTGTGATTTGAATCCATGACCTTTTGACTCCAAGTGTAGATAGTACCACTCAGACACGTGACACCCTATATGGCCTCTGTTACACAGAATATGAATACAGACAGCGCAATGGGAGTTGGAAATGTAGCAACAATCCATCCCTGGCTGATCTTTATCTATACTTGGCCTCTCAGCATCCAAACTTGAAGCAAGCAAGAGCTTCATTAAGTTATCCAAGATGGTGGTGGAGGGGACGGACGGACATGCACTGATGCTATGAATCCTCTGAGCTGACACGGTGCGAAGAGGAGGGTCGCGCATGGAGGGATACCAGGTAGGTCACACTGCACCAGAGGCATTCCATGTCCTCATGTCGGTACTCATACACTCACATCTGCAATCAAAATTGAAACTGTCTCAGGTTGGCAAAGTGGGGTGGACGCTCCTGTTTACAGTGGACGCTGTGACAACAGGCTTCTCTCTCCTCCCAGTGGCCTCATCAGGAATGTAAAAGCTTGACTAACACGATATTTTGTGAAATAAATTATGCCAGGGTGAGCACTGCTCATCCAAATCTGCCTGCAACATCGCCAAGATCCCAGCAACCATGTTTGCCAATGTTGTTACATCTATCTGGGTGACAGAGTGTGGGGGACTGTCTTTGCAAAGTCTGTCAGGAAGTGCACTTGCAGCTTCACTGAACCAAAAGGCACTGAAGTAATCATCAGCTGTGGCCTGAAACCTGTCTGCGTCTTCCTGTTCAAGTAGCACCACCTCAATTTTAGCAGCTAACCAACAGGTCAGGTATTCGGGTATTTAACTTCTGTCACTTGGCTGCACTTATACTACCATTTTTGACTGTCGCTTGTTAACATTTCAAATCTGTTAACATGCAACTTCTTTCTACCACCACTCGCGTCCCCTAGATCCATTCAAGTCGGCGTCTGGACCTGTGAATTCTTTTGCAAATTAAGAAAATGGAGTGCTACTAACACTTCCCCATTGAAACAGGAATTGTACCAGTTCTTAATCATGTAGAACTGATTTACACCAGTAATACCAAAATCTGCCTCGTTGTGCTTATCAGTTTCAACAGATGTGCATTGAGTCAATTAGAATCAACAGGAAGGAATGCTTAGAAATGTCTAAAAAGCAGGATTTATGTTTTTGCAAGCAGAGTGAATCTTCATGCAGTGTCCTTCAGTTTAAATTACTAGTTACATCAGCAGTGTGGAGGATGGTACTTTTGGCAGTGATACGGGGCGGAAGTCTCCAACCCCCCTCAGGGTCGGGGAATTGCCCGGGACCTTCGTAAATCCCACCCCCGCCATGGCTGGAATTCTCCGCCACCCAGGAATCGGCGGGGGCAGGAATCACGCCCCGCCGGTCGGTGGGCCCCGCGCCGGTCGGCTGGTCCCCCGCGGCGATTCTCCGGCCCGCGATGGGCCGAAGTCCAACCGTTGTCAGGCCTCTCCCACCGTCGTGGTTTAAACCACCTATGTGCGATCGGACCCCGGGGGGTGCCCCCATGGTGGCCTGGCCTGCGATCGGGGCCCACCAATCGGCAGGCGGACCAGTGCCGTGGGGGCACTCTTTTTCTTCCGCCGCCGCCACGGCCTCCACCATGGCAGAGGCGGAAGAGACCCCCTCCACCGCGCATGCGCCAGGGTGACGTCAGCGGCCGCTGATGTTCCAGCGCATGCGCGGACTCACGCCGACCGGCGAAGGCCTTTCGGCCAGCCCCGACGCCGGCCGGCGTGGCGCCAAAGGCCGTTGACGCAAGTCCGCGGAACGGGAGCCACTCTGGCGCGGGCCTAGCCCCTAAAGGTGCGGAGAATTCCGTACCTTTGGGGAGGCCCGATGCCGGAGTGGTTGGTGCCACTCCACTACGCCGGGACCCCCCGCCCCGCCAGGTAGGGGAGAATACCGCCCAAGAAGTCCATCTATGTTCTCATGGCATGATTCAGCAGGCAGCCATCCTCTGTCATGTTTAAGCAACTTTGTCTATTTATAATTTAAGTAATGCAACAGAAACATCACAACACTGTGCAAACCTGCAATTCATTTTACAGGTTTGAAATTTGGCCAGTGATTGCCAGTTTTATTACTCCAGAGACAGGTGCTTGGTGGATTGCTGATCTATCTTTCCCTTCATGCTTGAATGCATCTCAAATATCCTGCTTTGATGCTAACCAAAATGTTTATGAACACTCTTGATGATAGGCAGTTCCTCTCCACATCAAAAGCAGCATTTAATTTAAATGTGTATCCCCTTATCCAATCACCCACTCTGGACCCACGGCGAAGAATCACTGAAACGACTACACGATGACATCAATAAGTTCCATACCACCATCAGACTCACCATGGACTACTCTCCAAAATCGGTTGCATTCTTGGACACACTCGTCTCCATCACGGACGGTCACCTCAGCAC
The DNA here is from genome assembly GCF_902713615.1 of Scyliorhinus canicula. Classification (NCBI taxonomy): domain Eukaryota; kingdom Metazoa; phylum Chordata; class Chondrichthyes; order Carcharhiniformes; family Scyliorhinidae; genus Scyliorhinus; species Scyliorhinus canicula. Next base: position 63,531,874 of record NC_052146.1, read on the forward strand.
TTCGCTTTACCGCAAGCCCACAGATAACCTCACGATCCTCAACTTCTCCAGCTTCCACCCTAAACACATTAAAGAAGTAATCCCCTATGGACAAGCCCTCCGTGTACACGGGATCTGGTCAGACGAGGAGGAGCGTAACAGACATCTACAGATACTGAAAGATGTCCTCGTACAAATGGGAGATGGCGCTCAACTCATCGATCAACAGTTCCAAAGCGCCACAGCAAAAAACCGCACCGACCTCCTCAGAAGACAAACACGGGACAGAACTAACAGAGTACCCTTCGTCGTCCAGTACTTTCCCGGAGCAGAGAAACTACGACATCTACTTCGCAGCCTTCAACACGTCATCGATGAAGTTGAACATCTTGCCAAGGTCATCCCCACACCCCCACTACTTGCCTTCAAACAACCGTGCAACCTCAAACAAACCATTGTTTGCAGCAAACTACCCAGCCTTCAGAACAGTGACCACGACACAACACAACCCTGCCATGGCAATCTCTGCAAGACGTGCCAGATGATCGACATGGATACCAGCAGTACATGTGAGAACACCACCCACCAGGTACGTGGTACATTGACGAGACCATGTGGACGCTGCGACAACACATGAGTGCGGTCTCAACCACGACCTGGGATTCATGTCGCATTACATTCATCCCCCACCATCTGGCCTGGGCTTGCAAAATCCTACCAACTGTCCTGGCTTGAGACAATTCACACCTCTTTAACCTGGGGTTACCCCTATCTCTGGATCTGTAAACACTTAATTACCTGCTAATGCTCGCATTCTAAGCATTGCCTGGCATCTTTGAATTTGTCTATATATATGTTTCTGGAACATACCTGAGGAAGGAGCATAACTTTTGGTAGCAGCTCTGAAAACACTGAACTGCTTGCTGGGCCATTTCAATGTCAACCACATTGCTGTGTGTCTGGAGCATCATGTAGGCCAGATCATATAAGGATGGGTGGCATGTGGCATATTGGTTAATACTTCTCCCCACAGCGCTAAGGACCTGGGTTCAATTCCAAACCTGGGTGATTGCCTGCGGGAGTCTGCACATTCTACCCATGTCTGCGTGGATTTCCTGCAGGTGCTCCAGTTTGCTCTCACAGTCTAAAGATGTGCCAGTCAGGTGGACACTCCATGCTAAATTGCCCCTTAGTGTCCAAACGTTAGGTTAGTATAGGGCAGGGGAGTGGGCCGAGGTTAGGATGCTCCTTCAGAGGGTCAGTGCAGACTCGACGGGCTGAATGACCTCCTTCTGCACTGCAGGGATTCTATGTCAAATGTCAAACAATATTTGAATGAACTCTATAATACATTTGTTAAAGAAGCACCATTTTATTATATTTACTACCAATATTGCACAGTCCCAGTCTGTACCAGTCAAAGTTACAGGGCCTTGCATTTCCTTACAACTGGAACTTCCTAGGCAGCATCTTGTGGCCTGTGCCAAATTAGTTGTCGAGCGGTTCCCCACTACACTAAGAAACTGATTGTTGTTCTATTTTGGAGGGGCATACAATTTCTAATTTCCCCAGTCAAACCAGATGAACAAGGAGAAAACAAAAGCTTATTTTTTAAATTGTTAAAGGATGTGGGCATTGCTGGCTAGGCCAGCATTCATTGCCCAACCCTAATTGCCCTTGAGAAGGTGGTGGGAAGCTGTCTTCTTGAATCACTAAGTCCATAGGTACATCCACAGTGCTGTTAGGGAGTTCCAGGATGTTGACCCAGTGACAGTGAAGGATCAATTATATATTTCCAAGTCGGGATGGCGTGTGGCTTGGAGGGGTGGTGGTCATCGACCTACACTGCCCCACCTTCCCGAGTCCTGTCCACCCCCATGGGAGCAACCACCGCCAACTCTCTATGTGACCCCCAACCTTCCCCCAAACTCCCCTCCCCTTAACACCCCCCTCCCACCACTGTGAACAACGAGTGTGGTTAACGATGCCCACTCTGTGTCTCCTCGGGAAAAGTTCTCCCATTATGGCCGGGAGGGAGCCCAGACTGGTGGCGATGTGCCAGACCTAAGAATCCTCAGCTCCTTCAAGGAGTGGGCTCTGGAGGTGACCAGTGTGGCCGACGACAGATCAGTCACCCACACGGAGGCTGGCAGACGCCGCAGAAGTGAGGTACCACTGGGCTCCACCCTGAGGACCTGTCAAAGGCGAGTTGTTATTGCCTTACTAACTGACTGATTCATCCCTCCCACTGACCACATGTCTATTCTCCCGCTGGTCCTCCAGCCGACAGCGCTGGCCCATCTTGGGTGGCACCTTCTCCACTTGATGTACATCAGCAGCAGTGTGGCGCTCAGCAGATTGTGCCCCAGAGGCCTGGCCCCGAGGCGAGACAGCAATCAGAGGGATGCTAGATCGCAGGACGCAGCTGGGTCCCAGCCTGACGCTGAGCCTGTGGAACAGAGTTAGCCAGAGCTGATGGAGACGATAGGAAGCATCCGGGACATTCAAAGGGAGATGTCGGCGACACTCCAGCAGGTCCATAGCTGCTTGGAGGAGTCCCAGAGGCTAAGGGCGCAGGAGATGTCACCGGCAATGCGTGGCACCGAGGCAAACATGGCGTCTGCAGTCGAGAGCCTGGTGCACAACGTCAGCACCAATAAGGAAGGTGTCCAAGGCGGCGTGCAGTCGGTGATGGCCATGGTTGAGGGTCTCGACAGAATTTCTGCCTTGCTGGGGGAAGTCACCCAGTAGCAGGCTGACCTTGATGAGATTCCGCAGGACATGTTCCACTCTTAGATGGGAACGGGCGAGGCGCTGCGGAGCTTGTCCCAGTCGCAGGTGAGCATTGCCGAGGCGCTGCAGAGCATGGCCCAGTCACTGAGGAGCATCGCCTAGGGCGTCGGCATAATGGTGTGGACCATGGAGAACCATCAAGGCTGGTAAAGCCAGATAATGTAGCGGCAGCCAGGGCTCGAACCACCTGCCCCTCCATCCCAAGGTGAAACCCAAGGCCTTATGGGCACATAGCGGGAGGAAGGGGCGCTGAGTGCCAACCCAGACCTGTCCCTTGGAATGGCAATGGTGGCCACCAGCTCCCCCGAGTTCCACCCCTTTGATGAGGACATGTCTCACAGTCAGCGCATGGGACAGGGCGGTATGGATGTGCATGTGCCGTCGACAACTGAGCTGGTGCCTTCCGGCCAAAGAGCCCCCAGAGGTCGCCTGCCAGGTGCATCGAAGGCCACAGGACGAGGTAAGCAGCTGGCTGTCTCCACCTCAGATGTGCATCCTGGGGAGACACCTAGACGTAGTGGTAGAGCTAGGAAGACCAGGCACACTGAGGATCACTGAGGGCACCGGGCGAGGGGGTGGGGGGTGTAGTTAGGGGGTGGTGGGAGGAGGTGGGGGGGCGCTGAGAGGATAGGGGGATAGCAGCATTGGGAGAGTGGAGAATTATTTCACACAATAAACACTCTTGTGCACAACCATTATGACGCCTCTGCCACTTTCTTCCAAAATGCGGGCTGACCTTCGAATCCTTGGCCCATCTCTCCAGGCAGCTGTATCCCATCCCCTGGGGGTTTGGTTGTTGGCTGCTGCGTGTGTGGTGTTGTATCCCGCAGTGTTCAGGCACACTGTCCCCAGGCATCACGGTCTGATTGGGATGCTGGGCAATGACTCCCACATGCTACATGGTCCGCCTACCCACGGGAATCCAGTTGGGTTGTATAAATTGTTCACTTAACCACGATTGCCAATTCCATATTAGCAATGGCCTTCAGCGCACAGCCAGAAGCCTTGGCAGTCAGTGGGGGTTATAGGTGGTCATTGGGGCAGACGGTCAGGGACATGGGTTGTCCCCGGAATGGATAAACCATCCAGGGGTTGGCATGGTGATACCGAGAGCAGTTGCCCACCGGTTGCCCCCCCCAGCCTCTCCCCCCACCCACCTATGGCGGCCCACCCCTGCGGAAGGCCCACCACCACCAGCCGAGGGACCCCAGCTCTTGCCGAGGACAGGGGCAGCAAGCCCAGCACCCCGGATCTCTTTGCTTGTGATCAAAGATGGCTACTCATCTCCTCGGCTCCCCACAGAAGCCCTTCCGCCAGGTTCACGTTTTTAAAAAGAAGTACTAATCAGCGGCAGCGTGAACACTTGCTGGGGAGGCCACTGAATGACAGGAGGCCATTGGATAACGGATGGCTCCCGTTAATTGTATGGAAATGGGGCTTAAGTGGTGATAATTGGTTTCTCGCCACGTTATGGCGCGATCTCAATTTCGCCTACAGGAGCGGGCTGGTTGCATCGCAAACTGTTTGGCGCCTGGGGCAGTCCTCACTTTTGGCCTCTCCCACTATTCACCGGCCTCGTTTCACTTGAGCGAGAGCACAACGAGGCCGGAGAATCACACCCATTGCGTCAGATATCTGAAAGTTTATTCACTAGGTATACTAAGGTAACATCTCAGACTTACATATAGAGTTTGGGTTATATACTTACTTATATTACTGTTACATTACATACACATGTGACTGGCTGACTAGTTCACTAGCTGCTTTCTGACAGATCAACTGTCAACTAATAAAATTAAGAGAGTGGGATGTAGATTTTTTTTTATTCCTTCATGGGATGTGAGCGTCACTAGCTGTGCCAGCATTTATTGCCCATCCAAATTGCCCTTGAGGAGGCAGTTAAGAGTCAACCACATTGTTGAGGATCTGGAGTCACTTATAGGCCAGATCAGGTAAAGATGGCAAATTTTCTCCCCTAAAGGACATTAGTGAACCAGATGGGTTTTTACGACAATCGGCTATGGTTAACTTTCATGGCCATCATTAGATTTTTAATTCCAGATTTTGATTGAATTCTAATTTCACCACATCTGCCATGGCGGGATTCGAACCTGGTTTCCCAAAGCATTACCCTGGGTTTCTGGTTTACTAGTCCAGTGACAATAACACTACGGCACCGTGCCTCTCTTATTTTTAAGTGCCACATGTTGCGATGTCATCTAGCAGTCTTAAAAGATGTGGTGCCTTTCTGAGATCAGTGCAATACTGTAATAAAACATTATCAGGTGTCTCAGAACCCATTGAACTGATATGGTTAGCGCTGCTATCTCACAGCCCCAGGGACCCGGGTTCAAATCTGGCCTTGGATGACTGTGTGAATTTTGCATGTTCTCCCGGGTCTGCGTGAGTTTCCTCCGGGTGCTCCGGTTTCCTCCCACAGCCCAAAGATGTGCAGGTTAGGTGGATTGGCCATGATAAATTGCCCCTTAGTGTCCATGGATGTACAGGTTAGGTTACGGGGATAGGGCGAGGTGGAAGAGGGAGTGGACATAGGTAGGATACTCTTTCGTAGCGTCGGCACAGACTCGTTGGGTCGAATGGCCTCCTTCTGCACTGTAGGGATTCTATCCCAAGTGACTGCCTAAGAAAAAGGTATACGTGTAATATTTCATCCTGCAAATAAATGTAAGACTGATTAAAGATTCGCCCCAATACCATCCTCCTTCTGCACAGTAGGAATTCTAAGTATCCTTCACAAAGCAACTTTCTGGATCATAACAACTTGCAGCCTACAATCTAGTTAACTTCTTCAAAAAGAATTACCCAGATAGTTGAGGCCATGCTTAGCCTCTGTCATTCTTGCTTCTCTACAAAGGTAATCATACAGCGTGTTGTTAATGATCTGTCCTAGCAAATTGCCAATAAGGAAATTAAAGCTAATGGGCCTAATTTCGTGGCTCTGAATTATTGTCCTTCTTGAATATTAGCACAGAATGGGCCTCTCTCCAGTGCGTGGGAACATTTCTGGGCCCAAGCAGGCTGTTTAATGTGTGGGCAAGGGGCCCACAGAACATAGCCCCCATTTATTTGAGCACCATCGGGTAAATGCTAACAGTGCCAGCAGCTCAATCTGCTTTGAGATGTCTTGTCTAGCCAGGACAATACCTGCATCTGTTTGGGAACTTTGAACTTTATGAACATTACATTACAATGTATTACTGGCAAGGTAGCACCACCTTCTGCGTGAATATCAACACAATGTAGTGCTTGAAAACCTCTGCAATATCCCAAAAGTGCACTCCAACCTTTTGTGAGGAACTGTTCAAAGCACCTGTACTATTCAGAACTGCATTTTGACTCCTAATGCGGTGAAAAGAAAATCAAGGTATGCTCTTGTCAACTGGACTACCTACATCTATCACCTTGCTAAAAAAACAAACAGGTTGCCACTGCACGTCAAGAAGCAGAGCAAGAGTAGCACTATGTACTTTACTGGTTGAAAAGTGCTTTGGCTGCTAAAATAAAGATGTGGAATCAGTATGTGTAGAAATAAGAATTTGCAAAGGAAAGAAGTCCCTGGTGGGTGTAATCTATAAATCCTCAAACAGTTCCACAATGGGGCACAGATTAAAACAGGAAATATTGGAGGTTTGGAAGAAAGGTATAACCCTAATCATGGGTAATTTGAATATGAATATTGGCTGGGTTAATCAAATTGGCGAGGGTAGCCTTGAGGGAGAGTTCATTGAATGTATTAGAGATTGTTTCTTGGAGTGAATGTGTTGTGGAACCAACCAGGGAGCAGGATATTCTGGTATTGTGTAATGAAGAGGGATTAATTAATGACCTCATGGTTAAGGATCCTCTCGGAAAGATGGATCATAGTGTGATAGAATTTCAAATTCAGTTTGAAGGCGAGAAACTGGAGTCCCACACTAGTGTTGTGGAGTTCAACAAAGGCATTACATTGGCATGAGGACAGACTTAGCCCAGTGGACTGGGAAGGAAGACTAAAAGGTTTATGAGCAGTGGCAGTTGTTTAAAGGGATACTCAATTCCTCACAACTAAAATATATCCCAGTGAGGAAGAAAGATTGTAAGAGGGGGAAAAGACATGGATGGTTAAGCAAGGAAGTTAAAGACAAAAACAAAGGCATACCATATTGCAAACGCTAGTGACAGTCTGAAAAATAGGGAAACTTTTAAAGAACAACCAAGGATTACTAAAAAAGTAATAAGAAGAGCAAAAGTATATTATGAAAGAAAACTAGTGCAAAATATAAAAAAGAATAGCAAAAGCTTTTATGTATAATAATGAGAAGAGAGTAGCTAAATGTTGGGCACAATATACATTAAGATCTGGAGTGTCATGTGAGAGTACCTTTAAGAAATGGGTGTTTAAGAAATGTACCTTTAAGAAATGGGTGTTTATCAGTGATGTCAGAGTGTGGGTGGAGCTGGGCTGTCTGTCAGCTTTTTACTTTCATTTTAGGCTGTTTGCTGCAGGGTGTGTTTTAGTTTTGTTTTCTGTGTTGGACCTGTAGCCAGACACAGCAGCTGTACTGCTGTTCTCTCTGCCATGAAAAGACTATCTCTTGATCATTTGGTGAATTCAGAATTATAAATGTTTTCAGTAGTGACTTTAACCTGATGTGCTTCTCTTAAAGGTTTTAGGTGCAATTCTTCCAGCTCCGCACCGGGCCGGAGAATCGGCGCAATCGCACCACGCCGCCCCGACGCCAGCACGCAATTCTCCGAGGTGCGGAGAATCGGCGCCATTTGCGCCGGCGTGTTTGGTGTGGCGCCAGTCGCGGGCCACTGTATGAGGCCGGGCCGCCAATTATCCGGCCCGCATGGGCCGAACAGCCGCGCAGAAAAAGCAGAGTCCTGCCGGCACCATCCACACCTGCTCGCTGCCGGTGGGAACTCTGTGCAAAGGGTCGGGGGGGGGGGGGGGCGGACTGTGTGGGGGGGGGGAGAAGCTCCGTCCCCGGGGGGGGGGCCCTCCAATGGGGTCTGGCCTACAATCGGGGTCCACTGATCGGCGGGCCGGCCTCTCCCCTGGGCCGTAAAGCCACCGTTCATGCGCGGTTTGGCGCTTCGCCACTGCACAGGCGTGGGTTGGCGCCGCCCCTAGTGAGCGGCAGGAAGTGAGGCTGGAGCAGCATGAACCGCTCCAGCGCCGTAGGGGGCCAGAATCTCTAGTGCTCGCGCCCATTTTGCACCGTTGTGAAACGCGACGGCATTCACGACGGCGCGGACACTGTCCTGCGATCAGACAATCGCGCCCTTTCTTTTTAAGTCGTATGGATGTTAAAAGGAAAGCTTAAAGGATTATTTAGTGCTGTAGTCTTTGGGGGTTGTATTTGAATTAGTGGTTGCTAAGATGTTCACTGTATGTTTTAAAAAGGTTAACTCGAGTTCATAGAATAAATATTGTTTTGCTTTAAAAAATACTTTTCCATTTCTGCTGTACCACACCTGTAGAGTGGGCCGTGTGCTCCCCATACCACAATCTATTAAAAGTTGTGGGTCAGGTGAACTCCATGATACACTTTGGGGTTTTCCAAACCCTGGCCCATAACAGGAAGAAGGAACTGAAGGCACTGTTGCTAAGTTTGCAATGATACAAAGATCTGTTGAGGGGCAGGTAGTATTGAGGAAGCAGGCGGGCTGCAGAGGGACTTGGACAGGCTAGGAGAGTGGGCAAAGAAGTGGCAAATGGAATACAATGTGGAAAAGTGTGAGATTATGCACTTTGGCAGGAGAAATGGAGGCACAGACTATTTTCTAAATGGGAAGATGCTCAGGAAATCAGAAGCACAAAGGAACTTGGTAGTCCTTGTTCACGATTCTCTTATGGTTAACGTGCAGGTTCAGTCGGCAGTTAAGAAGGCAAATGCAATGTTAGCAGTCATGTTGTGAGGGCTAGAATACAAAACCAGGGATGTACTTCTGAGGCTATATAAGGCTCTGGTCAGACCCCGTTTGGAGTATGGTGAACAGTTTCAGGCCCCTTATCTAAGGAAGGATGTGCTGGGCTTGGTTAAGTCCAGAGGAGGTTCACAAGAATGATCACTGGAATGAAGAGCTTGTTATATGAGGAACGGTTGAAGACTCTGGATGGAGTTTAGAAGGATGAGGGGGGATCTTATTGAAACTGACAGGCTACTGCATGGCCTGGATAGAGTGGGCGTGGAGAGGATGTTTCCACTTGTAGGAAAAACTAGAAGCAGAGGACACAATCTCAGACTAAAGGGACAATCCTTTAAAACAGAGATGAGGAGGAATTTCTTCATCCAGAGGGTGGTGAATCTGTGGAACTCTTTGCCGCAGAAGGCTGTGGAGGGAAAATCACTAAATGTCTTTAAGACAGAGATAGATAGGTTCATGATTAGCAAGTGGATCAGGCGTTATGGGGAGAAGGCAGGAGAATGGGGATGAGAAAAATATCAGCCATGATTAAATGGCGGAGCAGACTCGATGGGCCGAGTGGCCTAATTCGGCTCCTATGTCTTATGGTCATATGGAGGATTAAACCAGGGAGTTAATAGTGGGGAACACAGAAATTGCAGAGACGTTAATCAATATTTTGCCTCAGTTTTTACGGTGGAGTACATGACTACTGTCCCAAGAGTAATGGGTCATGCAGAGGTAATAGAAAGCGAGGAACTCAGATTAATCATTATCCACAGGGAAAAAGTACTAAACAAACTACTTGGATTGAAAGCAGACAAATCCCCAGGGCCTGATGGCCTACATCATAGGGTCTTAATGGAAGTGGCAGCAGAGATAGTGGATCCATTGGCTATAATATTCCAAAATTTCCCAGTTGTGGGAAAAATTCCAGTGGATTGAAAAAATGCTAATGTAACAGCTTTATTCAAAAAAAAGAGAGGCAAAAAGTAGGAAACAAGGCCACTATAAACTATAGAAAACTACAGACTCATCTTGACTCGAAACATTATCTCTTTTCTCTCCCTACTGAGATTTTCCAGCATTTTCTCTTTGGTTTATGAACGGTAAATCGTGTTTGACTAATTTGCTAGACTTCTTCGAACATGTAACAAAAAAAGTGGATAATGGGGATCCTGTAGATGTCGTGTATCTGAACTTCCAGAAGACATTTGATAAGGTGCTGCATAAAAAATTAATACACAAGTTAATATCACATGGGATTAGGGGTAATTTATTAGTTTGGATAGAAGACTAGCTAACACAGAAGACAGAGGGTCGGGATAAATGGGTCTTTTTCTGGTTGGCAAGATGTAATTAGTGGGGTGCCACAGGGTTCAGTCCTCGGCTCCCAACTATTTACCATATATATTAATGATTTGGATGTAGGGATAGAAGGTACTACAGCCAAATTTGCAGATGACACTAAAGTAGGTGGGATAACAAGTTGCAATGAGGAACTAAGACATTTACAAATTGATACAGATAGGTTAGGTGAGTGGACCAAAATTTGACAGATAGAGTTTAATGTGGATAAGTGTAAGGTTATCCATTTTGGTCAAAAAAATGGAAAGGCAATTTATTATCTAAATGGAGATAAACTATAGAGTGTTTTGATGCAGAGGGGTCTGGGTGTCCTCGTGCAAGAATCGCAAAAAACTAGCATGCAGGTACAGAAGATAATAAGGAAAGCAAATGGAATTTTGGAATTTTTAACTAAAAGGATAGAGTAAAAGGATAGGGAAGTATTGCTGTACATTACGTACATGTTTCTTCAAGGAAATTTCTAGCACTTGCTTTTGCTGTCAAAGCTCTCCACCATACTCTGCAATCACTGTCTGGCTGTTCTTATCGCAACTTTTCTTGCCATTAGCTGAGATTGTCAATTATTACTGTTCTCCTGAGAATTATTTTCTTTTCAATATATTTTTGAAAAAGTCTGGGTTGTTCTTGCACATGACCTGTTAGCCATTTTCGCCTTGTTTTACCACATGCCCTTCTTTTAACCATAAGGATATACATGGCTTGGTTTTGCAATCGGAAAATTTAGAGTACCCATTTCATTTTTTTCCAATTAAGGGGCAATTTAGCATGACCAATCCACGGAGTTTTCACATAGACATAGAACATACAGTGCGGAAGGAGGCCATTCGGCCCATCGAGTCTGCACCGACCCACTTAAGCCCTCACTTCCACCCTATCCCCGGAACCCAATAACCCCGCCTAACCTTTTTTGGTTACTAAGGGCAATTTATCATGGCCAATCCTCCTAAACTGCACGTTTTTGGGTTGTGGGGGCGAAGCAATCGGATTAAAGGTATTCTATTTTTCTTGTGTTGCTCTATCGCTACCTAGTAGGTAACCCAATTGAGACAATTCAAGTTCCCTGCCATCTTTACAAATCTAGCCCCCTTGGGATCTGCAACTAGCAATATATTTTCAGTAACATTTGTTTGGCGGATCAAGTTTCATTGAATAATGTTGTGGTCGCTGTTGGTCCATAATGCTGAAATCTGATACTGCATCAGAATTCATCTTCTTCAGGTGCCCTCTTTCACAACATCAGCGAGCATGGCTCTCCAACTTCCTGGTCCTCAATGGCAGCCGACACCTTGGTGTTGCTCTCAAATCTTGTACCTGTTTTTCTTCTTAAGTTGTCAGTCTATTTCTCCTGACTCACTCTTGCTCTGCTGCCCTCAATTTTATTGAGCATTACCAGATGTTTTAGTTTCTCTTTAAGTATGTCGCAAAGGACTGTAGTTGCCTCTTGCTGATCACCTACAAAAAAAATTTGTGTGCCTGTTTTCCTCAAAAATTCCTCATTAGTGTGCGTTGTTCAACTAATCCTCATCAAAAGTCTCTGTTGCTTTCATCTTGCTTATATAGAATAGAACCATAGATTCCCTCTGTAACTGCCATAATCACTGTGTCATCTGCATATCTCAGATTGCTACTAAAAATTAAATCAAGTAAGCGATCATTCGTAGTTACTTTGCTAACATACTGTGAAAGGATACAGCCATTTATTATATTGAGAACCAAAAGGCACTGATCTAAGCTGAATGGAAGATGAACCAATGGCAATATGAAGAAAACCGTTTTCCACAGCGGCTGGTTAGGATCTGGAATACACTGCCTGAGATGGTGGTGGAGACAAATTCATTTGTGACTTTCAAAAGGGAATTAGATAATTAACAGAAGAGCACAAAAAGTTACATGGCTATGGGGAAAAGGCAGGGAATTGGAACCAGTTGAGTGGTGCTTATAGAGAGCTGACAAGGACATGATGGGCCAAATGGCCTCCCTCTGTGCTGTGACCATTCTATAATTCTATTGCATTGATTATCTGGAAAATTAAACTCCCCCGATTACTCTGACATTACTTGATTCATGTGTTTGCTTAGCTGTGTACACAGTGGCAGATGCCCTTGACGAAATAGCGACCCAGGTCCGAGAAGGTGTAAGAAGCTGACACTACATATTGTAAACCTGAAGCAAAATCATGTCCCTCTGAGGCCTCTTCCAGTAGCTGTTGTGCTTCCTGTTCCTGCTAAAAGCCCCAAAATAAAGCGCAAAGTGGCAATGTCAAACGATGGATAGAAGTCCCACACTGTCATGGATTCAGCAACAAGGAGGGAATTCAGCCCGATATGTCTCAGAACTTAAGACATCCTTTTAAATTTGTCACTGCTTTCACATTGCCAGTTTGCATTTACGTAGCACCCTGAATGCAAGGTGCTTCACCAGCAGCATTATCAAACAAAACAAGAAACCACTTTCAAGAAATGTTGTGGATTTTTAAAGATGTCACAATTTGAATGCTCCTTTTTTAGGCAGTAACTTAAGGTAATCTTCCCTGCTAAACCTGTCGTGCCAGATTGATTGCCATTCTAAATGGCTGAAATTAAACAACATGTTATGACTGATCAAGTCAATCCCGGCTCTGGGTCACTGTCCGTGTGGAGTTTGCACGTTCACCCCGTGTCTGAGTGGGTTTTGCACTCACAACCCAAAAGATGTGCGGTGTAAGTGAACTGGTCACGCTAAATTGCCCCTTAATTGGAAAAACTGAATTGGGTACTCTAAATTTATATTTAAAAATGACTGATCAAGTCACATAATATTGGAGGTTAACGTCTTCCCTGGTCTGACCACAGTCTAGACTCCACACTAAGAAATTAAACAATTAGTTAAGAAAACATTTCATAGTACGTAATTACAGGTAAGCAATTACTCCACCATACAAAAACGTAGGCTGACCACATTAGAAGAGATGAATGTGACAAAACAGCTTGGATTAGTGATGCTTTGCTTGCCCTGAATTTTCTATGCGCGTGGCAGGGGAAATAGAAACAGCTGTCATAGTGCGCCATCTGCTGGACTTGTTGTTATAGACCTCAATTGATTTAGTGACAAGTAACAAACTTGAATTCGTCAACAATTTGGTAATATGGGAACATCTAACTAATAGGGTGGGATTCTCCCACAACTGGCCAGATGGCCCAACTCCGGCGCCAAGAGCGGGGCGAACCACTTGGACGTCGGGCCAACCGGAAGGTACAGAATCCTCTGCACTTCCGGGGGCAAGCCGGTGCCGGAGGGGTTGGCGGCAAACCAACCGGCGGCAAAGGGCCAACGTGAGTTGGCACATACGCCGGCGTGGTTCCGCGCATGCGCAGCCCGGCTGGCGTGTTTTCTGTGCATGCGCAGGAGGGGTTCTTCTCCGCGTCGGCCATGGCGGAGCCCTACAGAGGCTGGGGCGGAAGGAAAGAGTGCCCCCACGGCACAGGCCCGCCCGCAGATCGGTGGGCCCTGATCGCAGGCCAGGCCACCATGGGGGCCCACCCCGGGGCCGGTTCCCCCCCGCCCCCCCCACCGAGGACTCACCAAACCGGCCTATAAGCCAGGTCCCGCCGTGATGGGCCATGTCCATTTCACATCGGCCTGACTGGCCAGGAAACGACGGCCGCTTAGCCCATCGGAGCCCTGAGAATTGCCGGGAGCGAGACCGGCACGGCGTAAACCCCGCCCCCACCCGAAAACCACGCCAGAGAATACGGCAGCCGGCGTCGGAGCGGCGGGGTGGGATTCGCGCCGCCTCCCGGGGATTCTCCGACCCGGCGGGGGGGGTCGGAGAAACCCGTCCCAAGTGTCCAAAGCAGGATTAAATTCCGTAATAATAATAATAATAATAATCGCTTATTGTCACAAGTAGGCTTCAATGAAGGCCCCTAATCACCACATTCCGGCGCCTGTTCGGGGAATATTTCCTCACTGCAGCTTACTGTCCCACCTATTTTTCAGTCATCTGTAAATTTGGCTATAGATCCTTCTATCCTGTATCCAAGTCGTTAATATAGATTGTAAATAGCTGGGCCCAAGAACCGAACCCTGTGGCACCCCACTAGTTACATCATTCCACACAGAAAAAGAACCATTTATCCCGATTCTCTGTCTCCTCCCCGTCAGCCCAAGCTAATAAATTACCCTTATTCCCATGTGATCTCACCTTGTGAATTAACCTTCTGTGCGCCACCTTGTCAAACACCTTCAGAAGTCCAGATATGCTAAATCTACAGGATCGCCATTATCCACTTTGCTTGTCACATCTTCAAAGAACTTAAGCAAATTAGTCAAACATGATTTGTCCTTCATAAAACCATGCTGACTCTGACGGATAGCGCTTTGGCTTTCCAAATGTCCTGATATTACATCCTTGTGAATTGATTCTCACAATTTTCGAACAACAGATGCTAAACTAACTGGTCTGAAATTTCCCACATTCTGCCTCCTTCCCTTTTTGAATAAGGGTCTTAAGTTAGTATTTTTCTAATCCACTGGAACCTTTCCCGTGTCCATGGAATTTTCGAATATCATAACCAATGGATCCACTATCTCTGCTGCCACTTTCTTTAACACCCTAGAATGTAGGCCATCAGGCCCTGGGGACTTGTCTGCCCTCAATCCCAAGAGTTTGTTGAGTACTGTTTCTCTATTGATGCTGATTGTTCCACATTCCACCCTTTCTATTACCTCTAAATTGCCCATTCCTATACGAATGGTACTAGTGTCCTTCACCATGAAAACTGAGGCAAAGTATTGATTTAGCATCTCTGCCATTTCTGTGTTCCCCACTATTAACTTACAGTCTTATCTTCCAAGGGGCCAACATTCACCTCAGCGACTCTCTTCCCTTTTATGTACCTGTAGAAGCTTTTGCTATCCTTTTTGATATTCTGTGCTAGTTTTTTTTTCCTAATTTACCTTAGCTTTTTTTATTACTTTTTTAGTTTCCCTTTGCTTGATTGTATTAAAGAACAAAGAACAATACAGCACAGGACCAGGGCCTTCGGCCTTCCAAGCCTGCGCCGATCACGTGTCCTATCTAGACCAACCGCCTGTATCCTTCTATACCCCGTCTGTTCGTGTGTCTATCCAGATAAGTCTTAAAGGTCGCTAACATATCTGCCTCAACTACTTCCAGGGGTATGAAGTCGGGGAAGGTCCCTGGGCCAGATTGGCAACCTGCAGAATTTTATAAGGAATTTGCAACGGACCTGGCACCACATCTGTTGGGGGCATTTAATGAAGCGCTGGAAAAGGGGGAGTTGCCGGAGATGATGGCGCAGACAGTAATCACACTAATCCCCAAAAAAGGGAAGGACCCGGTGGAATGTGGGTCATATAGACCCATATCACTATTGAACATGGATGTAAAATTATTGGCTAAGTTGTTGGCGGGGTGGATGGAGGACTGTGTCCCGGGGGTGGTTGCAGAAGATCAAACAGGCTGCAGGCAGCTTCCCGTAACAGCCTCCCCGAACAGGCGCCGGAATGTGGTGACTAGGGGCTTTTCACAGTAACTTCATTTGAAGCCTACTCGTGACAATAAGCGATTTTCATTTTTCATTTCATTTCATGAGTAATATAAGACGCTGTTGAATGTGGTGGTGAATCCGTTGAGAACTCTGGGACCGGAGGTGGTGGTGCCCATGGACGCGGAGAAGGTATTTGATCGGTTGGAGTGGCGGAACTTGTTCGAGGTTTTGAAAAGGTTTGGGTTTGGGCCAAGATTTGTGGCATGGGTGCGGTTGCTGTATGTGGCACCAAGGGCGAGGGTGAGGACGAATAATATGAGCTCACGAAGCTTTAGCTTACACAGGGTACGAGGCAGGGGTGCCCACTGTCCCCATTGCTGTTTGCGCTGGCCATAGAGCCATTGGCGATGGCTCTCAAGGAGTCGGCAGAGTGGCGGGGGATTATGAGTGGACAGAGGGAGCATCAGGTATCGCTCTATGCCGATAACCTTTTACTGTATGTTTCGGATCCGCTGGACAGTATGTGAAGGATTATGGGCCTGTTGGGGAGGTTTGGAGGGTTCTCGGGATACAAGCTGAATGTGGGGAATAGTGAGGTATTCCCGGTGAATGAGCTGGCACAGTGGGCTAATTTAGGGGAGATGCCATTTACGGTAGCGAGGGATAGGTTTAGGTGTTTGGGGATTCAGGTAGCGAGGGAAAGGACAGCGCTCTATATGTGGAACTTAACGAAGCTGGAGGAGGCCAAGGACGATCTTAGGAGGTGGGATACACTGCACTTAACATTGGCGGGGAGGGTCTAAGTGGTGAAAATGAATATTCTGCCGAGGTTCTTGATATATCTTTCAGGCTCTCCCGATCTTTATACCAAAGACTTTCTTTCAGAAAGTGGACACGATCATCTCAGACGTTGTATGTGTGGGGAAGGTGCCAAGGGTGGGGAGGACCCAGCTATAGAGGCAGAGGCAGCAGGGGGGGTTGGCGTTACCAAACTTGCTTCATTATTATTGGGCAGCGAATGTGGACACGGTATAGCGGTGGTGGGAAGGAGAAGGGGTAGAGGGGGCTAGGATGGAGGCGGAGTCTTGTAAGGGGTCTAGTTTGAGGTCTCTGGTGATGGCAGCATTGCCAATGGCTCTGAGTAGGTATTCAGGGAGCCCGGTGGTGCTGCCCACGGTGAAGATATGGAATCAGCTGAGAAGGCATTTTAAGGTGGAAGGCATGTTGGTGCTAACGTTGCTGTGCGCAAATCATGGGTTTGAGCCGGGGGGGGGGGGGGGGGGGGGGGGGGGAGAGGATGGATGGATAGTGTATATAGGAGGTGGAGGGAAGTGGGGCTGGTCAAGGTGAGGGATTTGTATTTAGAAGAGGGGTTCGCCAGTCTGGAGGAGCTAAGGGAGAGGGTAGAGCTGCCAAGGGGGAGCGAGTTCAGATTTCTGAAGGTATTTGCACGAAAGGTCTGAAGGGGGTTCCCTAGGTTGCCGAGATACACTCTCCTGGAGTGACTGCTGCTTCTGGATGCGGAAGGGGAGGCAAAAATTGGGGATACATACAAGTAGCTGGGGGAGCAGGGAGGTGAGCGGGTGGTGACGATCAAGGAGAAATGGGAAGCAGAGTTGGGAGGGAAGATCAATTGGGGAGTATGGAGTGAGGCACTGCAAAGAGTTAACGGGACCTTCTCTTGTGCAAGAATGAGCCAGATACAGTTTAAAGTGGTGCACAGGGTGCATATGACTTGGGCGAGAATGAGTGGGTTCTTTCAGGGGGTAGCAGATGAGTGTGAGAGGTGTGGGTGGGGGCCAGTGAATCACAAGCACATGTTTTGGAGTTGTGAAAAATTGGGAAGATTCTGGCCGGGAGTGTTTGCGGTCTTAGCCAAGGTAGTGGAGGAGAAGGTGGGCCTGGACCCTTTGGTGGCGATATTTGGAGTTTCAGAGATGCCGGTTCTCATGGAGAGGAGGGAGGATGATGTCGTAGACTTCGCCTCTCTGATTGCACGGTGGCGAATGTTGCTGGAGTGGCAGTCAGCATCACCATCGGGGGTAGCAGCATGGTTGGGTGATTACGGCTTCCTGTGTTTAGAGAAGATAAATCTGTACAGACTGTATAGTTGATTGTTAGGAAGTATGTTTCCCAGGTGTTTATTTGCTGTAACCTGTTTATAATAATAATAATCTTTATTGTCACAAGTAGGCTTACATTAACACTGCAATGAAGTCACTGTGAAAAGCACCCAGTCCGGCGCTTGTTCGGGTACACAGAGGGAGAATACAGAATGTCCAATTCACCTAACAGCCCGTCTTGCGGGACTGCTGGGAGGAAACTGGAGCACTTGGAGGAAACCCAAGAAGACAGAGGAAGAAAGTGCAGACTCCACACAGACAGTGACCCTCAAGTTGGGAATCGAATCTGGGACCCTGGCGTCGTGAAGCAACTGTGCTATCCACTGTGCTACCGTGCTGACCTGTTTGTAATAAAATATATATATTTTTTAATTGGGCACTTGTATGCAAAACTGGCTGGAGACCACACATTTACCACGCTGAACATGAGCCATGTGTACCTCCAGCTGAAGCTCGATGCGGCATCCGGAAAATGTGTCACCATCAACACCCATAAGGGGTTATATGAATACGTTCACCTGCCTATCAGAGTCTCATCGGCATGCGCCTTTTTCCAGCGCACAATGGAAAATATCCTTCAAGGGCTGCTTAGTGCGGCATGTACCTGGATGATGTATTATTACCCACAGGAGCCACTGAAAAAAAACCTTACACACTTGGAGGAAGTCCTATGGTAATTTTCCGAGGCAGATATCTGAGGTGGACACCAGCCTAAAGTGGGAAAAGTGCGTGTTCAGGCGGGTGAGGGAATATATCTCAGATACCGCGTCGATAAAGGAAGTCTGCACCCTGTAGAGGACAAAGTAAAGGCCATAAAAGGGGCACTGATCCCACAAATCACGACAGAGTTGAAGTCCTTCCTAGGTCTCATCGACGGCTATGGGAAATTTATCCTCAACCTAGCCACCTTATTACAGCCCTGCATGCATTGTTAAAGAAGAAGCAGAAGCAGTCAAGGCAGGTGCCACAGGATGAAGCATTCACAAAAGTGAAGCAATCCCCTGGTACTAACATGCAATGCCTCTTCGTGCACATACCTCTCCCATTGATGGGACGATGGCTCGATGGCACCGAGCGACCGATGCATACACATCAATAACCCTGGCAGGAACAATGCTATGTGCAAATCAAAAAAGAGGACCTGGCCGTGATATTCGGAGTGAAGAAATGTGTACGTCTACAGCTGACACTGATAACCATGGATCATAAACCACTATTGGGCCTTTTTAGGAGGACAAAGTGATCTATCCCATCGTCTCAGCTCAGATCCAATGCTGGGCACCACTGTGGGCAGCTTATGAGTACTACTGCCCAGGAATGCACATAGCCAATGTGGACGCTGAGCCGCCTACCATTGCCCACAAGCTCCCCGCCCCTAGCCCGTAATGGACAAAGTTATCATGACTTTAAACTTTATGGATATCCCGTTGATATCTACCAAGCAAATCCAGACATGGAGCCAGAAGACCTCGACCTGGCAAAACTACGCCACATGATACTAAGCGGCAGAATTCAAGGACACCCTACAGAGGATCTGAAGCTCTTCCTATCTTAGCGCCAAGAATCCATTGTGAATTTATCATCCTGTGGGGAGCCTAGAGTGTCATCCCTTGCCCTAGCCAGCTTGCCATCTTGAAGAAGCTACACCGTGATCGCCCAGGAGTCTCCAAAATGAAGATGCTTGCAAGGAGCTGTGTCTGGTGGCCTGAGCTTCACTCTGACATTGAAAGTTAGGTAAAACAGTGCCCATTGCATCAGGAAAATCAGAAGCTCCCACCGTTGGCCTCGCTACACCCATAGGAATGGCCAGGGAGACTTTGGTACAGTACACATGGACTTCACTGGTCCATTTATGGAGTCAATGTTTTTAATCTTGGTCAACACCCATTCCAAATGGATGGACTACATCAGATGTCCTCCATGACTTCCAGCGACACCATAGAGAAACTCCGGCAGTCAATTTGTATCCATGGGATACTGGACGTCCTCGTGTCTAACAATGGTACCCCTTTCACCAGTCAATTCCAGGCATACGCAAATCCAATGGATGAAACCCATCTGAACGGCACCATACCACCCATCTTCCAACGGCCTGGCCGAACGAGCGATCCAAATGTTTAAAAGCGGCATGAAGAAATAGACTACCGGCTTGCTCAACACCAAATTGGGTCAGTTCCTCTTCAATTACAGGACCATGCCACATACTACAACAGGGTTGCACCAGCGGAATTGCTGATGGCCTTTCGCCGCCGGACCAGACTCAGTGTATTGTTTCCCAACCTAGATGGGAAATGGAGTCAAACCAGGATACCTGACGACCCAACAGGACCTTCAGGCTGGGAGGTACGGCCTATGCTTGTAATTTTGGAGACAGATCCCCTTGGATAGAAACATAGAAAACGTGCAGGAGCAGGCCATTTGACCCTTCGAGCCTGCACCACCATTCAATATGATCACGGCAGATCAAGCAAATTCAGTATCTCACTCCCGCTTTTTCTCCATACCCTTTGATCCCTTTAGCCGCAAGGGCCACGTTCAGCTCCCTCTTGAATATATCCAACAAACTGGCCGCAATAGCTTTCTGTGGTAGAGAATTCCACAACTTCACAATCTCTGAGAGAAAAAGTTCTTCCTCATCTCAGTCCTGAATGGCGTACCCCTTATTCTTAGGCTGTGACTCCTAGTTCTGGTTGTTCCCAACATCGGGAACATTCTTCCCGCATCTAGCCTGTCCAGTCCCATCAGGATTTGATACTTTTCTATGAGATCCTCTCTCATTCTTCCAAGCTCCAATGAGTACAAGCCCAGTTGATCCAGTCTTTCTTCATATGTCAGTCCTGCCATCCCGGGAATTAGTCTGGTGAACCTTCGCTGGACACCATCAATAATAAGAATGTCCTTCCTCAAATTAGGAAACCGAAACTGCACACAATACTCTAGGTGTGGCCTCACCAAGGCCCTGTATGACTGCAGAAAGACATCCCTACTCCAATATTCAAATCCTCTGGCTATGAAGGTCAGCATGCCATTAGCTCTGCACACCGCCTGCTGTACCTGCATGCCAACTTCACCTTTTCCTAAACCATTCAGATAATAATCTGCCTTCCTGTTTTTGCCACCAAAGTGGATACCCTCACATTTACCCACATTATATTGCATTTGCCAAGTAGTTGTCTTCTCAGCCAGCCTTATTAAGTCACCCTGCGGCCTTCTTGCATCCTCCTCACAGCACACACTGCCACCCAGCTTACTGTCATCTGCAAATTTGGAGATATTGCATGCAATTCCTTCATCCAAATCATTAATGTATATTGTGAACAGCTGGGGTCCCAGCACTGAACCTTGCGGTACCCCACTAGTCACTGCCTGCCACTCTGAAAAGGACCTGTTTATTCCAACTCTCTGCTTTCTGTCTGCCAACCAGTTCTCTGTCTACGTCAATACATTACCCCCAATACCATGAGCTTTAATTTTGCTCACTAATCTCTTGTGGAACCTTGTCAAAAGCCTTTTGAAAGTCAACATCCACTGGTTCACCCTTGCCCACTCTGCTGGTCACATCAAAAAATTCCAGAAGATTTGTCAAGCTTGATTTCCCTTCAGTGAATCCATGCTGACTTGGACTGATCCTGTCCCGACTTTCCAAATGCTCAGTTATTTTATCCTTAATAATTGACTCCAGCATGGATCCCAGGAGTTGTAGTGAAAAAAAAAACGACCCCGTGTTGCATAAGGTTAAGACCAGGGAGTAGACCATAAAAAAACGTGTGGACCATCTCAGGAGCAAAGAATCCTCTACTGCAGAAACTGCTCTAGGCAGGGCAACACCCTCAACATCCTTTGGACCTACCTCCAGGCAAGGGGCTCAACCCATGTTAAACACAAGAGTCATCCCCCAAGAGAACAAAGACTTGGACTCAGAAATGGAGATTGAGGTGACTGACTCGCAGCCGGAAATCAACGTCGAGGAAGAGCCCCCCATCGGTGGCGGCCCTTCGATGCTCAGCTAGGAAACGATGATCCCCCATCGCTTGATACCCCACATTTAGCACTGCTGCCCACAGCGCCAGGGACCCAGGGTCAGGGTTTAATTCCAACCTTGGGTCACTGTGTGGTGTTTGTACATTCTCCCCATGTCTGCATGGTTTCCTCCTGGTGTTCCAGTTTCCTCCCACAGTCCAAAGATGTATGGATAGATGGATTGGCCATGCTAAATTGCCCCTTAGTGTTCAGGGATGTACAGGTTACGTTATGAGGTTACGGGGGTAGGGAGGTGTGGTTCAGCGAGTGGATTTGGGTAGAGTGTTCATTCGAATGTTCGATGCAGACTTGATGGGCTGAATGGCCTCCTTCTGCACTGTAGGGATTCTATGAATTGCTCATACTGATAAATACCATTGCATATACACTGGCCACACATAGCCCTGCAGGGTGAATCATCTATGGATTGCATTGTATTACTTATCAAAGGTCTTGGGCAGTGCTTTCTAAATGTGTGACTTTTACTACCTAAAGCAGTGTTCTTCAAAGTTTGAAGAACATTGACCTAGAGCAGCATTTCCAAGTCGTACACCACCCTGACTCGGACAAATATCATTGCTCTTTCAAAGATGCTGGATCATAATTCTGGAGGTCCTCCCCTAACAACCAGTGGGTGTACCTTCACCAGATGGACTGCAACGTTTCATGGAGAAAGTCCATCAACGCCTTGTCCAAAACAATTAGGAATGGGCAATGAATGCTGGCCTTGCTGGCGCTGCCTGTATCTCAAGATCACATTTTAAAAATATATGCGATTCCCATTCGTACAACTGCACATTCACCACTCACGCATAACATCACTTATATCTTACACACACTTACAACCACATATACACAATCCATATATAAAACTGCTCATACAGTTACCACGCTAGAGCTGCA
Organism: Scyliorhinus canicula; assembly: GCF_902713615.1. Taxonomy (NCBI): domain Eukaryota; kingdom Metazoa; phylum Chordata; class Chondrichthyes; order Carcharhiniformes; family Scyliorhinidae; genus Scyliorhinus; species Scyliorhinus canicula. The sequence continues at coordinate 63,554,465 of NC_052146.1, forward strand.
TACATCTTACATGCAAAAACACCATCCATATAAACTGATCACACATACAACCGCATGTACACTACCTACAACTCCCACACATGCGTCATTGCACCTAAATTTGCTTTCTCACTTCCTCAGAATTTAGCATTTGGTCTAAAAAGATTTATTTTCTTACAACACAACTACTAACATTAAATATTTTTGCATTTCAATATAGCAAAAGATAAACAGCAAAGGGTATATAACAAAAATCTAACTAGCTGTGAAATTCTAACTAAAAGCGCTATCGGCTGACCACGGTGAACTGCCATGCTCCAAAAAGTCACTTCCTTTTGCTGTCTGCTCTGTTCATGTCACGCTTTGAAAAAACATTTACCACAATACTCTGCTCCTTCTTAGTCATTTGTCATAAGTTGTCCTCCTGGAAACTCACAGAAATTCACCGGAACATTCTCAATCCGTGAAGATTCACGAGGATACCCTTGTTTGTGAAGAGATTTCCCACAGAACTTCCTTTCTTTAAATAGTGATTTCTCAGAAGATGTGGGGTGCAACACTATCACAACCTCATCATGGAACCCTGCATTATCCTTTGGGGAAACTAAAGAAGCAAGCAGCAAACCAAATCTAGACAATCTGAATCCCGACTCTTAGGGCCGACTGACCCATGTTTTACTGCTGTTCACATGGAACCCTTCTCCAATTCGGCCATAAAAGTTCTCTTTTGAACATTTGTTGCTACGATCTAGATTTGCACGTTTGGCAGCTCCACCCGGGCTTGCCCCCTGAGCTTCTGTGCTAACTGCAGCAGTCCATCTAGTTAGTGGTACCGGAGCAGTTTATATTGGCACTTCATCAGATATATGCTGAATGCTTCGGTACAGACGGTCAGATTTTCCTCTTGACACTCTCATTTATGTGTAAACTCCATGTAATCTCAAGGATCTTGATGATTCTTATTTTTATAGGGTTGAGTATAATGCTATTTCCATATATATATGTTATATTATTATATATATGTTAATATAATTCCCTGCCACAGCCTTAAAATCATAATCCCTCATGCACTTTGCTTCTTATTCATATTAGTTTATCACCTCTTCATGTCTATTTTAAGAAAATACTAGCTTTCTATTGATAATTCACCACTTTGCAATTCCGAAACTTGAAAGATTTAGGGAATGTTTAATTCTCACAATCCTCATTTGTCAGCACAATGTGATTTATCTCATTTGCTATCTGCACTAATTTTAACTCCGAAATATTCTAAAGCGTACCACTTTTCTACAGTAATTAACCAACATATTCTCACATCCAGTTTTCCACAGTTTCAGATCCATCCACAACTTCAGCTACAGACGTTTTATTATAACAGTTACTTGCTCTCAGGACCTACATTGACTCATCATCTTTGGATTTTTGTGCCAACTACACTACAATGTAGAAATTGGTATACATATTGTATTATATGTGTCTGGTGCAGTAACGGTTTTAAATGCCTAGGTTAGGGCATGTATATATCTTCTGCAACAATATACTTTTTTAAATCCTGGTTTTAAAGACAGACACTGTGCCTATAAAATGGTGCAATTTTAAATCATGCTTATCTTTAAAAGGAGAGGGTTTTGTTATGATTTCTGGGGAGTAGATAATGAAAGACATTGGGCATAATTATCCACCTCGCGACACCGCAAAGGCGAACCGCGATAACAAGGATTGCACCTCGCGTCGGTGTGCAAAACCGGCATTTGCATGTATTTAAATGCGATTAGTGGGTTGGACATAGTATGCTCTGCCCTTCTACAAAGCTCTGCTCCTCTCCGGTGAAGGTCTCGTGGGCATGAATTACTACAAGTATTTACAAATGTGGACAGGGCACCACGGCTATGGAGGGGGAGTGGGAGGCGAAAAAAACACTGAAAATACGTTGAAAACTCTCGGGTTTGCTCGGAGATGGCTGCCTGGGCCAGGGGCAGTAGTGGGTAGTGACTTGGTGCCAAGTCCATGGACTTGGGATGTCCCCTCGGGATCGGAGTGGCCTGGCTCAGACCACTATTGCTCCAGCTTGCCTTCTAAACACACCCCTTTGGTATTACTTAGAGGCTCCTGGCTGCTCATACTGTTGAGTGCTGCCTGTGCCTTTTAAATGCTCAGAAGGCCTCTGGTCATCTGGGAGCCCACCCAGGTAGCCACTCTGGACACTCTCACATCCTTGTTGTATCATCAAGGGCCAAGATCAATTAGGATCCCTCTAGGTGTTGGCACTTTTCAGATGTACTGCCCTATTTCAGAGAAAGCAGGGGATCAGCAGAGCTCACCCCAACCAGATGACACCTGCACCGCAGCTATGGAACCCCCTCTGCTCCTCTCTGCTTCTCTGCCCCTCTCAGGGCAGAGGATTCACCAATGACCCCCACCCCTCCAGAGCACCAGCTGTCTCCTCCTGGTGAGGCTGGCAGTGCTGACTGCCTCTGCCACCATCTCTCAGGCAGTGTTCAGGAGAGCAGGTTTGAGTCTGCAGCCCACCCTGAGGAAGAGGATGTCCCTCCACTCCTCACTGACATGGAGCTTTGCGCCTAACCTCGGACTGCTGACCTCAGGGGGCCAGATCTTCTCTGAACCATGCTGGTGGCTCCAGTGAGTGTGTGGTAAGTGAAGCGCTTAAAAACTGCTGCAGCTGTCAGGCTCTTTGGCGCTAACTCCAGCCCCAGTGGTTAGAACGCTCGTTGGGCTAGGAATTGCTCGGAATTTGCGCCAGCAAAGTGCTGGCCCATGTCCTGAATTACTTCAAAATAGCGCCCCCAACAAGAATGCGAACAGCATGCAATTCAGTCCCGGTGTCAACACTTTCTCCCAGGAGAATTTCACCCATTGAGTTTAAGCTTAAGCAATTAGGTCATTTGATTTGAGTGTGGGATTGATGATGTAGTAATGGAAGGAGCCAGGTCTGTACCAGCTCTCTCGCAGTCAGTTTAAATTTGGCTGTGAACAAAACAGCAGCTTCTGCAAAAGGCTGTCAGGTTTTTTCCTGACAGGATCTCTCTCTCGGCAAGCAGTCTTTTGGAGGAATTATTTATCCAGAGGCTGGCAAGTAATTGGGTGTTTGCTAACTTTATTTAAAAGTGGGTTTTGATCTGTATGGGTTTTGCGTGATTGGTGAGAAAGAAGGTAGCAGTTAGGAGTTAAAGTATTTCATTTAATTGTTAACTGGTAATTGCAAGCTATATTTCTGTGATGTTAAGATAGTATAATACTGTGTTAATAATAAAGCCAGTTTTAATATCCCACATCCCTATTTTTGCATGGAATCACTCCTGGAGCCAAGTATTCTTTCCTCATCGTAAAAGTGATTGGGGTTCCTGTCCAGTATCCTAGCAAATGTAGGTGTCTGGTCCAGGATTGTAACAAAAGAGGTTACCTACTGGCGGCATGTGGCGCCGTGGATAGCACTGGGACTGCGGCGCTGAGGACCCTGGTTCGAATCCCGGCCCTGGGTCACTGTCCATGTAGAGTTTGCAAATTCTCCCCATGTCTGCGTGGGTTTCAACCCCACAACTCAAATATGTGCAGGTTAGGTGGATTGGCCACACTAAATTGCCCCTTAATTGGAAAAAAAAAAATTGGGTACTCTAAATTTATAAAAAGAGGTTACCTACTAACAAACTCTCTCAAAATTATCATGTTAAATCTATTTCTGCATCTTTAGTCGATCTGATTCTATACCTGTGTCCAACCCACTAATCACATTTAAATACATGCAAATGCCGGTTTTGCACACCGGCGCAAGGCATAAACCACTTAGTTTAGTTGGTAGACGGCCAGTGTGCAGATCAGATTAATGCCAACAGCCTGGAGTTTGATCCTTGTTTGGGCTGAGGTAGACCCATGGCCTGCCTTCTCGCTCTACCCGTGTAAAAAAAAGTCAGGATTTTATAGCCGTGGCTTGATGAATAAGGGCCAGGGACCTGATGTTGGGAAGAGAACTCAGGCAGATATATACGTAAGGCTCTTCAGAGACATGTGTAAACCCCAGTGTTAGGCTTATCTTTTGGACTGTAATAACTAGTGCGAAAGCACTGCAATTAGAATTACTCCCAAACAGCCTCAGTAATGCAGAATCTGCTAGTGTACATATCCTCCAGTTACCTTGTGCTTGAGCGATTTGTCAGTAGTGGCAAAGACAATTGCAGCAGAAGCATCCCAGCCATTTGTGATCCAAGCCTTTGTGCCATTTAAAATCCAATGGTCATCTTCTAGTCTGGCAGTGGTGGAGGCTGCACCGGCATCACTTCCGTTTCCTGAAAAGCACAGACGACCAGTACTGAAAGAATATGTCAACCTTGACTGGCAGTCAACAACATAAAATAACTTTCAAACACATAAAAACAGTGTGTAGTAAGCATTATTTTTTAAAAATATTTTTATTGAGACAAAATTTTCATTATATCACAAACAACAACCACCCAAACCTCCCAATCCTCCCCTATCCCTCCCTAACAGCTGACGGTAACCAGCTCCCTGAAAGAAGAGACAATAGGCTGCCACCTTGAATAGAACCCTTCCACCGACCTCCTCATGGTATACTTGATCTTCTCCAGCTGCAAAAGTTCTATCAGGTCCCCCAACCATGCTGAGGCCTTAGGCATCAAGGATCTCCACCCAAGCAGAATCCACCTCCAGGCTATTAGAGAGGTGAAGGCTAGAGGGCATCTGCCCTCGACCCCATCTGCAGAACCGGCGAGTCTGAAACTCCAAACATTCCCACCAACGGGCAAGGCTGAATGCACCAAATCCCTGACATCGTATTAAAAAAGGAGACCCAGAAACTCACGAGCTTGGAGTCAAGACCAAAATATGAGCATGTGATTCGCTGGTCCCCGAGAGCACCGCTCATACCTATCCTCCACCCTGGAAACAACTCACTCATACATGCCCTGTGCACCACCTTGAATTGGATCAGGCTTAACCTCGCACATAAGAATGTGAAGTTGACCCTGTGAAGAGCCTCACTCCACATTCAACCCTCAAAGACCAAACCCAGCTCACCCTCCCACTTCCTCTTTACTTCCTCCAACAAAGTCTGCTCCGTCACCAACATTTGTCCATAGACATCAGAAATCTTACCCCCCCATCCTCCCCAACTCGGCCACGGACAGGATCCTGTCCTGAAGCGAAGACGATGGTACCAGGGGAAATGAAGAAAGCTGCGTAAACGTTATTAAGCATTAACAAGTTTGCAGACTTGAAATAATCCTGGTATCACTGAATTCTTCATCAGCCTTTTATCCTACTTTTTTGAACTTAAGTGTTGACTTGCACTGTGGTCCTTCGTCTTTCTTTAATCATTCTCAGTTTTAAAAAAAGCTTGCATTTATTTTTGAGCAGGATCCTAGCGCAGTTTTCAGATATCATATTTTTTTGAAAATTTGGAATATATTTGAAAGATCTCCATCATATCTCCTCCGAGTTTATGCTTTGCTAGAGTAAAAGCACAGCTCCATTTCCAGCCAACGCCATGCATGCTCAGAGCGTGTTAGTCTATGACTTAATTTGGAGTGCCTGAGTAGGCAGTAGCCAGGATCAAAGATGGGGCTGCTGAAATCAACACAGCAGGGCAATGGAATGTGACAGGCACTGTGAAATTGTATCAATTTGTACTCATCCATTATGGGCCATTTAAATTATAGCATGCATAAAGGAAAGACATAGATTTAAGGCACAACGCTGCATGCTCCCCCCTCATGGTTACCAGCAGTCTGGAATGAATTACTGCTGCTTGTAATCAGAATTCATATGGCTAGTTAGCTTGAAAAAAGTGCATGTTTACAAGGAATAATTGCAGAGTTGCCTATGGAATAAGGAGTGATAGTAAATCATTAGGTTTCACTGTGAAAACTGTCTGCTATCCATAAGACCTGGACGAAGCGTATGGTGGTTTGACCAGGAAGAGGAGGGAGGGGATGGGAGTGAGGAGGAGTGGATGGGAGAGGGAGAATGTGAAAGAGAGCAGTAGTGTGTGAGTGCGATAGTGTGGGAGTATGTGAGTGAGAATCAGGCTTGCTCCAAAACTCATGATTGTTACTCATCCTCATCCCCACACACCCACACATTCTCTCTCTCACACACCCACACTCTCATATACACATCCATTCGCTCTGACGGGCCCATGCTCTGCCTTATCCCACCCCTCTCCCACATTTCTCCAGCCTCAGGTGGGCCTCAATAAGCCTGTCAACAGCAAATGTGGGGAGAAAACAGTCTGTGATTGTACGAGGAACTCCACAGCAGCACCTTTCAAATCCAAATCTACTGTTCCTCACTGCATCTCGGACTGCTTGGTAGGTCAGACAGAGAGGTCAAGGTAAGCTAGATTGTTCAACCAGCCTGATTTACAGCCTCTATGCATCAATGCTCGGTCTTAGATTGTGACCTACCTGGTTCACTCAGACCAAAGCAGCCAACTTTATTTCCATCCGTGAATGGGGTTATCCACTTGTGCTTTTGTTCTTCTGAACCAAATTTCAAAATTGGACCCAGATACAATGACTGGAAAAGGAAGAGAAAATTGTGACTATTTCTTGTATTTTTATCAAATAATATAAACAAAGTCGCACAGCATTATACAAGGAGGGAAAATATCAATCTGGTGGGACTGACACATGCTGAACTATTTACTAATTTTATAATACTTTACAAACTAGGAAAACAAACCCAGAATTGGCCTCCACATTTTCCTTGGATAGGATTCCCTAGATATCACGGGACTTGATACCTTACCTAAATATCAGCAGGATTGTTCAAATTCGGGAGACATTGCAGACTCACCAGCTGCCCACGTATGTATTTCCAGCAGAGATCAAAAAGTATTTAGAAGCCAGAGCTCTAACTTATTTTACCCTCTTCCACAGTAGAGGGTGAAGAGGGTCTTCTTGGAGCGGGGCAGAGATGGGGGGGGCTGGCGTTGCCCAATCTCTCGGGGTACTACTGGGCGGCCAACGTGTCGATGGTGCGCAAGTGGGTGATGGAGGGGGAGGGGGCAGCATGGAAACGGATGGACAGAGCGTCCTGTGGGGATACAAGCCTGGGGGCCCTGGTAACGGCGCCGTGGCCGCTCCCTCCCACGAGGTATACCACGAGTCCGGTGGTGGCGGCTACCCTCAAGATTTGGGGGCAGTGGAGGCGACATAGGGGAGAAGTGGGGGGCTCGATGGAGGCTCCGTTAAGGGGGAACCCCATAGGTTCGTCCCGGGGAACATGGATGGGGGATTTCAGGGATGGTACAGAGCGGGCATTAGACAGCTGAGGGACCTGTTTATCGACGGAAGGTTTGCGAGCCTGGGGGAGTTGGAGGAGAAATTTGGGCTCCTTCCGGGAAACATGTTTAGATATCTGCAGGTAAAGGCATTTGCTAGACGGCAGGTGGAGGGATTCCCTGCGCTCCCCGCGAGGGGGTGAGTGACAGGGTGCTTTCAGGGGTCTGGGTCGGGGAGTAGAAGATATCCGATATCTACAGGCTCATGCAGGAGGTGGAAGAGGCGTCAGTAGAGGAGCTGAAAACGAAGTGGGAGGGGGAACTGGGGGAACAGATCGAAGACGGGACATGGGCTGATGCCCTGGAGAGGGTAAATTCTTCCTCCTCGTGTGCGCGGCTTAGCCTCATTCAATTCAAGGTACTGCATAGGGCCCACATGACTGGGACGAGGATAAGTAGGTTTTTGGGGGTGAAGATAGGTGTGTCAGGTGCTCGGGGAGTCCAGTGAACCATGCCCATATGGTCTGGGCATGCCCGGCACTGGAGGAGTTCTGGAAGGGGGTGGCGAGGACGGTGTCAAGGGTGGTGGGATCCAGGGTCAAGCCAGGATGGGGACTCGCGATCTTTGGGGTTGGAGTAGAGCCGGGAGTGCAGGAGGCTATGTTTGTTTATTTTATTTAAATTTGATTTATTTAATTTTAATTTATGGTAAAGTTTTCTTGTTGGGGTGGGGGGTGGGGGGAGTGTGATACATGTGATGTTACGGTTTGGGGGGATTTGTGGGTGTTATGGGGCAGTCAGTTGCATATTATTACTTGTTATATTTTTATATTTTCTGTAAAAAATTCCAATAAAAATTTTTTTTTTTTTTTAAAAAGAGCGAAATACTCCGTCATCATAATCTCCGACCACGCTCCACACCATATGGATGTGAGGTTGGAGACGTGCTGCACCCAAAGGCCCACATGGAGGTTGGATATGGCCCTCCTAACCAATAAGGCTTTCTGAAAGAAAATATTACAGGCCATAGACGAGTATATTACTAATAACCAGAATGGTGCGGTCTCACCCTCACGTTCTGGGAGGCGCTGAAGGCTGGGGTGAAATTATAGTTTACTAAGCACGGAGAGATGGGAAGAGAGGGTGGCTAGGCAACAACTAATTGACTCCATACTGGAAGTAGACCAGCGATACTCCGAGGCCCCGACATAGAGATCCTGGAGAAGAGGAAAAAACTACAGATGGACTTGACCTGCTCTCCACGAGGAAAGCAGTGCACCAACTCCACCAGGCACCGGGGACCCAATACGAACGCGGAGACAGGGCCAGTCGCCTGCTGGCTCACCAGCTGAGAAAACAGGCTGCCACGAGGGAAATAGAATCATAGAATTTGCAGTGCAGAAGGAGGCCATGTGGCCCATCGAGTCTACCTGGCCCTTGGAAAGAGCACCACACCTCCACCCTATACCTGTAACCCAACCTAACCTTTTGGACACTAAGGGGCAATTTAGCATGGCCAATCTACCTAACCTGCATATCCTTGGACCGTGGAAGCCCAGATTAGGGACAGCAAAGGCAAACTAGTAGTAGAGCCAGAAAAGGTCAACAAGGCATTCGAGGCCTTCTACCGGGGCTGTAACCTCCTGAACCTCCAGCAGGGGACTTGATGATGAAGCAGTTCCTTGATGGACTGGAGATGCCAGTCGTGGGGCAGGATAGGAAACGGGGCCTGGAAGCACCACTAGAACTGGGAGAGATCATGGAGAGTATAAACTCCATGCAGGCGGGGAAGGAGCCGGGACCTGATGGTTTCCCGGCGGACTTCTACAAAATATTCGCAACAGCTCTGGCCCCACACCTGCGGGAGATATTCACAGACTCGCTGGCGAGGGAGAGCCTGCCGCCTATGTTAGCACAAGCCTCAATCTCACTGATACCTAAGAAAGACAAAAATCCAACAGAATCTGGTTCCTACAGACCCATCTCGTTGCTAAACGCACGGAACCCAACCATGTCCAATGCGAAAATACTGGCCAAGATCCTAGCCAAAAGGCTGGAGGACTGCCTACCAGAGGTGGTAGCAGAAGACCAGACAGGCTTTGTCAAGGGTAGACAGCTAACATCGAACATCAGGCACCTGCTGAACGTGATCATGACCCCATAAGGAGAGAGAACACCAGAGGTGATCGTCTCCCTGGACGCAGAAAAGGCCTTTGACAGAGTCGAATGGAAATACCTCCGCGAGGTACTGGAGCGGTTCAGGCTTGGAACAGGGTTCACTGCCTGTTAAAACGATCCCACAGCAAACATACAGGCAACACCACCAGCTCTATGTACTTCCAGGTGTACAGAGGCATAAGGTAGGGATGCCCACTGTCCCCGCTACTGTTCGCCCTGGCAATTGAACTACTCGCAATCGCGCTAAGGACGGCAAAAAACTGAAAAGGGATCCGGTGAGGAGACAGAGGGCACAAAGTCTTGCTCTACGGGGATGACCTGCTCCGCTACATCTCAGACCAGCGAAGTAGCATGGATGAATTATGGCACTCTTGAAAGAGGTTGGCGGCTTCGTGGGCCACAAACTTAACCTGAGGAAAAGCAAGATCTTCCCGGTTAACCCACAGAGGGGAGGGGCAGAGCTGGAGGGGTTGCCTCTTAAACAGCCCCGACTCAAATACCGCTACCTGAAATGAATGAAATCAAAATCATTTATTGTCACAAGTAGACTTCAAATGAAGTTACTGTGAAAAGCCCCTAGTCGCCACATTCCGGCGCCTGTTCAGGGAAGCTGGTACGGGAATTGAACCGTGCTGCTGGCCTGCCTTGGTCTGCTTTCAAAGCTAGCGATTTAGCCCTGTGCTAAACCAGCCCCTTAAACTCGCTCAAGACTGGACAGGAATCCACAAGTGGAACCTGACCAGCCTGGCGGAGGAAGTAAAAAAGGACCTGCAGAGATGGAACACACTCCCACTCTCCCTGGCGGGGAGGGTGCAGACGATCAAAATGAACGTACTGCCCAGGTTCCCCAAGGTCTTTTCAAATTACTAGACAAACTGCTTTGGTATTTGTGTGTTGCGGGAAGAATGCAAGGATCCCAAAGACAGTACTGCAGAGAAAAACATCCGGGGCGGCCTAGCCCTCCCAAACCTGCAATAATACCACTGGGCAGTGACCACAGAGAGGGTAAAGGGGCAAATAAAGGGGCAATATTCCGAGTGGGTGCTTATGGAGGAGAGCTCCTGAAGAGGGACCTCCCTAGCCATGGCGGCACTCCCATCCCCACCTAATAAATATTCAACGAGACCAGCCGTGGTAGCAACACTCCAGTCGTAGAACCAACTGCGATAGCATTTCAGGTTAACCGAAATGTCCGACAAGGCTCCCATCTGCAACAACCACAGGTTCACGCCGGTGACTATGGATGCCACCTTCAAGAGGTGGAGACAGGACGGGGGGACGCTGTGTTTTACACCATCAATAGGTTAACAACGATCGAAGAGCTGACAGAAAGATTCCAGCTGATGGGGGGAAACGAACTTTGGTATTTATAACTCAAAAACCTCCTACGAAGGGAAACAAGGACGTAGCCACGACCACCACGCCATTCACTGCAAGAGGACCTGCTTTACGCAGACATCTTAGGGAAGGGGAACTGTGGTGACATGTACGGGCGACTACTAAGGGACACACAACAGGACGAGATGAGGGAGAAGTGAGAGGAAGACTTGGGGTTTGAAATAAAATAGGGTGGGCAAAGCACTGCACAGGGTCAGCTCCACCTCCACATGCGCAAGGCTAAGCCTAATGCAGTAAAAGAGCCACTTAACTAGAACCCGAATAAGCAGGTTCTTCCCAGAGGTGGAGGACAGATGTGAACGGTGCCAAGGAGGCCCGGTCAACCACGGCCAAATGTTCTGGTCTTGTCCCAGACTTGCTGGGTTTTGGGCAGCCTTCTTCGAGGCAATGTCCAAAGTGGTGGGGATGAGGGTAGAGCCATGCCCAAGAGTGGCAGTCTTTGGGGACTCAGAACAGCCATATCTTTTCATGGGGAGCAGGGCCGGTATGGCAGTGCTGTCATGAGGTTTCTCAGCACTTCCACAATGGAACTGATAGGCTCCAAGCTCTGAATGATGCCCACCACCACCACGGTGGAGCTCGTCTCCTATCATGGCCTTAAGCAGGGGGCTCTTTCCAAGAGCCAGTGCAGACACAATGGGCCAAATGGTTATCTGATAGGCCTGTCAATGCATCAAATATCTCAGTGTGTATTGCCATCCATATTTTTCTGTAGTCTCTCTGAGCAAGGTCATCATCTGAGTCACTTGCAGCAGAGCCCGCACGCCATGCTCACCCTCCAGAGATTACACAAATGAGCTGTCCCCTGCAGGCCTCTTGTGCCCGGTGACTCATCACATGCTGATCCTGACCCTAAAATCACCTCTAAACTTCACGCAATGACAACTATGAGATTATGGCTGTCACATGACAGTCCCTCCTGTTCATTCTTGTGAGGTTGTAGTTCCTCTTTCTCTTGGATCTTTATAGGATGAGTAAAGGGCAGCACGGTGGCCCAATGGTTAGTACTGCTGCCTCACGGAGCCGAGGACCCGGGTTCAATCCCGGCCCCAGGTCACTGTCCGTGTGGTTTGCACATTCTCCCCGTGTCTGCATGAGTCTCACCCCCACAACCCAAAAGATGTGCAGGGTAGGTGAATTGACCACACTAAATTGCCACTTAATTAGAAAAAAGAATTGGGGCAGCACAGTAGCATAGTGATTAGGACTGTTGCATCACAGCTCCAGGGTCCCAGGTTCGATTCCCGGCTGGGTCACTGTCTGTGCAGAGTCTGCACGTTCTCCCCGTGTCTGCGTGGGTTTCCTCCGGGTGCTCCGGTTTCCTCTCACAGTCCAAAGAGTGCGGGTTAGGTAGATTGGACATACTAAATTGTCCTTAGTGTCAAAAGAAAAATGTTAAGTGGGGGTTACTGGGTTACGGGAATAGGGTAGATACATGGGCTTCAATACAGAGCTCTTTGTAAGGGCTGGTGCAGACTCGATGGGCCGAATGGCCTCCTTCTGCACTGTAAATTCTATGATTCAATACTCTAAATTAAAAAAAAATAGATTTAAAAAAAAGGATGAGTAATAATTAATTCTGGTCTCTGAAAGCACAAAGTTCTAAGAGGAGGTGCGGATAGGATGGGGAAGAAAGCATAGTTCCATCACCTGCATAATCTGCTGTTTCTATTTTATGGCACCTTTCAGTATGAGGATGAAGAACGACTAGCGAAAGTGTATAAGGCAACAGCTTACCAATCATTAATGGCCTTGGCAATATTGGGTACCAAAGGGCAGGATTCTTCGGCCGCATTCGCCTATGGCGTTCTTGCGGTGGGCGGGGAGGAAGAATCCAGCCCAGTGACTCTTGTAGCATTTGTTGCACTCATTCCAGGGACTGGTTTAGCACACTGGGCTAAATCGCTGGCTTTTAAAGCAGACCAAGGCAGGCCAGCAGCACGGTTCAATTCCCGTACCAGCCTCCCCGAATAGGTGCCGGAATGTGGCGACTAGGGGCTTTTCATAGTGACTTCATTTGAAGCCTACTTGTGACAATAAGTGATTTTCATTTCATTGAGGGAGCTGTAATTATGCAGGTGTGCTGGTCCTCCCTCCTGTTATGGGCCACCTTTCCCTGAAAGAGGGTCGAATGTCAGTGATGATGCTCACTGTGCTTGGGTGATATCACAGCTGAATATCTGTAGACTGGTGAAAAAAGGTTCCTGGCACACCTGGAAGCTGTGTGTGGTTGAGGTGTAGCATAAGGATGTTAGATGTGAGACCTTTGTTCTGGAGTGTGCTACTGGGTGATTAATGGGGATGTGGTGTATTGATCAGTCTTGGAGGTAGCTAGTATGATGTGTCTGCATCTGCTAATGTTCACCATCCGAGTGAGGGCATTAAATTTTATTCTGCACTGCTGTATGTCCTTGGAGACAAATTCTGGGCATTAACCAACCTTAAGGCACACCTGCTCCCATTCTTTTCTGAGGGTCTGTCTTAAATTCCTTGGAGCTTGGATGCAGGGGCGGTAGGAATTCTGGAAGAATGCTGTTGGATAGATATCCTAATGTGTTCCTACCTCCTTTCATCTTTCCCAGGAGCGAGTGGATGAAGAAGTCGAGAACCCCAGTAACTGAGGCGATAAAATAATTGAAATCGTTAAGGAGGTAATTAAGAGAGATTTTCCCAGTGGAATCCCTCTTTCCCAACATGGGAATAGTCTTTCAATCTCTTCCCAATCTGGCAGTTAGAAGGTGAAAGCACAGTGAGTGTGTCTTTGCCAGAGAAACTGACAAGCTGCGAAGGTTTTGATCAGTTGCACCGAAGAGCTACAGAAATGGTCAGGTTAAGTGGCTGCCTTGTACTGCACTCCTCCTGTCAGGAATGCTCTCATTGCTTGACATCTGAGTGTCAACTGCCTGCAATACACTTTCGCTAATCATCACTTCACCCATTCTCAACTCAACTTCCCTGCTGCCAGCATTCAGAGCCACATAAGAACAGCTTATCCAGCTACACCCGCCCCAGCCACTGAGTGTACAGGGCAAGGATTTACCCCCGCAAAATGCTCCAGCAACACCAACAGCAGCCTTCTGTGACAAATGCAGGATTTTAGATATATTGGATTATAAACATTTCGCAATTTAAGAGTTACAAGCCCGAGTTACAGTGTGTTTGACTGCAGTGGTCATGTTTCTAAAAAGTATCTTGTTTTGCAAGACCAGAAATCTTTTAGGAGCCAGAGGTGAAATTGACCACCGTAAAAGCCTGGGCTAATACACTGTTGATTAGCTCCCCAGAGACTCCTCCTTGCCAATGTATTTTCAGCCTGGGGAGTTCATTTGTTTTCAGCTTGGGAAGATTATGTCATTGCTGGGTAGATGTAAGTTATTCAGACATTTTGCGAAAGCTTTTTGAGGGAGTTCTGATCTGGCTACCCTTTAGATCACAAGCAAGGTCTTTTGCTCTCTCAGTAGCATAGTTAAAAAAAGAGTAATAGTATTTAAAGCAGTGCAGACTTGTCTGAGGGCAACAAGGAAGCTGAACAAAATCAGTTGAAACAACATTTTGAAGATATCCAACCTAAGTCTGCAGGAGTTCTAACAGGAGCCAAACCTGTTGTGGAAAGCAAGTATTACTCTGTGCCCTTGGGATGTAGGATGGATTGAGAGCTGTATGTTGTTTTTCTCTTGTTTAATTGGGAATAGAGATAGTGATTAAGGGTATTGTATTTACTGTGTTGAGTAGTATTGTTCAAGGGGTAATGGCAAACTATTTTTGGGTGCGAGGTTAAATTGTTTAATATTATGTTAATAACAATGTTTTGTTTTGAAACACCAAATCCCCATTTCTGTGTGTGATAACTACTGGAGCAAAGTAGTCTTTCTGCAGTCTTACAAAATAAAATAAAATATTGGTGTTTCAATCCAGTAGCCTAGCCACTGTCAGGGTCTATTCTGGGATCGTAATAAAATTGGGAGCTTGTCCAGGATCTTAAGTGCAATTCCTTGTTTGGCTTGGGATTATTGAACTTGATGTCTGAGAGTGTGTGGAACGATTGCATACTTTCAGGTTTTGAAGTTTAAATAGGGAGTGAATGGAGATGGCTCTTTCAATTGCAAATATTTTCTTGGGTGTGGAAGCGATTACTCAGGATGGTTTACAAAGGGAGACTAAAACAAAACTTTTGGGTTTGGCAGAGAAGAAACAGTTAAGCTTATCTAAAGGGGTGAGGAAGGTAGAGATAATACAATTCACATCTAAATTTGCCAGAGACACAGCCTGAATCACTAGAATTAGATAGAATTCAATTACAAATAAAGCAATTAGAAAAATGCAGGAAAAGAGAGGGCCTTTCTTGAGGGAATAGAAATGGAAAGATTGGCAAAGGAAGTAAGGGATAAATAAGGAAAAAGAGAACATTTTTAACTTCACAAAATGGAAATGACTGAGGGGGAGTTGGAAAGGAAAAGAGAATATCAACTTGCAATTCCAAAATGTGGCTCGGGTGTGATGTTCTGTCAATGAACAGCCTGCTGACATGCATTACCAAGGTCCACAAATGTAGAATGAGAATTTGAGCGAGATACTGTCGGTTGGTGCTGTCCATTTAAAAACATTTTTTTATTGGCTTTCACATTTTATGTTTCATACTTCAGTTCATAAGTTATGTTGCATACCCGCCCAAAACAAAAAACAAAAAAAGGGAACAAATTAAAGTTATTAAACAAAATTAAGAAAGCAAAAGGAAAAAAAGACTAAAGGGAAGACAAAAACAAACAAAAATCCTCACATATATTTACAGGCCATTGTCTCCCCTCCCGCCATGGTCCCCCTTTAGCCATCTTCCTCTGTCATATTCCTCAGTGTGGCCCGAGTGCGTACTTACAGGTGCGTCATTACCGTTTACTTTGGTTTTCAGCGTGCCCACGGGCCTATCCCCCTGCAAATTTTTTCCTTGTCTCTCTCGACTATTTTGCGTTCTTTCACTCCCTTACACTCCCCCCCCCCCCCCCCCCCCCCCCCCCACTTTACTCTACTGGTTTCTGGCTGCTGGCTACGAACAGATCTTGGAACACGTTGGTGAACGGCTTCCATGTCTTCTGAAGGTCCTCTTCCGACTCCCGGATGACAAATTTTATTTTGTGTTGTCGATTTTAACAAGATCTCAACTACAGTCAACACATTTAAGAGAAAACTAGAGCTGTGAAGGTTACTTGGAGCCTCTGTTTGTCTCTGTGTACGACCAAATGATAAAACCCTCAACTTAATATTCTACTGGTGTATGATCCTCATTAAAATATCTTCATACACAACACAATAAATGGAACAATATTTCCTTCCAAAATACAAGAAGTGTTTTAAATGTCAAATGCATCAATACTAGCAAATCAGGGACTGTGCATCTAAACATCTTAACTGTTAAATTGTCTCTTGTAGTTCTGGATTGGATGGGGACTTCACATCTCACTTAGTATGATCAATCAGCCTCTAAATCCTCAAAAATAAAACAAATATTACACATTGTAGACTTACGTTATTTACACTCATGATGACGCCAGATGAAGCACAGCCCCGGCTCATTTCCTCTATTGCAATAGCGTATGCCAAATAATCCAATCCTGCTCCACCATATTTCTCAGGCACATCCATTGCCATGAGCCCGAGTTCTCCCATTTTCTTTACCTAACAAAAATAATAAAGGTTACAATATCACAACATACTCAAAACTTGTATAGAACTCATAATAGCAGTAACCTGCCCAGATCCTATTGGCCAGGGACAATTGATTACCCCATGTGTCTTGGGGAATGTGAGCTCCTCCAATGAGGGGGGCAGGGCAATCTTTAGCAGTGCAGCTGTGTAAATAGAGCTGGCAAGTGTGGCTAGAGAGGGAAACCAGTAGTGGACTGCTGGTACTGTGTACATATTGTTATAAATAAAGTCACTTCCTGTTTGACTCCACAAGTTCGTGTTGGATTCCTTGTGGCCCTCACAAAACAAACAAAGTGGAATTTATTGCTTCTCAGAATATAAACTAGCTTTATGCCACCTTTCATGAATTTTGTCCCAGGACATCGCTGCAGGAGTTCCTCAGTGTAGTGTCCTCGGCCCATCTTCATCTGCTTCATCAATGACCTTCCTCTATCACAAGGTCAGATATGGGAAAGTTGGCTGATGATTGTACAATGTTCAGCACTATTTGCAACTCCTCAGGTACTGAAGCAGTCCATGTCCAAACGTAACAAGATCTGGATGACATTTAGGCTTGGGCTGATAGGTGGCAAGTGACATTTGTGTCACACAAGTGCTGGGCAATGACCATCCCCAACAAGAGCTAATTTAATCATCTCCCTATTTTGATGTGTAGTTACTGTGACAATGTGGGAAATAGAAAAACATCTGCTCCTTTCGTAGCATGCAAAGACTGCCCAATCACAGTTCAACGCGACCGTTCCAATGTCCAGAGGAAAGGCTCTGCATCGATTCTTCCATGATCCCTAAAAATATTCAAATAAAACTCTCCCACACTACTGCTCTTCAATCATGGTCTGTTGAAGTATTTGGGAAAGGGTTAAAGGTAACCTGATGGGTGGCAGGGTGTTTTCCATTAAAAATAATATGCCAGATCACAATCAGCTCAACATAATCATTAGACAGGATTAGGTATTTCTTTAGCTCCACCAGAGACTGAGAGATTGACAGGATAAAGTCATAAAAACTTGACAAAACGGTGCAACCTCTCCCACGACCACAATCGCCATGAAAAATCATGATGAGCCTCCTGCATTATGCTCAGGTCCGCACCAACATACATCCCCCGTGAATTCAGCAGTGCCAAAGGCTGACCCATCGCAGCCTCCTCTCTTCAGATACCAGACCCATCTGCACCCCTGTGGAAGCCAAGAGCAGTTTCATCCTTACAAAACCAAAAGAAAATGCACAAAAACATCAGGCTAAAGGAGAGTTATGCTAATGCCACACAACCCAACTAATAATAATAATAATCTTTATTAGTGTCACAAGTAGGCTTATATTAACACCACAATGAAGTTACTGTGAAAAGCCACTAGTTGCCACATTCTGGCACCTGTTCGGGTACACAGGGAGAATTCAGAATGTCCAATTCACCTAACAAGCATGTCTTTCGGGTCTTGTGGGTGGAGACCAAAGCACCCAGAGGAAACCCACGCAGACACAGGGAGAAAGTGCAGAATCTGCACAGACAGTGACCCAAGCCGGGAATCGAATCCAGGTCCCTGGTGCTGCGAAGCATCAGTGCTAACCACTGTGCTACCATGCCGTCCAACTAAACCCCAAACCAGACCCTAGGCAGAACCAAATTCCAGACTAATACAAAGAGAGGGCCAGCGGCGACACATTCAGAATATGATCAAACCGACATGGCCTCCCAGCCAACAAGGGAATGGAAGCCAAATGCCCCTTCCACAATGCAATCCATTCATGGAGAGAGAGAGACCCAAGCAGAGAGAACGAGGAACAAAAACCCAAAACTCAAGGAAGAGTCATATAAAACCCAGTTGTTCCCAGGATAAAGAAATCTGCCCAGGCTGTCACAGGATAAAGACATGGATTGTTAAACTCAATAACTTAAAAAAGAAACAAAATAAATAATTGATGCCAAAAGAAAAGAGAAACCCAAAACAGATTAGCTTTATCCTCAATCTAATTGAGGACGGAAACAACCCGACCAACCCACCCCTTTCCCTCGCCCCAGCCCCACTCATCCTCCCAATAACCAAAAGGAGTAAAACTGCACAAATCACATTCCTCATAATTGACTCGATATGATTCTGCTAGATCAGGATAATCTAGAATACAATTCATTGCGCTCATATTTTGTACCTCTCTGCAGGAAAAGAGACAACAACAAAACAAATCAACAATATGATCCAGGATTACAGAAGAATCACAGGGTAATTTGCAGGATAAAGACATCTTCCATGTTGCATGAGATGGAGGATCAGACAGGATCAACTAGTACTCTGCAGTATCTCCCAAGGATTCCAACGATCGAAGCAGAAGTGTCTATGTATTTACATTGTGCATTTATGTTTGCCCTAAGGTTTTTGTTCATGTCTGGAAAGATCTGTCTGAGCGATTTAGAACAATACTTTTCACGTGAAAATAAACAATTCCAAATCCAATGCTCATTCTCCCGCAGGATCCTCATCCAACGGTGCCGACCCATCTGGAATGGTGTCCCCCCCCCCATCAACCTCCGATGAGAACACCTCAGAGTGGAGCTCCGAGGACACCACTGTATTCACGGCACAGCTGTTATCCCCACCCTCCACCAGCGCAGAGACACACACCTCGGTGGGCAACGGTAGTGGACAGGCTTCTGGGGCACATCTGATGAGCATCACACAGTTGCTGATGCACATCAGGTGGAGGCAGGGACGCCCAGGTGAGATAGCAGTCGGAGGCCTGCTCGTTTCCTGGATCAGCTGGGTCCCAGTCAGATGCTGAGCCTCTGGACCAGCTTTATCTGGAGCTGATACAGACGCTAGGGTGCGGCTGAGATTCAGAGGGAGATGTCAGTGACATTCCAGCAGGCCCATTGCCAATTGAAGGAGTCCCAGAGGCTTTGGGTGTAGGAAATGGTGCCAGCAATGTGTGACACCGAGGCCAGCACTGCTAGGGTGGCGACCGCAGTGGAGAGCCTAGTGCATGACGCCAGCAGCACGATTGGGGGTGTCCAAGGCGTAGCTGAGTCGATGTCGCCATGGCTGAGCACCTCAACAGCATGTCCCAGTTACTGGGGGATGTGATCCACTACCAGGCGGACCTTGATGAGGTGCTGCGGGATATGTCCCAATCTTAGCTGGGCATAGCTGAGGCACTGAGGAGTTTGTTCCAATTGCAGGTAGGCATTGCTAGGGCGCTGCGGAGCAAGTCCCAGTCACTGAGGAGCATCGCCAAGGGTATCAACACTGTGTTGCAGACATTGGGGACTCGCCAGGGCTGGCAGAGCCAGATGACGTGGGGGCAGCGGGGGATCAATCCAGCTGCTGAACCCATACAGATTCACATCATCTGTGCTATTGTCTTTTCTCAATATTGTATCAATATTTTCTTTAATCAACAATCCAACTCCACTGCTTTTCCTATCTGTCCCTCCTTCCTGAAAACTGATTAGCCCTCAATGTTTAGTTCCCACACTAGGTCACCTTGGAGCCATGTCCCCTTAATCCCAACTATATTATACCCCTTTACATCTATCTACGCAACTAATTCATCAGTTTTATTTTGAATGCTCTGAGCATTCAGGTACAAAACCTTAAGGCTAGTCCTTTTAACATTCCTTGACAGGTTCCTGCACGCCGTCCCCAGCCGCCGATCCAGCTCTGAAACTTGGGCTTCCAGGAGCTGCAGTTAGAGACATTTTCTGTACACATGGTGGTCCGAGGAACTAGAACTAGAAACGTTCCTAGTCTCCCACATGGAGCAAGAAGACCAGACCACTGCTTCGAGTTCTACTGACATATCTTACCCTTAAAATTAAATGTATTATTTTAATATCAAATAATATTAACTCGTGCAAACTATTATTAACTCGGGCCCTTCTGCTCTCCTCATTATTCTAGAATATATGAATGTACCCACCCAATCAGCTCTTTTGATTTCCTGGTTCCGCTTTAAGATTCACTTCTCCTTTATCCTCGAATCTTGGTTCCCCAACTATTAACTTTTTCAGTTGTTTAAGTTACAGCTATTTAGACACAGTCCCTAATAGCAGTTACTTACCAACCAATCAGCAATTTCCTGTGACATGAATGTTGATTTTTCTTCTTGGAACCCAGCACACTGCTTGAACAGCTCTTGAGCCTTGAGAAATCTATCCCGGTGATCTCTGCTGCCTGAAGGCGAGTGAGGGCTCTGAGCCTTGTGTTCCCTGTATCCTCCGCTCCCACTAGAGCGTCCCTCGCAGCTCCAATCTGCTGCCTGAAGGTGAGTCTTCACGTTTTTAAAAAAGGAGTACTAATTGGCGCCAGCGTGACCACATGCTGGGGAGGTCATTAAATCACGAGAGGCCATTAGATAAGAAGTTGCTCCCGTTAATTGTATGGAGATTGGGCTTAAGTGGTGATTATTGGTTTATCACCATGCTGGGATCCTGATTTCGCCAACAGGGGTGGGCAGGTTCGTCATAGTCATATAATTTACAGTGCAGGAGGCCATTCAGCCCATCGCATTTGCACCGGCCCTTACAAAGAGCACCCTACTCAAGCACATGACCCTATCCCCGTAACCCAGTAACCCCCACTTAACATTTCTTTTGGACACTAAGGGCAGTTTAACATAGCCAATCCACCTAACCCACACATCTTTGGACTGTGGGAGGAAACCCATGCACACACGGGGAGAACGTGCAGAATCCACACAACCAGTGACCCAAGCCAGGAATCGAACCTGGGACCCTGGAGCTGTGAAGTAACTGTGCTAGCCACTATGCTACCATGCTGCCCAAACAGCAAAACGTTTGGCGCCTGGCACGGTTCTTGATTTTGGCCTCTCCCGCGATTTAACGGCTTTGTCGCTTAAGCACAACGTGACCATCAAATCACGTCCAAACATTGGAGCATTACACCAAGTAATGCATAATGAATTGTATAGAGACAGTGATCTCACTTGACCGGGTTGGCAGTGGCACAGTGATATTTTGCATGACTAGTAATCCAGAACCAGGGTAATGCTCTGGGAAACGGGTTCGAAACCCACCCTGACAGATGGTGGAATATATGATGTCAATAAAACATCTTGAATTAAAAGTTTAATTGTCAATTGTTGTAAAAACCCAACTGGCTCACTTTTAGGGAAGGAAACCTGCCTGGTCTGACCTACGTGTCAGCAATGTGATCGACTCTTAAATGCCCTCTGAACTGGACTGGCCCAGCAAGCCATCCAGTTGTATTCAACCACTTCCATGGCTGATTTAAAAAATAAATAAGATGTACATGGAACAGTTTCCCTGGAAATCTCAAAATTCCCCATAATCCTAAAGGATGTGGAGGGTAGGTGAATTGGCCACGCTAAATTTCCCCTTAATTGAAAAAATAAGAATTGGGGGGGGGGGGGGGGGCGGGAGAGAGCTAATCACGTTCACATGTTTTGGTCCTGTCCAAAGCTAGAGATTACTGGAAGGAGGTTTTTAGGGTAATTTCTAAAGTTGTGCACGTGAAACTGGACCCGGGCCCCTGGGAGGCCATATTCGGGGTGTCGGACCAGCCAGGGTTGGAAACGGGTGCGGAGGCAGATGTTGTAGCCTTCGCCTCGTTGATCGCCTGAAGTCAGATCCTGATGGGATGGGGGGCAGCCTCTCCACCCTGTGCCCTGGCGTGGTGGGGGGACTTGTTGCAATTCTTGACTCTTGAGAAGGTTAAGTTTGAACTGAGGCGAAGGATGGAGGGGTTCTACAATTCATGGGCATTATTCATCATGCACTTTCAAGAACTGGATAACATCGAACATTAGTTGGAGGGGTGGGTGGGAGGGTTGGGGGGAGGGGGGGCAGTGTGTTGATGGTGACTATGGGTGATTCCTGATTCCTTTTTGTCATTTGTTTATGTCAACATGCGGGCTAATGTTGGGGTTTGGGTGGGATCGTTGTTATTGATATGGGGATTGGCATATTTGTTACTGATTATTGTTTATTGTTGGTGGGTGTAAATTTGGGAGAAAATGTGAAAAAGGGGGAGAATAAAGAAATATTTTTTTTAAAAGTCAGAAGTGGTGATGTTGGCTGATGTTCATCACTATTTGTAACTCCACGGATGATGAAGCAGTATGTGCCGTAGGCATCAAGGCCTGGAAAATGTTCATGCTTGGGCTCTAGGTGGCAACAAATATTTGCACAATGCAAGTGTTGGGCAATGACCATTTCCAACAAGAGAAAATCTAATCATCTCCCTTTGATGTGCAATGACATTGCCATTACTGAATATCCCATTTTCAACACCTTGGGGGTCACCATTGACCAGAATCTGAACTGACCATATAAATAATGTGAGTGTAAGGAGCAGGTAAGAGGCTGGGGATTCTGCAGAGAATAATTCACCATGTGACTCTCCAAAGCCTGTCAAAGGCACAAGCCAGGAGTGTGTTGAAATATTCTCCAGTTGCCTGGATGAGTACAGCTCAAAGCTCCAACAGCACTCAAGAAGCTCACATAATCAGGCACAAAGCAGCCTGCTTGAGTGGCACCCCATCCATCACCTTCAACATTCACTCCCTCCACCACTGACACATACATAGTGGCAGCCATGTGTACCATCTTCAAGGTATACTGGAGTAACTTACCAAGGCGCCTTCGACAGAACCTCCCAAACTTGCAATTTGCAGCAGATGCTTGGAAACACCACCACTTGCAAATTTCTCTCCAAGCCACACACCACCTTGACGTGGAACAATATCGCTGTTCCTTCACTGTTACTGCGTCAAATCCTGGAATTCCTTCCCAGACAGTCGGTGTACCTGCGCCACATGGACTGGTGTGGTTCACCACCACCTTCTCAAGAGCAATTAATGATGGGGAATAAATGCTGGCCTAGCCAGCAACACCCACATCCCATGAACAAATACATTTTTTTTTAAAGTACATAATAAAATTATTTAAAATGTAACAGAAGAGCAGATGACCTTAGAATCCAGATGCTCTTCCAATTTTAATAACTTCTCTTCTGCTGCCTCAGTCCTAAGCTCTGGAATACTCTTCCTACACATTTTTGCCTCTCTACCTCCTTTTTCTCCTTTAAGGTCCTGTTTAAAGCCTACCTCTTTGTCTAAGTTTTCAGTCATCTGACCGAACAGTTCCTTACGTGGCTTGGTTTAATAATATTGTTTTAATGCTTCGGTAAAAGCATTAAAGGGGCTGGTTTAGCACTGTGGGCGAAACAGCTGGCTTGTAATGCAGAACCAGGTCAGCAGCGCGGGTTCAATTCCCGTACTGGCCTCCCCGAACAGGCGCCGGAATGTGGCGACTAGGGGCTTTGCACAGTATCTTAATTGAAGCCTACTCGTGACAATAAGCGATTATTATTATTAAAATACCTTGTAATATTTTAATGCGTTAAAGGCATAATATAAATATAAGTTGTTGTTGATCTTTTTATCCCAGTCAGCTAGATATTCCTTAATTCCATTCTTGAATTGTTCTATTTTTGAGCACATGCAATTAAGGAATGGATTATCTCAAATTGGATTTCCCCTGTTACAATCTCCTTCTCGCAATCACACAATTATAAATCCAAAGAGCCAGTACAAAACTGCACATGCACCATTTCAATGCTCTCGAGATAGGGACTGGGAGAGGAGCCAAATTGGTCGCTTGCTCCACACACAAAAGGAAAGTCAGCCACCTATTTTCAAGGTTAATGGTGGAAAGTGGCCAACTGTTCTGACATTCTGAACAGATTGTTGAAGTCTACGATTGTGTGAGAGAAATTTTCTGTGTGTACCACATGCATTGGACTACACAACACTTTTCACTGCTCTCCAAAACAAATTCATTGTTTTAAGTACTTTAAGGCGTTTTGATAGTATGAAAAGGCATTGCATAAAAGTAAGTACCGGTATTTCTTTTATCCCTCAAGCCTGTTTTGTTCTAGTATAATGAACTGTTATACTTGGGAAACTCTTGCCTTCATGTCTACTGTTCAGCAGAAAACAAATGTTTATTTAGCGTATATTTAGTGAAAGATCTGCTGCTGTTACAAAATGGTCATCTGGATTTCTCTTGTATTAAATAAAATGAAATCCATTACAGTATAAGAAACAAAAACAGAGGACGCGATCTACATAAATGGGAACAGAGTCCCGCAGCGAGTGCGTTTAGCCGGGTGTTTCCGCAGTGTGGGGAAAATGCCAGCATGGCCATATGGGTACCTTGACAGTGCCAGGCTGGTACCCAGGTGGCACTGCCAGGATGGCACTGACAGGCTGCCAGTGCCGAGGTGCCCGTGTGGCAGGGTTCCCCCCTGCACAGAGGGCAAGCACCTGGGGGCTTTCGATCCCCTGGAAGACCCCCACAAGTGCTGTTCCATCTGGTCCTCATTTGTAGAGACCAGCACTGAATGGCGCTCGCTCGGGATTTCCAAGGTGAGGAGGTTAGATCTCATCGCCTTGGTTAGATCTTGAGAACGCATATTAGAGTGAGACTAGCTGTCTCACTCTAATATACAGATTTTCCAGAAAGTGATCCACCCACAATAGGGAGGATTCACATCGCAACATCGCGTTAGATCTCACGAGGCGTGGTGAGCTGGATAGATCCTGGAAGAGGGATCTATCGGTAGTGTTGCGCCATACCACGTTGCCTTTCGGGCCTAACGTAGCCGGTAGATTGTGCCCAATATCCATGGTCCTGTATTGTTTATTTTCAATCCAGGCTTCCTGTTTCAGAAGGATTTAAAGATCTGGGGTTGGATTCTCCGTTGGCGGGATCCTACATTTCACGGCAGCGCACTCACGTGCACGGATTTACCGATAGCATGGGTGTGCCCACAATGGAAAATTCCATTGGTCAGTTGTGGGACGGAGAATCCCGATTCCGGCAAGGGTGTGCCACACCAGAAAATGGATGCGGCGGGACGGAGGATCCCGCCCCTGGGGTCGAAGATGAAATGTGTTTGTAGACTTCTAAATTAGAAGAAAAATAAATAACAACGGGCGAGATTTTGTACCCAACTCCCACAAGGCGCAGGCAGGAGGACTACCCAGGTGCCAGGATGGCAGTGCAAGGGTCAGGGCCTGAGGGGGCCATGCCCATGAAAGGAGGGTGGGGGTGCATGGCAGGTAAGAGATTGTGGGGGAGTGACGGATGGGGGTCCTGGAAGAGGGGGGCCCCCAGGGACCCCATAGCGGTGCTTTTCACTTTGGGGGTGTAGTGCCCATTTGTGTGTGTGTGTGTGGGGGGGTGACATTGCCCATGGGTGGGGGACCCACAAGCTCACTTAGAGATTGGGGCACCCTTTCAAAATCTCTGAGGTCAGCTCCGCAGTGCTGAAAGAAATTCTAAGTGTTGGCTAAACGGATGAGAAACTCCCCAGGGCTCGAAATAGTGACTGAGGGCGGGATTTACTGACCACCCCGCCCCGTGTTTTTCTATTTTTAAAAATGTTTTTATTCTCCATTTTCACATTTTCCTTCAAAATTTACAGCCCACCAACAAGCAGTAAATGGTAACAGATACAAAGTCAATACCCTTAACAGCAGCCCCCCACCTCACCCCCCTTCACTGGCCGGCTTAAACCAGCCAGCGCGGAGGCCCCCGCCCGGGTCTCTTTCCCCCTTGTCTGGCCCCAGGAAAAACCCAGAAGTCCCCTTTAGCACACAAACCTCGCATACACACCCACACCCCAAAGAACCCTCATTACGACTGAAAGTCCCATTTCTTCCCTTGTCCAAATATATACAACGTTGGCTCCTATAGCACGCAGTGAAACAAAAAAAAAAGAAAAAATACAGTCATTAGGCTACATCGGTACAAGACCATTTCTCAATTCTGCCACAGTCCTTCTGCCTTCGCAAACTCCTCCGCTGCTTCCACCGTCCCAAAATAAAAGTCCTTGAACTTGTAGGTCACCCTCAGCTTCGCTGGATATATAATGCCACACTGCATCAGTATACACTGCTGGTATACGCGTATACCGTAAAGTCCTGGTATACGCTTATACCAGCTCCAGCCCACTGCACCACCCGCTTCTGCTTGGCCCAGCACAGGACCTTGTCCTTTACACTGTACCTGCGGAAGCACAGAGTCACTACTCTTGGTGGCTCACTCGCCTTTGGTATAGGCCTCCACGACCGATGAGCCTGATCCAGCTCATATCGGGAGGGATCCTCCCCCTCCCCCAATAGTTTCGCCAACATCGTGGCAAAATACTCAGTCGGCCTCGGCCCTTCCACTCCTTCGGGCAGCCCCACAATCCTCAAATTCTGTCGCCTGGATCTGTTTTCCAGGTCTTCCATTTTGCCTTGCAGATCCTTGTTGGTCTCTATCACCTTCTGCATCTCCTTCCCCATCGAGGTAAGTTGATGACTGTGCTGCAATAATGTCTCTTCCACTTCCTTCAGCGCCTCGCCTTGCTCCCGCACCTCCGCCACTGCGCCCGTCACCGCCGTCCTCACCGGGGTAATCGCCTCCTCCACCAGCACCTTCAAAACCGCCCCCATCTCCTTCCTCATTGTCTCCATATGTTTTGTAAACTGCCTTTTGACTTCCACGGCCATCACCGTAGTTATTTCTTCAGCAGTAAGCAATGCGGCCTCCCCTGGTGCTCCCGCCTCCATTTTTTTTTACTGACCCCCACGGTGACCTTTCCACTCCCCGACGGACATTTAGCTGCTTTTTTCACGGCTGTTTTTTTGCTGATCTTTGACATTTCTCCTCCCTGTGCTGTCTCCCGACTTTTGCTGCCTCCGCTGCCCTTAGGACCGGGCGTTACCGCCCGACAATGCCATTCCCGAGCGGGAGCCCTCCAACGCGGGCTGCCTCCCGCCCGCCGTCACCGCCCCGTGTTTTTCAGCGGTAGGCGGCCTGCCATGGGATTTCCCCTTGACAGCAACCCTTGCTGCCGGGGAAACTTGCGTGCCGGTGTGGGAATCGAATTTCTCGCCGGAGCGTACTGCCGGTAAGTCACAACCTAAGTGCCATTTGATAGCAGTGGGGATAGCAGAACCAGCAGGAAATTCCCTGAAAAACCTGCCACTAATGAACTTAGAAACATTTCCATTAAATCCGTCCAAAATATTTAAGAATAGTCAAATGATGAAAGATAAAACAGTGTTTATTCTATTGAAAAATTCTTACAAAGCATCTCTCAAAGCCCTTGGGCGGGATTCTGCCACAATCGGCGGCAAATTCCTCGGCGCCAAGAACGGCGCCAACCACTCTGGTGTCGGGCCACTTGGAATTTGCGGAAACCTCCTCACCTCCGGGGGCTAGGCCGGCGCCGGAGGGGTTGGCGCCATGCCAACCGCCGCCGAAAGGCCGCCATGATTCGCGCATGCCCAGAACCACCAGCGTGTTCTAGCACATACGCAGACCAGCCGGCGTGTTCCTGCGCATGCGCAGGGGGGTTCTTCTCCGCATAGGCCATGGAGAAGCCCTACAGAGGCCGGTACGGAGGGAAAGAGTGCCCCCACGGCACAGGCCTGCCCGCAGATTGGTGGGCCCTGATCGCGGGCCAGGCCACTGTGGGCCACTCCCCCCCCCCCCCCCCCCCGGGACCGGATCCTCCCGTGCCCCCCCCCCCCCCCCCCCCCCCCGAGAACTCTGGTAGATGGCCTTCTAGCCTGGTCTCGCCATAATGAACCATGTCCATTTCATGCCGGTGGGACTGGCCAAAAACGGGTGGCCGCTCGGCCCATCGGGGCCTGGAGAATTGCCGGGGGGGGCCCCCGCCAGCCGACCGGCGCGGCGTGATCCCCGCCCCCGCCCGAAAACCGGTGCCGGAGAATTCAGCAGCCAACGTCGGAGCGGCGGGGCGGGATTCACGCCGCCCCTCAGCGATTCTCCAACCCTGCGGGGGGTCGGAGAATGCCGCCCCTTGTTCTGTACTTTTTACCTCCCAACACAACCATGACTATGGTCTTGTCAATCTTTGTCAATCTCTTCTTAACTCCAACCTTTTCCTGACCTATTCTGCCCCAGCTTCTCCACCCCCTCTCCAACTATATAATTATTACATTTCTATCCTTCTTCAGTTATGTAGAAGAGTTATATGGACTCGAAACGTTAACTCTGTTCTCTCCCCACAGATGCTGCCAGACCTATTACGTTTATCCAGCATTTTCTGTTTTAATTCAAGTTTCCAGCATCCGCAATATTTTGCTTTTATTTGGG
Organism: Scyliorhinus canicula; assembly: GCF_902713615.1. Lineage (NCBI taxonomy): Eukaryota > Metazoa > Chordata > Chondrichthyes > Carcharhiniformes > Scyliorhinidae > Scyliorhinus > Scyliorhinus canicula. The sequence continues at coordinate 63,583,129 of NC_052146.1, forward strand.
TATTTAATTCACTGCCATTTCTCTTCCAGGTATGCCTTCCTTGAAGAAGTACTGCCTTTCTCTCCAACAGGAATTCCACTTGGCTCTTTTAGCACATCCACCTTTACTGCTTTCCATTTCCCTCTTGTTTACCAAAACTTGCTTCCACGGCCACATCTTTTTCCTCAGCAACAGTCTCCATTTCCAACATACCTCACGTTTCATCCCTCCTGTTTTGAATCCACCCAAGATTACAGATATCTCCGGTACATAAATGCTCTTTGGACTGCTGCTCTCGCTGAATTCTGATGTCCACACTTCATATGTGCACACTTGACCTCTCCCTCCACCAGCACCAACTGACCCTCTCTCAAAGCTGTCCTTGTCCCCAGTTCAATTTCATTTTTCGTCTCATCCGATTCTGTAAAGAAGCTTTTTCTCTTCATTTCAGATGCATAGCACGCTTCCACCTCCTTCCCAAAATCCAGGCAGGACTGCCCAGGTAGACCCATCGCATCAGTCTCTCATCCCACTTTCTCCAAATCAAAGGTGTAGCAATGGGTACCTGCTTCGGTCCTAGCTACGCTTGCCTTTTTATGGGGTATGTGGAACATTCCTTCTTCCAGGCCTGCCCGGGTCCCCCCCCACAACACCTTTACCGATACATTGATGACTATTTTGGTGCCGCTCCATATTCTCGTCCGGACCTGGAAAAATTCATCAACTTCGCTTCCAGTTTCCACCCCTCCATCACTTTCACCTGGTCCATCTCAGACACTTCCCTTCCCTTCCTTGAATTTTCTGTCTCCATTTCCGGCAATAGACTATATACTAATATCCACTACAAGTCCACTGACTCCCACCGCTATCTGGACTATAGGTCTTCGCACCCTACACCCTGTAAGGACTCCATCCCTTTCTCTCAATTCCTTCGCCTCCGTTGCATTTGTTCCGATGATGCCACTTTCCAAAATGGTGCTTCGAAAATGTGTTCCTTCTTCCTCGACCGTGATTTCCCACCTACAGTGTGGACAGGGCCCTCAACAGTGTGCGGTCCATCCCTCGCGCCACTACCCTCACCCCCTCTACTCCCTCCCAGAACAAGGGTAGGAGTCCCTCTGGTTCTCACATTTCATCCCACCAGCCTCCGTATGCAAAGCATAATCCTCCGCCGTTTTTGCCAACTCCAGCGTGATGCCACCACCAATCACATCTTCCCTTCACTCCCTCTGTCAGCATTCCGCAGAGACCGTTCCCTCCGAGTTAATCAAGTCCACTCCTCCACCATACCCAGTACCTCTCCCATCACCCATGGTATTTTCCCATGCAAGCGCAGAAGGTGTACCTCCTGCCCCTTTACCTCTTCCATGCTTAACATCCCAGGCCCAAAACACTCATTCCAGGTTAATCATCGTTTCACTTGCATTTCTTCCAATTTGGTCTACTGCATTCGCTGCTCCCAATGTGGTCTCCTCTATATCGGAGAGACCAAACGCAGACTGGGTGATCGCTTTGCTGAGCATCTTCGGTCTGTGCGCATTCAGGATTCTGACCTTCCTGTTGCTTGCCATTTTAACAAAAGACCCTGCTCCCAGGCCCACATGTCTGTCCTTGGCCTGCTGCAATGTTCCAGTGAAGCGCAACGCAAACTGGAGGAACAACATCTCATCTTCCGTTAGGCACGCTACAGCCTTCCAGTCTCAACATTGAATTCAATGACCTCAAGTGATTAGCTCTCACCCACCTCGACCCATTTGTTTTCATCCCATTTAATTTTAAATGTCTTTTATCATTTCTTTCTTTATTGTCTTTCTTTATATATATATTTACTCCCCCCCCCCCCCCCCCCCCATCTTTATCCACCCCTTCCCCTCCCCCACATCTACAGTTCATCCTCTGGTGTTAGTTTCTCTGCTGTTTGGCCTTTCACACCTTTTGTTCTCTCTGAGGACTGCCATTAAAACTCTTTCCCTTTGGTTTCTGTGGCCATTAGCACCCAGTTTCCCTGGGTTTCTGTGGCTGTGACTCATCTTTCATTCTCACTCCACAGTATAAATATTTCCCACTTTTTCGGTCTGTTAGCTTTGACAAAGAAGTCTCACAACACCAGGTTAAAGTCCAACAGGTTTGCTTCAAATCACCACCAGCAGCAACCAAGCCTCCCCCGGTACCACAGTAGAAAAAAAAACATTTAACCTGGTGTTGTAAGACTTCTTACTGTGCTCACCCCAGTCCAACGATGGCATCTCCACATCTTTGACAAAGAGTCATCGGACGCGAAACGTTAGCTCTTTTCTCTCCTACAGATGCTGCCAGACCTGCTGAGATTTTCCGGCATTTTCTCTTTCACATCAGCCTCTTCCTGCCACACTGAACTAATTTCTTCCTAACTTGACTCTATTCTCACTCCCCTCGTCCAGTCCCTTCCCACCTACATTCACAATGTCCCACGTCGTCCCAACAACAATTTCCAGTTTCCCAGCCCTAACCGCCTCCTCTTCATTGTGGACGTGCCATCCCTCTACACCTCCATTCCCCACCAGGGGGTTCTAAGGGCTCTCCACTTCTTCCTCAAGCAGAGGCCTTAGCAATCCCAGTCCACCAATACTCTCCTCTGCCTAGCTAAACTTGTTCTCTCACTCAACAAATTCTCCTTTAACTTTTCTCACATAAAAGGTGTGGCTACGGGTGCCCACATGGGCCCCAGTTTGCTAGTCTTTTTGTATGGTATGTGGAACACTCTTTGTTTCAATTTTATTCTGACCCTCTCCCACAACTCTTTCTCCATTATATCAATGACTATTTCGGTGCTGCTTCATGCTCTCATCTGGAACTGGAAAAATTTATTGATTTTGCTTCAAATTTTCACCCCTCCCTCCCTCACCTTCACATGGTCTATCTCCGACACTTCCCTTCCTTGGCCACTCTGTCTCCATTTCCGGTGATAGACTGGCCACCAATATTCATTACAAAGCCACGACTCCCACAGCTACCTTGATTACAGCTCTTCACACCCTGCTTCTTGTAAGAACTCCATCCCATTCTCCCAGTTTCTCTGCCTCCGTCACTCCTGTTCCCCGATGCCACCTTCAAAAACAGCACTTCTGATATGCCTGCCTTTTTCCTCACCCGAGGTCCCCCCCCCCCCCCCCCCCCCCCCCCACCCCTCGCACCCCATGGTTGACAGGCCACTCAATTCCCACACATCTACACACACCCCCTTCTCCTCCTTCCCAGAGCAACAATGTGGTCCCTTCTGCCCTCACTTTTCACCCCACCACCCTCCACATTCAAAGGATCATCCTCCGCAATTTCCACCAACTCAAGCATGATGTCACCACTAAACACATCTTCTTTCCATGACACTCTGGTTCACTCCTCCATCACCCCCAACCCCTTCCCTGATAAATAATAGGTGAAAGGGATGTGAGCAACAAGTGGGGAGGTGGATTTGAGACCAGGAAGAGATCAGCCGTGATCTGATTGAATGGCGAAGCAGACTTGAAGGGCTGGATTGCCTACTTCTGCTCCTAATTCCTATGTTAACATGTATTCGCGGAAGGTGTAACACTTGCCCCTTTACCTCTTCCCTCCAAAGTTTCAAACATTCCTTTCAGGTGAAGCAGCATTTTACCTGCATCTATTTCAACTTGGTTTGCTGTATTCACTGCTCTCAAAGGCGTTTGTATCCTCTACATTGGGGAGTCCAAGCATAGGCTTGGGGAGTCTAAGCATAGGCTGGGTGACTACTTTGCAGATCACCTTCACTTCATCCGTAAACATGACCCCAACCTTCCTGTCACTTGCCATTTCAAATCAGCATCTTGCTCCCATACCCACATTTTCTTTCTCGGCCAACTGCAATGATCCAATGGTGCCCAACGCAAACTGGAAGAACAACACTTCATCTTGCAACTAGGCACATGACAGCCTTCTGGACTCAAGATTGAGTTCAACAACTTTAGACTATGGCCTTTCTCTCCCCCCCCCCCCCCCATCCTGTTTACAGTTTTGTTTCCTTGCTTTGCCCCAATACAACCTCACCTCACCCACCCCCTCTTCCCCCACAGGGGCATCTGTTACTTGTTCTTCAGTTTTGCTTTCACTGAGCACAGACCTTTCTTCTGTTATCTTACCTTTATTCCACTATCAGCATATCTTTTGTCCTTAATACCACCATTAACAGTTCCTTTGTTTTGTGTTCATGGCATCTTTGTCAATTTTTTAAACTTTGACCTATCCCTGACGTTCCATTCTTCCCCACCTCCTCCTTTCCAACTATATAATTCATTACATTTCTATTCCTCTTCAATTTTGAAGAAGAGTCATATGGACCCGAATCGTTAATTCTGTTTCCCATTCCACGGATGCGACTCAAGCTCATCCAAAACTCTTCAGCCTTCACACTAACTCTTGCTAAGTCCCATTTACCCATCACTCCTGTATTTATTAACTGCACTGGCTTCCAGTTCAACAATGCCTCTATTTTGAAATTCTCACCCATCTTTTCCCACTGCCTCACCCCTCCCTAGTTCTGTCACCTCTACCAGCCCTACAAACCTCCAAGATCTCCGTGCTCTCAATTCTGGCACCTTCTACATCCCCGATTTTCTTTATTATTGGCAGCCCTGCCTTCAGTTGCCTCTATGCTCTGGAATTTCTTCCCTAAACCCTTCCACCTCATTGTTTCTCCCTCCTCATCAAAACTTACCTATTTTACCAAGCTTTTTGCCACTTATCTAAATATCTGCTTACGTGACTCAGTGTCAAATTTTGATAGAAGCTTGCTCCTGTGAAATGCCTTGGGATATTTTACTACTTTAAAGGCTCTATGTAAATGAAAGCTGATATTGTGGCTTTAAGAGATCATGAAAAGAAATGTTATAACAGGTATAAAAATCGGAGAAACATATCTCCCTAAATGCACTCAATAACCAACATATCTGATCCCAAGATATTAAAACACAAAATGCTGGAAAAACTCAGCAGGTCTGGCAGCATCTGTGGAGAGAGAAACAGAGATAACATTTTGAGTCTGTATGACCCTTCTTCAGAAACAAAATTATAATTACACAAGTGACTGACAGCATATAGCAGCTAATTCTGTAGTTGAGAGTAATATCTGGCATTCATCTATATGAAGGAAGAGATTGTGAGGAGTTAAGTGTGATTTGCTATTGCGTTTACATTACTGCACTCTCAATTATTTTTATGCAATTCTTTATTTAATTTGTTCAGCTGTTATATGCTATTTTACACAACTCATATGAAATGAAAGTCGTCATAGTTCCAGATGACAATAGGTTGTTTTCCCCTTTGAGGGGGAGAGCTGACTGGTGGCGATTTGACCTGACAATCACCACACCTCAGATGAAGGGCAAGGTTGAGGAGGCGGGTCCTTCATGAATAACCTCAGCCGGTACGGGGGAATTGAACCATCACTGTTGACATCACTCTGCATCACAAACCAGCCGTCCTGCCAACTGAGCTAACTCTTATAATCGGAGTAGTCGGGCAGCACGGTGGCCTAGTGGTTAGCACAACCGCCTCACGGCGCTGAGGTCGTAGGTTCGATCCCGGCTCTGGGTCACTGTCCGTGTGGAGTTTGCACATTCTCCCCGTGTCTGCGTGGGCTTCGCCCCCACAACCCAAAAAATGTGCAGAGTAGGTGGATTGGCCACGCTAAATTGCCCCTTAATTAGAAAAAATAATTGGCTAATCTAAATTTATAAAAAAAAAAAAATAATCGGAGTAGTACAGTCGCCCCAGAACTGAGCATCTCCTCACTGAAATAAGCTCTCTGGCAGCCTAACAAAATTTTGATTTATACATTTTCTATTAATTCCACACTACACTGCTAATTCTCCCTGCAATTCAGTTGGTCTCTAAGTTCAGTCAGACTGTCCAACTCCTCCTCCCCAACTTGATTAATTTGGACGCAAAATATTTAAGATGAAAGGAGGGAATGTTAATTAATGCTTCAGAAAAATAGAAAATGCTGGAAATGCACAGCAGATTATTGAGCACCAGCTGGACAAAGGCAGTTTTTCTTGAGTGCTGATCATGGGTCACACTGAAATGTTGAAAATTTTTATTTCCGATTTCCACTTTTCCCACTTTTCTATTCACCTCAACGTGAGCTAATGTTTTGCTATTTTTAAATCTTGTTCATCTCAGTGGAAGAATAGTACTGACAACGTTAATCCTCTGTGGACTTGCTGGGGAAGAAAGAAGTGTAAAAGATTAGTGTTCGCATTTGGGCTCATTGCAATCTTTGAAGTGAGATAGAGCTTCTGGACGATGGAAATGTATTGATCAATGATCATTATGGGAAAAGAGCAGAATAGTTCTTAGAGTGATTAGAGTCTCTGTGGACAGGCAGCTTGGCTGAGGTGAAGGGAAACTGCAGATAGAGTGGCTTAACTAATAAGGCAGTCAATTCCGACTAGGGAAAAAGAGCAGAGTAAAAGATATGCAACATCTAACAGACATTCATCTGAAGAATAAACTCAATCTTTTAGCAAGCTCCCCTGAGGTGTCAGTGAATAAATGTGTAATGTTGCGTGATATTGAACTACACTGTCCAGCAATTCCAAGTTGAATCCCAGCCTGCACGGAGATAGCAATAAGGTTACAACAAGCCTCAGCTTTTCCGGCTAGAAATTTGAGAGAAAAATAAAATAAGTAATGCACAATTTAATGAACTTGATAACCACCGCTGGAAGAGAACGCTAGTCTGAAAAGATACCTCAAGCCTGCTGAGAATAAATTTAAATTGAATTTATTTAAAGACAACAGTTTATTGCTTTGGCTCATTTTAAGCTTTCATCTCTATCTTGGAGGCCTTGTAGCGCAGTGGGTAGTGTTCCTGCCTCTGAGCCAGAAGCTGTGGGTTCAAGTCTCACTCCGTCACTTGTTTGCCAAGGAAGATGCATTCATAACGCAGCCAGACAGGTTGCATATCAACTTTTAACGGCTGCCAACATGTGCCAATGGCAGGCGGTAAGAGCGGGGGAGATTCTGGTTCAGCCATGTGATGGAAAGAAATTGGTGCCTCTACCATCACTATCCAATGCTCCAGGTTGCAACATGTGTGTAAAGGTTACATTGTCACAGCAACTCTGACTCCTTGGGGGACTGGTTGGTTCAGTTGGATCAGATTTGTGCCAACAGCACAGGGTTCAATCTAACTGGAGATGGTCTGGAAACTGTCTCCTTACCCTATCCCTGGTGGAGGTTGTGGTACTGTGGATTGTACAGTGAACTTTAAAAAAAAATTTCGAGTACCCAATTAATTTTTTCCGATTAAGGGGCAATTTAGCGTGGCCTATCCACCTGCGCATCTTTGGGTTGTGGGGGCGAAACCCACGCAAACACAGGGAGAGTGTGCAAACTCTACACGGACAGTGACCCAGGGCTGGGATCGAACCTGGGACCTCGGCGCCTTGAGTTGGACAGTAAACTTGAGAAGAAGATTAATTTATACCTTATTGGGCAGCACGATGGCATAGCGGTTAGCACTGCTGCCTCACACCGCCGAGGTCCCAGGTTCGATCCCGGCTCTGGGTCACTGTCCATGTGGAGTTTGCACATTCTCCCCGTGTCTGCGTGGGTTTCTTCCCACAGCCCAAAGCATGCGGGTTAGGTGCATGACTATGCTAAATTGTCCTTTATTAACAAAAATGTAGGCCTAAAAATTTGATTCCACTCACAAACTCGCTCACAGGCACATGCACCTGTTAACCGAGGTAGCGGCTAATATTCATGCTGCCCTATCATTCCAGTCCTGCAGATGGACAACCAGTATTAACTGATGTTACTCATTATCATTACACCTTGGGGGTGCGAATCTTAAGCGTTTCGGATGCCACTTAATGGCAACCAGTATCTCTTTTTTAAAAACACTTTATTGAATGCATTTTCAATATATACATAACTAAGCAGTACAAAAGCCAACTGCGGCAACAGGAAACAAACCCCAAGCAGTCAGTACCTCTTAATGGGAAGATACACTTTGGCTGCAGATTGAAGGGAGCCAGCAAAATAGCTTCAACAAGTGTTGAAAGAACACTGTGGTTCTCTGATGCTGGCTTGGGAAATCCTCTTTACACAGTGTCCCCACACCCCACCCTGGGGAGCAAGAAGCTCTCCAGATACTTAGGAAAGGTATATGGGGTCTGCAAAGATTGGAAGTGGCTTGGGAAGGGGCACAGGGAAGAAACTGAGAGGTGGAGGAGAGAGAAAGAGGTAAAGAGAAAAATTGAGGAAGGGTAAGAGATAATTTGTTATAATTTTCATTATAAATGGGTTACAATTGAAAAACCTAGGCCCTTCTGCTCACATTGTTTTAGCAGGTGAATCCTGCGTTACAGAGCCACTTCATAAACAAAGAGCACATTTCTTGCTTTTATCATATCTTTAACAAGGACACGGGGAATCCAAACCTAGTAAATAAAGAACTTAGATTTATTTATCATAATGGTATTTGCACTACCCGGTAGATCCCTATCGGGTTCCTTCTCTACTCAGCAGGGAGCTCAAACGCCGCCAGGGCCACGGGAAGATAATCAATTGCAACCCGTCCCATGCAGGATGTTACAATGTTCAACAGGAGGTTTTTATTCCGTATAAGGACAATGGCCTTCATGTGCTACTCAAACATTTGACATTAATCTTCATATACTTGCTGGGTTCTGCTGTGTAATATGGAGACTCAGAGTCAGTTTCCTACATTTACTGTGCTGAAACTGGCAGACTTCATTAGGCCTACATTTTGCTGCTGTCAGTCCCTCAGATCCTGTAATACAGATATAATTGGGGTGAAACTGCACGACTGCAATCAACTCTGATTGCTGATTAATTATAGGGTAATTCAAACAAATGATCACAGCTTTTCCAAATAGTCTCTCCCAACATGGTAGCAGCTGTGTGTTATGTGGTCATACTGTACTGTTTTAGGAAGAATGTCATGAGAGGCTTCTTAAAGGCTCTTACCTGCTCCGCAGGAAATCTGTGCTCCCTGTCCAACTGTGCAGCAACTGGAGAGAGTTCCTTTTCTGCAAAACCTCTGCAGGTATCCCGCAACAACTGATGAGTTTCTGGAAGCTCGACCATCTGGTAGACTGTGTACAGTTGCCGTAAAGATCCTGACCCCAGGGCTGCAGGAGGGGAAAATAGAGAAGAACTAATCAGCAGCTGCGACTTGGTTTGCTTTCACTTGGCAAAATCATGGATATTCTGAAAAGACTTGATCCATTTCTGATTGTGGCCTCAACTTCACTTTCTTGCCTACCCAATACCCTTTTGTGAGCCAAGAAGCTATCAACCTCTGCCTTAAAGAATTCAATGAGCCAGCCTCCACCACTCTAGGAAGAGTGCCAAAGACTCATGACACTCGTGAGAAAGCATTTCTGTCTTAAATAAGAGAACCCTTATTTTTAAACTGTGCCCCCTGGTTACATCTCTCACAATATGAAACATCCTTTCAGCACCCACCCTGTCAACTTCCTCCAGGATTTTATGGCACGATTCTCCAGAAAGATTTCCAAGTGTGGAATTGCCATGAGCTTCCCAATGCTCGCCCAGCAAAACCGGCAATGCAATTCAATGCCTCGCCAGCTGATTCGCCGGGACTCCACTAACAAGGTCGAACAGCTCTTAATCTGCACTTGCTCAGACAGCTCCCAATAATGGCGCCATGGAGAGTAGCCCCAAGATTCGGGGGCGCTTACCTGGGGAGGCTCCTGGATGTGGTGACCATGAGGGATGTCCTGTTCCCCTGGGGATCCTGGAGGCTGAGCCACAAGGCACAGCCAGTGCTGCCTGGGATGAGGTGGCGCCAGCCGTTATTTCCAACAGTATGACTAAGAGGATGGGCCAGCAGTGCAGGAAGAAGGACAACTATCTAGATGGACAACGGCAGCAGACACATGAGGCCACCACCACCTGGAAGTTCCCTCCAAGACACCCACCATCTGATTTGGAACTCTTGCCATTCCTTCACTGTTGCTGGGTCAAAATTCTACAACTCCCTTCCTAACAGCACTGTGGATGTAACTACACCACATGGAATGATGCAGTTCAAGATGGCAGCTCACCACCATCTTCCAATGGGCAATTAGGGATGGGCAATAAACACCAACATTCCATTTGCCTTCCCAATCACTTGCTGTGCCTGATACTAACTTTTTGAGATTCAAGCACCAGGACATTTTGGGCTTTCTGTATATCAGAGTTCACATTTTTCTACATTATACTCCATCTGCCAATGTTTTTGCCATTCACTTAATATCTACATCTCTTTGTAGACTTTTTACCTACTCTTGACAACTTACATGGCACAAAATACACATCCATTAATCCTTCCTTTCCCACAACCTAAATTCCCTCAATTCGTATATCTCGCATTTATCAAGATACGAACAATGCATCCACAATAATATTGTCCTTTCCGGAAATATGTACAATTTTAACATTGAACGCTTGCAACAATAAACTCCAAAGGAAAAATCTTGCATTCCGAGTTCTAAATGTTTCTATAAACACGAGCAGATTATGCTCCGTATAGATTAAGCTTTGTTTATTGTGATACCGGACATATACTTCAGAATGTTGAAGTGCTGGTAGCATTGCTAAGGCGTCCTTCTCGATGATGAAGTACTTTCTTTGATATGGACTGAGGTTTTTTTAAAAGTATCCCACTGGCCTCTCTATTGCTGCCTCTTCATCCTGGATTAGCACTGCCCCCCATCCCCAGGTTTCTGCCATCCATGGCCAGTTTAAAGGGTTTAGAAAAATCAGGGGCGGCCAACACTGGTTTGCTTACCAAAATGGCCCTCAATTTCTAAAATGCTGTTTGGCATTTAGCGGACCATACCATTTTTGCTCGTTTCCGCAACACATTGGTCAAAGGTACCACTATGGTACCTCATAAGCTCCCTTTTGTTCTGGGAATGGGGAAATCTAGTAACGCCTTTACTTTGGTCGTTCTGGGTACCACTCACTCGTCCTTGTCCCACAATGTGTCCAAGGCAGGTCACATCTGCTTTGGCAAACTCGCTTTTTGCCAAATTGATAGCTAAATCAGCCAACTACAGTTGTTTCAGTAACTCCTCCAATTGGTTCACATGCTCCTTCCACCTGTTACTGTAAGCTACCACATCATCCAAATAGACCACACAGTTAGACACTTTAGCCACTATTTGGAGCTGTTGGAATGTAGATTGTTCTTTCGAATTCAAACGGCATCAAGTTACACTGATCCCCCCCCCCCCCCCCCCCCCCCCCCCCCGATGACACAAAGGCAGATATCAGACTGGTACAAAAGGTGAAGTCACACAGATTGGTACAAAAGGTGAAGTCACACGGGATCAGAGGTGAGCTGGCAAGATGGATACAGAACTGGCTAGGTCATAGAAGGCAGAGAGTAGCAATGGAAGGGTGCTTTTTTGATTGGAGGGCTGTGACTAGTGGTGTTCCGCAGGGACCAGTGCTGGGACCTTTGCTGTTCGTAGTATGTATAAATGATTTGGAGAAAAATGTAACTGGTCTGATTAGTAAGTTTGCAGACGACACAAAGGTTGGTGGAATTGCGGATAGCGATGAGGACTATCAGAGGATACACCAGGATTTAGATCATTTGGAGACTTGGGCTGCGAGATGGTAGATGGAGTTTAATCCGGACAAATGTGAGGTAATACATTTTGGAAGGTCTAATACAGGTAGGAAATATACAGTGAATGGTAGAACCCTCAAGAGTATTGACAGTCAGGGGACTTCCGGTGACGGCGGGCGGGAGGCAGCCGTGCAATTGAGGGCCCACGTTCGGGAATGGCATTTTCGGGGCTTTAAGCCCGGTCCCAGGGTCCACGGAGGCGGCAAAAGCAGGGAGAAGGCACAGAGGAGGCATAGTGAAGGCACAGTAAAGGAAAATGTCGAGGGTGAGCAAAAAACGGCCGTAAAGAAAACAGCTGAAGGTCCATCAGGTAGTGGAAAGGTCACTGCGGGGTCACCAAGGAAAATGGAGGCAGGAGCACCAGGGGAGGCAGCATTGCTTACAGCTGAAGAAGTAACTAAGGTAATGGCTGCGGAATTCGAAAGGCAGTTTACAAAATACATGGAGACAATGAGGAAGGAGATGAGGGAGGTTGTGAGTGTGCTGGTGGAGGAGGCAATTTCCCCGGTGACGCCGGTGGTGGCGAGCGCAGTGGCGGAGGTGCGGGAGCAAGGGGAGGCGCTGAAGGAAGTGGAGGAGACATTATTGCAGCATGGTGATCAACTTACCTCGATGGGGAAGGAGATGAGGAAGGTGATGGAGATTAACAAGGATCGGCGAGGAAAAATGGAAAACCTGGAAAACAGATCCAGGCGACAGAATTTGAGGATTGTGGGGCTGCCCGAAGGAGTTGAAGGGCCGAGGCCGACTGAGTATTTTGCTGCGATGTTGGCGAAGCTATTGGGGCAGGGGGTGGATCCCTCCCGATATAAGCTGGATCGGGCTCATCGGTCGTGGAGGCCTGTACCAAAGGCGAGTGAGCCGCCAAGAGTAGTGACTGTGTGCTTCCGTAGGTACAGTGTAAAGGACAAGGTCCTGTGCTGGGCTAAGCAGAAGCGGGTGGTGCAGTGGGCTGGAGCTGTAATACGCGTATACCAGGACTTTAACCGGCTGCCTTCAACTGGGTGAAGTGAGCACTGTACATTAGCAAGGTGCAGTGTGGCATTGTATATCCAGCGAAGCTGAGGATGACCTACAAGTTCAAGGACTTTTATTTTGGGACGGTGGAAGCAGCGGAGGAGTTTGCGAAGGCAGAAGGACTGTGGCAGAAGCGGGTGGTGCAGTGGGCTGGAGCTGATATATGTGTATACCAGGACTTTACGGTGGAGCTGGCGAGGAGGCAGACTGCTTTCAACCGGGTGAAGAGGGCACTGTACAAGGTGCAGTGCGGCAATGTGTATCCAGCGATGCTGAGGGTGACTTACAAGCTCAAGGACTTTTATTTTGGAACGGCGGAAGCAGCGGAGGAGTTTGCAAAGGCAGGACTGTGGCAGAACTGAGAAATTGAGAAATGGTCATGTGCCGATGTACCCTCATGACTATTTTCTTCTTTTTTGTTTCACTGCATGCGGGTGTATGGGCTACAGGAGCCAATGTTGTATATATTTGGACAAGGGAAGTGATGGGACTTTCGCTCGAAGTGAGAGCTCTTTGGGGGGTAGGTGGATATGCGGGGTTTGTGTGCTAAAAGGGGATTTCTGCACTTTCCAAGGGCCGGGCAAGGGGGAAAGGGACCCGGGTGGGGGCCTCCACGCTGGCCGGTTTAAGCCGGCGAGTGAACAGGAGTGAGGTGGGGGGAGGGGCTGTGGCCATCGGAGCCTGGCAGAACAGGGCTCTGGAACAGTAGTCTAGCCGGGGTGGAAAGTTGGGGGGAAGGAACCGAGGTTGGGGGAAGGCGTTTTACAAGAGGCAGTGGATGGGAGGAGTTGGAGAGGGGAGGTGTTAACATCACTTGGGTATCATGTACGGTACTCTTTCAGAGATTGGATGGCATTGAGTGTTTGGGGGGAGGCGGGGGGAGTGACCATGGGGGGTCCCGAACTCCTTTTTCTTTTTCTCCTTTGTTTTTTGTTTCCATCGTGGGAGGGTTTGTTTTATTGGATGCATATATTGACAGGTGGGCCGTTGTTTGGGGTGGTGGGAGGATGGGATCGTTGTTATTGTTAAGGGGATTGATTTTGTATTTGTTACCATTTACTGTTGTGGGTGGGGTGTAAATTTTGAAAGAAAAATGTGAAAATGGAGAATAAAACATTTAAAAAAAAAGAGTATTGACAGTCAGAAAGATCTTGGTGTACAGATCCACAGGTCACTGAAAGCGGCAACACAGGTGGAGAAGGTAGTCAAGAAGACAGACGGCATGCTTGCCTTCATTGGCCAGGGCACTGAGTATAAAAATTGGCAAGTCATGTTGCAGTTGTATAGAACCTTAGTTAGGCCACACTTGGAGTATAGTGTTCAATTCTGGTTGCCACACTACCAGAGGATGTGGAGGCTTTAGAGAGGGTGCAGAAGGGATTTACCAGGATGTTGCCTGGTAAGGAGAGCGTTAGCTATGAGGAGGGGTTGAATAAACTCGGTTTGTTCTCACTGGAACAATGGAAGTTGAGGAGCGACCTGATAGAGGTCGACAAAATCATGAGGGGCATAGACAGAGTGGATATTCAGAGACATCTTTCCAGGGTAGAGGGGTCAATTACTAGGGGGTATTGGTTTAAGGTGCGAGGGGCAAGGTTTAGCGATGTACGAGGTAAGCTTTTTACACAGAGGGTAGTGGGTGCCTGGAACTCGCTGACGGAGGTGGTGCTGGAAGCAGGGACAATAGTGACGTTTAAGGGGCATCTTGACAAATACATGAATAGGATGAGAATAGAGGGATATGGACCCCCGGAAGCGTAGAAGATTTTAGTTTAGACGGGCAGCATGGTCGGCGCAGGCTTGGAGGGCTGAAGGGCCTGTTCCTGTGCTGTACTTTTCTTTGTTCTTTGTTCTATTTATCTCCTTCGCCCCGGGTGTTAAAGGAACCCGTCAATATCCCTTTAATTAGGTCGATTTTCAACAGAAATGGTGTGCTGCCGATCCTATCGATACAATCCTCCCAAGTTTTGAATCGGATTCAAATCCGTTTTGGCGATGGCCGGTTGTGTTAGTATCTAAGCCGGATTGAACAAACCCGGCTTTGTTCCATCTGGCTTAGATACTAAAACAACCGGCGAACTCCAACTACTCATTCTCAGCTCAATTAACTGATTCTCCAACATGTTTTGGGTTATCACTTCTAGCTGAGCTAGTTTCTCTTGGTTTAGTCGACATGGATGCTGTTTTATCAGGTTGGAGTCACCTAGGTCTACATCATGATCAGTTAGTATAGTGCACCCTGGGGTGTCCCTAAAAATTTGCTCATGCTTTTGCAATATCTGTTGTCCTTCTAAGTATGCAAACTCAGTCTCTAACTATTCTAGTATTACTGCCTTTGCTAGTTGTACCACAGGAGGGTCGCTCTGGGAACTGTCGATCTCTTCTCCCACCTCACTCTTACTATCTCTGTCCTCTTCCACTACTTCTATCACCAGACACACTGGTTCCTTCCTATCTTCTTCCCTGCAATTATATTTTTTCAACATATTTATGTGACATAATCGGTCCTTCTTTCTGGAGTACCTATTAAGTAAGTCACCTTACTCACTCTCCTAACTACCTTATAGGGCACCTGCATTTTGCTTTCCGTGGTTTGCCTTCCAAAGGCTACTATACCAGTACCTCTTCCCCAGCGTGGAATGTTCTGGACCTGACATGTTTTTCTGCCCAAATTTCCATTCTTGCTGCCAAAACCTTTAAATGCTCTTGGGCTACCTGACAAGCTTCTGTGAATCTTTCCAGAAACGTGGACACGTAATCCAACATTGAGGATTTGTCTTTTTGTTTCAGAAACATCTATTTAATCAATTTTAATGGATCCCATATTTCATTGCAATTAACCAATTCAAATGTGCTAAACTTGAGTAGATTCGTTTGGAGAATCTCTAGTAGCAAATAGTGAAAAATCCAATCCCTTGTCCCAACCTCTTGGATATTTATGGCAATAGGCCCCAATCATGGTTTTGAGAGCGCTGCTGATATCTCTCCAAGGCTCCTTGAGTTTATGGATGATAGGCGGTTGATGTTAATTGCTCGATACCTAAACTGCGAATTATGTCCTGGAAAGTTTTAGACATCCTGGTCAGATTGTACCTCTAAGGCTAAGCCATAGTGTGTGCAGAAGTGCGTCAACTTTTCCACTACTATCTTAGCTATAATTGTTCTCAAAGGTATATCTTCCGGAAATTAGGTGGCCATATCCAAGACCATAAGAATGTACGGATGCCTTGCTTTTGTTTTAGGCAATGGTCCTACACAATCTACCAATACCCTTCAAACACTGGTATGGGTATTAAAGGTGCAGGTTTAATCCCATGTTGCGGTTTACCTATTGTCTGACAGGTTCTACAGAATCACACTACACTCTTATGCAAACCTGTCCAGGAAAAATGCCTTACGACTGTTGCCTGATTTTCCGAATTATCACATGTCCAGCCATTGACCTCTCATGTGCTACCCACAGTATTTCTCCACAATATTTGAGTGGTACCATTCCACATCTGCAGATCTATGAGGGTGTCTCTGCTTCCTCATCAGTATTTCGTTCTTAACGTAATAGCACTCTGGAACCACTTCAGCCTCAACTTCTGTGAGAACTAACTACTAATCTATGTAACTCTTGGTCTGCCTCCTGGGCCTAAATTAATGAAATCCTACCAAATACTTCCTCGGAATTATCCTTATCCTCAAAGATAGTCCTGGCTATTCTACCATCCAGTGATGGTGTGACTTTAATCTCTGGTGATGAACTTTGTTTCGCTATTGCCCTGATCACCACAAATGACAGAAAAGTATCTGGAAACTATTCCTGTGGTACTGGGCACAGTCCCCAGCTGCCACGCCGGGTTCACGATTTGTGTGACCACACGTGTCCCGCGCTGTTGGAAACTCGGCCCATTGGGAGCAGATAATCGCAGGTGGGCCGGCCGATGAGGCACCAACGGCATTGCGACTGCGCGGGCCGTGTGTTACGAAGATGCCATTTTGGAGGGGCGGAACGTGGCTGACCGGTGTCAAAGCAGCGCTGGCCCTGATTTTGGCATCGGAGCCCATTCTCTGCCTGATCGCCAAACATGATTTTGGTATCGGCCAACGGAGAATCCCGCCCATTGTGTTACTATTTTCCAATCCACTGGAACCCTTCCAAAAGTCAAGGAATTTTGGAAAATTATAAACAGTGCTATCTCTGCAGCTAATTATTTTAAGTCCCTTGAGTGTAGCCATTAATTCCTGGGGACTTGTCAGTCTTAAGGTCCAGAGGTTTTCCCAATATGTTTCCCCGGTGATGGTAATTGTTTTAAATTTCAAGCCTGTTCTGCCTATCCTGATAAGAATACCATTTCAGTTCTGGTCTCAGCCATGAGGGTCTTTTCTCCAGTGTCTCTCTATCCTTCCTCGAAATGTGAAGAGCAGGGCTATGCACATATTCTATATGCAGTCCAGCCAAGCTTCAATGCAGCATTGTCATAGCTTCTCTTTCTTTTCAATTCTGTCCATCCAAAAATAAATCCCAGTGCTTGATTTGCTTTTGTCATAGCCGTATTAATCTGTGTCACTATTCTCGGTGATTTGTGTATCTATGCCCCTGGAGCTCTTTGCTCTTCTATCCTATTTTGATTCTTATTATCTAACAGTATGTGGTTTCCTTTTCCTTTTTCCAAAATGGGCAATCTCACACCTATCGATATTCAAATTCATTTGTCAATTCCATGTCCACGTTACCAGTTTATTAATGTCTGCTTATATTTTCAGCATTCCTTCCTCATAACAAAGATCTTGGCGATCAGGGATCAGCTTTATGGTTCTGATCAGAACTGCTTCCGGTGCACAAAAGTCTCAGTTGTACCAGAACTGGATGTATGACTCAAAGTGAAGTAAGCAAGAATGAAGACAGCAGCTGATCACAGGGCGTTGCCAGTCACAGAGTGTGAACTTGGGAATTTGGTAAGTGAGGGAGGAAGTGGAATGAGAGAGGAGTGAAACAGGTAATTGATGGCTGCAGAGTATTTTGCTCAGTTATCTTTCAAAATTAGTGTAATTTATTAGTAATCATAAAATTTCACTGGTATTAGTACGGTTTACAAGCCGTAGGGCAGCATGGTAGCATTGTGGATAGCAGAATTGCTTCACAGCTCCAGGGTCCCAGGTTCGATTCCTGGCTTGGGTCACTGTCTGTGCGGAGTCTGCACGTTCTCCCCGTGTGTGCGTGGGTTTCCTCCGGGTGCTTCGGTGTCCTCCCACAGTCCAAAGATGTGCAGGTTAGGTGGATTGGCCATGCTAAATTGCCCTTAGTGTCCAAAAATTGCCCTTAGTGTTGGGTTACTGGGTTACGGGGAAAGGGTGAAGGTGTGGGCTTGGGTAGGGTGCTCTTTCAAAGAGCTGGTGCAGACTTGATGGGCCGAATGGAAACAATCTGCCCGCAGCTATCCTATCTATTACCTTCATCATTTTATATGTTTCTATAAGATCCCCCCTCATCCTTCTAAATTCCAACGAGTACAGTCCCAGTCTACTCAACCTCTCCTCGTAATCCAACCCCTTCAACTCTGGGATTAACCTAGTGAATCTCCTCTGCACACCCTTTGCTTTCTATTAATAAACCAATCCTTTATCCATGCTACTACTTTATCCTTAATGCCATGCATCTTTATCTTATGCAGCAACCTTTTGTGTGGCACCTTGTTAAAGGCTTTCTGGAAATCCAGATATACCACATCCATTGGCTCCCCGTTATCTACTGCGCTGGTAATGTCCTCAAAAAATTCCACTAAATTAGTTAGGCACAACCTGCCCTTTATGAACCCATGCTGCGTCTGCCCAATGGGACAATTTCTATCCAGATGCCTCACTGTTTCTTCCTTGATGATAGATTCCAGCATCTTCCCTACTACCAAAGTTAAGCTCACTGGCCTATAATTTCCTGCTCTCTGCCTACCTCCTTTTTTAAACAGTGGTGTCACGTTTGCTAATTTCCAATCCACCGGGACCACCCCAGAGTCTAGTGAATTTTGGCAAATCATTAC
This sequence comes from Scyliorhinus canicula, assembly GCF_902713615.1. Classification (NCBI taxonomy): domain Eukaryota; kingdom Metazoa; phylum Chordata; class Chondrichthyes; order Carcharhiniformes; family Scyliorhinidae; genus Scyliorhinus; species Scyliorhinus canicula. Next base: position 63,601,822 of record NC_052146.1, read on the forward strand.
TAGTTCATCTGCAATTTCCCTAGCCATCTCTTTTAGCACTCTGGGGTGCATTCCATCAGGGCTTTAGCTGAGAGTCATAGATTCATTGGGATTGAGATTGAGTGACAGACATTGCAATGCATCAGGAAGAGGGAACGTTATCTGGACACTCTGTTCCAGTAGGCAGTCTTAGGTTAGGGTCTTCTGGTTTGGCCAGCGACAGAAGGGTGTGACTGAAGCTAGGAGAGGAGGCGCTTCAGTCCTTGCAATTGTCCTATAAGTTTTGAGGTTCTTGCAGCTAATGGGGATGAAAGTAGGGTGGATGAGCAAACTGACCACAGCACCATGGTGCAGGAAAGCATTCAAGTGGGAGGAGTTAATAGAAATATAGTAGTAGGGGACAATATAGTCGTGGGAATTGATACCGCTTTCTGCAGTCGAGAGCGTAAACCCAGGCACTTGTGTTGCTTAACTGGTACCAGGGTTCACTGTTCGGGGCTGGAGAGGAACTATCACATCGCGCAAGCCTCCAGCTTGTAACATAAGTAATACTGCTGGGTGGAATGAAAATGTTAGTTTTCTGTTTACCATCTAACTGGCAGCCTGACAGAAAAGAAGCTTCTGCCCAGGTTGAACAACTGCACTGTTTCTGCTGGAAATTCTGCATCACCGCCTACAAGACTAATTCACCTCTGCGTGCCTATCTCAATGTAACGTATGGACTCAACATCATCGGAAACTAAATTAGACAGCAACAGTTTTCAACCTGCTGATCTCCGTAAAGGAATACCTCATTGGATTTTGATTCTGGATCTGGAACCCACGCAAAACAATATTTATTTTCCCTGTGGTCTCTGCATTGCAAATCTTTCTTTTCTCCATCCCTCTTTAATGCCCCAGAGTGGAGGCAACACTGCACCCCTCCTTTTGTGTTTTTAGTGTATGCAAATAAACTAACCCTCTGAGTTCATCCCATTTCGAGATTACTGTGGGGTTATTAATAGAAAATTATGTCATACCAAAACTTAGGGGTTGAAAAATATGCCACCGCTTATAAAGGGGGAAGCGAATCAAAAACACCTTTCAGTTTATGGACGGGTAGTGAGAGAAGTAACTGTTGCTATTTAAATTAACACCCTTCCTCTGTCACATTCGGGATTATGAGCAGTTATGGGTTAAATTAAAAAAGTGAACCTCAAAGGTAATCCCTCTGGATGATTACCTAACCCTAACCCAAATTAGCACAATATAAATAAGATTAGAGAAATTAATGTGTGACTCAAAGACTATTGTGGAACAAAAGGATTTTTATTCTTTGGGTATTGGCACCAGTACCGGGGAAAGTAGGAACTATCGTTGGGACAGGCTGTACTGTTGGGACAGGCCACACCCAAACCATACTGGGACCAGTGTTCTGGCATGTTGTACAACTAAGATGGTAGAGAGGGCTTTAAATTAAATAGTAGGGGGAATAGGATCACGTGAGAGACATAGTTAATCACAAGGTAACAACAAGGTACCAGAGCAGAGTAGCGATTTGGGTAAAGATAACCAGAGTGTGGCAAGAAGGGACAGAGAGTACATTTTAAGAGTATAACAGCAGATAAGGTCAGAGATAACAAAAATGTTAAAAAGAGTTAAAGGCTCTGTATCCGAATTGCATTGGTAATAAAATGGATGAACTTTTAGTACAGATAGAAATAAATATGACCCGACAGCCATCAAGGGAAACATGACTGCAAAGTGTCATAGACTGTGTCCTGAAAATTGAAAGGTATTTGACTTCTCGAAAAGATTTGACTTCTCGAAAAGGTAGGAAAAAGTGGTAGGGTAGCTCTGTTAATCAAAGATGTCAGTACAAGTAAGGTCATCTCTCAGTAGTGAGACATGACCTTAGCTCAAAAGAGCAGTTAGGGTAGAGATACAAAATGAGAAAAGTAAGAAGTGACTTGCTGGAGTCATTTATAAGCCCCCTAACAGTAGTTATAATGTAGGGCAGAGCATACAGGAATAAATAAATGAGGTATGTAAGAAATGTACTGCAATAACCATGGGTGACTTTACTCTACATGTAGATTGGGCGAATCAGATTGGTAAAGATAGCCTGGACAATGATTTCATTTTGTATGCAGCACAATTTCTTCAAGCAGTATGTTCTAGAGCTAACCGTGGAGCAGGCTATTCTAGGCATGGTAATGTACAGAGCGCCAGGATTAATCAATAACCCCATGGTAAAGGAGCTTTTATGTTATAGTGATCATAACATGGTAGAATTTCATATTCAGTTTAAAGGGTGGACCTAAAATTCGTGTTTTCAACCCAAAAAGAGCTAAATATAAGGACTATCTTAGGTGACTGTTTGGAGTCAGTGGATTGGCCCATATTCAAGAACTCAGCAGCCAACCTAAACAAGTATGCTACTACTTTCACAGACTTCATCAGTGTGTTGAGGACTGCGTGCCAAAGAAGGTAATACGAGCGTTTCCTAATCGGAAACCATGGTTCAACCGGAAGATCCATTCCCTATTGAAGTCCAGGTCTGAGGCGTTTAAGATGGGAGACCTTGACCTATACAAGAAATCTAGGTACGACCTCCGTAAGGCCATCATGGATACCAAGAGACACCACCAGACTAGAGTCTTGGACTAAGGTTACAGATTCCCATTGATTGTTTCAAGGCTTGCGCAATATAACGGGTTATAAAGCAAGTAGAGTAGAATCTCTGGTAACTGAGAATCTCTCTCTGATAAGCTTAATGCAATTGATGCTTGCTTTGAGAAGGAAGGTAATGAATTAATGTCACCTGCCACAATAGCCTTGGATACATTTATATCTACAGTCAAAGCCTCAGAGGTCAGATTGGCCTTCTTGAAAGTGAATCCATGGAAAGCAATGGGTCCTGATGGAGTCCCTGGCCTTGCAATTAGATCCTGCGCGGACCGGTTGGTGGGTATTTGCAGACATCTTCAATCTCTCCTTACTCCTTTCTTAGGTTCCCACCTCATTTAAAAAGACCACTATCATACCGGTGCCAAATAAACCATTATCATACCGGTATTTGCACTGAGTGCTGAATTTGGGTGCATTTGAGTGCTATAGTGAGAGTTTGGTGACTGAGGGAGTTAGGTGAGGAGGGAGCAAGACGCTCCGTTCATTTCATTTCATAGAGCGAGAAGGGAGCCGGGAGTTTACAGAGTGCAGCTGACTGGGAGCAGAGTCGGAGGGCGGAGTTCCAAGTGGTCCACAGGGCAGCTATATTCTGTAAGGTAAGAGGGGATAGAGGCGATGGCAGTTGCATGCTCCTCCTGTAGGATGTGAGTGGTGAGGGGTACCACCGGTGTTCCCGCTGACTATACCTGCGGGAAGTGCACCCAATTCTAGCTCCTCAGAGACCGTGTAAGGGAACTGGAGCTGGAGCTGGATGAACCCCTCACCTAACTCCCTCAGTTAACATCCAGGAGGCAGAGGGGGTAATAGAGGAGAGTTACAGGGAGGTAGCCACACCCAAGGTACAGGACAAGAGTAGCTGGGTTACAGTCAGGGGGAGGAAAACAAACAGGCAGACAGTGCAGGGATCCCTCGTGGCCGTTCCCCTTAAAAACAAGTATATCATTTTGGATGCTGTTGGGGCAAGGTCCTAGCGGACGGGTCTCTGGCCCTGAGTCTGGCTCTGTGGCTCAGAAGGGAAGGGGTGAGAATAGAAAAGCAATAGTGATAGGAGACTCAATGGTTAGGGGAATAGATAGGAGATTCTGTGGTCGCAAGCGAGAGTCCCGGAAGGAATGTTGCCTCCTAGGTGCCAGGGCCAGGGATGTCTCGGATCGAGCCTATAGGATTCTTAAGGGAGAGGGTGAGCAACCAGAAGTCGTGGTGCACATGGGCACCAACGACATAGTTAAGAAAATAGATTAGGATCTAAAAAGTGATTTTAGGGCGTTAGGTTGGAAGCTAAAGAGCAGGACAAGCAGAGTAGTGATCTCAGGATCGCTACCGGTGCCACGTGCAAGTGAGGCAAGGAACAGAGAGCGAGTGCCGCTGAACACGTGGCTACAGGGCTGGTGCAGGAGGGAAGGCTTCAGATATGTGGATCATTGGGCTATCTTCTGGGGAAGGTGGGACCTGTAAATGAAGGACGGATTGCACCTAAACTGGAGGGGCACCAATATCCTGGGTGGGAGGTTAGCTGAAGGGTAACCCTTTTCGGGAGGGTTTAAACTAGTTTGGCAGGGGGATGGGAATCAGAGCTATGGATCAGAGGATAGAGTAGCTGTTGAACAGGCAGAAATAGTATGCAGCAAGTCTGCGAGGAAGGATAGACTGTTGATAAGGCAAAGTTGCACACAGTGGAATGGGTTAAAGTGTGTCTGTTTCAATGCAAGGAGTGCCAGGAATAAGGGAGATGAACTTAGAGGATGGATCAGTATTTGGAACTACGATGTTGTGGCCATTACAGAGACATGGATTTCACAGGAGCAGGAATGGTTGTTAGATATAGAACATAGAACATAGAACAGTACAGCACAGAACAGGCCCTTCGGCCCTCGATGTTGTGCCGAACAATGATCACCCTACTTAAACCCACGTAACCCGTATACCCATATCCCAACAATCCCCCCCATTAACCTTACACTACGGGCAATTTAGCATGGCCAATCCACCTAACCCGCACATCTTTGGACTGTGGGAGGAAACCGGAGCACCCGGAGGAAACCCACGCACACACGGGGAGGACGTGCAGACTCCACACAGACAGTGACCCAGCCGGGAATTGAACCTGGGACCCTGGAGCTGTGAAGCATTGATGCTAACCACCATGCTACCGTGAGGCCCTGGGGTCTAGATATTTTCAGAAGAATAGGGAGGGAGGTAAAAGAGGAGGGGGAGTGGCACTGTTAATTAGGGAGTGCATCACAGCTGCAGAAAAGGAGGTAGTTGAAGAGGGTTTGTCTACTGAGTCAGTATGGGTGGAAGTCAGAAACAGGAAAGGAGCAGTCACTTTATTGGGAGTTTTCTATAGACCCCCCAATAGCAGCAGAGAGATAGAGGAACAGATTGGGCGGCAGATCTTGGAAAAGTACAGAAGTAACAGAGTTGTTGTCATGGGTGACTTCAACTTCCCTAATATTGACTGGAACCTCCTTAGTTCAAATGGTTTGGATGGAGCAGATTTTTTCAGGTGTGTACAGGAAGGATTCCTGACTCAATATGTAGATAGGCCAACTAGGGGGGAGGCCAAATTGGACTTGGTGCCCGGCAACGAACCAGGCCAGGTGTCAGATGTCTCGGTGGGAGAGCATTTCGGTGACAGTGATTACAACTCCTTGACCTTTACCATAGTCATGGAGAGGGATAGGAACAGACAGTATGGGAAGGTATTTAATTGGGGGAGGGGAAATTATACTGCTATTAGACAGGAGCTGAGGAGCATAAAGTGGGAACAATTATTCTTGGGAAAATGGACAACAGTAATGTGGGGACTGTTTAAGGAGCACTTGCGGCGAGTGCTAAATAGTTTTGTCCCACTGAGACAAGGAAGGAATGGTAAGGTGAAGCAGCCTTGGATGACAAGAGAAGTGACAGATGATGGGAACATAAGTGGAGAGACACAAAGGGGGAAAGAAAGATAGAAATGAACGGCAGAAAAGAAGAAAGCAAAAGTGGAAGGCAGAGAAACCAGGGCTAGCAGCAAATAGGACCATAGTACAAAAAGAGCTTGTGAAAAATGTTAAAAAGACAAGTCTAAAGGCATCGTATCCCACTCCTGACATTGACTTTTCGGCAGCGCGGTAGCACAAGTGGATAGCACTGTGGCTTCACAGCGCCAGGGTCCCAGGTTCAATTCACCGCTGGGTCTCTGTCTGTGCGGAGTCTGCACGTTCTCCCCGTGTCTGCGTGGGTTTCCTCCGGGTGCTCCGGTTTCCTCCCACAGTCCAAAGACGTGCAGGTTAGATGGATTGACCATGATAAATTGCCCTTAGTGACCAAATAGGTTAGGAGAGGTTATTGGGTTGCCAGGATAGGGTGGAAGTGAGGGCTTGGGTGGGTCGGTGCAGACTCGATGGGCCAAGTGGCCTCCTTCTGCATTGTATGTTCTATGTATCTGAATACACAGAGCATTCGCAATAAGGTAGATGAATTAACAGTGCAAATTGTTATACACGGGTACGCCATGATTACGATTATGGAGATATGGCTACAGGGTGACCAAGTCTGGGAACTGAATATTCAAGGGTATTCCATATTTATTAAGGACAGGCAAAAAAGAATGGAAGTGCTGGGTGGTGTTACTTAAGGATGAAATCAATGCAGTAGTGAGAGAGAATATTGGCTCAGAAAATCTAGATGTAGAATCGGTCTGGGTGGAACTAAGAAGCAACAAAGGGCAGAAAACCTTTAGTGACAGTTGTCCATACGTCTCCAAGCAGCAGTGGTAACTGTGGTAAAATAGCCAACGGCCTGAATCATAGTCCCGATACAGAATTGGACACTTTAAATTAAAATCACAGTCAGAACCACAGACAGGCCTGATGGGAAGTCAAACAGCCAAATTAGAATATACTGGACAGAGGCAGACAGCCAGGGCAAGTCTGGGCTTGTCCTGTAAACAGGAGATGGGAAGATAATCAGTCCCATTCAAATGGATCAATTATGAGGGGCATAGACAGAGTGGATAGTCAGAGGCTTTTTCCCAGGGTAGAGGGGTCAATTACTAGGGGGCATAGGTTTAAGGTGTGAGGGGCAAGGTTTAGAGGAGATGTACGAGGTAAGCTTTTTACACAGAGGGTAGTGGGTGCCTGGAACTCGCTGCCGGAGGTGGTGGAAGCAGGGATGATAGTGACATTTAAGGGGCATCTTGACAAATACATGAATAGGATGGGAATAGAGGGATATGGACCCCGGAAGTGCAGAAGATTTTAGTTTAGACGGGCAGCATGGGTCGGCACAGGCTTGGAGGGCCTGTTCCTGTGCTGTACTTTTCTTTGTTCTTTGTTATAGATTGTTCAGATGAAACCAGACTTTCGGGCACCTAGATTTCCCGGCATTACCTTATATGGAATAAGGCTATGCATGGGCAATGTACGGGGGGGGGGGGGGGGGGGGGGAGATGGGGCATGGAGCTCTTGGTGTCCTCCAGAGTTGCAATCGACAACTCCATTGGGTGTTGCAACCCCCGCCCAGTGACCTCATTGGCTGAGGGCCAGAGAAATTTCTGAAAGGGCGCAAAGAAGGGGATAAGAAAAGGACATTAGGGGCTCTCCCGAGCAAAGATTCAACACAGAAACAACAAAGAAGACTCAATGGCAGACCAGAGAATGGATGGAACCAGTGTGTGAGACCCACCTTGGCAGAAGAGGGCGCTAAATCGATTGAGGATTGGACCAGCAGCTCAATCAAGTTCATCGGCACTGGTAGTATTGGAATCTTGGGCAGATAATATTTGGGAGAATAACTATATTATTGTGTTGGTGCATAAATTTGGGTTGAATCGTGAACCTATGTTTATCCTTTGTTCATCTCACAAAAAAAATTCAGGTTTTGTTGTCTGTAAATTATTAGGCACTTATTAGACAAAATAAGGGCACCTGGGTAAAACGTTTTAATAATAAACTGGTTGAAGCACCGGACACACATGACGGCAGCGAGAATGAGCAAGTTTTTTGGGGTAGAAGACAGTTATATGAGGTGCAAGGGCAGTCCTGCAAACCATGTCCACATGTTTTGGGCACGCCCAGAGCTTAGAGAGTTCATGCAAGGGTTCACGAGGGCAATGTCCGAGGTGCTTAACACACGGGTGGTGCCGAGTCCAGAGATAGCGATCTTTGGAGTGTCAGAAGACACGGGAGTTCTTGGTCTTTGCCTCCCTAGTAGCCCGGAGACAGATTTTATTAATGTGGAGGGACTTGGGTTACCAACATGGCTGGGTTTCTCAGCCTTGAGAAAATAAAGTTTGCCTTAAGAGAGTCTACGCTAGGGTTCTCTCGGAGGTGGCAGCCGTTCGTCGACTTTCTCGGGGAAAATTAAAATGTCAGCAGCAGCAGCAATCCGTGGGGGGGGGGGTGGCGAGTGCTTCATTGGGATGGTGTGGGAAGACTGGGTTGCGTGGGGTAATGTCTATTTAATTGTTATTGTATATCCTATTTTTGCACTATGTTAATGTTCACTCGTTTGTTTTGTTATTATTGTTACTACTGTTTTATTATGATAAATTCTGCAAAACCGTCATAAAAATACTAAAAAAAAATATAAATAAACTGGTCGAAGTGTCTAATAATTTACAGACAACAAAACTCACTGGAGTTTTTTGAGGATGTAACTAATAGAATAGATAAGTATGAACCAGTGGACGTGGTGTATTTGGATTGTCAGAAAGCTAAAGTCTCACATAAGAGGTTAGTGAGCAAAATTAAAGCACATGGGATTGGGGGTAATGTATTGGCATGGATTGAGAATTGGTCAGCAGACAAGAAACAGAGTAAGAATAAAGGTGTATTTTTCGAAGTGCCAGGCAGTAACAAATGGGGTCCTGTAGTGATCAGTGCTTGGTAGCCCAGCTATCAATGATTTGGATGAGGGAGCCAAGAGTAATATTTCAAAGTTTGCTGATGACACAAACTTGGTGGAAATATGAGCGATGAGGAGGATGTTAAGAGGCTTCAAAGCGATTGCAACAAAATGAATGCGCGGGCAAAAACATGGCAGATGCAGTAAAACGGGAATGAATGTGAAGTTATCCACTTTGGACGGAGGAACAGAATGGCAGAGTATTATTTAAATGCTGATAGACTGGGAAATATTGACGTACATAGGAGCTGGGTTCCTGAGTACACCAGTCACTGAACACAAACACAGACACAGAACAGAAACAGAAAATATTGAAAACAAGCATACAGGCACAGCAAGCAATTAGGATGCCATATGGTATGCTGAGATGAAGAGGAACTTCTTCACTCAGTGGATGGTGATCCAGTGGAATTCTACATCACAGAAGGCTTTGCAGGCCAAGTCACTGAATATATAATGAAATAGATGGGTTTAAAGACTGTAAAGGTGTCAAGGGGTATGGGACGAGTGCAGGAGTATGATGTTGAGAGAGAGGATCAGCCATGATCATATTAAATGGTGGAGCAGGAAAGGCTGGATCTTGCTCCTATTTTCGATGTTTCTATTATCTATAATCTTTATTAGTGTCACAAGTAGGCTTACATTAACACTACAATGAAGCCACTGTGAAAAGCCTCTAGTCACCATACTCCGCCGCCTGTTCAGGTACATTGAGGAAGAATTCAGAATGTCCAATTCATCTAACAAGCACGTCTTTGGGGACTTGTGGGAGGAAACCGGAGCACCCGGAGGAAACCCACGCAGACACGGGGAGAACGTTCGGACTCCACGCAGACAGTGACCCAAGCCGAGAATCAAGCCTGGGTCCCTGGCACTGCGAAGCAGCAGTGCTAACCACTCTACTGGTCCAACCTGCTCAAGCATTTCTTCTTGGACAAACTTCTCAACGCCAAAATCAGCCTAGTGCACCTTCTTTGAACTTCTTGCAACGCAAGTATGTTCCTCAATTAAGATGACCAAAATGGTACACAGTACTCCAAATGTGGTCTCACCAGTCTCACCCTGTACAGTTGTAGCCAGACTTCCCTACTTTTATATTCCATCCCCCTTGCAATAAAAGCAAATATCCCATTTACCTTCCAAATTACTTGCCGTGCTGCATGCTGACATTTTGCGATTCATGTATATGGGCACCCAGGTCCCTCCATACCTGGTCATGATTGCAATGATTGTTGAAATATCCTGCTATTATCTCCTCCATACTGGATCAATGTTTCAAAGAAATGAACTTTCATTCTTCCAAACTTCCCAAGGGCTTGGCCAGATGTATGCAGCCTTTCATCAAAGGACAACGCTTTCATCCCAGGAGCCAATCGAGTGAACCTTTGTTGTAATGCCTCCAACGCAAGTATTTGTAGTCACCCCGTTACTTAAGGAAGTGCAGTCAGAGAAGGAATGGCAAAGAACCAGTCAGATGGGGAGCAGACAGATAGTCAGGAAAGCTCCAGAGTGCACCTCCCACAAGAACCATTTTTCAGTGTTAGAAAGCGGTGAGAGTGACGGTTCCTCTGGGGAGTGCAGCCAGAGCCAAGTTCACAGCACTGTGGATGGCTCAGCTGCACAATGGGGGAGAAAGAGTGGAAGAGCAATCGTGGAAAGTGACTCGATAATGAGAGGTGCAGACAGGCGTTTCTGCAGCTGCAGACTTGACTCGAGGACAGTGTGTTGGCTCCCTGGTGCTGGGGTCAGGAATACCACTGAATAGCTGCAGGGCATTCTGAAGGGGGAGGTTGAACAGTCAGAGGCCATGGTTCACATTAGTACTAATGACATAGGTAAAAAGGGAAATGAGGTCCTTCAGCAATAACTTAGGGAGCTAGGAAGCAGATTCAAAAGCAGGACCTCAATGGTTGTAATCTCTGGATTACTACCGGTGCCACATGCTCGTGAGTATATGAATAGGAGAATAGAGCAGATGAATGTGTGGCTGAAGAGGTGGTGCAGGAGGAAGGACTTTAGTTTCTTGGATCTCTGGATCAGTTTCTGGAGAAGGTGGGATCTGTAGAAGTCAGGTGGATTGCATGGGAATCGGAATGGGACCAACATCCTTGTGAGGAGTTTGCTACAGCTGTTTTGGATGGGTGGAGGGCATGTTTAAAGGGGCAGCATGGTAGCACAATGGTTAGCACCGTTGCTTCACAGTTCCAGGGTCCCAGGTTCAATTCCCGGCTTGGGTCACTGTCTATGCGGAGTTTGCACGTTCTCCCCGTGTCGGCGTGGGTTTCCTCCGGGTGCTCTGGTTTCCTACCACAAATCCCGAAAGACGTGCTTGTTAGGTGAATTGGACATTCTGAATTCTCCCTCGGTATACCCGAACTGGTGCCAGAATGTGGCAACTAAGGGATTTTCACAATAACCTCATTGCAGTGTTAATGTAAGCCTACTTGTGGCAATAATAAATATTATTATTACGTTACTTGGCAAGGGGATGGGTCATAGTGTGGAGGTACGGTGGGGGGGGGGGGGGGGGGGGGGGGGTGGTTGATACACAGCCAAATATAGAAGAAAAACTAAGTCAGCCTGGGAGGCAGTGCAAAGAGAGACATGTTAAGGCACAAGGGAATATGGCAAGGTTGGGTGCATTTATCTTGAACCAATGAGTCTTATAGGTAAGGCTGATGAACTGAGAGTGTTGATAGACACAAGGGAGTCTGATATTATTGTTATCACAGAGACATGGTGAAGGGAGGGACAGGACTGGCAGTCAATATTCCTGGAAGGTAATGTTGCTATATTAAGGAGTCAATTACTGCAGTGAAGAAGGATATCAACTTAGCAGGCTCCTCAATTGAGGCTATACATTGCTGGGAGTATACCACATTGCCCAAACAGTCATGGAGAGACAGAAGAGCAGTTATGTAGACAAATCTCAAAAGTGTAAAAATAATAGGAGGGGATTTCAATGTCCCCAGTATTAATTCGGATAGGCAAAGTGTGAGAGGTTTAGAGGGGGCAGATAAGTGAATCCAGGAGAGCTTGTTGAGCCAACATGTAGAAAGCCCTTCAAAGAGGGGGTGGTATTTGACCTAATTTTAGGGAATGAGGCCAAGCAGATGGTAGAGGTGTCAGTGTGGTAGCATTTCAGTATAGTGATCATAACCTGGTATAGTCTAAAGTTGTTATAGACCAGAAATAAGTTTGCTGAACTAGAAGGCGGCCAATTTAAAGAGGACAATACAGGATTTGGCCAAAGTGGATTGGGGGTTGCTACTTTTAGGAACATCCACATCAGAAGTCATTCAAAAAGGAAATAGAGAAAGTACAATGCCGACATGTCCTTGTCAAGGTAAAGGGACCAAAAAGGACCAGGGAAACCTGAATGTCAAAGGGTATACAGCATTGGATAAGAAAAAACAGGGAGGCTCATGGCAGATTCAAAACAATGGATGATCTAGAGGTGCAGGGATAGGAATTAGAAGGGCAAAGAGGGGGCATGGAAAAACACTGGCGGGTAAAATAAAGGAAAATCCCAAGGTGTTTTCTAAGAATGTTCAGGGGAAGAGGGTAACCAGGGAAAGATTAGAGCCCATTAGGGACCAGAGTGGCAACCCCTATGTGGAGACAAAAGGCTTAGGGGAGGTATTAAATTAATATTTTGCATCTGTGTTCACTATGGAGAAGGACGATGTATATATAGATCGCAGGGCGGGGGGGGGGGGGGATTTCAGTGGCTTTAACGCTAATTTTCAAATCCTCTGGCCACAGGCGAGGTGCCTTGCCAGAGGACCGGTGGACAGCTCCCGTGGTACCATTATTCAAGAAGGGAATTTGGAGAAAACAAGGTAATTATAGGCCAGTGAGACTAACATCAATGGTAGGAAAGTTATTGGAAAAAATTCTGAGGGGCAGAATTAATCTGCACTTGGAGAGCCAAGGATTAATCAAGGGTAGTCAGCATGGCTTTGTCAGGGGGAGATCATGTCCAACAAATTTGACTGAATTTTCCAAGGTGACCATGTGTGTAGATGAGGGCAGTACACCAGGAAGTACCCAGGACCAGAGGAACCTTGGGCAGCACAGTAGCATAGTGGTTAGCACAATTGCTCCACAGCTCCAGGGTCCCAGGTTCGATTCCCAGCTTGGGTCACTGTCTGTGCGGAGTCTGCACGTTCTCCACCTGTGTGCGTGGGTTTCCTCCGGGTACTCCAGTTTCCTCCCACAGTCCAAAGATGTACAGGTTAAGTGGATTGGCCATGCTAAATTGCCCTTAGTGTCCGAAATTGCCCTCAGTGTTGGGTGGGATTACTGGGTTATGAGAATAGGGTGGGTGTGTGGGCTTGGGTAGGGTACTCTTTCCAAGAACCAGTGCAGACTCGATGGGCCGAATGGCCTCCTTCTGCACTGCAAATTCTATGATGAACCTTGGGATGCATGTCCCAAGATCCCTGAAGGCAGCTGGGCATGTAGATAAGGAGGTTAAGGTGGTATATGGAATACTTCCCTTTATTATCCGAAGCATAGAATTTAAAAGCAGGGTGGTTATGAAGGAGCTTTATCATACGCTGGTTAGGCCATAGCTAGAGTATTGTGGGTGGTTCCAGTCGCCACATTATAAGAAGGATGTGTTTGCACTGGAAAGGGTGCAGAGGAGATTCACTAGGATGTTGTTTCCCCGAACAGGTGCCAGAATGTGGTGACTAGGGGCTTTTCACAGTAACTTCATTTGAAGCCTACTTGTGACAATAAGCGATTTTCATTTCAGTTTCATTTCATTTTTCACTGTTTTGTTTGTTAATCAACCCCTATCTCTGCTGCATCTTCAACACCATGAATCCTCATCTTGCTTATTAACCTTTTGTGTGGCACCTGACAAAATACCTTTTGGAATCCAATTTATGACATCTATTGCTTCCCTTGATCTAATTTACTAGTCACACACAAAAAACATCAATAAATGTGTCCTTTAAATTTTATCTATCATTTCCTGTTAAACATAGAACATAGAACAGTACAGCACAGAACAGGCCCTTCGGCCCTCGATGTTGTGCCGAGCAATGATCACCCTACTCAAACCCACGTATCCACCCTATACCCGTAACCCAACAACCCCCCCCCCCCCCTTAACCTTACTTTTTAGGACACTACGGGCACTTTAGCATGACCAATCCACCTAACCCGCACATCTTTGGACTGTGGGAGGAAGCCGGAGCACCCGGAGGAAACCCACGCACACACGGGGAGGACGTGCAGACTCCGCACAGATAGCGACCCAGCCGGGAATCGAACCTGGGACCCTGGAGCTGTGAAGCATTTATGCTAACCACCATGCTACCGTGCTGCCCAATAACATACATAACAAACTTAATTTGCAATTTCTGGGCCACCTCCTACAATTTCACTGCCTCTAATCTGGTATCAGCAGCAAACTTTTTTTTTTAAATATAATTTTTATTGGAATTTTTTACAGAAAATATAAAACATAACGACAAACAATGAAATGCAACAAAATAACCCATAATAACTGTAACACCCCCAGACCATATGTGTCCCATCCCCCCACCCTCCAACCCCAATGAACAACAAAGCCAGCGATTTAGCCTGGTGAGCTATACCTGAACATGTTCCCCGGGGGGAGCCCAAATTTCTCCTCCAACTCCCCCAGGCTCGCAAACCTCCCATCAATAAACAGGTCCCTCAGCTGTCTGATGCCCGCTCTGTGCCAACTCTGAAATCCCCCATCAATGTTCCCCGGGACGAACCTATGGTTCCCCCTTAACGGAGCCTCCATCGAGCCCCCCACTTCTCCCCTATGTCACCTCCACTGCCCCAAATCTTGAGGGTAGCCGCCACCACCGGACTCGTGGTATACCTCGTAGGAGGGAGCGGCCACGGCGCCGTTACCAGGGCCCCCAGGCTTGTATCTCCACAGGACGCCCTCTCCATCCGTTTCCATGCTGCCCCCTCCCCCTCCATTATCCACTTGCGCACCATCGACACATTGGCCGCCCAATAATACCCCGAGAGATTGGGTAACGCCAGCCCCCCACCATCTCTACCCCGCTCCAAGAAGACCCTCTTCACCCTCGGGGTCCCATGTGGCCAAACAAAGCTCATGATGCTGCTAGTCACCCTTCTAAAATAGGCCCTAGGGATAAAGATGGGCAAACACTGAAAAAGGAACAAGAACCTCGGGAGAACCGTCATTTTGACGGACTGCACTCTACCCGCCAACGATAGCGGTACCATGTCCCACCTTTTAAATTCCTCCTCCATCTGCTCCACCAGCCTGGTAAAATTAAGCTTATGGAGAGTCCCCCAACTCCTGGCCACCTGCACCCCCAGGTATCTGAAACTTTTCACTGCCCTCTTAAATGGGAGTCTCCCAATTCCCTCCTCCTGATCACCTGGGTGTACTACAAATACCTCACTCTTGCCTAAATTTAACTTATAGCCCGAGAAGCCCCCAAATTCCGCTAACAGCTCCATCACCCCGGCATTCCCCCTTCTGGATCCGCCACATACAACAGCAGGTCGTCCGCATACAGTGATACACGATGTTCCTCCCCACCCCGCACCAGACCCCTCCATCTCCCTGACTCCCTCAACGCCATAGCCAAAGGTTCAATCGCCAGTGCAAAGAGCAAGGGGGACAGGGGGCACCCCTGCCTGGTCCCACGGTAGAGCCTAAAGTACTCCGATCTCCTTCCATTGGTAACTACACTTCCCATCGGAGCCGCGTAGAGCAGCCTCACCCATTTGATGAATCCCTCCCCGAATCCAAACCGCTCCAGCACCTCCCACAGGTACCCCCACTCAACTCTATCAAACGCCTTCTCTGCATCCAGCGCCACCACTATCTCCGCCTCCCCCTCCACTGCCGGCATCATAATAACATTTAGCAGTCTCCGCACATTCGCGTTGAGCTGCCGTCCCTTGACAAATCCTGTCTGATCCTCGTGTATCACCCCTGGCACACAGTCTTCTATCCTGGTGGCCAGGATCTTCGTCAACTTAGCGTCAACATTGAGGAGCGAGAGAGGCCTGTATGATCCACACTGCAAGGGGTCCTTATCCCGCTTCAGGATCAGAGAGATCAGTGCCCGCGACATCGTCGGGGGCAAAGCCCCCCCCCCTCCCATGCCTCATTGAAAGTTCGCACCAACAGGGGGCCCACCAGATCCGCATACTTTTTATAAAATTCCACTGGGAACCCATCCGGCCCCGGCGCCTTACCCGACTGCATTTGTCCATCCCCCTGACTAGCTCCTCCAACTCTATCGGCGCCCCCAGCCCCTTTACCAGCTCCTCTTGAACCCTTGGGAAACATAGCCTGTTCATGAAGCTCTCCATCCCCCCTCTCCCCATCGGAGGTTCTGACCGGTACAGTTCCTCGTAGAAGTCCCTAAAGACCCCATTTACTTCTGTCCCCTTCTGCACTACATTCCCACCCCTATCCGTCACTCCACCAATTTCCCTAGCCGCATCTCGCCTGCGGAGCTGATGCGCCAACATCCTGCTCGCCTTCTCCCCATACTCATATACCGCGTCCTGCGACCTCCTCCACTGTGCCTCCGCCTTTCTGGTGGTCAACAAGTCAAATTTGGCCTGCAAACTACGCCGTTCCACCAGCAACCCCTCCTCCGGTGCCTCCGCGTATCTCCTGTCCACATCCAGGAGCTCCCTCACCAGTCTCTCCCTCTCCTTCCTCTCCCTCCTTTCCCTATGGGCCCGGATGGAGATCAGCTCCCCTCGGATCACTGATTTCAGAGCCTCCCAGACCATCCCCACCCGGACCTCCCCCGTGTCGTTGGTATCCAGATACCCCTCAATACTTCCCCGGACCTTCCTACACACCTCCTCATCAGCCAGCATTCCCACATCCAGGCGCCAGAGCGGGCGCTGGTCCCGCGCCTCCCCCATCTCCAGATCAACCCAGTGCGGAGCATGGTCTGAAATCGCTATGGCCGAATACTCTGCATCCTGCACCTTCGGGATCAATCCCCTGCTCAGGACGAAAAAATCGATTTGGGAATAAACCCTATGGACATGGGAGAAAAAGGAATACTCCCGCGCTCTCGGCCTCCCAAACCTCCAGGAATCCACCCCTCCCATCTGGTTCATAAACCCCCTCAGCACTTTGGCCGCCGCCGGTCTCCTACCCGTCCTTGAACTGGTCCAGTGTGGGATCCAGCACTGTGCTAAAGTCTCCCCCCATGATCAGGCCCCCCGCCTCCAGGTCCGGAATGCGGCCCAACAAGCGCCTCATGAAGCCGGCATCATCCCAATTCGGGGCATATACATTTACCAGCACCACCTTCTCTCCTTGCAGCCTACCCTTCACCATAATATATCTGCCCTCCTTGTCCGACACCACCTCAGCCGCCTCGAACGCCACCCTCTTCCCCACCAGAATCGCACCCCCCGGTTCTTCGCATCCAATCCTGAGTGAAACACCTGCCCCACCCACCCCTTCCTCAGACGAACCTGGTCCGCCACCTTCAAGTGGGTCTCCTGGAGCATAGCCACGTCCGCCTTCAGCCCCTTCAGATGAGAAAATATCCTAGTTCTCTTAACCGGCCCATTCAGTCCCCTCACGTTCCAGGTAATCAGCCGGATCAGAGGGCAACCTGCCCCTCTCCCCTGCCGGCTAGCCATAGCTTATCGACTGCTCGCCCCAGGCTAGCTCGCCCCGCCTGACCCGTTCCTCATGGCGATAACGCCTCTCCTCTACCCCCCCAGCCCACACCAGCTCCTTCCTGGCCATTCCAGCAGCAACCCGGTATCCCCCCCCACCCGCCCACCCCCCCAGGCTAGGACCCCTCCTAGCCGCGACGCACCCTCCATGGCACTTCCGTGAGTCAGCTGACTTCTGCTGACCCCGGCAGCTCCCGCCAAAACCCATCTCCTCCCGGCATGGGGTCATCCCCCTCTTGCCACACCTCCTTGGCACCACTTCAGCGGGGGAAAGAAAACCAGTGAAGGCCACGCCCCCACCTCCAGCTCCGCCCCCCCCGCCCCACAGCGCAGACATCCAGAGGAAAGCCCGCGCTTTCACACTGCCACACCCCACCCTTCTGACACAGCTCCTCAAAATCCAGTTTCACCCCAACCCCCAGCCCCGTACAGAAGAGAACATATAAAGCACATACCCC
This sequence comes from Scyliorhinus canicula, assembly GCF_902713615.1. Taxonomy (NCBI): domain Eukaryota; kingdom Metazoa; phylum Chordata; class Chondrichthyes; order Carcharhiniformes; family Scyliorhinidae; genus Scyliorhinus; species Scyliorhinus canicula. Next base: position 63,619,515 of record NC_052146.1, read on the forward strand.
CAACGTTCCCCACATACCCCACACCCATACCCAACAGACAAACCCACCCGGAAACAGAGCAAAAAGAAAACCAGCATAAGAATAACACCTGTCAAAATTGAAGAACAGCAACAGCGAAAACAGCAACGGCCATAGTGTGTCCCCAGACCCTAGTTTGAGTCCAGCTTCTCCGCCTGTACAAAGGCCCACGCCTCCTCCGGGGACTCGAAGTAATGGTGCCGGTCCTTATATGTCACCCACAGACGCGCAGGCTGCAGCATTCCAAATCTGACCTGCTTGGCATGCAGCACCGCCTTCGTCCGGTTGAACCTGGCCCGCCGCTTTGCCACCTCCGCACCCCAGTCCTAGTAGATTCGAACCACCGAATTCTCCCACTTGCTGCTCCTCTCTTTCTTGGCCCAGCGCAGCACACACTCCCGGTCACTAAACCGGTGAAACCGCACCAGCACCGCCCGCGGCGGTTCATTTGCCTTAGGCCTCCTGGCCATCACTCGATGAGCTCCCTCAAGCTCCAGGGGCAAATGGAAGGACCCCGCTCCCATCAACGAGCTCAACATTGTGGTCACATACGCCGGGAGATCCGACCCCTCCAGCCCCTCCGCCAGGCCCAGGATCCTCAAATTCTTTCGCCTCGTGCGAACGTCCAGCTCCTCCAAGCGGTCTTGCCACTTTTTGTGAAGTGCCTCGTGCAACTCCACTTTCCCCACGAGGACCACGGCCTCCTCCTCCCTCTCAGCGGCCTGCTGCTGCAACTCCCGAATCGACACCTCCTGTGCCGCCTGGGTCCCAAGCAGCTTGTTTGTAGTTGCATTCAGGGAGTCCAGCATCAGCAGCAAACTTAACCATATAAATTACCTGAATTATCAAATAGTAGATAATATCCCAAAACTGAACCTTGGAACACTCAGTACATTTTCTCACTGTGAAATAACAAACACACACTTTCAACCATTCCTTATCCATTCCCTGGATTTTCACCCTGAATTTTGTGAGGAACTGTTCATCCGTTTCAGTCTGAATATATGTCATTTACTCAGACTTGAAATGAAAATCGCTTGTCACAAGTAGGCTTCAAATGAAGTTACTGTGAAAAGCCCCTAGTCACCACATTCCGGCACCTGTTTGGGGAGGCCGGTACGGGAATTGAACCCGCGCTGGTGGCCTGCTTTAAAAGCCAGCTATTTAGCCTTGTGCTAAACCAGCCCCTCAAAGCCACTTCTTGGTTTGTCTACACAAGTGCTATTTCGGAAGTAAATCACTGACCATGAAGCAATTTGTAACGGCTCGAGGACGTGAACGTGATTGGGCAAATACACTTGCTAGTGAAAATGAAATATCATTATTTCCAATATTTAGTAAAAATCCACATAACGGTATTCAAAGACCTCCAGTTTAAATTGCTTATAGTCTGTTTCTGGAGGGGTGGGACATCTAAACATTGTCGTTATTTCTGCCTGTCAGCAACAATTTAAAAGCCAGATATCAGGCCCTGGGAGCAGTCAGTGGGTGAAAGGGCAGCACTGAAATGACAGCGGCAGCCGATCAGGCTCATGCTGCCCCATTGCCCGGGGGTAGTCCCGGGTCCTGACCCCACTCCCACCTCCGCTCAGGGGTTTAGCTCTTGTTGAACTCACTCTTTGCTCTGGTGATTCTCCACAGCAGCGAACCCATCCCTGCCGGCACCCTGTGCATCCCGCACTGCGTTCCTCCCAGAGCGCTCCTGTCAGGCAGCTGCGTTCCGCTTCGCTCAACACTTTGAACTTGAGAAGCTGCACTCTGGCAGCTTCCATTCCAACTAGTAGAAACTGTTATCATAGCACACACTTACCATGTATTAATTTGTAAAACAAAGATTTCGTTTCAGGTGCAAGATGTATAACTTCCTCCAAGAGAACGTGAAAAGTGTATGCAACAGTTATATATCATGGAAGCCCTACAGTGCAGGAGGCCATTCAGCCCATCAAATCTGCACCGACCCTTCACAACACCACTGTATTTTTAGTTTTAATAATCCTCGTCACATGTAGGCTTACATTAACACGGCAATGAAGTTAGTGAAAAACCCCTAGTTGCCACATTCCAGCACCTGCCCTGGTACATGGAGGGAGAATTCAGATTTACCTAACAGCACGTCTTTCAGAACATGTGGGAGGAAAGCAGAGCATCCACGTGGACATGGGGAGAACGTGCAGACTCCACACATAGTGACCCAAGCCAGGTATCGAACTACCGAGGGCGCTGTGAAGCAACAGTGCTAACCACTGTGCTACCATTGGCTCAATCCCCCTCTCTATTCCTACAACCTCACTCTAAGGGGCAATTTAGCAGAGCCAATCCATTGAACCTACAGATCTTTTGGACTGTGAGGTAACCTGAGCACTCGGGAGGAAACCAACACAGCAACAGGGAGAATATGCAGACTCCACAGTCACCCGAAGTCATAAGTGATCCCGACAAGCCAGCATGGTGGTGAGCATTGCTGCTTCACGGCATCGCGGTCCCAACCTGGCTCTGGGCTCCTGTCCATGTGGAGTTTGCACGTTCTCCCCATGTTCGCGTGGGTTTCACCCCCGCAACCCAAATACGCGCCGTGCTAAATTGCCCCTTAATTGGAAAAAATTTAAGAAAAAAAGTGATCCCTGGTGCCTGGCACTGAGGCCGCAGTGCTAACCATGGTGCCACCATATATAACTGCAATATAAAATGCCCCAAGATTTTTCACACTTCACAGGAGCCACCCTAGGAGATATTGGGTCAGATTTAAAATGGAGGGGAGAAATTACTTCTCTCAAAAGGGTTTGAATCTGTGAAATTCACTATCCCGGAGTATAGTAGGTGCCAGGACATTGAGTAAAATAAGGAGCAGGTAGTCAGATTGGTAACTAATCGGTTGAAGGATTATGAAGAACAGGCACAAATGTAGTGCTGAGGCCCAGAGGAGACCAGCCATGATCATATTGAATAGCAGAGCAGGCTTGAGGGGCTGAATTGCCTTCTCCTGGGAGTTCCAGAGCTGAAGCCTGACAGTTGAAAACATAATAATGGAACAATTAATATTGGCTGAGAGATTGGGAGGGGTGAGGCGAAGAAGGTATTTGAAAAGCAAGGATGCAAACAGGAACACGTTATTGTACCTCTTCCAGTGAACAACTGAGTGTTAAATGTTTTTCTTTTGCGAAATGTATGTTAATTACACATTAATTAAGGTCATTGATTGCAACATTTGGTGCGAGGAAGAGACATGGAAGGGCTAACAAAAGCAAAATGGGAGCTAAACACTAAAGCGAGACGGAAACAGTCACGGGGAATAAAGACAGGGCAACAACTATTCGCAACATTTAATGCTTACAGAAAACATAACCTAAGACTGCAGCAATACCTGACTTAGCAAGATCTGTTGGAGAATCGTGAAAGTAAAAAATGTTAAAATAAGCTGCTCTTATTCAAAGCCTTCCTAAAAATTTAGCTCTGGCAGGTCTGGGAACATGGATTCAAATCAGTACTTCACCAAGGTACCCAGATGTTGGATTCAAGGCAATCTCCAGTTACTGTCTTGGTTCCCAAGTAGAGACAGACCGAAGAGAGTACCTTGAATGGTCTTCGTGACAAATTATTTAATTATCTACATGTTGTTGAGCCTAGATCATATTCTAGGAAGATAATCAGTGGAACACATCTTTATTTTTTAACTGAGTCAATTATTAACATTGGATGAAAATGATCCACGTTACCTTTACTCCCGTGTCATTTGACGTTCTAGGACTTGTACTTTGCTCCAATGTTATTTAAAAACAGAGGAACATGCAAGTCAGTAAAGAACTCTGCAACTGAATTGTCCACCCAGGCTAAATGTTGTGTATGTTACATCATGGCTTTGGCACCAAAATGCAAACTGATGGAATCTTAAAAAGAGACAAAGCAGGAGTTTTATTTTATTTGTTGACACATGGGATAGCCATTGTGTTTGTGACTAACTGTAACACTGGTCCTGGTGAATCACATGCCTGGAGGATTTCTGTGCTCCACCTAGATGGAAAGAACATTTCCATCCCCATTGCTAATTAAGGATAAGGATGTGCGCTGCAAAACTTCATTGATGATAGTGTGTTCAGGAGGCCCTCACTTAAAATCAAGTGCAAGTGCAGACATTCCCACTCACTGAGATATGGAATACAAACAAATTACCCCAGAAAAACAAAACAATGTTCAAACAATTGGAAAGCTTCAAATGCTTCTATTGCCATATACTTAATAAATACAGAATTGAAAATCAAAAATCTTTATTACTATTCTTTTGTGACAAAATAACATTTTATACAAACAAGCCACCTATCACTTTAAAACATGAAAAATTGAAGACAGTTACAAAATACAGCTCAACATTCTAATGCAATTACAAAGCATCAAATCACAAATGTGAATTTATGCATCTTACATTTCCTGTGAAAATATTAAACAAATTATCAAGTTCAAAAATATAAAGATTTACTCAGCGACATTTATTACCCTTCATAAAATATCCCAAAAGCATTTTTCATCTATTCAATTTGGTACTAATATAGAATGGACTACAGGTTGAGGAAGCAATGAGTAAGCTTTAAAAAAAACTGTGCAAGGTACAACTGAAACACTGAACATATTGTGGATGAGATTTGGATGCAAGTATGGGAATTGTTGCACCATCCATGCCAATTTCCAAATTACTTTATTTGACCGCCAAGCACTTCTAGGACCCAAAGCTTATTAAAATGAACATTGTTGTTTTAATACAGTATTGTTGGAAACATTTCCAGAATAGATGTTTTTGTGAACTAAACGTGCAGTTTGAAAGCCTCAAACGTCAGAGCAGAGGATTCACATGAATGATGGGTAAACTGCATACATTGATCAGTACTCTATTCTCAGAATGCAGTAACAGTAAATTGTGAAAAAGTTAATTCCGCTATTTGGTGTAATGGACCTCATCCAAATTCAATTTGGGAATTCCAAAGAACAGGAAATTCATAAGGACAAGATTGGTACCACAGGCTCTCCTATCTAGAGAAACAGCAGTACACCATGTATGTGACATTTCACCCCTACTCAATTAGAGGTTAATGGCCAGAGCATCTGAATATACAGCTTACAGCTACTGTAACAACCCCACACACTCTTTGCTGCACTCAAGTAATTCAATTGACTGTCATCAATTATTGGCATTAGCAGAAACGACAATAAGCAACCTAACAGAATTTCATTTCTCTTTATTTCACCATAACCACAGACCCATGCTAAAAAACAGAAAGATGGGAACCATCAACTTTTGGGGCCAACTCAACCTCCAAAGAGTCAGTGCACCATACATTACCTATCTAGGAAATGCAGAACATTTAATCAGTTTAATTTTTTTCCATGCCTGCAAGGAAATAATTTTGAACCTTTTGGTATTTTTTCCCCTTCAATCAGGCAAGGCTTCCATTTTTCCTGGATTACATGGTTTTGTATTGATTCATTGAGTAATGTACCTGGAAAACTTGGCATAGCAAAGGAGGACAACAATGTCAATGGAAGGCTGTGTTTTGACTGCCTTAAGTTCCACAGTAGATACTTGTCAAAGAAAAGCACAATGCAACCTAAAGTTACGATGTGCAAAGCAAAAGCTTAGATGCTAATGAATTTGATGGAATTTCTTAGCACCAGGAAGACAGACAAAAACGGTTTCCTGTTCTTGCTTCCTCTTCCCAACTAATCTATCTTCTTAAGAGCTTCTTTCCAGCATTAGTGAGCTTCTAAACTTTCTTATGAGAGAGATTCAGAAATTTCAGCCGGTGAGCTAAAAGTACATATCAAACCCTTCAGAATTAACTAGTAGGAGTTGGTCCACAAAGGAGTTAGGAATCATCTTGATCTTTCTAAGAAATTAAAGGGCAAAGTAGATAGCAAGCATCTCTATCTCAATGTCCACTGGCCCCGGTAAAGAAAATGACACAGCTTTCCTGTGGCAAAGTCATAGGCTGTTTCTCTTGAGATCTTTAAAAAAAACACTATGCTTATAATACCAGACAAAGAACAGTGCAAAATTGGTGGCCACTTCTCAATTAATACATTCATTTGCAATGTTCAGTTGAAGACAAAAAGTTACTGCAAGCTGCCCAGGGTTGTATGAATATAAGACTATCCTGGGGTACAGTGGAGAAATCAACTAAACAGACTGATGGGAATTATGATGTGCTAACACAATTACATATGTGACAACCATCACTTCAGTTGTTATTTAATACATCATCATTACACTTTTAAGATTGTTTAGCATGAGTGGTTGGCCTACATCATGGCTCTGAATAGATTCTTGTATTGGGACCATAGCTGGTGACACAAATGCCATTAAGCTTTTGTTAATAAGTATGCACAGAAAGGTACCTTTTTATTGTAGCAGTGAAAGGAAATTTCCTACATACATCTATCCCAATCTTAGCATATACTGCTGGGCATATGGTTACTCTGATAAAATAAATTCACCACTACAGAAATTCTAAAATACCATAAAATACCATGTGAACATTAAAACAAGAGGTAAAATGCTGACCCAGAGAGGAACATTTTGTCTAATTCATTGCGAAGAATTTTTCAGGTGTCTAATGGCACCGACCCATGTCTCTTTACAGGCAGATATTACCAATTTTGAAGCCGAATGGCATATTTCGCATTGCACAAAAGACGAGGGTGAAATTAATTGCTCGCCAAATTTGGAGTGGCAGGATGAACTGTGCATGAGAATCGCTCTCACTGCTCTGCACCACTTCTCACCAACTCTGCAATTGGAGGGTAAAGTGGGTGTTACAGCCCAGACTCCAAAATGAATTGGAGCAAGACTCACACTTCTAGGAAGTTTATCGGACACATACAAATTAATTAATGCAAACCCAAAAGTACCAAGTGAAAGCTAATATTATCAACAACATTCCCACTGCAAGTTTGGAGATTAGCACTTAGGTGTATAGGATTGTGCTGGTTTCAATTATGCACAAACATGTTAAAATCTAAACAATTACATGAGCAATTGGGTGAAAGGTGAGAAGGGGGGGTGAAAAAAAGAGAGATAAAGGAGAAAAGTAGGTGCTACCCATCGGGAGTCTTATGAAACAAAGTAGCCTATAATACATGCATAAAAATTGCTTATGGATTCACCAGTTTGACCCCTAGAATTGTCAGGTAACAGCGTGTAAATACTTTCAATACCCATTGCTTTCATTGTCAAAGCTGGATAAGGAATCAGTAGTGTACAGTTAAAATATAAAAAGGTGCACAACTACAATAGAATGCCAGTTTTCAGAGCAATAAAGTTTTTGTAATTTACATCAAATATATTTTCTGTTCTGTCCTCTTGTTGTGCCAAACAAGAAATGTAGTCAGACCAAAATTAGCTCCTCGTTCCTACCATCAGATGTAAAAATACTTGCTCTTCCCTATAACTTGGCTTATGCTGAGGTCAGACCCAAGCAAGCCTGCATATGAACCAATATATTTTGATGTATTCAAACAGGTTCAAGCACATGTCTGAGGAGTCATGAAACGCAAATTGAACCAGCCTGGCGAAAACTACAATGGATATTTTATGTCTCTTAAAAAGGAAAAGCTTTCTTTCACCAACCCAAAACTCAACGATATCCTTGTTTACACCAATTGGTCAACTTCAGCCTTCATGCAATTCAACTCATGACCCGTTGTCTATCACTCCTTTTAAAACACACTCATTTTAGTAGCAAGTTCAATCATCCACATTCAAGCTTTTTCCATATGGTTTTCTTTTCAAGCTTTTTTCATATGGTTTCCTTTTCAAAACTTCTTGCTAAGTTACCTGATTTTTGGGAGGAGGGGGCAAGAAAAAAGATGGAGAAAGTGGAGGAAGAACACTTCTGAAAGGTACTATAAATTTAAATTTAGGTAATTCTTTGCCAATGCCAGCGAAGCCAAGAGTCCCAATAGATCAACGGGAAGTCCCAAGTCCTAATCTAATGGATCAAAGATATCGTTTGATGGGATGATACCCATCAGAACTCTGATCAGTTTTTCTACTAATGTCACCGTGCAACGAGCATGGAAAATTAGAGTCTAAAACAAGACAATGGGCTTGTTAACATGCTGAAAGATTTTTTTAAATAAATCAACCAAGTATCAAATAGCCTCTCAAAAAAGGTTCACCAAATATTCAATGTGCCTGCCCTTGACCACACATTAACCAAATTGACAAAAAAGGCATGTTCACAGGCCAAATGCAAGAAACTCTACATCTGGACTAATGCTGGTATTCCTTCGACTCAACAGCTGTTCATATTACTTCAAAGCAGCTTTTTACTAGTCTATTAGTATACAATGGAGGCATCGGTCTCTGCGGTGTTTGGAATATCAGTGCAGATAAACTATATGGATCAAAGAGTCTGGGACAGACAATTCTGATATTTGCACTCTGAACTTTGAAATCCAAATCACAAGTGGAAGTTCCAAAAAATATGCCATTCGTTCTGACAATCCTTAGGTTTAGAACCAGTGTCTCAATTTCGGTACAAGCCACAAAAAGTTGAACGGTAATCAAAAGTCATGCTGTTCGAATTGTAGTTTTAAAGTAAAAATGGGATGGAGATTTAGATGGGAATACCACAAATGGAGTATAAAACTATACCAGGTGTGTTTGCGGTACTTTTTAAATATTTCTTACTATTTAAAGGTGCCTGAGAAATCTGGAATTATTTCAGTTTCAACTAATGGCGCCTTGCAACAATCAGGCGGTTATATCTTTCCTTATCACTTACATACATTCAAGTCCTGTCAATGCACCTATATGGTATCAGTCACATTCAAGCTATAATTCAAAATAAAATGTAAATTTGAATAGATTCTGAATTTATTTGGCAGACCATCTCTCTTGTATCCAACTTTTCTGGCTTATAAACTGTGGTGCATCATCTCAGAATTAGATAGGAGAATTTTCCAAGTTTAAAAGGAAATAAATGCAGTAAATAAATACTTTTAACCATTCAGCTTCTGATGCAGAACTTTGAAGGCAGTCCTTGGATTGAGATGTCTATTTTCAAATATCACAATTTGGGAAGTACTATACATTTTGTTGGACAAAAATTAGGAACTGATAGAGAAGTGCGAGAAATTTAATGAACCTGGAAGCTTTGATGGTTCACAATTTCTATAATATGGAGCTTCTCAAACCACAAAAACTGGACTGTTTTTCAAACTAATCGCCATAACAGTTTTAAATGATGAGTTCATTGCCAGCCACACCTACAAATTCATGCTGTGAAAAAGACATACAAACCAAAAATAGATCACATCGAAAAACTTTCAATTGACATACGATGGATGATGTGAAATCATGTTTCTTGAAGAACTTATTTTCATGTAAAAAATAATAATTTTGAGAAAACCTTTACATCTAATTCTTTGAGTTATCAAGCTGTGCCTGGTGATAAATAAGTAACATTCAATGTATATTTTCAAGTTCAGGCTTGGATACTGCTCCATTGAAGATGTGAAGTACTGCACTGTGGTCACCAAGTAAATGTTTTTCTATGTGAACTATAACAGAAAGGTTAGCTAGGTGCACCTGTAATCATTTTTGTTTAAATGGGGAATGATTTGGTCTTTTAATCAATTACCTCTGGTGTCTTCCACCCATACGCAGAGTGCAAAGTCATGCGCCCCGCAGTAGCATGACTATTTTACTAAAATACAAATAGGTCCCTTTATTATGGAGGAATCTTTCATCACAGCTAGGCATTCATTTTGGGTATAGGCAACCGCTGCACACTGTACATGGGTGGAATTTCCAACTCAGTCTCCATCGCCTCAATCATTAGTAAGCAGAACTGAATTTTTCAAGTGCAGAATGCATAGAAATGATAAAAGATCATTCAGAGCCAAAAGCCACCTCCTTTATCATCAAAGTAGGCTTAGACTGAATAGGCTGTCTCTGCTGAGATATATATGTTTTGAATTGTTCCACTACTGTCCTCCATTATATGCGTAATCTGCTTTGTTGTGCATGATCAGCCTGCTGTCCACAAAGTAAAAACTGTCAGACCGTGTATCATAAGGATTCGCCACCATCTCCTGAACTGCAGAGAGAAAGAATGTAAAATTAGCATTCTGATAAAAGTTCATTGAAAATATTCAGACTTCAAACTAAAATTATAACATCTTGAACCTAAAAATGTAAGAAAGGGCACAATCATTTAGAATTATGGAAGATGACACACAAAAATATGCCATTATGACCCTTTGTGTCTGTTAACAGGCTACTAACCTCAGGCAAAAATTTCAACACAAATTTTGTGTAATAGCTCAAGTCTGCAACATGGCTCAGCCACTTTGACCAGGTGACCTCTCCTGTATATAATTCCAACAGATACACAAAATTCCTCATTCGCGCAACCTGTGCATACATCAGAACCGCACAAAACAAATGGAGAAACTTGAAATCATGCACTGAAGAAATTAATGTTGGAAGCAAGCTTGGGAAACAGAAGTGCCAATGGCCATCCAAAAGTTCGCGGTGGCCGAGCTTGAGTAGGCGAGTGAGCAGGTGAGTGCGAGGGGCCGAGCGAGTGAACACAAGGGACTGAGTGAGCTGTGCAAGTCTGCCCAGAATCTCAGTTTTCTGACCCACTCTCACCACCACACACCAACACATACACATGCACCCACTCTCACTCACTCACCCACCCACATACACCAATTTCCTCTCACACAGGTCATTTTTGTTACTTACTCTTTTTAAACTTACATTTATTGCTATGACATTGCTGTTCTTTTGCTCAGCAATTGTTTTTTCCCTTAAAACCTCAACATTTTTTGAAATTCAGTTTATTACTGTCTCAAACCTCATTTTTCCAAATGTGCTAATTGGTCCCTTTGAGAAAAATATGCAAATCTCCTCCTCTCCCACCTGAGCAAAAACATGGGACAAGTCTGCTGTAGAGTCAAATGTAGGCCAGACCAGGTAAGAATTCAGATTTCCTTACCCAATGGATACGAGTGAACCAGATGGGGCTTCATAACATTTGGGACTTCTCTGCTTTTAGTTCTGATAGTTTTGAGGGCAACTAAGGCTAACTTTCAATTACTGATTTATTAATTGAATTCAAATTCAACCTGCTGCCATGGTGGGGTTTGAACCAGTGTTCCAGATCATTAGGCTCAATTACTAGTCTATTGACATTACCCCTACACCACCACCATCTCCCCTAAATTAAGCTAACTAACCTGTAAGCTTCCTGCTTTATGTCTCACAATTTCTTGAATAACGGAGTCACATTTACTATTTTCCAATCTGATGGAACAGTTCTAGAATCTAGGAAATTTTGGAAAATTAAAACCAATGCATCAACAATCTCAGCAGCCATTTCCTTTAAGATTCTAGGATGTAGTCCATCTTTTTGTTCTAAAATTTGTTCTCAGTAGTCTTTCCCAGATAATTATAATTGTTTGAGTTCCTCCTTCCCTTTCACCTCCTGCTTCACATTTATTTTTGGGATATTATTTGTTTCCTCTAAGTGAAGACAGATGAAAAACTCTCTTCAATTTATCTGCCATTTCCTTATTTTCCATTAATTCCCCAGACTCACTCGCTAATAGACCAATGCACACTTTACTTACTCATTTCCTTAAACACCTGCAGAAACTTTCATTATCTGTTTTTATATTTCCAGCTATCTCTCCTTCGTACTCTAATTTTCCCACCGTTATTAATCTTTTAGCTGTTCTTTATATTCTGTCGCTCATCTATGTGGAATTATATACTTTTTCTTTCAATTTGCTACCATCTTTAACATCCTTAGCCATGTATGACTCATTCTTCCCTTAATCTTTTTTTCCTCATTGGAAGCATCTTCTCCCAGTATTCTGAAATATTTCCTAAAAAGACTACCACGGCAACTCTACTGACCTATCCCGTAACCAAATTTCCTAGTTCACTTGAGTCAGTCGTCTTCATGCCCTCACAATTGCCCTTATCCAAGCTCAAAACACGAGCCCTTAGTTCCACTGCTCTCTCCCTCAAAATAAAATGTGAAATTAAATCTGGTTATGATTACAGGCAGCATGGCGGTGCAATGGCTAGCACTGCTGTCTCACAGCACCAAGGACCTGGGTTTGATCCCGGCCCTGGGTTCCTGTCTGTGTGGAGTTTGCACATTCTCAAGTGTTTCTGCGCGAGTCTCACCCCAGAACCCAAAAGGATGTGCAGGTTAGGTGAATTGGCTACCCTAAATTGGCCCTTAATTAGAAAAAATAATAATTGGGTACTCTAAATAAAAATTTAAAAATCTGATTATAATCACTGCTACACGTCTTATCTATGAAGCCAGTAATTAATCCTGTCTCATTACACATTACCAGATCTAGAAAAGCCTGCGCTCTCATTGGTGTTAGAAAATGTTGCTCGAAGAAACTATCCTGAAAAGGCTCTGGTTACCTAGCACAAAAGGCTCATACCTGACAAAACGACTACAGCAAAATATTGGATGGCAATCACAGCATGTGTACAGTGGTGAGCATGTCCATTTTCAAAAACATCAATGCGAGATAAAGTTTGGGTAATTTGATGTTTTGTTAAAATCTACAATTTACTGATGTTCTTATTTCTAAAAAAAAGATAAATAATACTTACATTATGAAACGGTGTGCTTTAAAAAAAACAAATGGCCTATTTGAATAGCATCCAGAAATTCATTAAGTAAACCTACTTAAACCACAAAAGGTAGAAATACATACCGATGTCTTCAGAAAGTTGAGGGAATTCATATATGTGTTCGCATGTGTTCCTGCTGTTCGGAATACAGAATCCAAAGTCAAAGTCAAAGCTTTTCAACAGCCGTTCCCTGAAGTAATGTCTTTCAATCATCCTGAAGCTACTTACAGGCTTGTCACCAACCGTAAATTCCACCCTATAAGTAATGAAAAGGACAAAAAGGAAAAGGGCATGAAAGAAAGAAAGCAGAGAGTGGTAGAAAGTCAAAATAAAACAGTGACTGCACTTTTAAACCAAATTATAAGTTCTTGTCTCAGATGAGACATTTTTCCAATACATTTTTCCATGTATTGTAAACACTGCTAGAACTAATCAGACTGGCTGATAATTGTGTTTCAATACTGTGCACAGTGGTTATTTAAAAGATGCCACTGTATTTCCCCCTTATTTGCGTTAATTCCTCAACTCAAATTAACACAATTCAAATGTTACAATGGAAAAGAACTGATTATTTTGAAATCAAAAGCTTTAAGCAGGGGTCAGCAGCCTGAACAACAAGTGCCCTGTGATGCTGTTACTCAAATGACAATAATAATGAAAAACAAGACGAGACACATTTCAGCAACATTTTTTAAAGTTAATTGATAGATACTTTAATGTGTATAAGAGTTTTAAAATGCAAAACAAGCCATGTAATTACCATCAAATGGCTTTTACTGATTACGGTCAGGAGCCGCCCAAGTCCTTAGTGAATCACATATGGCTCCTGTGACGCTTTTTGCAGACTTGCGTCTTCAAGTATTCAGGGCTGTTTAGTGCATACTTTCGGAGTCTGGTACACAAAAGCACCTCCATACAGGTATTCCAGAAATTTACACAAGTACAGGTTGTTGCTACAGGTTGCATCACAGATCATGCTCACACACCTGGATTTCATACTTCGACGAACCATTAATGTTTTAAGTAACTCAGAATACCTAGTGACAATTATTACATCGTGACAATTGTTACAAATGTTTGCCAGATGTGCAAGCAATCTACAGTCATTGTGAGCCCCTCAGTGTCAATAAACCCAGCAATGTCAGTTATCCAATTATCGACTATGCTCCTTGTGGTGAGAAGCGAGCAGGTTAAGTACTTGAAAAGGAGGCTAGAAAGATCTCTATTCAAGTTGGATCCAAAGCGACGTGTCTGGAGATTGGGGGGGGGGGGGGGGGGGGGGGGGGGGGGTGTCGCAGTGGTTAGCACTGCTGCCTCACAGCGCCGAGGACCCGGGTTCGATCCCAGCCCTGGGTCCCTGTCTGTTTGGAGTTTGCACATTCTCCCCATGTCTGTGTGGGTCTCGCCCCACAACCCAAAAGATGCACACTAAATTGGTAGATTGGCCATGCTAAATTGCTTCTTAATTGGAAAAAGAAAATTGGGCAATCCATATTTTAAAAAAATCTCTGGAGATGGGGCACTGGAACAGAATTGATACTTTGTGGAGGTTCAGCACAGTGGCTCTTCGTGACCGATTTGGTCAGTAACCCAAATAATCACGACAACTAACAGATTAGTATATTCAACTTCAGTGGCTTGAAGTGCACTGCTGATCCTGTGATGTAAAAAATGTACATCATTACTCAACAGTGACTGGAACTTTAAAGAGTTAATCAAATGTTGTTTAATATCTCCTTCAATGTGTTGTTCAGGACAGATCGCTAGATCTATTAAACAAAAGACTAATAGACATTAACCAATAGCTAATCGGCCAGAGGTCAAGGTGGGTGGGATGCTAGGGCAAGTGGACAACAGGGTGGGGAGGGCACAAACAAAGACCAGGGTGGCCTAGGCACATATGAGCTCATCTACAGCGGAAACATCCATTTTTTTTTTTTGCACCTCCAGATTCAACTAAATCGGTCTCCCATTCTCCACGATCCAGGAACGTCACCTCTTTCTGAACTCTATCGCCGATATCGCCAAATAATAGTCATTCAATTTCTCCACTGATCAAATTTGGAAGCTCTGACAGACCAGGAACCCAATTTTTAAAATTTGTCTCCTTGTTTTTAAAAAGGTTTTCCTGAGTTTGCCCCTCCACGTTTCTTTGACCTCATTCAGTCCTATAAGCCACTCTTCTCTGCTCTCCAACCTATGAACTCATGTGCATGACTCCTTTCTTTGCCCCACCAGGTAAGGTAGGTGTGGCTGCAGCCATCTTGCTTCCATGCTCTCAAATTCCCTCCATAAACTTTTCCGCCTTCTTATCCTTTTTCAAAATCCTAAATAATTACTGTCGCTTCAAGCAAGGCTCGTGTCACTATGCCTAATCGTAAGAATCCCTAGTGCTGAAGGAGGCCATTCGGCCCAAGTCTACACCAACCCTTAGAAAGAGGACCCTATCTAGGTCCACACTCTGCCCTATCCCTGCAACCTCATACCCCCACTTAACCTTTGGGAAATGTAGGCAACCGTTGGGATACCATGGGGCAACGTAGCATGGCCAATTCACCTAACCTGCACATCTTCCCAAGCTGGATGTCCTTTTTTAAAAATTAAACCCTTCTGAAATGCTTTGGGGTGGTTTGCTATGTTAATGTTGCAAATTATTGTTGAAACACCATGCAATGAATGAAAGGAGTTGGGATACAAAGATATACTCTGCAGCCAAATGTATTTGCTTCTTTCAGACAATGTTTTAGATTAACTTGTTCAAATGTTTAATTGTGCAAGTCAGAAAAACAAAATTTACATCAGTAGTGCAAAGAACCTTGATTACTAATCAGCACAAAATGCTCCATATGACTAGTTCATTATTCCACAAATCTGTCAGCTCCAGATATAGAGTAGACAGGACTTCATTTACAACATTTTTCCACATAAAGAGATGGACCATTGTGGTGTAGAACAAGACTTACAAGATGATGAAAAATACGTAAACATTTTAAATAATTTTGGCAGGCTTACAATTTTTTTTTTATTTAAAAAAAAAATTAAAATAGTTGATAAATACATCATACCCAAAATCTTTAAAAAGCAAAATAACTCAATTTTCCTTCATCTATAGCATGTTCTCCGACATAGTTGTTCTTTCCCCCAAACTTCATTGCTCACATTTCATTTGAGGGGTTTTAGGAAAATTAGAGGCGTTTAACCAGAAGTTTTGCAGGTCAAAGGGAGGGGGGGTGCTATTTGTTACAACAATCTATCGTAAGCTCATTGCTCTGCTCTCCCCACATTCCGGTATCCTTCCCAACTTCAAATGTTTGACACAGGCAAGGGGAGAGGGTGTGGGCTGCGGAAGGGTGGTGGGGAGGGGTATTGGGCTGTGCAAGTAGAGGCGAGTGTCGGGGACACCTGAGCAAGGGATGACAACAGCTATGGAGGGAGGAACAGTGATTGCAATAACTCATTTATCTCAATTATTTTTCATTTATTGAAGCTTTAAGTATTATTTACGTTGATAAGCAAATAGTTTTACCCTAAACTACAAAGCAACTTTTACATTTACTGATATGTCTGCAGGAAAGTGATGAGAACAGCTTTATCTTGCAGGTTCACTCACAGTATTTAATATACTGAAGCATGTATTGTGTTATTTGAAAACAAAGTTCTTTGTCTACATCTTTCAGAATTGTACAAACTCATCCAGAGAATACTTTCCAGGATTAATTTTCACGGCTATCGTGCACACGATAAACTAGATTTTCAACTGCCCGGCAGTATAATTCAGCAATGAAATACCACAATTTTCTAATTGTCCTTTATATAAACTAAATGCACAAAGTTTTTTAAGCTGGAAAGAATGAGCCTTTCGGTCACCAACATGGCCCCAAATTGACCCTGTCCCAAATCCTTTTGTGCGACGTTGGGGAGACAGTATTCCAGTTGTGGATTGCAATTTTCCTGCGTATCCTCAGCAATCAATTGATCTGGGTCTACACCACCAATCGGAGTAGCATGTTTGCTTCATAAAGGTATCTATTAGGTTAGGAAAAATTCAGTCCCGCTTCGTTCAAATACAAAAAGGGTGAAAGAGATAGGCACAATAACGTCCCATTCCGTACAACCAGAACTCTGACAATTGTTACGAATACCTGATTCCATAACTCGCGTGTTTTAGAAGTGTAACTTTTAGGAATAAAACTCTTTAGCTGAATATTACAGTGGCAAATTTAAGATACATAGAACCTAGTAAACAAACCTGAAGCAAATGCAAATCAAACAAGCCTGGGTAAATTACTTTTAAAAGGTAACCTATATTTATTTTGCATGACAGGGTTTGTAGAAGAGAACTTGAACAATCAAGGCCCACCTCTGGGATTCATAATGGAGCTAGAAGGCGTGATCAACAAAAAGTTTTCAAGTGTCATCTGTGGCGGGATTTGCTGAGAGTTGCCCACCGCTATCTAACCACAGATAGTCACTTTTTGGCCCTGGGGAGTTTCTCGCCAGTCAAGCCCACACTTGGAATTATTTTCATCACTGGGGAGCTGAACGCTGGCCAGACTGGCTCCTCTTGGGCCACTATTTTTAAAGGATGTCCATACCCAAGTGGGCTTATGGGACACCGAACCCATGAGGAATGTCACCCCACACCCCATCAAACCTTTCAGAGGCCCCTTTATACCTACCTTCAAACACCCCACCCGTAATCCTCCTGCTCCACCCTCCTTTCATGCCACAGCCCTGCCTCAGGCCCTGACCCAGGGCAGTGCCATCCTGAGTGTTCCTACTGGCCTTGTGGTGCCATCCAGGTACCTTGACAGTGCCATGATGCTCGCGTTCCAGGGAGCCGCCCTGCCCTATCTCGGATCACCCAGGGACCTCCAATGGCCCGGGAGGCCCCCCAGGTGCCATGACACCTAGTCCACATTTGTGTGGGCCAGTACTAATCGGCACCTGCATGACCACTCACTGGGGAGTCAGTTAGATGATGGAGACCATTAGCAAGGGTGCCATTCCTGATAATTGGATGGAGATTGGTCTTAACTGGTTTCTCGCCACACCATGGTAGGACCTGGATTTTCCCAACGGGAGCAGACTGGTTAGATTGGAAACCAATTGCCGCCTGGCGTGGTCCCTATTTTGGACTCTCCCGTGATCTAACCGACTCACTTGGATTTGTGCCTGGTGCACCACAGTATCATAGAATTTACAGTGCATCCCAGTAACTCCACCTAACATTTTTGGACATTAAGGGCAATTTAGCATGGCCAATCCACCTAACCTACACGTCTTTGGACTGTGGGTGGAAACCGGAGCACCCAGAGAAAACCCACGCAGACACGAGGAGAACGTGCAAACTCCACACAGACAGTGACCCAAGCCAGGAATTGAACCAGGGACCCTAGAGCTGTGAAGAAACTGTGCTACCCACTGTGCTACCGTGCTACCAAAGCTGTTAGATCACTCCCATAAGTGGATTGCAGGACAATTGATCCCTTTGGTATGAGATATTATTTGATAACTCTTTTTGTCTCGGGGTTCGTTTCCTGTTACACTTGTGCCAGCCTCATTTCCCAGATCTTGAAGAAGGACAAGGACACTACCAAATGTGGGTCTCTTTGACCCATTTCGCTTTTGAATGCAGACGTTAAATTACTCAAAAAAATGCTAGCGCTGTGGTTGGAGCCCTGCCTACCAGAGGTAATCTCAAAAGACCAGACCAGTTTCATCAAGGGTCGGCAATTGCTGACCAATAGAAGTCGGTTATTAAATATTGTCCGTTCTCTCTCCAGTGCCTGAACCGTAGGTGATTGTTTTCATGGATGCTGAAAAAGCATTTGATAGGGTGGAGTGGGGATTCTTGGGAAGTTTGGTTTTGGGCAAAAGTTTGTATCCTGATATGCTGATTGTATAGGGCCTCCACTGCTGGAGTTCGCACAAATAACTTTAGCTCGGGTCATTTTCTGCTGAACAGGGATACGAGGAAGGGATGTCCATTGTCTCCATTTCTAATTCTTTAGCGTTAAGATCTTCCATTAAGTGAAAGGGGTTAATTCGGGGGGGGGGGGGGGGGGGGGGGGGGGGAGTGGAAGCATAAGGTTCCTGCTTCTTTATATTACGGACCCAGTGTCATTATTGATGATAATGAAGCTACTTCGGAGTTTTGGCTCCTTCTCTGGGTAGAAGGTGAATTTGGACAAGAATACTTTTTGGTTAAATCCCGCGGGGAAGGGAGCCAATCTGGGGATGTTGCGTTTTCACCTTGCCAGATCTAGCTTTCGTTATCTGGGAATCTGTATGGCCCACGTTGGGACCTCGTTCCATAAATTAAATTATATTTGTCTGGTTAATGAGGTCTGACATGAATAAGTGGATAACCTCCCCCGATCCTTGGCAGGCAGGGTACAGATTATTGCAATGAATGTTCATTTATTTTTCAATGTCTTTCCACTTTTCTCCCCAAATCCTTCTTTGTCAAAGTGAATAAATCAAGTGTCCTCTTTCATTTGGGCAGACGAGACCCCAAGGATCCATAGGGCGTGCCTCCAGAGACAGTCAGGTGGCCTAGCTTTACCCAATTTGTTATTTTTTTTTTATTGGGCAAGCAATATTGAGAAAGTACTGGGATGGTTTAATAATCCAAGTTCCATATAGGGATAAATGGAGGAAAGTTCTTGTTGGGGCTCGAGTCTGGATGCTTTAGTAACTGTCTCGCTTCCGTTCTCTCCTGCAAGATTTTCTTTGAATCCGTTAGTGGTGTCCACCCTGAGAATCTGGAAGCAGTTCAGGCTGTATTTTTTTAAAAAAAACTTAGCTCCAGGTCTTTGCAGACTCCTATCTTTAATAATTAACTTTTTTTTGCCAGCAGTCTTAGACTTGACGTTTAGGTCGACCTGGAAAAAGTACTTGGTGAGGTATGGAGGGAAGGTTATCAAAAAATTATATATATATTTTTTAAAGTCCTGAGACTAAGTGTTGACGCTGGGGCAGGATTTGAGGACTTCTAAGACAGCAAACCTGGCGCCGCACCTGGACCAATTCACTCACTGTTGAGAGCTAGCCACCGGCGCAATGTGGAATACGGTCGATTCGAATGGAAAACGGTGTCGGATTAGCCAGGGTTGGGATTGACATTCAGGGGGCTCACAAGCAGCAGCCACATATTAGCAGTTCATTCCGCACACACTCATCTCAGCCAACAAAATGGCACTGATTGCACTGGAGCTCGCCCATCCTGTTGATGGATCGCTGGGGCCAAAGGATATCTGGGGGGTTACCCATCCGATCTGCGGCTCTAAGTTCATAGTGAGCAGCCAACCTTGCAGGCTGCGGCAATGGTGTTCCATGCCCTCCACCCCGACCCCACAGCCCATCTCCTGACCACCTCTCGGTCCTCCCACCACCCCCCGACCCGGTCGTGGCAGAAACCCCCCAACCAGCGGCACAACTATCAGCAAACTATGGCAATGTTGGACACTTTCTGTACCACCCCCCTCGCCCTCATCAGCCATGGTGCACTTTTCGCGATTTTTAAAAGCACAAGCTGCCAGGAATACCCCCCAGTGGAGGCGGAAAATCGCAGAGGCCCCAGAGAATACCCGGTCAGGACCACTAATGATAATGTACGCGCAGAGTGGAACACATTGACGCCGCCGAAGCACCGGAGAATTGCGATTTGGCAAAACCGGCATCTGCCACATTTTCGGCGACAAAACCAATTCTCCGCCCAATCATGTTTCCGGATTGTGTCGACAGATGGAGAATCCCACCCCATTAATTATTCATACGGAGTAGAAAATGACGTTTTAGTGGAGGCAATAATAATTTGTGTACATTTGTTTGGGAACATCTCAAAGTATGTCACCATGCTATGGATAGGAGTGAGCTGTGAGTATTTAGGTGCATGTGTGCGGCATGAATGCTCAAAGAAGCAAGTAGCCAGCAGTCAGCTTGGAACAGACAGACGGAAAGCATCAGCCAGGAGTTGGGAATCAGCTGAGGGACCAGCAACTGTATAGAAGCTGTGCGAGTAGAGAGGCTGCTGGAAACCAGGGATGCTCCTGATGTTTAAAGCTCCAAAAAGAAGGTAGTGAAGCCCACACCCGAAATGAAGAGTTCATGAGGTCTTTGAAGAAAAATTGGAGGATCGCTTCATCAAATTTAGATGGAAGGATCCCCATGAAGTTTCATACCTCAGAATAAAATAGCTGAAATACGGAGGCGAAATCAAAATGACTTCCAGAGGACTGTGGCACATCTCTGGGTTAGTACCAGGAAACATTAGTGACTTTTCAAGATTTTATTAAGATAAGGGTACTCGTGGGGGGAGTAATAGTTTTGTTGTGATTACCTTCATTTACATATGTGAACAAGTTTGTTTTTGCTTAAAAACATGAAATTAGTGGCATAATTTTAAAAAAGTGTTCGGATTTCTCTTAAAGTTAACAGCTTCTAACGGGAATGTAACACCATGCAAAAAGGATCGGAGACTCAGTGAAATTGTGGCCCATCCCATATTCTAGCAAGCCTGTTCCAAATCCAACATATTTTTTTTTACTCATTCAAAGGATGTGGGCTTGCCATCCTCAATTGCCTTTGGTAAGGTGGTGGTGAGCTGCCTTCTTAATCAATGCAGTACATGTGCTGTAGGTACACTCACAGTGCTGTTACAGAGGGAGTACCAGGATTTGAGCCATGACAGTGAAGTAACGGCAACATAGTGGTTTGGATGGGAATTTCAAAGTGGTGGTGTTCCCACGTATCTGCTGCCCTTGTCTTTCTAGATGGTAGAGGTCAGGCTTGGAAGATGCTATGTAAGGAGCCTTGGTGAGTTCCTGCAGTGCATGTTGCAGATAGCTCACACTGTTACTATATGGTCGGTGATGGAGGGAGTGAATGTTTGCCGATTGTCCTGGATGGTGTCAACCTTCGGTGTGTTGTTGGAGCTGCACTCCTACTTAGAACATACAGTGGAGGAGGCCGCCATTCGGCCCATCGAGTCTGCACCGACCCACTTTAAGCCCTCGCTTCCACCCTACCCCCATAACCCATTCTAACCCTTTTGTACACTAACGACAAGTTAGCATGACCAATCCACCTAACCTGCATGTCTTTGGACTGTGGGAGGAAACCCACGCAGACACTGGGAGAACGTGCAGACTCCGCACAGACAGCAACCCAGGGCCGGGATTCGAACCCGGGTTCTCAACACCGCAGTCCCAGTGCTAACCACTGCACCACATGCTGCCCTTAATAATCTTTTTATTGTCACAAGTAGGCTTACATTAATACTGCAATGAAGTTACTGTGAAAAACCTCTAGTCACCACATTCTGGCACCTGTTCATGTACAGAGGGCAAATTCAGAATTCTCAGCTGGTATGGGAATTGAACCCACGCTGCTGGCCTTGTTCTGCATCACAAACCAGTTATCTAGCCCAGAGCTAAACCAGCCCCTTGTGCCTCGTGGATGGTGGACAGGCTTTGGGGAGTCAGGAGGCGTGTTACTCGCCGCAGGATCTCTAGCCTCTGACCTGCTCTTGTAGCCACAGTATTTATATGGCTATTCCAGTCAAGTTTATGGTCAATGATAACCCCCAGAATGCCAATAGTGGGGTATTCAGCATTGATAATGACATTCAATGTCAAGGAGTGATGGTTAGATTCTCTTGTTGTGGATGATCATTGCCTGGCACTTGTGGCACAAACGTTACTTACCACGTGTCAGCCTATTGATATTGTCCAGATCTTGCTGCTTTTGAACACGGATTGCTTCAGTTCGAGAAGTCATGAATGGTACTGAACATTGCACAATCAGTCAACATCCTAACTTTTAAACACAAGATGGTAGGAAGGTTATTGATTCAGCAGCTAAAGATGGTTGGGCCTAGGACACTACCCTAGAGAATCCCGAGGTAATGTTCTCGTGAGATAACTTGCCTCTAACAACCACAATCACCTTCCTCTGTGCCAGATGACTCCAACCACCAGAGGGTTCCCCCCCCCAATTCCCATTGACCTCAGGGCTCCTTATGCTACGCACAGTCAAATGCAGCTTCGATGGGCGGCATGGTAGCACAGTGGTTAGTACTGTTGCTTCACAGCTCCAGGGTCCCAGGTTCGATTCCCGGCTTGGGTCACTGTCTGTGCGGAGTCTGCCTGTTCTCCACATGTCTGCATGGATTTCCTACGGTTTCCTCCCACTAGTCCTGAAAGACTGCTGTTAGGTAATTTGGACATTCTGAATTCTCCCTCCATGTATCCGAACTGACGCTGGAAAGTAGTGACTCGGGGCTTTTCACAGTAACTTCATTGCAGTGTTAATGTAAGCCTACTTGTGACAATAAAGATTATGTTGAGGGTAATCATTCTTATCTCACCTCTGCTATTCAGTTCTTTTGTCCAGGTTTCAACCAGACTGTAATGAGGCCAGGAGTTGAATGGTTCTGATAGAACCCAACTGGACCCAAACTGAACATTTCTGAGTGGGCTATTGCTGAATAAGTGTCACTTGATAGCACTGTTCATAATCCCTTCCATCACTTTATTGATAATCAAGAGTAGACTGGTGGCACTGTAATTGGCCGGGTTGGATTTGTCCTGCTTTTTGTGTATAACGCATACCTGGACAATTGTCCACATTGCTGGGTAGGTGCCAGTGTTCCAGTGTACTGGAACAGCTTGGCTAGGGGTGCAGCACATTTTACAGCACAAGTCTTCTGTATGTTTGCCATAATTTTGATAGGGCCCATAGTCATTGCAGTATTCAGCCATTTCTTGACATCATGTGCAGTGAAGAAAATTGTCTGAAGATTGACATCCATAATGGTGATCACTGGAGGAGGCCGAGATGAATCATCCACTTGGCATTCTGGCTAAAGATTGCTGCAAAATGCTTCAACTTTATCTTTTGTGCGGATGTGCTGGTTTCTCCCATCATGGAAACACCTCCTCCAGTGAGTTATTTTAATTGTTCACCACCATTCACAGCTGGATGTGGCAGGACTCCAGAGCTTGATTTATTATATTTGAATTATTTTTAATTTATGCTCTTGTTCATCTCAGTAAATTTAAGTTCATTATATGTTCTCCTATTCTGACTGAGGTCAAGAATAAAAACAAGAACCATCACTAAATGAGGACTCTAGATTCAGCGGGAATGAGGACTCCATGGTTCTGACTTGATATTTGATTGTAAAATGACAGTTTTAGTACTAATGATACTGGTTCATCTCATGATGCCACACAGGATGGCAAAAACAATTATTTGCGCGGTGCAGGGGCAAGGGGTAAATAGAATTGAAACATAACGTATCGGATCCAGAAAATATGGGGGTGAGAGTCAGAGGTCTACAGATTGCCTGGGGAAATGTATCACAAAACTACAGAACTGCAATAGTTACTTAATTGTCTGCCTAAATGCACTCAACTGCTAAACTGGCTGTCAGGAGAGGTGAATCAATATAGAAGATAATCTTGTTGCTGGGTTCATTCCAGTCTCTGATGCTTAAGGTGCAAGCTGGTTCAACAACAAATTGAAAATCTCATGAGTTGGTGCTAAAAATAATAAAGTACACGACTCACGTTGCACCAACTGTTCTTAGTCTCAAGAAGGCTGGAGTGAACTGATAGCGAACAAAACGGCCAGAACTGGAATCCATTTCACCATTCTCATCATCATTGTCTTCTTCAAGCTCTACAGGGGAAAAAGTAAATTCAGTTCCTTATGATTGTCCAAGATACCCTCCACCTAACCCAAGTAGCCATTATTTACAGATTAGCCTCGAGTTGAGCAGTGGATAATATACTTGGGACAGTGGGGAGGTGGAGAGAAGTGGGTGATTATGGGGAGGGAGGGAGAAAGAGCATGCAGACTGGATGTTTGCTGGTTAGCAATCAGAAGCATCTCCACAACCCCACCCTCCCAAAATTACAGGTGCTGATTTAAATTGCACCAGACCCAATTGCACCAGACCCAGCTGAGATCAGTTCATTCAGTGCAAATCGTGTTCAATTTGGGATACTTTGATAGGGAAACCCTCCTTTGAATCCTGGTGGGTTTTTGAACTAGTGGGTGTGGCCTGACTGGCATATAATTGAGGCAGGAACCAAAAAGCCATTGAAATGGTAGGTGCTATTTTTATTTTTCAAACCCTGAAGTTCAACAACACTCACTCTTCCTTCCTTCACCCACCCGTGCGCCGTCGCCCCCCCCCCCCCGGGGTCACAGCAATTTCAAGCCTGAAAACATGGAACATGGTCACAGTGGGGGAAAAGCTCGGGAAGCACTGGGCTAGTGGTACCAAGAAAACAGTGGAAAATAAATGCCTTCCGAACTTTAACAAAAGTTAGAATTGAATACGCTAAAAAGTAAGAGCGCGAAAAAACAGACTGAATAATCAGTGCTTTTAAAATAGGCTCAACAAAGTAGTGATTAAAGCCATTAAACCATTGACCAAAGCCAGATTGGTTAAAACCATAACAACTCTTCACTTCAGCTCTGAAGATGAGTCAGGTGGACTCAAAGCGTTAACACTTTCTCTCTCCACAGATGCTGCCAGACCATATTGTTCCAGTTTTGTTTTATTTCAGATTTCTGGAAACTGCAGTATTTTACTTTTGTTTTGAGTGTTAAACCATACTTAATGGGTTATGTTCATGAGAGCCATCCAAAACCATCGAGCCTTATAGAATGCAGAAGCCTTCTCCCAAGTGGCAACGTACCGGAAGCTGGTGGCTTGGCAATCTCAAACAAAACAGTCCCAGTTTCCATGTCTCGAATTTTAAAACGTGTAAAGTCGATATTGTAAATATTGTCTTCGGGCTTGCATAAATAGGCTGAAAGAAAGTAATTTTTAATGTCATTTCTTAAAACTATTGATATAATGAAAGCAAAATATATAAAACCACATGGTGGTACAAAAAGAACATCACATCAATTGTGTTTGTTTAATGACTTAGTTAAAGGGACTTTGATAATGGAATGAAAATTCAGAATATTCACTGTACACTAAGACGACTGACTATTTTTGCTTAATTTCCTGTAAGTTTGGAGACCATGAAAAAATAAATCACCAAGAAAAAAAAACAGGAATTCAGGAGAGTTAAAGATAAAAGATTCACTAAATGCCAACAGCAGGTTAATCTGACCAATCTCCTTGTCCTCTTCATTTTTCCACTACCAACCATATGGTCTTGGCCATCCAAGCAATTCTCAGTCTTTCTCCCTCTAGTTTGTCTGTTTACTTATGACTAAGGCCCTTGCCAGCCATTAATTCAAGGAGGATGATTGTATCAACATCTTGGCCATGATAAAAACCTGACTGAGGGGTGATAACACACACCATGCTAAACAAAGCCACCCCAACCAGCTACACCTTCCTCCACTTGCCCAACCAAGGCCATAATAGTGCCAGTGCAGCTCACATTAGTCTGCCCCTCGTACTCTCCTCCTTTGAGCATCTTACCTTGTACCATCTCTTTGTTCTCTTCCACCCACCATAGCAGCATAATCAGAAATCTATCTCACTGTTTCCTCCCTCAGCCCCTGCACTGACTTCTCTTCCTTCATTTCAACCTCCATTTCATCAGGCACTCTCTCCTCGAGTTCACTGCCCTCATCCTCCCTTAATCCTTCTCCCACCCATGTAAATTCCCCAAACCATAACCTCTTGACCATGCCAACTCACAGGCTGGCATTATTTCCATCACATCCACCACAGATAAGCCTCTTTGATCACTTCCTTTCTGGGTGGCACAGTAACACAATAGTTAGCACTCTTGCTTCACAATGCCAGGGACCTTGGTTCGATTCCCGGCTTGGGTCACTGTACAGAGTCTGTATGCTCCCCTCGTGCCTGCGGGGTTTCCTCCGGGTGCTTCAGTTTCCTCCCACAAGTCCCGAAAGACATGCTTGTTCGGTGAATTGGACATTGAATTCTCCGTCAGTGTACCCAAACTGCATTGCAGTGTTAATGTAAGCCTACATGTGACACTAATAAAGATTAATCATCATCTCCACCCACCTTCATCTTCCATCACTCCCTTCTGCATCCGGGAAAGTCATATTCCTCACCAATTCACTTCACTGCACTTTCAAAATCCCTCTGACCGCTTGTTCCCTACAATATTTCTGCAGCTACTGATTTGCTCAGTTGCACCCTTGCCTCCATTTGTAATGCCACAACAAAACCATTACCCACTCTCAAACACACACGTTGTTATCTCTGGTACAGCTCTCATCTCCACTCCCTGGAGTGCATAGATTGCAGAAAGGATATGACCATCAACCAGCTCAGCCATTCATCATCTACCTGGCTAGACAACAATAAAGCACTATCAGGTCCTTCTCTCACTTGCTAACACTGCTCACTCACTATTCTAGGATCACCAAAGGGTGCAAAGATAATGCCTTTCAGCCACTGCCATTCGTCTTCTTATACACCTTGCACGTGTTCTCCACCCTCACCCTCCAAGCTCATAGACTTCTTCATCATTAGGATTTTCACAGTAACTTCATTGCAGTGTTAACGTATGCCTACTTGTGACACTAATAAAGATGATTATTAAGACGGAGACCCTCCTACAAGGAACGGGCAGCAGGAATGGAACTAGCTGAGTTGCTCTTGCAGAGAGCAGCACAGACACAATGGGTCAAATGGCCTACTCCTGTGCTATAATCATTCTATGATTCTATGATTCTATCAACTGTCTCTACCATGTGCCTGCCTTCTCCTATTTCAAAGGTCAAATCTTCTCTAAAGCTGCTTCAATTTCATCTGCTGCTGAAATCCTCATCCATTTCTTTGTCAGTTCTCAACTTGGTTCCTTGATGGACTGGACATACCAGTCGTGGGGGAGGGCAGAAAACAGGGCCTGGAAGCACGACTAGCACTGGGAGAGATCATGGACAGCATTAGCTCCATGCAGGCGGGGAAGGTGCTGGGACCAGACAGGACTTCTACAAAATATTTGCGACAGTACTGGCCCCGCACCTGCAGGAGATGTTCACAGACTCGCAGGCTAGGGGCACACGGCCACCTATGCTAGCACAGGCCTCAATCTCACTGATACCCAAGAAAGATAAAGACCTAACGGGATGTGGGCCATACAGACCCTTCTCACTGCGAAACGCAGATGCCAAAATACTGGCCAAGACCCAACCAAAAGGCTAGAAGACTGCATACCTGACGTGGTCGCAGAGGACCAGACGGGCTTTGTCAAAGGTAGACAGCTAACCTCGAACATCAGGCGCCTGCTGAACGTGATAATGGCTCCATCCGGGGAGAGAATACCAGAGGTGATAGTCTCCCTGGATGCAGAAAAGACCTTCAACTGAAAATTGTCCATTTATCCCTACCCTCTGATTCCTGTTAACCAATCCTCTATGCATGCTAATAAGCAATCCCCCTACACCACGAGCTCTTATTTTGCATAGTATCTTTTAATGCAGCAATTTGTAAAATGCCTTCATGTCCCCCATAATCCACATTCAATGTTACTTCCTCAAAGAACTCAAATAAATCGGTCAAACAACTTCCCTTCACAAAACCATGTTGAATCTGCATTAAGATATTCTAAGTACCCTGATATAACCTCCTTTATTATGGATTCTAGAATTTTCCCCATATTCAGTTCACTGGCCTGAACTTAAAATCGAATAAAGCGTTTATTTCATGTTTCATCTGTGTTTATATATTCAAAATGTTTTCCTTTCTCATAATATTTCTCAGTATATTAGGCCTTATACTTGAGTCTTTGGGGCATACAATCAAGATTTGCCCCGGGCATCACCAGACCTCTGCACGCCACTGCGAGGCTGGGCAAGCGGTTGCAGTAGGGAAGCATTTTGCAGACAGTGATGAATATTCCATTAGATTCAAGACTGTTAGGGCGACGGTGCCACAGTGGTTAGCACTGCTGCCTCACGCCGCTGAGGACCCGGGTTCAATACCGGCCCCAGGTCACTGCCCGTGTGGAGTTTGCCTATTCTCTCATTCACCCCCACAACCTGAAAAGATTTGCAGGGTAGGTGAATTGGTCACGCTAAATTGCCCCTTAATTGGAAAAATAATTGGGTGCTCACTGTTTTTTTTTTAAAGATTCAAGATTGTTATGAATACTGTTCGTCGATGCTGGAGGGTTTGAATGTTAGTGGAAGGGGGAGCAATCGAGCGCGCTGCTTTGACCTGGATAATGTTGAGCTTCTTGAGTGTTGTTGAAGCTGCACTCATCCAGGCAAGTGGAGCGTATTCCATTACACTCTTGACTTTTGCCTTGTCGATGGTGGACAGGTTTTGGGGGGTCAGGAGGTGAGTTATTCGCCGTAGGATTCCTAGCCATTGACCTGCCCTGGTAGTCACAGTATTAATATGGCTGTCCAGTTCAGTTTCTGATCAATGCTAACCCTCCAGGATTCACAGGATTTGTTGATTGAAACATGTTGGCCCTGTACACTCCCTATTTCCTTGTGAATGCATCCCTCTGTTCTGTCACAGATTTACCTAAAAGTGTCTGCTCTCAGCCCACTCCTGCCTAATCATATCTGATCTTATTAAAATCATCTGTCCCCCAGTTTAGAACTTGGGCCCACCATCTACAAGCTGCATTGCAGCAACTCGCCACGGTTCCTTAGAAAGCACCTTGCAAGCCCAAGACTACTACCATCTAGAAGGTCACTCACGACCCCAACTTGGAAATGTCTCGCTGTTCCTACATCCTGGAACCTCTTCCCTAACAGGGCCATCGTTTTAGTCTAGGGGTGGAAGATTTAAAACAGAAATGAAAGGGAATTAGGTCATGAATCTATAGAATTCTCTACCCCAGTGTGGTGCATGCTGGAACACTAAAATTTAAAGAGATGGATAGGTTTTTAAATTAGTAGACAGGTTACAGGGAGCAAGCAAGAAGGTGGAGGTGAGGCCAAGATGAGATTAGCCATCATCGTATTGGATGACTTTAATGTTTTCAGGTGGATTCCATAAAGGCATTCACCAACAAAGTATATTTAAACCAGACCAGAAATTGAAGCCTGAACTTCAGATTTTAAAATGTTCATCTTCACTGGGAAATACAATTCTCTCAATCAGTTGCTAAGTAATAAAAATACACGTTTTTTTGAAGTGGAATAGGCCAGGAAGCACAAACAGCACTCCCTTCTCAGGATTAATATAACCTACATCTCACTCACCATAAACACTCAAATCCTCTCTTTTCAGAAACCATTAATTTTCTCCTAAATCCAATTATATGGTCCACTTCGCAACACAAATTTTACCCCAAAGCAGCCATGCCGCCTTTTTACCCCAGCAAGGCAGTCATTACATCCTTGGAATTTTGGTGCTAAGGACCCTAAATATATAAAATGCACTCTTCATTCACCAATAGGGATCAACACAAGCTTTGATCTTCAAATTAATCATGCAAGGAAAAAAATTATACTGTTACCTAGGCAACGCTTAAAATTGCAAATAGCCTAAGCAACAAAATGGCAGGATCCGTAACCGACTAGTAACTGCTGAGCAGAGACCACTAGTCCATTAATATAACAGAAACTATCAAATTTGCTGTTTTACATGCCAGTATACAAATTTTATGTAAGCTTTATACTGCGAGGCGGGAACACATCCCTGTTTTAAATCGCAATTTTCAGCATCTAAAACATCCAGTCAGAAATATACAGGAATTAGATTCAGTGCAAAATCTCCCAACTATTTCAGAACATCATCCCTCAGCTCCAACCCAGAGTTACCTTATTTCACTTGAGACATATCCCTGTAATATACAGCAAGTGCCTCATCTGCATTTTGCCCTAGTTTTATTTAGTGTCAAATTTTGAGCAGTTTTCTATTCTGAGCCTTTGCCCACTTGAAGGCAGAAAAGAGACACCAGATTAATTCCAGGCTTGAAACATCTTCGTTTTAGGCTCTGCACTTTAAAAAAAGCGTCAATTTAAGAGATAATTTCACCACAGTTTATAAGATAATTAAGTAATAGATTCTATTTGTGTAGATATGATCTACATTTATTTTAACTAGATAGGAGATGTTCCTAGAAAAATAATGAATTTGTGGAAGCGGATGCCGGCTTGTACAATGAACACGGATTTTCAGAATTCCTTCAAGCAAGAGTTGAGCCTATTGCTGGTTGACATGGAGCTCATCTCATACAAGGAGATAGGCACTGCATAACATTAATCAGGGCCATAACGCTCTCATGGAGTAGTTTTGATCACCCAGGGGACCAGAGAGAGGAATTTTCCAGATTTCCCTTCCTCTAACTTGCCCTCATTTTTAATCTGGGTTCTCACCACTTCAAGGTGATCACATGTCTTTCACGGGGGGGGGGGGGGGGGGGGGGCAGGTATTGTGATGCACAAGTAATCACTGTTGTATTTGATAGGCTGACTGGACTATTTATTTACCACTGTTTTGTAGTCTATGCTTACATTTTTTTAAAAAGTAGCCACTTGGACAAGGCACTGAAGAACAACACTTTAAAAAAAAACACACTTCCTGGTTACTCATGTTACTGAAACTGCTGATAAGATAAACTTCGGTTTGTAACCAAATTAATTAATTCCATCATCAGAAGAAACATGTTGTGCATAAATTCTAGGCACTGATAACAGAGCAAGTAATTTCCCACGCTCAGCCAAATATTCAAATTCTGGAAGTGGACAAAGATCAGAGCAGGCACCCTGTTTCACTGTAAAAGAACATTTCTTGTTATCCAACAACTGGGCGAAGCCACGCTAAGCTACTCCTCAAATGCTTGGTGTATATAACCAAGCAACTCTACCCCACAAATAATACTTTAAGATAACGAGTTTAGTTTGTAAAAGTCTGAAGAGCTTAATAGTTTAGGATCATTGCTAAGTAAGCACTTAAGTCATTTCAGCTGCAAATGTAATACTAACTGAAGTAGCAGATCATGCACAATGTCTAGTTTTTAAATTAAAGGATTCAATTTAAACAAATCTTTCAAGTTATAGTTCGAGGCACACCAGTTTGTTGCATTCAAATACCTTTCTTTTCAGTGGAGAGAAGGAACAAATGGAAAAGTTAGAATCTTTCAATAATTATGTTTCATATTACTGTGAAAGCATTTAAGATTTATTCAACAGATTGACTGTTAAAACAAGCAAACAGCTCTGCAGGTAATTGCTGTTTATGCCAAAAAGACAAAAGAAAATAGATGTACTTCTGGAAACTACTTGCACGCAAAGCACACTCCCACCTCATTCAGGCTGTGATGGTTCTGAACAACGCCAATTAATTACTTCTGTTTACAGGTTACCTAACCCAGTTTTCATGGCAGCACATAGTCAAACAAGATATATTAGACTCCCCTGGCCCCGAGATAGAATACAAGGGAGGTCAAACCCTGGGCATGGTGGAAATTAGATCCCTACTTCTTGAAACTTGTTTTTAAATAAATGGTATGCCATTGAGAAAACATGACACACAAAACCAGTGGCGTGCAGAGGGGGGGGGCCGACGGTGCGTTGGCCCCGGGCAGCCATTGGATGGGGGCATTCAATCAGATTAACAAAAAACAAATAAACTTATTCCTGCCAGTTATGAATAGGAAGGTGCCCGTTCCAGGCAGATGTGGGACCTCAAACAAACAGCGTTTGTAAATCAATGTGTTTTTCTCTGTGTGCAGACACACGTTAAACCCTAACCTTTGCTCAGTGTGTGCACGTTGGACGCTTGCAGTGTTGAGTGGCACGACCTCACCCCGTATGCACGCTCACTCGCTCCGCACGCTCTCCCGGCGCGCCGCCATTGGACCCCCGAGCTCCTCGCGCCTGGCCAGCCCATGGTGCCGTCACTTCCGTCTGTCAGCCACTCTTTTCCCCCCCCCCCCCAACGAAACCTGACACTTATGTGTGTGTGTGTGTTTTTGGATGGAGTGTCGGTAAACAGCTCGAGGCGGTCGCAAGCGCCGTCTTGGGAAGTGCCCGGAGCATTCAGAGAGCAACCGCCGAGCGAAGGCGAGGGGTTGGCCCGCTCGCGCGAGCGCTGTTGATGGGGAGGGCAGGTAACTTCGGACTACTTCAGCTACTCGAGTGGGATGGGGAGGGCAGGTCAGCTGGCCCCAGGCGCGCACGGGCGCGGTTGTTGACGATGTAAACTGAACGCAAAAGTAGTGTGTGGACGGCAGCAGGTGACGGTGGCAGCCCGTTTTAACGAGCCGTGTGGTTTTCTTTTCCGTTCCCTCCTGCGGTGGGCAGCTGAGTTTGCCAGCCCCCCCCCCCCCTCCCCCCATTATGTTGGGCGATAGCCGAGATTTTGTTGCAGCAAACTTTAGAGCAAATTTTCCTTGCATTGCCCATGTTTTCAAAATTTCAGCCAGTTTCTGATCAGTAGCAGTATTATTTTCGATGGCTTGGCCCCCTGAGTTGTCGGAGGAGTGAAACACAAATTCTGAAAAGACTAGAATGACAACTTGGTCAATAAAAATCTGTTTTGAATTTAATGATTTCCAGTAGTAAAATTGAAATATTACCAAAATATGGCAATGAAATACTGGATTAAAAGTACAATTAAATCTCTTCCAAAAACAAAAATAAGACTAAAAAGACAAAAAGCTTCAATTTCTATGATTAATGCAATATTGATTGTATGTATTGGGCATTATCAATAAATTATTAGCCATTCCTCTGAAAGGAAAACCTAGGAAAAGAGCATTTTTACTATTAATTTGGTAAAATGTAATGGCAGGTGTGTTGATTTTTAAAAATATAGGAGGCAGTTTCTGATGCTAATTTTATTTGATGAGATCTGATAAAGAAAGATGTGCATTTAGTGTCTTCCATGATCACAGGGTGTTCCAAGGACTTTAAGTCAATGAGGTGCTGTAATAGAACATAAAATATACAGGACAGAAGGAGGCCATTTGGCCCATCGAGTCTGCGCCGACCCACTTAAAAAGTGAAGTAGTTCAGGTGTTTTGTGACAGGAGGTATCATTTGGGGAAAAGAACTTAATAAATTTGATTGATTTATATTAAAATCGAATAAAGCGTTTATTTCATGTTTCATCTGTGTTTATATATTCAAAATGTTTTCCTTTCTCATAATATTTCTCAGTATATTAGGCCTTATACTTGAGTCTTTGGGGCATACAATCAAGATTTGCCCCGGGCATCACCAGACCTCTGCACGCCACTGCACAAAACACAGCTCAATTCTCTACAAATTACTTATTTCCCATGCAGCCGCTGTGCAGCAATTCTCACAATCCAAAATTCAAAAAGGCAACCCGTGATCTAATCTTTCATTTAGCCAAACAGCAGACCTTTAGGGAAATCGAGATTAATCTCAGAAACTTCACATAATATTTCAAGTGATCAATCTTTGGGCAGCACGGAAGCATGGTGGTTAGCATAAATGCTTCACAGCTCCAGGGTCCCAGGTTCGGTTCCCGGCTGGGTCACTGTCTGTGCGGAGTCTGCACGTCCTCCCCGTGTGTGCGTGGGTTTCCTCCGGGTGCTCCGGTTTCCTCCCACAGTCCAAAGATGTGCGGGTTAGGTGGATTGGCCATGCTAAATTGCCCGCAGTGTCCTAAAAAGTAAGGTTGGGGGTTGGGGGGGGGGGGGGGGGGGGGGGGGGGGGGGGGAGAGAGATAGGGTGGATACATGGGTTTGAGTAGGGTGATCATTGCTCGGCACAACATTGAGGGCCAAAGGGCCTGTTCTGTGCTGTACTGTTCTATGTTCTATACTCCAGTAAAGCCTTTCTGTGCCAGTATATCAATCAGTTAGTTCTCAAATGCTCCCAACCAATACAAAAGCCCCTCCACAAAAATATAGTGGACAGAATATGTTGTACTAATATTGAACGTTAATCTGCTAATTTCACAACAGTAAATATTTGTTAGAAATGTTGGTCAAAGAGGGCAGCACGGTGGAGCAGTGGGTTAGCCCTGCTGCCTCACGGCGCCGAGGTCCCAGGTTCGATCCTGGCTCTGGGTCACTGTCCGTGTGGAGTTTGCACATTCTCCCCGTGTTTGCGTGGGTTTCGCCCCCACAATCCAAAGATGTGCAAGGTAGGTGGATTGAAAACGCTAAATTGTCCCTTAATTGGAAAAAATAAATTGGATACTCTAAATTTATATTTAAAAAAAGAAATGTTGGTCAAAAAATAATTTAAAACATATGGACAGAATGTTGGGTGTGCTAAAAACATTTTTGTCAGGGATCCAACCCAAATCAATGCATTCCTGGTCCCATTTATTTTTTTAAATTAGTTCATGGGATGTGGGTGTTGCTGGCTAAGCCAACATTTGTTGCTCATTCTCGAGGAAGGGTCAACCAAATTGCTGTGGATCTGGAGTCACATGTAGGCCAGACCATGACAGATTTCCTTCCCGAAAGAACATTAGTGAACAGGATGTTATTTTTTTTAAAATGATAATCGACACTGGTTTCATGGTCATGGACTTTTAGTTCCAGATTTTTATTGAATTCAAATTCCACCATCTACCCTGGTGGGATTCATACCCGTCCCCAGAGCATCACCCTGGGTTCTGGATTATTAGTCCAGCGAAAATACCGTGAAACAGGTTTGAGAAAGTCACTGCCCACAATACAAAACTTACACCAACTCAGCAATGATTGACAATCACTCTTATTCAGAGGTGTCAAAAGGATGACAAAAGAAAGTGGCAAATTTATGCTGCTGCACTTTTGAAGCAGAATAAAATTAGTTCTATACTCTGTATCAAACGGTGCTACATTCAATCTGTGACAAATTAATGCTGACGGTGGGTAATCAAAGTGTAAAATGTTTTACGTTCCTCAATACTAACATGTTTCATAATGAGACAGAAAAAAGACTAAAGACACTAAATTAAAAGGGGACTAGTGAATTCTGTTACAATTTTAGCCACTAATATGTTAGTATCTGGCTTTGGGTCAAAATCCTGGAACTCCCTCCCTTCACAGCAGCTGGTTACCTATATCACATCTATTTCCCATGGACCGCTGCAGTTCAAGACGGCAGCTCACCACCACCTCCGTGTGCTCCGGTTTCCTCCCACAAGTCCCGAAAAACATGCTGTTACATAATTTGGACATTCTGAATTCACCCTGTGTACCTGAACAGGCGTCGGAATGTAGCGACTGGGGGATTTATTTTCACAGTAACTTCATTGCAGTGTTAATATAAGCCTGCTTGTGACAATAAAGATTATTATTATTATTATTACATTCCTTCCCAAGGGCAATTAGAGATGGCCAATAATTGCTGGCCTAGCCAGCAACGCCCACATCCGGTGAACACATTTTTAAAAACTCAACGAGACTCTAGTACATCTACTGTGACGTTGCTCGTGAGTTGAATGATTGGATTTCATGACACATCACATGCAATAAGTTATCAGGATCAGAGGTTCATTCTGTCAACTTGTCATTTGGTCACTTCAAGCAAAATGCTTCACAGCCAATTAATTATTTTAAAAATATAAATCAGATTTTGATTACGAAATAAATCTGCCATGTTGACTTAGTTGAGTGTCAGCTTAGCTCAGTGACAGCTTTGTCACAGGGAGCTTAAGTCTGATTACCAGTGAGAAGCAGTGTAAAAGGAAATGGCATAAGGAAGATACTGCAAATCCAATGGGACCTTGCTTTGCAAAATTGGCTGCCTGTGTGTCACAACATAACTGATCAGAAACCAACTGAATCCTATAAAAACACATAGCACAGAACTATCTAAGTCTAGGAGCTGATTTACAGTCATTTTCTAGTGCTGGCATTAATTTACTTGATTTACTGAATACAATTTCAAAGTCTACAAGTTCTGAATGTTGACCTTTTTGTCTAGTATTACAGCTCCACATGGCTGTACTTTAATGTTTAAATCATGGCCTCAGTTTTCTGGACTACTGGCTATTATAAATGCCATCAGACACCATAGGTGAACGAGTGGCAAATTTAATTTGCTTGTTAACGACCATCCAAAACAGCTTGAATACTATTAGTCATAACCAAAGGCGGTTCTCCTGCTCAGTTTTCCTTGATTTTAAAAATGCCTGCCAAGTGAACAGGATGCCTTCCCAAAAAAGGAGAGAAATTGAACTCCTTCTAATGCATGCAGGTAGCATACAACAAGGTAATTAAAGAGGCCCATAAAAGTATTGTAACTAAGGGCAGCATGGCTTCGCAGTGGGTTAGCCCTGCTGCCTCATGCGCCGAGGTCCCAGGTTCGATTCCGGCTCTGGGCCACTGTCCGTGGGGAGTTTGCACATTCTCCCGTGTTTGCGTGGATTTCGCCCCCACAACCCAAAGATGTGCAGGCTAGGTGGATTGGCCATGCTAAATTGCCCCTTAATTGGAAAAAATGAATTGGGTACTCTAAATTTAAAAAAAATAATGTAACTTAAGTGGAATTCAACAAATTTAAGACTACAATTCAAAAGTTGTCCAAAAATAATATGCCCATGCTGTACTGGTTCACAAAACACTTGGAATCCTGAACTGCAGGGAATTTTGTGCATTCGGTGACATTAAGCAGGAAGCAACCAAGTAAACTGCACCAAGGAAACACAAACATAAACACGGTTGTTACCGGATTAGGAAAGGAGAAATTACATGCATCTATCTGGGAAGTTAGTTAGACTGAAAAACTGTCTTTCAGGTGATGAGCTGGAGTCTAGCTGCTAGACTAAAAGCAAACCACATATTCATATATTGGGATATTCAAAACAAGAAAGCTGACTTGGATTTTACTATATCATTAACAGAATAAGTATCTCAGAAATATGCTTTGGCACTGGAAATTCCCCATTCTAGAGATATCAGTAAAAAGATGCATCGTCAAAATCAAATGTCATTATTGCTAACTGCAAACATAACGCCTTAAGAGAACCAGTTTCAATGTCAAGATTTAATAGCATTATTGAGAAAACAGATAGCCTCCAGATGTTAGTGAGCCAATCTATAAGGGGTTGTCAATTCAGTAAGCATAAAAGAGTTTCTGCTCATGAGCAAATTATCTTTCAACTCATTTATAATCTAGTAAATTTAGAAATAGATTTACCATCTGTCTTAGATTAGTTCAAAAGCTTATTTTTCAATACTCACCACTTGAATATTTTATTGTACTATATTGTTCTGTATTGTCTATTTTATACCCTACATTGATATAGTCAAAACAATGTTCAACCACTCCAACTTAGCAATAAAAAAAGATTTTACCCGTCATTCAATACCAGTAGAAAAATGTCAATGTTTCTACATGCACTGTTCAACCATTCTTTGGTTTAATTTTAAACGTTGCTCTGCCCATATCTGCTTCCATCAAATGTTGTCATTTCTCATTCTTCATACCAAAACATACTAGCAATCACCCCAAATATGTTATATAATTTTTTTGTATCACCCTGAACTTTCAGTTATACATTCAGTGGTGGTTATGTTTGCAGAACATCACAGAAAGGACACAATACTAAGCTTAAACTTATTCCAGCCACTTTTTCTGTTTTTTCTACTGCTCACAGTCTTTGTTCCAATTGCCCTATATTGTAATATCATTGGATCTTGTTATGGCATTTCCCTTTAACTGTCCTCTTCCCATTAAGTTTCATTTGCGCAATTTTATTGCTCCTGCCAAAAGTGTCGGCCATGTTCCCATTTCAATACAAACAACACACTTCCATTTGTGTCGGTCTAAAATTTCAGGCCTAAACCTCTGCACACCAAGTATATAAAATATAGACCGAAATGTTAGGCGAAACCTTATTAGATTAGGTTGAAAAACTCTCTTGCTTTCTAAACCGTGCTAATTTGGAAGGGTGAGAATTATACTCCTGTAAAATCAGTGTAACATATATCACGTTTTGGAGTTGAAAGCACTTAAATACATTTCCAATGCAAACAATCAAAAGATAGGGTAACATTTAAAAATAATTAAACCAAAGACCAGATTAAGTATGATGTCCAGTACAATAATCAAAATCTGAAAAATATCTCCAGTTTGACAGTTAAACGAAATCTCTGCTCGTGTCCAAAATGGTTTCAGCATATAATTGTCTGCAGCAGAATTTTTCCCGTCTGTCTGATTCCAATGCTGCAGAATTCATTCAACCAATTGTGACCAATTGCACTCCCACATACTGCTAATTTTGGTCTTGATTCAATAGATGAGTGTTAATTTCGCCATGATTACACTATCTGTAATTATAACACATGTGCTGCAGTACATCTGAAAACGTGCTACTTTACGTGGCATTCCAATTCCCTGTGACATTTAATAAATGTTCCTAAATCAACACTACAGTACCATGCTGACACACATTCACACCAAATTACAATCCATAAATGCTCAGTGACGCATGGAGGGTGCTACTTCAATTAGCCACCAAATGTTAAGCTAAAGTTGCTGGACACTGTCAAAGAAAATCAAGCCAAGCAAGTAACTAAACTTTATTTTCTGAAATCATAAGAAGTCCATCAGAGGTTTCACGTAACCACCATGTTCATCTACAATGGACACAAATAACTGAAAGATTATTGTATATGAAGCATGATACTGTCCACAAAATAACTACTTCTGTAAAAGCTGGTCACATTAATATCTCATATAGATAGTATTAGGAATGAATTTAAAAACTGCATATCTCTGACACTCAGCATTTCGGCACAACGGCTCCTATCATTACTAGGCTTGCTGTTTATATTGCTTTTAAGCGAGTGCAAACTAAGAGTTCTTTCCTCTCATCAGCAAATTCCCAGCCAGTCAGTACAAACTCGCCCTCAGCTGTCACTGGTTTAACAGATAAATAATCTTCCGATAAGCACCTCAGCACAGCACAAGAAAGATTCTAACCATAGGATTAAAAACAGCAAATCAATTTATCCAGCAACTCATGAAGACAATTCAGCACCAGGACAGCAGCAAGCAGATTTTACCCAATACCAACAATAATAGTAACCCCAGACTTCGTGCATGCTTCTCTTTTATTTAAATTCGGTTTCCCCCACTCAAGCTGCTGGCTTATTGTATTTCCCCATTGTGTCATCCAAGTCGACCTTCATGATCTGGTCAGCAACATACTGCTTCATAGGAGCCAAAACTGACTTCAACCTCATTCAAATTCAAGTCGACCTTCATGATCTGGTCAGCAACATACTGCTTCATAGGAGCCAAAACTGACTTCAACCTCATTCAAATGCAAGCATTTACTTTCCAGGCATCATCAGCAGGTTTTCTTTCCTCACTAGCCAAGGCGGACACTCCTGTTCGTTCCAGCTGCAATCAGCAAACTTAACACAGACTAACTATTGAACCGTGGGACCTTCCTAACCTGAATATTGCTCTGCATCACACCAGGAAGTGCATTTAGCCATTGGGTTTGTGCATAAAAAGGCTGCAACATTCCGGTGACAAGGCAGTTAGCACTGCTGCCTCACAGCACCAGGGACCGGATTTAATTCCAGCCTCGGGTCACGGGTGGAGTTTGTACATTCTCCTCGAGTCTGCATGGATTTCCTCCAGGTACTCCGCTTTCCTTCCGCAGTCCAAAGATGAATAGATTAGGCAAATTGGCCATACTAAATTGTGTGTCCAAAAGGATAGGTGGGATTACTGGGTTACGGGGATAGGGTGGGGACATGACCCAAGGTAGGGTGCTCTTTGGGAGGGCTGCTGCTCACTCGATGGACCAAATGGCCACGTCCTGCACTGTAGGTATTCTATGATTATGCAATTTCAGTGCTGACTCAATGGTTAAATAATAACATAAGCAGAAAATACCCCAATTGTGCACTCGGGTATGTAGAAAATACTGAAATATTGATTTATCTTTAACTGCCATTGCCCGAGTTGGTCTTAAAAATAACTAGAAATGGGCAAAAGGATTGTCGGTTCTTTCCAAACATGCATATAAATATCAGCAATACAGGTAAACACATCTTTGTTTTTTTAAATAAATTTAGATTACCCAATTCTTTTTGTTCCAATTAAGGGACAATTTAGCATGTCCATTTCACCTACCCTACATATCATTGGGTTGTGTGTGTGTGTTTGGGGGGGGGGGGGGGGTGGAAAGAGTGAGACCCACGCAGACACGGAGAACGTGCAAACTCCACACGGATAGCGAGGTAAACACATCTTTCAAAATTGGCAGGCTTTGCACTCGCTGCATTTATACAACAGGTAACATGTATGATTACTGCTGCAAGATCATTTTTCCCCCCAAGTTTATCTCTCTACTGATGCAAATTTCAACAGCACCACATGTGTCGGTTTTGGACTGAATACTTGGCACTCCACCAAATGAACAATATAACTGGCATGGTCTGCAGATTATATATTTTTTTTTTTAAAACTTCTCCCAGTTAAGTAACTAAGAACTTCACACCCTCTTCCAGGAGGCATGTGTCATTGAGAAATAGCATAAAGTGCAGCTGTCAATGCAACATAAGATAGTCCACTCTCATTTTGCACATGCTGTTTGCTTTTCTACTTGCTCAAATGTTCATTTATCACAGCACCAGCCTTAACTATAAACAGCAGGGCTTTTGGAAATGCCTACCATCTTTGGAATATTAATCAATGAGACAGGGATGTTGTCAAAGAACTTGAGGGTTGTAAATATTATGCCATTGTTCATACAAGGGTGCAAGAAAAATTCCAGAATCTAATCAATCTTCGTGGTGGGGAAGCTTTTAGAAATAACAATCCAAGCCAAATTAACAGTCACTTCGACAGGCATGAATTAATTAAGGAAAGGCTGCATGGATTTGATAAAGGTAAAATGTGTTTAATCAACTTTTTGATGAGATAATAGGGTTGATAAGAGCACCACACAATAGGCCTGCCAGCAGACATTAATTGAATAAAAGGGACATTGAATATAAAGATGGTTGGGTGACAGGGAGCAGTAGCATTTAACTTTGTTTTAAAGACTGGCAGAAGGTGAGGTTTCCTGGATTGATTGTTAATAGCTGTACTTGGGCCCAATTTCTCAAAATCGGAAGATGACACAAAACTTGGAAGTATTGTGAACTGTGAGGTGGATAGTGATAGACTTCAAGACAGACAGACTAGTAGCAGACACAAAAGGTTACAATTCTAAAAGTAGTGCAGGATCAGAGTTATATGTGCACAAATCATGGAAGATGGTAGGGCAGGCTGAGAAAGCGGGTAAAAAGAGATACACGATCCTGGATTTTAGAAATTCAGTCATTGGAGAACAAAAGCATCCTTATAATAAAGCTTTACAAAGGAGTGGTTCACCCTCAAATGGAGTTTTGTGGCCAATTCTGGATACACCACATTTAAAATTTGATAGAAGAGGATATGTGGTGGTCAGTTAGCTAGATGACCAGAATGTGGTGCAAATGTCATCAATGTTGGAGGATCAATCTGGCTGTGGTAAATCATGAACACCTTCCTCCTTGCCTTGTCCCATGCTTAATGTGGAGTACTGTCCCTCAAGTTTTACAACCACTTGACTCTGAGATGCCTTTGGTAGAGGATGGTTTCAAGGATGAGGGATTCCAGTTACATGGCTAGATTGGATAGGGCAGACCTGGAGGTTTCAAAGAGAGTGAGATAGCGGGGGTGGGGGCAGGCATGGATAACCTCAGCTGTTATGAGATGAACCCAAGCTGTTGGCATCGCTCTGGATAATCAACCAGCCGTCCAGCCAACTGAGTTAATTGACCCCCAATGAGCTTTACTATTATGACAAAACTGTCCCCTGATAAAATCTTACATGCCCTGTCTTTTCAACCATGCCCCTCTCCTGAGGAGTGGTGATCCTCAGGTTAAATCACCACCAGTCAGCTCTCTCTCAAAAGGGGAGAACAAACAGCCCACAGTCCTTGGGGAATATGACGACTTTCATTTCATTTCAAAGCTTATTGGGAGTAGTGTTTCTCATTCATCAAAATTAATATAAAAAGTTATAAATTATTTAAACATATGATAAAGATGAAGGGAGACTTGGGAAATCCAAAGAGTAGGTTGTGGTATCAGAACACTATAGTAATGTGAGTAAAGACAAACATAATGGGACAGGTCAGGGGACAGAGTTTAACAAAAAATGCACATCAACAGATAAAGTCCAGGGTACTCCACAGAGACAGTGATGCGGGGCCGGGATCAAACCCAGGTCCTCAGCACCACAGGCAGCAGTGTTAACCACTGCACCATCGTGCCACCCAAAAATTGTACATGTTGATGTTCTAGAGGTTTCTTCGGTGTGCTCCTACGAGGAATGCAAAAAGTTCAAATACAGGCGGAGCAAGCAATTAGGAAAGTAAATAGCATGTTGGCCTTAATTGCGAGGATATTGGAGTTACAGAGATAAAGTATTGCTAAAGTTGTACAGGTTCTTTGAGACACCATATCTGGAGTACTGCATGCAGTTTGGTCTCCATATTTTAAAAAATATATACTTGCATTGGACGCAGTAAAGCAAAGGTTCACTAAATGGGTGGCCAATGGCGAGAGACTGAGCAAACTAGGTCTATTTTCTCTGGAGTTTACAAGAGATGGTGAGCCTGTGGAATTCGCTGCCACAAAGCAGTGGAGGGCAAAACTATATGTTTTCAAGAAGGAGTTAGATATAGCTCTCGAGGCTAAAGGAATCAAAGGATATGGAGGGGAAAGCAGGAACAGTTACTAGGTTGAATAATCAGCCATGATCATAACAAATGGCAGAGCAGGCTCGAAGGGCTGAATGACCTACTCCTGCTCCTAATTTGTATCTTTTTATGAGAGGCAATCTCATTGAAACGTACAAGGTTCTGAAGGAACACTAGAGTAGATACGGAGAGATTCTTTCCACTGTCCGGGTATCTAAAACGTGGGGGCACAGTCTCAAGATAAAGATCCAACCTTTAGGAGTCA
This sequence comes from Scyliorhinus canicula, assembly GCF_902713615.1. Classification (NCBI taxonomy): domain Eukaryota; kingdom Metazoa; phylum Chordata; class Chondrichthyes; order Carcharhiniformes; family Scyliorhinidae; genus Scyliorhinus; species Scyliorhinus canicula. The sequence continues at coordinate 63,663,052 of NC_052146.1, forward strand.
GAGGAGGGAAGATTCCTTCACTGAAAGGATTGCAAATCTTTGGAATACTCTGTCTTGAGTGTGGATGCTCCATAATTGAGTATATTTGTGGCTGGGATAGACAGATCTTTGGTCTGACAGGGAATCAAGGGATCTGGGGCACAGATGGGAAAGTGGAGTTGAAGCCAAGATCAGTCATGATCATACTGAATGTTTGAGCAGAGTCAAAATGCCAAATGATCGGGCAGCACGGTGGTCTAGTGGTTAGCACAACCGCCTCACGGCGCTGAGGTCCCAGGTTCGATCCCGGCTCTGGGTCACTGTCCGTGTGGAGTTTGCACGTTCTCCCCGTGTCTGCGTGGGTTTCGCCCCCACAACCCAAAAATGTGCAGAATAGGTGGATTGGCCACGCTAAATTGCCCCTTAATTGGAAAAAATAATTGGGTAATCTAAATTTATAAAAAAAAAAATGCCAAATGATCTACTCCTATTTCTTGTGTTATTGGTGAAGCTCCTTAGCAAAGAGAAGGTTCAAAGGGGATTTGATCAAGGTGCTCAAAGTAAGAACGTAATAAATAATGATGGGTCTGAGAGTTTGGCTCGAGATAGAATCAGAGCTTGATGGGAAATGGAATGTCAAGGTTTTGTGTACAATGTGTATGTGACTTCTGAGATGAATCTTTTCTGTGTTTGCACTCGGCTTGGTACGGTCATTATCGCAATCCTGGCTGCAACAGTTTGCAATAACAAGATGCATCTGGGGGAATGGGTTCCTCCTTCTAAGATAAAAATGTTGCAGTATGTAACTATTGAATTAACTACGTGATTGTTGAGACAAAGGGGTAAATGCATGGAGGAGGGGTTTTGTACCAGTATATAATTAACTGTAACTAAAAGAAATTGCCTTTTCACTTGCTGTAACTTTAAGAGTTACTCTGGTGCAGCCCCGCGGTAAATAAAAGAATCATTGAAGTCATTTGGTGTTTGACTGATATTTGCATCCAGACTGAAGTTTAGGAACTTTCAGGTCTTGACAGAGTAGATGGAAAGAAACTTTTCAGGGCAGAAGGGTTGAGAATAAGAGGGCACTGATTATGAATGGCTAAAGAACCAACACAGCAACATGAGGAAAAAGGTTTTATATGCACTACCGACAGTGGTGGAAAAAGAGTCAATTGTGGCTTTCAAAAAGGGGGTGCCGTGGCACAGTAGTATTGTTACTTGACTAGTAATCTAGAGACCCAGATTAATGCTCTGGGGTCCTGTGTTTGAATCCTACCATGGTAGATGGTGAAACGTGAATTTATTTTTTTAAAATCTGGAATTATAAGTATAACAATGCCCATGAAACCATGGCCGACTGTCGGAAAATCCTATCTGGTTCACTAATGTCCTTCAGGGAAGGAATCTGCCATCCTTACCCACAGCCCCGCAAGGCTGCGTACTTAGCCCCCTACTCTACTCCCTGTACACACACAACTGCGTGGCAAAATTTGGTTCCAACTCCATCTACAAGTTTGCTGACGATACGACCATAGTGGGCCAGATCTCAAATAACGACAAGTCAGAATACAGGCGGAGATGGAGAACCTAGTGGAGTGGTGTAGCAACAACAATCTCTCCCTCAAAACCAGCTAAACTAAAGAGCTGGTCATTGACTTCAGGAAGCAAAGTACTGTACACACCCCTGTCAGCATCAACGGGGCCGAGGTGGAGATGGTTAGCAGTTTCAAATTCCTCGGGGTGCACATCTCCAAAAATCTGTCCTGGTCCACCCACGTCGACGCTACCACCAAGAAAGCACAACAGCGCCTTTACTTCCTCAGGAAACTAAGGAAATTCAGCATGTCCACATTAACCCTTACCAACTTTTACAGATGCACCATAGAAAGCATCCTATCGGGCTGCATCACAGCCTGGTATGGCAACTGCTCAGCCCAGGACCGCAAGAAACTTCAGAGTGTCATGAAAACCGCCCAGTCCATCACACGAACCTGCCTCCCATCCATTGACTCCTTCTACATCTCCCGCTGCCAGGTGAAAGCGGGCAGCATTATCAAAGATCCCTCCCACCCGGCTTACTCACTCTTCCAACTTCTTCTATCAGGCAGGAGATAGAAGTCCGAGAACACGCACGAACAGACTCAAAAACAGCTTCTTCCCCACTGTCACCAGACTCCTAAATGATCCTCTTATGGACTGACCGCATTAACACTACACCTTGTATGCTTCATCCAATGCCAGTGCTTATGTAGTTACATTGTATATCTTGTGTTGCCCTGTTATGTATTTTCTTTTATTCCCTTTTCTTCTTATGTACTTAATGATCTGTTGAGCTGCTCGCAGAAAAATACTTTTCACTGTACCTCGGTACACGTGACAACAAACAAATCCAATCCAGTCTAGCCTACATGTGGCTCTAGACCCACAAAGCGATGTGGTTGATTCTTAACTGCCCCCTCTGAAATGGCCCAGCAAACCACTGAGTTCAAGGACAATTAGGCATGGGCATCAAAGGCTGGCCCAGCCAGCAAAACCCTCATCCCAAGGAAGAATACGAAAAAAGGAAACTGAATAAAAGCACCTGAAAAAATTGCAATATATTGGTAAAGGAGTGGGACAAGCTACGTTTCCCTTGAAGTGTCAGCATAGACAAAAGGGGTAGAATGCCACACTCTGTATTTTGATTCAATGGGACGATCTAGGATTCAATTGGTACCCTTCCAAATTTAGGTTCTGTCTGAGAGTGAGGGAGACTATGCAACAATATTTTCAGACTCTTTCAATCTTGAAATTAGCAAACAACCTCCCAACAGTAGCATTATACAGATTGTTAATGTTAAATTAATGGTCATAATACAGTAGTGCAAATAGGAAAATTAGTTCAAGACACATTGAAGGTTACTTTGAAGAGTTCCAAAGGGCTAATATTAACTTCCTGTGTTAGTATGAATATCCACACACAAATGGAGATCAGGTTTTAAATGATCCTATCCCTCAGTTATCAAACATTTAAAGAGCTCCGTTTCTTGCACACCAACCGAAGCATCTACTAATGTTTACTGTACACAACTGAATTTCCAGTTTAAAGCATCCCCAGTTTGTCATGTAGCCTAATTTTTCGAGATTTAATTTTTTTAAATAGAAAGGGATGGGTGGGACGGGAGACGATTCATTCAAAGCAAGATACCTCCCGGGACCTGTTTCAATACTAACTGCCCCCGTCGTCACGGGGAATTATTATTTTTCAACTGACTGGCTTAATTTCTTCAATAGGTTGCAATAAGCTAATTCGAACAAGTAATTAACAAAATATCAAGATCATCTTAAATGCAGTAAAGGGATGGGAGAAAAGTCAATGCGACCGGATTCGAACCCACTTCCCCTTCCATCCCGGCTCTTGAGGGGCACGCCTAGACTGACCAGAAGGTTAAACAAGATTGCCGATATCTCCACCCTCACTATCTGCCCCTCTCCAATGACCGGGGTTGGGGAGGGAACGGGAAGAGAGAGACAGCCGCTTACATTCGGTAGCTGTCTGCAGGCACAGCACGCTGAGCGGGTTGATGCAGTCCTGCTGCAGCAACTCCGCCTCGGTGATGGGGGTCAGGCCCTCGGGCTCCGGGTTCCTCCTGCTCTTCATCCTGTTGAGCACGCTGCCACCCTCCTTCTTCAGCTCGGTCCCGTCCGTCCTGTTATCCGAATCACTCATTCTCAGCGGCGACCCAGACCCGATGGCCGAGGAGGAGGGGTTTAAGTGATAACAAACTTTTTTTTGAAAAGAAAAACTCGCAAAAGGAGCCGCTGCCTCGGACTTTCGCCCTCCCTGCCTGCCTGGCCGCCAGCCACCCTCGGCCGCTCGCCACTGCGGACCAGCCAGCCTCCGGTCACCGCGGCGGAGTTCAAAATGGCGGGCGGGCGGCCGGTCGGTGGGACTCGGTATCTATGGAGCTGGGCGGGGGAGGGGTCAGCCCGGGGTCACCGCCAGCCAATCAGCTGCCGCCCCGGGTTCAGCGCCAGGCAACGGCACAGGGAACCTGCAGGCACATCACAGCAAACAAAACCTCTGCCTGCGTCCCGCTGCTGCCTCGGAGGCCCAGCTCACTCCTTCCTGCAATAACCATTTCAGGCAGCTCCTCTTCCGCTCACAATGCCGGATCCAAAGAGCGGATCGATGTTAGAGAATCCTACAGTACTGCCCTTTCTGCTTGCCCCCCCCCCGTCCGTGTCCGCATTCAAATACACACAGCACCTCCTGGTAACGTGGAAGGAATTTGTATTCATGTCTGCGGTTAGAAGAGGGAGTCATTTATGCCCTCTCTGTTTCTCTTTGATGAAAAGTCACAGGCCTGAAACATCAACTGTTTCCCTCTTTCGCCACAGATGCTGCCTGATTTGCTGGGTGTTTCTGAATGTTCTGCTTTCATTTGCCTCCTCGCTTGATGTCCTCCCGAGGCAAATAGTTTTGCCACATTAGGTAGATCCCTCAGCGTGCACCTATAAGGTATTGCTCCATTCTGTGGCTTGGCTGATGGCAAGCTCGCCTCTTGAGTCACAAGAGCGTGGGTTCAAGTCTCACTCCCAGGACGTGAGCCCACACAAATCAAGTCTGATCTTCCAGTGCCACCGGAGGAGTTGCGGTCTTTTTTGGATGAGATGTTAAACCGAAGACCCATCTACCCTCTGGTGGACGGAAAAGATCCCACCACATTTGCAAAAAAGGGTGGGTATCTTGGCCAACATTTATGTCTAAATCAGCATCACAAGAAAATAATTGCCACTTTCCCACATTATGATGACACTTAAAAAATATTTTGCTTGTAAAATACTCTGGGAACGCCTGTTGTGAAATGCACTTTACAATTGCAAGTCTTTATTTTTAATTTAGTTCCTTCACTTCCATCCAACTTACCCTCCTGACTTCCAACTTGGAAATTTCACATCTGATTTAAAACCAGAGACAGCCCAGCAAGTAAGCGCGGAGAGCAGAGATTTGAAATCAGCAGCAATAACCACAGGAATATAGAAATTCCGAGATGAAAAACAGCCAAGGTCCAACTAGTTTATCTTCTACTATCCTGGTAGTCACATAATACTAAGTCATGGAGTTAGTAACTAATCATAGCAATCATTCAACTACAACACCCCAGAAGTGAGATGAGGGAAATCCCAGTGATGCAGTTTTGGGAACCATTGCTCCCAAGTCATCCTTTTCTTCCCATGCATGCTCTATCTATGACAGGTCATTGGACATGATAAATTGCCCTTAGTGTCCAAAATGCTATGATTAACCTAGGATAAAAGTTCGGCACAACGTGGGCCGAAGAGCCTGTTCTGTGCTGTATTTCTCTCTCTCTCTATACAGTTCCTAATCCCTAAGTACACTATGGCTGAAAGTTCTTAGACAGTGACCTTTGCTCATTGCACCTCTGCGGTGGCTGCCCCAAGCTTTAGTGCGTCCCTCAACACATAGTCCTGGGCTTTGTAATGTACCAGTCTACAACACTCGGTTGGGGACAACTCTTTGCGCTGGAAGACCAACAAGTTTCTGGCAGTCCAAAGAGTGTCTTTCACAGAGGATCCAGAAGTACAGGTTCATAGCTCCTTGAAAGTGGAGTCACAGGTGGACAGGGTTGTGAAGAAGGCATTTGGCATGCTTGGTTTCATTGGTCAGAACATTGAATACAGGAATTGGGACATTTTGCTGAAGTTGTACAAGACATTAGTAAGGCCACACTTGGAATACTGTGTACAGTTATGGTCACCCTATTAGAGAAAGGATAGCATTAAACTAGAAAGACTGCAGAAGAGATTTACTGGGATGCTATCAGGACTTGATGGTTTGAGTTATAAGGAGAGGCTGGAGCGTAGGAGGCTTCGGGGTGATCTTATAAAGGTCCATAAAATAATGAGGGGCATAGATAAAGTAGATAGTCAACATATTTTCCCAAAGGTAGGGGAGTCGAAAACTAGGGGGCATAGGTTTAAGGTAAGGGGAGAGATACAAAAGGATCCAAAGGGGCAATTTATTCCACACAGAGGGTGGTGAGTGTCTGGAACGCGCTGCCAGAGGCAGTAGTAGAGGTGGGTACAATTTTGTCTTTTAAAAAGCATTTAGACAGTTATATGAGAAAGCTGGGTATAAAGGGTTATGGGCCAAATTTGGCAAACGGGACTAGCTTCATGGTAACAACTGGGTGGCATGGACAAGTTGGGCCGAAGGGCCTGTTTTCATGCTGTAAACCTCCATGATTATGTGGCTAGTCAGGTTCAGTTTCTGATCAATGGTAACCCCCAGGATGTTGATTGCATCAAAAGCCCCTAGCCTTCCAAAAGGTGGCACTTTTCAAATCTCGCCGACCTCGCTCTCATACTGAGGAATTAAAGTGCGGTCTGGACATCCAGAATTACAGCTGTAGTTTTTACTCATTGCCAGTATAAAAGCTCAGGACACCCAAGAAGGTGAATCCAATTGGTAGTTTATTTTCAGCCCAAAGAAAAGACCACAATGCAGCATAGGGCATATAGGTCCCAACCGGGACTACCGATCACGCCGGTCACAATCCAGGCCAGCTTTTAAGAGGTGATTCCATGAGCCCCAGTTGATGGGCCTCCGCCCATTAGTGGGGGAGCTTGTATTCCACAAGCCCTACAAAAAAGATCAATCGAGCCATTCCTGTGGGTCTCGTGAAGATTATGACAGACTCATTGAAAGAAAATGAGTTGTGTGACAGAGAGCCCTGTCACAAAAACATTTCACCGACGCACACACTCTTGCAAACGTAAAATATAAACATCTTGTATAGTTACACAAATGTTCCAACATAGATTATTGGGTACTGACGTTGTAAAAGGTGACCTGTACCATTGTATCCATTTTGTTTGCTTCCCTTCTTTTTCTCTCTCAATTCTTTCAGTTGAAGGACAAAAGAAGATCAGATGTCTGTGTACCACTGAGTGCTGTTGTTGGTGAACTATGGTTTCTGCATTCCTCTGCTAGGACCCAAAGTGGGGGGAAAGGATACGCACATAGAAAGTTGTTAAAATGCCTGTGTGGAAGTGAAACCTGAAACTGAGGTTTTGCAATGGCTTTGAATTTACAACGGTGGTGGTGGTGGGGGGGGGGGGGGGGGGGGGGGGGGGGATATTGTTATTAATTAATTATGTTGTGCTATGCTGCTTCGGTTAACACAGGCTGCTACATAACTAAAGGATGCTCCTGACTCTGAAATGAGTTCAACGTGTTTATTGAACTATTAACACAGTTCTCAAATGAGTTTGACTCTGCTAATCTAACTGTAGTAACTCAGTCTAACTGTACCAGCTTGCTCTAAGCTACGTGCTGAGGTGTGATGCTGCTGATCAACCCTGTCTAACTCTCTAGATGTCTGTGGAAAGAGGCAGGGTGTGAGTGCCTCATCCCTTTTATACTGTTTATGTCATGCCCCTTTGTGGTGATGCCACCTCTGAGTGTCCTGACTGCCCATTGGTTGTGTCCTATTCTGAGTGTTTATTGGTTGCATGTTTACATATCATGACATCTCCCCATTTCTTTTTGTTTTTAGATATATAAATATGTGAATGTGTCTGTCTAATGTGACTGACTGAGGAATACAGAACAGAACAAACAAAACAAATGCTCATAAGTCCAGTCTCTGAGGCTTGCGTCTGATGCTCGTCGACTGCCGGAGAGGTGGTGGAGGGGATGACGGTGTCTTGACAGGTGAGTGGGAGGCACAACTGGTGGCCTCGTGGTTCAAGGTGTCTGGAGGTGGCAATTCGACATGTGGAAATGGAGGGGAAAGTGGTTGTGGGCAAGCAGCTTTTCACAGTGCCCTTTGATTCCTTCGTACAATGGAGCCATCAGCCAAACGTATGACATAGGATCTGGGTGCGGCCTGTCGAACAACGACAGCCGGAGCAGACCACCTACCATCCGGCATCTTGATCCTGACCGTGTTTGCCGGGGATAGCACATCCTGATCGGTGGCATATGCGTCATAGCCCTGCTTCTGGCTGTTGCGAAGCTGCTGCATCTTCTGCAGCACCGGGAGGTGATCAAGGTTGCACAGGTGTATGGCTGGAAACGTTGACTGCAGGTCCCTGTTCATCAAGAGTTGAGCTGGCAACATGCCAGTGGACAAGGGAGTCGCCCGGTACGCAAGTAGTGCAAGGTGTATGTCGGAAGTGGAGTCCGAGGCCTTGCGGATGAGTTGCTTCACGATGTGCACCCCTTTTTCGACTTTGCCATTGGACTACGGATAGTGCAGACTGGAGGTGACATGCCTGAAATTGTAGCTCTTGACAAATGTGGACCATTCTCGACTGTGGAAGCACGGGCCATTGTCACTGATGACTGTGTTTGGGATGCTATGCCATGAGAATGTCTCTTTACGAGGAGCTGGGTGAGGAGATTGAGGAGGGAACGTGGGCGGATGCCCTGGAGAGAGTGAATTACTCCTCTTCCTGTGCGAGGCTTAGCCTCATACAGTTCAAGGTGCTGCATAGGGCCCACATGACTGGGACGAGGATGAGTAGGTTTTTCGGGGGCGAAGACAGGTGTGCTAGGTGCTCGGGGAGCCCAGCGAACCATGCCCATATGGTTTTGGCGTGCCCAGCGCTGGGGGAGTTTTGGAAGGGGGTAGCAAGGACGGTGGCGAGGGTGGTGGGATCCAAGGTCAAGCCAGGCTGGGGACTCGCAATTTTTGGGGTTGCAGTGGAGCCGGGAGTGCAGGAGGCGAAAGAGGCCAGTGTTCTGGCCTTTGCGTCCCTAGTAGCCCGGCGGAGGATCTTGCTCCAGTGGAAGGATGCGAGGCCCCCAAGCGTGGAGGCCTGGATCAATGATATGGCGGGGTTCATCAAATTGGAGAAGGTGAAATTTGCCCTGAGGGGATCAGTACAGGGGTTCTTTAGGCGGTGGCAGCCTTTCCTGGACTTCCTGGCGGACGGTAGGGAAATAGGCTGGCAGCAGCAGCAACCGGGGGGGGGGGGGGGGGGGGGGGGGGGTGTTGGTTCGGGGGGAGGGAGATCTGTGTACATGGGTTTGTGGGATGTGGCGGGTGTCATCTCTTTCCCTTTTGTTGTTTGGGTGGTTTTTTTTTGTTTTTTCTTTTGTTTTTTCTTTTGTTTGCAGTTGCTTTTGAAGTTGGGTGGGTGTTGTTCTTGGGTTTTTACCGCGGTTGTTCTGTTAATATTGTTGTGAAGTTTATATTTTGTAAAAATCTTAATAAAAATTATTTTAAAAAAAAAAGAGAATGTCTCTTTACATGCTTTGATGAAGGTCCGGAGGTGAGGTCTGGCAGCTTCAGCACCTCAGGATAGTTCAAAAAGTAATCGATGATTAAGATATAGTCGCGACTGGGGCAGCACGGTGGCACAGTGGTTAGCATTGCTGCCTACGGCGCTGAGGACCCGGGTTTCAATCCCGGCCCTGGGTCACTGTCCGTGTGGAGTTTGCACATTCTCCCCGTGTCTGTGTGGGTTTCACCCCCACAACCCAAAGATGTGCAGGATAGGTAGATTGGCCATTCTAAATTGCTTCTTAATTGGAAAAAATAATTGGGTACTCTAAATTTATTTTTTAAAAAGATATAGTCGTGACCTTTCGCGTGGAATAGGTCAAGCCAACCTTGGACCACAGAGAGGTCTCTAAGTCATGTGGTTGGAGCGTCTCCTTGCTCTGCGCTGGTTGGAACCTCTGACAGGTTTCGCAGTTCAGGACCATGTCCGTGATGTCCTGGTTGATGCCGGGCCAGAAGACAGCTTGCCGGGCCCTGCGTCTGCACTTTCCTACGCCCAGGTGTCCCTCATTAATCTGCCACAGCGCCATGCTCTGGAGACGTAGCGGGATGACTTTCCTGTCCAGCTTGAGCAGGATGCCGTCAATCAGCGTCAGGTCATCCTTGACGTTGTAGAATTGAGGGCATTGCCCTTTCTGCCAGCCATTGCTGAGGTTGTGGATGACTCGCTGCAACAGGGGATCTTTGGCCGTCTCTTCTCGGATGAGAAAAATCTTCTCATCTGTTGCCGGTATGGTGAATGTGTACCTTACTGTTATCCCTGTGGGCCCCATCTGTGAGCCACTATGCGGCTCTGCCCACAGGGGGAGATGAGGAGCATGTACAGGGCTCCGCCCTAGGCTCCGCCCCTTTTAGGGAGTATCAGTGCTGTGGTCCTGCGAGACCGCCCTCAGTATCGTGCAGTCGCAGGCAGGCTCAGTTGTAAGCCGATTAAAGCCACAGTTTACTCCAACTCGTGTCTTTGAGTGAATTGATGGTCGCATCAGGCGGGAGAGTGCTTGCACACAGTTGTACCTGCAATTCAATGTACTGGATGATCTCCAGTGGTTCACTGGGTGAGTTGATAGAGCGGGGCAATGCATCGAAGATGATGAGCTCCTTGCCAGATGTGTACACCAAATGGAAATCATACCTCCGGAGTTTGAGCAGAATTCTCTGCAAACGAGGCATCCTGTCGTTCAGGTCCTTTTCAAATTATATCTTTGAATATATAGTAATTCAATGTGCTTTATGTTATTTGTGGCTTTGTGTATTGATGTTCTAACAATCTAGATCAGTGTTTTTCAAACTTTTTTTCTCGATACCCACTTTTACCAACCAGTCGACCTTCGGGACTGATGCCAGCCGACCTTCACGACGCATGCTGGCTGGCCTTTGCGAACAATGCGGTTAACCTTTGCGGCACATTATTATTGCTTACGTTTAATGTGACAGATGAGAATGCTTGGTCGTCACAATCTCACTTGCTTTGTTATTCAATGTGACATTTCTGCAAAGGGCTTCAGCTGATGATTTAAGTTCTTGCTGCACCCTTTGAAAAAAAGTCAAGAGGTTTGTCCTCGAACTCGTCATGTTTAGTTTTCAAATTCCTTTGAAGTTTTTAGGGGTTTAAACTTTCATTTGCCAGTACCTCCCTACATATAACACACATGGGCTTTGCATTCTGATTTGCATTGAGACAATTCAAGCCATTCCTCAAGAAATCATCTTTAGACTGCTTTGCTACTGATTTCAGTTTCTTCTTAATTGGTTCTTCACCAGAGGCCCTGGAGCTCTGTATACAGCTCATACCAGCACTGCTTTGTCCTGCCATTGACGCTCCTGAGCGGCTGTCTCCAGCAGATTCAGTCATGAGATCCTGTGAATCTGGCCCTCTCTTCCTTGTGACAACATAATCCATCTTCAGTTCTTCACACAGTCCTGTTGCTTGCTTGCTGGCAGCTACAAAATGGAGGAATTTCTCCTCCGTGATTTTGTGCCCAAAGCAGGGATGTAGAGGGCGCATGACATCAGTGTATGTGCCGGATGTATGACCTTCTCTCTGCCACCGCTTCTGGTGGAAAGACTCCATCGTTTGTATTTAAAGGCCGATCACGGCTGGTATTCTCAACTGAAAAGCTGGTCAAAACCAGAATTCTTTTTTTTGACTTTGAAAATTCATTTCCAATACCTGATGTTTCCAAGTTTTTGACTTTAAAATTTTTTTTATTTTGTTACAAACATGTATCAAAACAGGTTACAGCAAGTAAACACCCCGGGAAACATACTTTCCAACAATCGACTATACAGTCTGTACAGGTTTTTCCCCATTTTCACACCCCTCACCCCCCCCCCCCCCCCCCCCCCCCCCCCCCCCCCCCCCCCCCCCCCCCCCCCCCCCCCCCCCCCCCCCCCCGCGCGACGAACAGCCCCTCAAACATGGTCACAAACATCCCCCCAAGTTTTTGACATTTTAACGGTTGAAAATTAAAGAAATTTCAGTTCAACACATGCATTTACATTTATACACAAAATTTGCTTTAAATATATTCCCATTTCTTTAGAAATTTAAACAAGTAGAGAGAAAAAGAACAATCTTGTTTTTCCTTTACAAATTATGACTTTAGAGAAGATGAGGTAACTTGTCAAACACACAATGTCACAATGGGCTGGATTCTTCCGCCCCGCTTGCCGCAAGATTGCCATGGGCAGGATGCGGACCATGTAAAGGTCTATTGATCTTGGGCGGGAGTTTCCTGTGGCCAGGCGGGCATGGTCGGGGAATCCCGCCCAATATTTCTTACAGGTTCAACTGTATTGCACTACCCAACATCCAAGTCATCTCCTTCTCCATTCTCACAAAAAACTTTTACTTCCTGGTTTCCAGAGAGTGCTGACACAAATTGATGACTGTGTAGGTTTCTTCCAGTGTTGGCATGTGTCAGCCGTATAACCTCATTTAATCGGTATTCCTCGCTGACAAACCCGGCCTAGCTTCCCTCTCACTGTCCAGTAGCTGTCACTGTTGTTATTGTGGGAACTTATGCAAGGAGTCAGAGGAGAAGGAAACAATGACAAAAACATAAGACAGAAAGGGAAATAAGAAAAGTGATACGCAGAGAAACCAAGGGCCAGGTTCAAACAGGATTGGTGAGACAAATGTAGGTTCCTTACAGTCAGAAACAGAGAAATGTATAATAGGAGACAAAGAAATGGCAGAGCAACTAAATACGTACTGTGGTTCTGTCTTCACAAATGAGGACACAAATCAGATACCAGAAATGTTGGGGAACGCAGGGTTTAGTGAGAAGGAGGAACTGAAGAAGATCAATATGAGTAGAGATATGATATTGGGGAAATTGATGAGATTGAAGGCTGGTGAATCCCCCAGGGCCTGATCATTTACATCCCAGAGTACTAAAGGAAGTGGCTCTCGAAATAGTGGGTGCATTGGTGGTCATCTTCAGGATTCTATAGATTCTGGAAATGTTCCTGCAGATTAGAAGGTAGCTAATATAACTCCACTACTTAAAAAGGGAGGTAGAGAGAAAACGGAATTATAGACCAGTAAGCCTGATGTCGGTAGTGGGGACAATTCGAGAATCCATTGTCAAAGATTTCATAGCTGAGCACTTAGGAAACAGTAGCAGGATCGAACTGCACACAAAACTTCAGCTGTGGCCTAACCAACGTTTTATACAGTTCCATCATTACATCCTTGCTTTTGTATTCAATACCTCACCCATTAAAGGTAAGCATTCAATATGCTTTCTTGACCACCTTGTCCACCTGTCCTGCCACCTTCAAGAATTTGCACGCCAAGGTCTCTCAATTCCTCAACCACTCTGAATATCTTCCCCTTTATTGAGTATTCCTTAGCTTTGTTTGCTCTCTCCAAATGCATTACCTCCCACTTACCAGATGGAATTCCATTTGTCATTTCTCTGCCCACTCAACCAAACCATTGATATAATTCTGGAGTTGACCAATTTCAGTGCCACTCAGTGTTGGGGCAGTGCTAGTAGGCAGTGCCAGCCAGCAGTGCCTACCATGACCCTCTTCCCCTGAGCAATGCATTTACCTGAACACCCCTGTTGGGTTTTGCTTGCCAGATGGACTCTGAGGGAGACATGCGGCACGAGGGAACACCAATATGGATTATGTAATGGGGAGGAGGGATTATCAAGAGAGTCTGCTGGCGTACATCACATTTTGGTCCTCTTGCAGGATTTTCCACTCACACCACTGGCACCGCCTGCCGAAAACAGGAGCCGTAAATCCCCCCATAATTGCGAAAGGAAGACACTTATAGGGTGCGATCCAACAGCCACACTGCACCCAAAAAGCAGCTCGCCGCAACGCAGCATGGCCTCTGAAAGCCGGGAGACTCCGTTCCTGGGATCTACACGACTTGCTACACTTTGCAAGAACCAACATATATTAGAGCGAGGCATGTGCAGATTCCTGTGGTACTTGAGGCTTTGGAATGCAATCTCTTCACCTCAGAGACCTCGGTCGAGCGCTGTTCAGCACAGGTCCCCACAAGCAGGGACCAGATGGAATGGCACTCGTAGGGGTATCCCAGGGTATCGGAGGCCCCAGCTGCATGCACTCTGGGCAGGGTGGTGCCCTGGCACTGCTGGTGTCACCTGGGTACCCTAGTAGTGCTAACCTGACACCCTGGCAGTGCCACCTTGGTGACAGCTTGGTGACACTGCCATGGTGCCCAGGTGGCACTGCCAGCTGGTGTGGGCAATGCCAGAATGCCAGCTTGGCACTGCCGTGGTAACAAGCTGGCATTTTCTGAGTGCGCTCAATTGGGTCGGGGTTGCCTGGCTTAGGTGTTGGGGGCGGGAGGGTCACGAACCTTCCCATAGTGCGTTTGGTCTGGGGGGGGGGGGGGTGGATCGGAGATTGTTTTGGGGGCCTCGGAGATCGGGACACCATTTACAAGTGGCATCCCGATCTCTCGCTACAATAAGGAGTTCCAGTGAGTGGAACCCCCCACTGTACAAAGCAGGGCTATGTGCGGCCTCGGCCGTGGGTTCCCTATACAGGGCCAGTATCCAATATTAGTCGTGTCGGGGGAGGTGGTGGCGTAGTGGTATTGCCACTGGATTAGTGATCCAGAGACCTCAGATAATAATCTGAAGACCCGGGTTCAAATCCCACCACAGCAGGCGGTGGAATTTCAACTCAGTAAAATGTCTGGAATTAAAAGTCTAAAGATGACCATGAAATCACTGTCGATTGTCATAAAACCCATCTGGTTCGCTAATGTCCTTTAGGGAAGGAAATCTGCCATCCTTACCTGGTCCAGCCTACATGTGACTCCAGACCCACAGCAATGTGGTTGATTCTTAAATGCCATCTGAAATGGCCTGACAAGCCACTCAGTTGTATTCAATCACTACAAAAATACAAGAAAGAAATGAAACCAGACAGACATCGGACCAGGCATTGGAAACGACAACGGCAAACCCAACCCTGTCAACCCTGCAAAGTCCTCCTTACTAACATCTGGGGGCTTGTGCCAAAGTTGGGAGAGCTGTCTCACAGACTAGTTAAACAACAGCCTAACATAATCATACTCACAGAATCATACCTTACAGTCAATATCCCAGACACCATGGTCACCATTCCTGTCTCACCGGCAGGACAGACCCAGCAGAGGTGGCAGTCGGGAGGGAGTTGTCCTGGGAGTCCTCAACATCGACTCTGGACCCCATGAAGTCTCATGGCTTCAGGTTAAACATGGGCAAGGAAACCTCCTGCTGATTACCATGTACCAGCCACCATCAGCTAATGAATCAGTAGTCCTCCATGTCAAACACCGCTTGGAGGAAGCACTGAGGGTGGCAAAGGCTCAGAATATGCTCTGGGTGAGGGAATTCAATGTCCATCACCAAGAGCAGCTCGGTAGCACCACCACAGATTGAGCTGGATGTGTCCTAAAGGACATAGCTGCTAGACTGGGACTGCAGCAGGTGGTGAGGTAACCAACAAGAGGGAAAAACATACTTGACCTCATCCTCACCAATCTGTCTGCTGCAGAAGCATCTGTCCATGACCGTATTGGTAGAAGTGATCACTGCACTGTCCTTGTGGAGACAAAGCCCCATCTTCACATTGAGGATAGCCTCCATCGTCTTGTGTGGCACTACCACCATGCTAAATGGGAAAGACTTCGAACAGATCTAGCAACTCACGACTGGGCATCCATGAGGCACTGTGAGTCACCAGCAGCAGCATAATTGTATTCAACCACAATCTGTAACCTCATGGCCCGGCATATTCCCCACGCTACCATTACCACCAGGCCAAGGGATCAACTCTAGTTCAATGAAGAGTGCAGGACAGCATGCCAGGAGCAACATCAGGCATACCAAAAAATGAGGTGTCAAGCAGCATAAGCAGCAAATAATAGACAGAGCCAAGCGATTCCACAACCAATGATCAGATCTAAGCTATGCAGTCCTGCCACATCCAGCTGTGAATGGTGGTGGACGATTAAACAACTCACTGGAGGAGGAGGCTCCACAAATATCCCCATCTTCAATGATGGAGGAGCCCAGCGCATACGGGCAAAAGATAAAGCTGAGGCATTCGCAACAATCTTCAGCCAGAAGTGCTGGGTGGATGATTCATTTCGATCTCATCCAGAGGTCCCCAGCATCACAGATGTCAGCCTTCAGCCAATATGATTCACTCCACGTGATATCAAGAAATGGTTGAAGGCACTGGATATTGCAAACGCTATGGGTCCTGATAATATTCCAGCAATAGTACTGAAGACTTATGCTCCAGAACTTGCTGCACCCCAAGCTGTTCCAGTACAGCTACAACACTGGCAGTTACCCAGCAATACGGAAAATTGCCCAGGTATGTCCTGTACACAAGAAACAGGACAAATCCAACCCAGCCAATTACCGCCCTATCAGTCTACTCACCATCATCAGCAAAGTGATGGAAGGAGTCATCAACAGTGCTATCAAGCGACACTTACTCAGCAATAACCTGCTCACCGACGCTCAGTTTGGGTTCTATCAGGGTCATTCAGCTCCTGACCTCATTGCATCCTTGCTTCAAACTTGGACAAAAGAACTGAATGCCAGAGGTGAGGTGAGAGTGACTGCCCTTGACATCAAGGCAGCATTTGACCGAGTATGGCAGCACGGTAGCATAGTGGTTAGCACAATTGGTTCACAGCTCCAGGATCCCAGGTTCGATTCCCGGCTTGAGTCACTGTCTGTGCGGAGTCTGCACATTCTCCCCGTGTCTGCGTGGGTTTCCTCCGGGTTCTCCTGTTTCCTCCCACAGTCCAAAGATGTGCAGGTCAGGTGGATTGGCCATGATAAATTGCCCTGAGAGACCAAAAAGGTTAGTTGGGGTTATTGAATTATGGGGATAGGTTAGAAGTATAGGCTTAAATGGGGGGCTCTTTCCAAGAGCCGGTGCAGACTCGATGGGCCGAATGGCCTCCTTCTGCACTGTAAATCCTATGATAAGGAGCCCTAGATAAATTGGAATTAATGGGAATCGGGGGAAACTCTCTGCTGGCTGGAGTTATACCTGGCACAAAGGAAGATGGTTGTGGTGGTTAGAAATCAATCATCACAACTCCAGGACATCTCAGCTGGAGTTCCTCAGGGTAATGTCACAGGCCCAACCATCTTCAGCTGCTTCATCAATGACCTGCCATTCCATCATTAGGTCAGAAGTGGAGATGTTTGCGGATGACTGCACAATGTTCAGGACCATCCACAACTTCTCAGATAATGAAGCAGTCCATGTCCAAATGCAGCTAGACCCGGACAATATCCAGGCTTGGGCTAACAAGTGGCAAGTTACATTCATGCCACACAAGTGCCAGGCAATTACCATCACTGAATCTACCACAATCAACATCCTGGGGGTTACCATTGATCAGAAACTGAGCTGGACTAGTCCCATTAATACTGTTGCTACCACGGCAGGTCAAAGGCTCGGAATCCTACGGTGAATAATTCACCTCCTGACCCCCCTCCCCCCCCCCAAAGCCTGTCCACCACCTACAAGGCACAAATCAGGAGTGTAATGGAATACTCTCCACTTGCCCGGATGAGTGCAGCTCGAACAGCACTCAAAAAGCTCAACACCATCCAGGACAAAGTAGCCTGCTTGATTGCTCCCCCTTCCACAAACATTCAAACCGTCCACCACCAACGAACAGTGGCAGCCATGTGCAACTTCTACAAGATGCACTGCAGTAACTCACCAAGGTTCCAGAGACAGCACTTCCAAACCCACTACCACCTTGAAGGGCAAGTGCAGCAGATACCTGGGAACCCCACCACCTGGAGGTTCCCCTCCAAGTTACTCACCACCCTGACTTGGAAATATATCGCCATTCCTTCACTGTCGCTGGGGCAACATCCTCGAACTCCCTCCCTGACAGCACAGTGGGTGTACCTACACCTCAAGGACTGCAGCAGTTCAAGAAACCAACTCACCATCACCTTCTGAAGGGCAACTAGTGATGGGCAGTAAATGCTGGCTTAACCAGCGACCCCCACATCCTGTAAATGAATTTAAAAAAGAATAGCTATTTGCTTCTCAGCACTGCAGCTAAACACACTCACTAGGGGACTTTGTACCCTTTTGGGAGAATTGCACCCATAATGTTATCAAAAGTAGTAAGTCTGATGATTGGGAAAATTTTAAAAGTCAGTGAAGGATAACTAAGAAATGAATAAGGAAAGAAAACAGGATTCTGAAAGTAAACCAGCTTCAGGCATTAAAAACAAATTGTGATAGGTATTTAAAGTGGAAGAAATTCACGAGAGGACACAAGGATTCCTTAGAGGTGAGATAGGTGCCATGTGAGAGTACCTTTAAGAACTGGATGTTTATCAAATAGCTGTAGTGATGTCAGTGTGTGGGTGGAGCTGTGCTGGCTGTCGTTCACTTTTGTTTTTGAGCAGGCAGCTACAGTGTGTTTTAATTTCGTTTTTAGAGCTGGATAGCTGCAGGAAAAGCAAGCAGCTGTATAATAATCTCTCTCTACAAGCTACAGACTGTCTTCAGCTCATTTGGGGATTTCAAAGTAATACTGGTTTCTGTAGAGGATTTAAACCTGCTGTCTTTCTGTAAAAGGGTCTTTAGAACTTCAGTAATTATTATTGGGTGGCGAATATAGACATGATCAGGAAATGGGTGGTGGGGGGAGGGTCCGTATGGAAGCGTGGGGAGACGGCTTCATGCAAGGGCACCAGTTTGGGGGTGTTGGTAACGGCGCCTCTGTCGTTCCCGCCAGCACGGTACTCCACCAGCCCCGTGGTGGTGGCGGCCCTGAGGCATGTGGGAGTGGAAGGAGCATCGGTGTGGTCTCCAATCTGTAATAACCGGTTTGCCCCGGGAAGGATGGATGGAGGGTGCCGGAGATGGCTGAGAGCAGGGATTGAGAGGATATGGGATATGTTTATGGAGGGGAGCTTTTCTAGCCTGAGAGAACTAGAGGAGAAATTTGGATTGGCGAGGGGAAATGAGTTTAGGTACCTGCAGGCACGGGACATCCTATGCAGGCATGTCTCAACCTTCCCGCTCCTACCACCAAGGGAGATACAGGACAGGGTAATTTCTAGAGTGTGGGTGGAAGAAGGGAGGGTCTCTGACATTTACAAGGAACTCATGGGGTCAGAGGAAACGCAGACCGAGGAGCTGAAGTGCAAGTGGGAAGAGGAGTTGAGAGGAGAGATAGAGGATGGTCTCTGGCCGGACCCGTTGAGTAGAGTCAACGCGTCCACAACATGTGCCAGGCTCAGCCTGATACATTTCAAGGTCGTTCACTGGGCTCACATGACAGTGGCCTGGATGAGCAGGTTCCTTGGGGTAGAAGGTAGGTGTGCAAGGTGTGCGGGAGGACCAGCGAACCATGTCCATATGTTCTGAGCATGCCCGAAGCTTAGGGGATTCTGGCAGGGGTTTGCGGACGTCATGTCCAAAGTATTGAAAGCAATGGTGGCACCGAGTCCAGAGGTGGCGATTTTCGGGGTGTCGGAAGACCCGGGAATCCAGGAGGAGAAAGAGGCAGACGTTCTGGCCTTTGCTTCCCTGGTAGCCCGGAGACGGATACTATTAGCTTGGAGGGACCCAAAGCCCCCGATGACGGAGACCAGGCTATCGGACATGGCTAGTTTTCTCTGTTTGGAGAAAATCAAGTTCGCCTTGAGAGGGTCATTGTTAGAGTTTGCCCGGAGGTGGCAGCCGTTTGTCGACTTCTTTGCGGAAGATTAACGGTCAGCAGAAGGGGGGTTCTGGAGGTTAGATTAATTCAGAGTAAGGGGTTAGTAAAGGTGGGACCTATAAGGGAGGAAGACGGCTTTTGCACTATGTTTATAGATTCGTGTACATTGTTTATTTTGTTGTTGTTGTAAAACCATAAAGACCTCAACAAAATGTTTATTAAAAAAAGGGTCTTTAGAACTTATGGACGTTGTTAGGAAAGTTATGAAGGGTTACTTAGGGCAGCACGGTGGCACAGTGGTTAGCATTGCTGCCTACGGCACTGAGGACCCGGGTTCGAATCCCGGCCCTGGGTCACTGTCTGTGTGGAGTTTGCACATTCTCCCCGTGTCTGCGTGGGTTTCACCCCCACAACCCAAAGATGTGCAGGGTAGGTAGATTGGCCACTCTAAATTGCCCCTTAATTGGAAAAAATAATTGGGTACTCTAAATTAAAAAAAAAAAAAATTTTAAATGAAGGGTTACTTATAGAATATTGTATCTGTGGGGATTATTGGTGTTGATAGTTGTTAAGATGTTTACTGTCGGTTTATAAAGTGTTAACTGGATTGATAAATAAACATTAGCATTTGTAAAGAAATAGTATCGCAAAAATTAATTAATCTTACTTTTGGATTCCCCCACATATAATAACACCTATCAATTAAACACCGTCATAATTTTGAAGACCACTCTTAGGTTATCCCCTTTATGGAAAAGAGTCCCAGCCTGTTCAGCATTTTCCGATAGGTGTAGCCTCTCATTGGCCTTTCCTGTTGACCTGATGCCAACCTTCGGGAAATGACACTGGCATTCAGACACTGATTAGCAGGGCTCTGAGGTTTTAAATTACCATCTTCTGTTTCTCATCTAACCACGAAAGGGTGTAGAGCCAATAGCACAGAGATTCTCTTGCCTCACGCCACTCTCAAATCACAGTCCCAGCAGAACAGCAGTGAAGAAAATGAAATAGTACCCAATACTAAAGTATATTTCCTGGTAGAAGAGGGAGGGAAGCTGTTGTGCAAATAAAAACAATTCCTGTTATACAGCCAGACCCTTCCCAAGGATCCCATCTGTCCTCTCCCCTGGCTGTTCCAAATTCCTGCTGTGGCTCACTAAGTTCCCTGTCATTCCTTCTGGGAGCTCTACAGAATTTTAATGCATCTTTACAAGATGGCTTCATGCCACGAGTTGTTGTCACATTTTATTACAAAGTTTTCAGAGCCAATGATGAGCACCAAAATGGAGCTCCAAGCTGGGGCCATGATCATTAGCATCGCGCGCCCACTTGGGCGCCCGCAAGTCCCTGCCCTCCACTCCCCCCTGCGTACGGTGACCAGCACACAGCCCAGCCTCATGCTATCCACGCCTCCTTGAACCCCGCAGCCTATCGCATCCAACAATCTTAAAAGCTGTTCACGACTGTGGGTACTTCTTCCCGCGATCGGTAAACACTGCGACCGATCGCTCCACGACCTTACCAACCCCTGCCCGGGTCGCAACCTTGTGTATGAAAAACCCTGATCTATATTGACCCTAATGTTTTGTAATGTCTTAAGTCACAATTTATGTTTTCAAATGTTTAAATAGTCTATCCCAATGGGCAGGGCCTAATCTTTTTAATACAGGTCATCCCTTCTCAAACATTTCACTAGATGGACGTTTGGGGCAATAAAAGATTCAATGGTGGCACAAGATTAGTGTTCCACCAGCCTCTTGCCAGCTCTGTATTGAAGGGAGTACTTTTAACACAGTGACTGTAGTTTATGCTACCCACACTCAGGTAGTTGTGTGACAGGATGACAGTTATAATACCAATGGTTTTCTTTAGCTGAACATGTGTAATAGGCATGAGTTCTTCATCATCAACACAGCTTTCCACCTCCCTAGGCACCACAAGGTTCACTGGGTGCAACCCTGTTCTATGCAATGGCATTTAATCGACTATGTCATCATTAGGCAGAGGAATAGGCAGGATGTGAGTTTAATAAATGCCATGTGCGGTACTGCCCACTGTCTTATCATTTCAAAGTTAATCATCAAGATCTACCCCCAAGGCATCAGAGTACAGAAGCATCTCAATGTCTCAAACAGGCAGTCATAGAGGCATCTCTCTCAACGAAACTCGGAAGTCACCTGTATACAGTGAAAATGGACACTTCCTGCATTGAGGATGACTGGGTGACCTTCAGGGATATAGCCAGAGACCCTTAGTCCTAACTTACGTAACCATCAAAATTTATTTAAATAAAATAATGAGGTAATTTAGAAATTAGTGGAGGAGAAACATCACCTCAACAGGGTTTCCCTCAATGACAAGTCATCACTATCCAATAATGATGTCTGCCAAAACATCCATAGAACTGTCCAATGCAAACTCAGAAAGATGTAAGGCATTTGATTGAATCAAAAGGCAGGCCATAAAGACTGGATGAGATCTGTCTTCTGGCCCAGTTTACTGGTTCATCACAGATCCTCAGTGCTGACATGTCAACAATGCTCACAAAAAGCCCAACTTCTAGAAAGATGTGCAGAGCACTTTAACCCCAACTTCAATCAGCCTTCAGCTATCACTGAAAAAGCAATTCACAGGCTGCAACATGTTGGCATCAACTGCTCTCAATGACCCTCCCAGACTATTATAAACAACAAATGCAATCAAATTCCTGTCTCATGGAAAAGTTCCACGAGCTGATGCTATCCCAGCTGAGGCCTACAAGCCTGTTGGTCAATGCCTGGTCAAGAAACTTTCAGTCTTTGTGGGAACAAGGAACCATCCCACAAAAATATGAAGGTGCCTCCAATGTCCACCTGTACAAGCAGAAAGAAACTCACCAACCATAGAGGAATTTCACTCCTCTCCATCGCTTGCACCAAAATCTTTCTGAACCACCTAGTGTAACATTTGGACCAGGATCATGCTGCCAGAGAGTTAATATTGTTTCAGGAAAGTCCAAGGAACCGCGGATATGGTGTTTACAGTTAGTCAGCTCCAGGAGAAATGTCAAAAATGCAATATGTACCTCATTTATTGATCTGCCTTTGACACAGTCAGCCCTATGGCCATTTGTATGGTAATGGAGAAATCTGGCTGAAATTAGAAATGTATCACAATGGTTCAAGGGTTTCATGAAGGCATACTCGTCCTGGATGCTGGTGAGTCTTCTGACCCATTCTCAGTCACTAATGAAGTTAAACAAAGCAGCATGCTAATGCAAACCCTCTTCTGCAGATTTTTTTTCCACAGTGATCTCCAATACTCCCCATGACGTTGGTCCTGGCATCAAAATCAGATCATGAATAGACGGGAAACTGCTCAACTTGAGACAACACTAGGCAAAGATCAGGGGCGGGAATCTCCATCGGCTGACACCGGAATTGGGAAACAGGATTACTGAGAATTGGTTACCGACGCTGAAATCGCGGCGGGCTCCAATTTCATGCCAAATCGCAATTCTCTGTCACCTCGACAGCGGTGTCAATGTGTTCCAGGATGCCCATACAGTAAATGCCATTGGCATAACATTAATGGGACCGACCCGGTATTCTCCGATGCCTCAGCAATTCTCCACCTCTAGTGAGTCGAATTTCTGACGGCGAGGTTCACTTGTGGTTTTAAAAATCGTGAAACCGGCATCGTGACTGCTGAGGGAGAGAGGAGAGGTAGGACATGTGTAACAATATGTATAATCTAAGGAGAGTAAAGGGTTATCAAGATGATGTTCATGTGTATCAACACTAGATGGCATCACTGAGTAGTCTTGTAAAAGGCTGCATCTGTAGGCCGTCTGGGAGAAGGTGTTGGAGAAGTCGATGTAAGAAGGATAGTGTGAAGTTGAGTAAGAGTGTAGTTTATACATTAGAGATTGTTGAATACTGTATCACTGATTCAGTACCATTATTTGTTAACTTACTCATTAGACTGTGCAAACCAAATCAAGTTAAGGAGTGTAAAATAAATTAGTTTTGATTTAAGCATATAGTTTTATGTTCTTTGCAAACACTACATCTTTGGCTATCTTGGACAACAAAACAAGAAACATAACATTGGACCAGGAAATTACTGAAGTAATTTAGTTGGAAAATAGTTAGAATCTAAGAAAAAAGAAAACTGCCACGTGCTCAGACTTCGACGGCAGGACTGCTTCCAGACCGGTTACTTCATAGAACATAGAACATAGAACAGTACAGCACAGAACAGGCCCTTCGGCCCTCGATGTTGTGCCGAGCATCGTCTGAAACCAAGATCAAGCTACCCCACTCCCTGTCATTCTGGTGTGCTCCATGTACCTATCCAATAACCGCTTGAAAGTTCCCAAAGTGTCTGACTCCACTATCACAGCAGGCAGTCCATTCCACACCCTAACCACTCTCTGAGTAAAGAACCTACCTCGGACATCCCTCCTATATCTCCCACCCTGAACCTTATAGTTATGCCCCCTTGTAACAGCTTCATCCACCCAAGGAAATAGTCTCTGAACGTCCATCCTATCTATCCCCCTCATCATCTTATAAACCTCTATTATGTTGCCTCTCATCCTCGTCTGCTCCAAAGAGAAAAGCCCTAGCTCCCTCAACCTTTCCTCCTAAGACCTATCCTCCAAACCAGGCAACATCCTGATAAATCTCCTTTGCACCCTTTCCAATGCTTCCACATCCTTCCTATAGTGAGGTGACCAGAACTGCACACAATACTCCAAATGTGGTCTCACCAGGGTCATGTATAGTTGCAGCATTACCCCACGGCTCTGAAACTCAAGCCCCCGTTAATAAATGCGAACACATGCCTTCTTTACGGCTCTATCCACTTGAGTGGCAACCTTCAGAGATCTGTGGACATGAACCCCAAGATCTCTTTGTTCCTCCACATTCCTTAGAACCCTGCCGTTGACCCTGTAATCCGCATTCAAATTTTTTCTACCAAAATGAATCACCTCGCACTTATCAGGGTTAAACTCCATCTGCCGTTTTTCGGCCCAGCTCTGCATCCTATCAATGTCTCTTTGCAGCCTACAACTGCCCTCCACCTCATCCACTACTCCACCAATCTTGGTGTCATCAGCAAATTTACTGACCCACCCTTTAGCCCCCTCCTCCAACTCATTGATAAAAATCACAAATAGCAGAGGACCCAGCACTGATCCCTGTGGTACACCGCTGGTAACTGGTCTCCAGTCTGAAAATTTTCCATCCACCATCACCCTCTGTCTTCTATGTGATAGCCAGTTACTTATCCAATCGGCCAAATTTTCCTCTATCCCACACCTCCTTACTTTCTTCATGAGCCAACCATGGGGAACTTTATCAAACGCCTTACTAAAATCCATGTATACGATATCAATTGCTGTACCTTCATCTACACACTTAGTCACCTCCTCAAAGAATTCAATCAAATTTGTGAGGCAAGACTTACCCTTCACGAATCCGTGTTGACTATCCCGGATTAAGCTGCATCTTTCCAAATGGTCATAAATCCTATCCTTCAGGACCTTTCCATTAACTTACCGACCACCGAAGTAAGACTAACCGGCCTATAATTACCAGGGTCATTCCTATTCCCTTTTTGAACAGTAACTACACAGACAAGTGGCGACCTAATGGAAAAACTGCAAACTCTGCGACAGCTCAGGATTTCTGGTAAAATTGATGTAAACGGGAAAGTATTTAAGCAGCAATTTCAATGATACCTCTCTGCATTAGATTTAGATAATGCCATGATAACAGAAAACTCGCGTTATTTTTAACAATGGCTGGACCACAGGCTATTGAACTTGATGGCCAGGATTCTCCGAGCGCACTGGGTCGGAGAATTGGCGGGGAGGCTCGCGAATCCGGCCACACCGCTCTGACTGTGGGCTGCCAATTCCCCGGTGACCGGAGAATCGGCGGCAATTGCACCGGCGCAGTCACTGCTGTGATGGCCGGGGGCCGTTGAAAGCGGCCCCGTGGCGATTCTGTGCACTCGACGGGCCAACTGCCCACCGAGTCCCACCGGCGTTATTTGCGTATGGTCCTACTCGGCGGGACCTCGGCATTCTGGCTGTGGGGGCTGTCCTGGTGGGGGGGTGGGGAGGTCCGACTCCGGGAGGGGCCTCCACGTGACCAGGTCCGCAATCGGGGAGCAGCCGATTGGCAGGCGCGCTAATTCCGGGAGGTTACCTATGTTCCTCCACGTCGGGACCCTGTAGGGCTCCGCCATGTTGCCCGCAGGCCGGCACGGAGATGGTCGTGGCGCGCATGTGCGGACCCGCGCCGGCCGTGGTGGGCTGGCTATGGTGCCCGTGGTGGGCACAGCACTCTGGCGCCGTTCTCTCGAGGCCGTTAACACCGGCATTGCTCGCGCTGGTTTTGACGCCGGCGTCAACACTTGGCCAGGACTTTGGAGAATCCCGGTCTATAACTCTTTCCAATTCTCCACAGAAGAAGATTTTAAAAATATGATATTGTAATTGAAAAATTTGACTTTCATTGTAAAGCTCAAATTAATGAGATGTGTGAACCATTTATCTTTAGGAAAAGGGTGCAAAAAGATGAAGATTCCGTAGATTGCGTAAAAACAGATTTAAGGCTAAAATCACAAACCCGTAGCTTCTCTATATTGTCAGACTTCATGATCAGCGATCAAATCGTTTTTGTTATCACAGATGAGAAACTCAGAGAACGTTTATTGAGGCAAAAAGATTTAAAATTAGAAGATGCTATTGAAATATGAGTGAATGAAACATCTAAAAATCAGGGCCTGGATTCTACGTCCTGCCACCCCACATTTCTATTTCACCCCACCGGCGGGATGGTCCGTTATGCCTGCCAGTCAATGGGGTTTCCCATTGTGGGGCAGCTCCATGCCATCGGGAAACCCCCCAGCTGCCGAAAACACGGAGCATCCCGCTGGCAGAGAATCCAGCCCCAGTACTTTGAAATTCTGATTAAAGAAAAGGGCACAAAAACACACCTCGAAGCCGACTGCGTTGGATCTGTTGCGCAGTTCAGAGAAATGCGCGTTTCGGACGGCAACCATTATGTGCATTTGCATACCAAACCCGCATTTGTGCACTTCAACAAACTACGCGATTTGGATGAAGACCATTCTGCGCACGTGCAAAAATAATTTACGCATGACGAAAGCAACGTCATGACGTGTGCATGTTGTGGACACGCCCACCCGGAAACATTTGCTCAAAATATTGCAAACTCTATCACTTTGCTGTTAAATGCAGAACTGCACTAAAAGGGACATACTTTAAAACTTCAAACTTAATGAAGAAACACATGAATATATACAAAGTGTTCATACAAGTCAGACACCTCCAAAATTGACAACACTGATAATGATATAAATGCTTATAGTCTAGAAGATTCTTTCTTTGTGGGAATTATTGAGAAGTTCCACACAACTGAGAAGAACACTTCCAATCCAAAAATACTGCATCCATAAATAGTACAATTGATTAACACGGAATCTGAATGGAACACTCCATTACAAGTCAATGGTTCCGAGTTTGTGTTCAAGTTGGACGCTGGGAGCATCTGCAAATTTGATAAGTACTCATGATTTAGCTCCACTTTGTCATAGTCCTAAGATTCAGACAACTGACTGCCAGTTACGTGATTACAATGGTAACACAATTATTTCTTTAGTGTCATGCTATCTCTTAGTGACAAACAACGACACTGTGATATCCTTGTGGTTCGAGATTGTTGAAGCCAATAGATCTTCACTATTAAGTGCACAAGCCTGTCAGGATTTACATCTTGTGAAATAAATCTACAGCACCAGCAAACCTCTTCCACCTGTGCAGGAAGTTATTGAAAGCATCCTCAATAATTTCCTCAGGTATTTGAAGGTCTGGGTACTATTCCTTTTCAATACAGGATTCAACTTCCAGCTTAAACTCTTCCTATATCTATGAAAAACTCAAGCTCATCAGAGAGGAGACAAAAAAAGATGAAATGTTACAACGAGTCATCAGCCATATAAAAAATTGTTGGCTGAAAAGACACTGTTCAAAATTCAGAAATATTCAATCTGATCTCACTGTTGTAGATGATTTTCTACTTTGTCTCGATCGTATTGTTATTCCTATATCACTAAGACCCATGATACTCCAAAAAACTCATGCTGGTCATCTAGTAATAGAGAAATGCAAACGCCGTGCGTGACAAGCACTATATTGGCCAGGAATAAATAATGACATAACCAAATTAGTTCTAGAATGTGAGACCTGCCA
Organism: Scyliorhinus canicula; assembly: GCF_902713615.1. Lineage (NCBI taxonomy): Eukaryota > Metazoa > Chordata > Chondrichthyes > Carcharhiniformes > Scyliorhinidae > Scyliorhinus > Scyliorhinus canicula. The sequence goes on from NC_052146.1 coordinate 63,690,803, forward strand.
GCGAAATCAATCAACTCAGAGTAAAGAAAAACTCATCCCTCATGATCTTGAGAAGACTGCATGATCCAAAGTTGGTATTTTTCACTTTAATGGTCGTGATTATGTCCTGATCATCGACTGTTTCTCAAACTACCCAGAAGTGATTAAATTGGCTGATTCTACTTTGAAATCCATGATTAAAGCAACAAACGAGATATTTGCTCGTCATGGGATACCTTGCAGAGTCATGACCAACAATGGACCTTGCTTTGATGGCAATGAGTGGACAGAATTTGCTCGTACACACAATTTCATTCATATCACGTCTAGTCCTCTTTATCCGCAACCTAATGGCACGGTTGAAAATGGTGTTCAAATTGTGAAACAACTTTTCGAGAAAGCACTTGACTTTGATTCAGATATGTTCTTAGCTTAATCGAATTATAGAGCTACTCTTCTCTCAACTGGTTTATCTCCTGCTCAATTGTTAATGAACAGATCGTTGCGTACAACTCTTCCATGTCTACACCTAGCGGATCTTGATCTTCAGCCCATCATAAAGAAAATGCAACATCAAAAGCATCTTCAGGACAAATACTATAATGAACATGAAAAATCACTGGAACGACTTAATCCAGATGGTCGAGTAAGAATTCAGATTCCCACTTTAGGATGGTCTGATCTAGCTAAGGTCATACGTCAAGCAGCACCTCATTTGTACATTGTTCAGTCTTCAATTTGATGAGAATTTATTTCATACTACAACAACATGTGCCAAGATACAAGATGACTTCCAGAAGCCATCTACTACTTCACTGACTGGATTGAGGAGATCACCCAGAATCAGAAAGAAACGCGACAGACTGAATTTGTGATGTACAACAAATGAGCTGTTAACTTTAGTATACATATCAATGTATCATTTAATAATGTAACTCATATTTTTCCTTCTTGCAATGTACAAAAATGTCTAAAAAACAGGGGATGTAATGATATGTATAGTCTAAGGAGAGTAAAGGATACACATGATGTTCATGTGTATCAACACTAGATGGTATCAGGACAGCACGGTGACGCAGTGGGTTAGCACTGTGGCCTCACGACACTGAGTTCCAAGGTTCAAACTCAGTTCTGGGTCACTGTCCGTGTGGAGTTTGCACATTCTCCCCGTGTTTGCATGGGTTTCGCTCCCACAACCCAAAAATGTGCAAGCTAGGTGGATTGGCCACGCTAAATTGTCCCTTAATTGGAAAAAATGAATTGGATACTCTAAAATTTAAAAACAAACACTAGATGGTATCAGAGTAGCCTTATAAAAGGCTGTGTTTCTAGGCATGCTGTGAGAAGCTGTTGGAGAAGTCAATGTAAGAAGGATTATTGAGACAACACTTGGCAAAGATCAGGGGCGGGAATCTCCATCGTCACCGGAATTAGGAAACAGGATTACTGAGAATTGGTTCCGACGCTGAAATCGCGGCGGGCAACAATTTCATGCCAAATCGCAATTCTCCGTCACCTCGACAGCGGTGTCAATGCTCCTCAATCCAGTCAGTGAAGTGGTAGATGGCTTCTGGAAGTCATCTTGTATCTTGGCACATGTTGTTGTAGTAAGAAATAAATTCTCATCAAATTGAAGACTGAACAATGTACAAATGAGGTGCTGCTTGACGTATGACCTTAGCTAGATCAGACCATCCTAAAGTGGGAATCTGAATTCTTACTAGACCATCTGGATGCCCATACAGTAAATGCCATTGGCATAACATTAATGGGACCGACCCGGTATTCTCCGATGCCTCAGCAGTTCCCCACCTCTAGTGAGTCGAATTTCTGACGGCGAGGTTCACTTGTGGTTTTAAAAATCATGAAACCGACATCGTGGCTGCTGAGGGAGAGAGGAGAGGTAGGACATGTGTAATGATATGTATAATCTAAGGAGAGTAAAGGGTTATCAAGATGATGTTCATGTGTATCAACACAAGATGTTGATACACATGTAAGAGGTCACCCTGTTGGGAGTTTTCTATAGGCCACCTAATAGTTCTAGGGATGTAGAGGAAAGGATGGCGAAGATGATTCTGGAAAAGAGCGAAAGTAGCAGGGTAGTTGTTATGGGAGACTTTAACTTTCCAAATATTGACTGGAAAAGATATAGTTCGAGTACATTAGATGGGTCATTCTTTGTACAATGTGTGCAGGAGGGTTTCCTGACACAATATGTTGACAGGCCAACAAGAGGCGAGGCCACATTGGATTTGGTTTTGGGTAATGAACCAGGCCAGGTGTTAGATCTGGAGGTAGGTGAGCACTTTGGAAACAGTGACCACAATTCGGTGACCTTTACGTTAGTGATGGAAAGGGATAAGTATACCCCGCAGGGCAAGAGTTATAGCTGGGGGAAGGGCAATTATGATGCCATTAGACATGACTTAGGATGTGTTGGTTGGAGAAGTAGGCTGCAAGGGTTGGGCACACTGGATATGTGGAGCTTGTTCAAGGAACAGCTATTGCATGTTCTTGATAAGTACGTACCAGTCAGGCAGGGAGGAAGGGGTCGAGCGAGGGAACCGTGGTTTACCAAAGAAGTGGAATCTCTTGTTAAGAGGAAGAAGGAGGCCTATGTGAAGATGAGGCGTGAAGTTTCAGTTGGGGCGCTTGATATTTACAAGGAAGCGAGGAAGGATCTAAAGAGAGAGCTGAGACGAGCAAGGAGGGGACATGAGAAGTCTTTGGCAGGTAGGATCAAGGAAAACCCAAAAGCTTTCTATAGGTATGTCAGGAATAAAAGAATGACTAGGGTAAGAGTAGGGCCAGTCAAGGACAGTGGTGGGAAGTTGTGTGTGGAGGCTGAGGAGATAAGCGAGATACTAAATGAATACTTTTCGTCAGTATTCACTCAAGAAAAAGATAATATTGTGGAGGAGAATGCTGAGACCCAGGCTATTAGAATAGATGGCATTGAGGTGCGTAGGGAAGAAGTGTTGGCAATTCTGGACAAAGTGAAAATAGATAAGTCCCCGGGGCCGGATGGGATTTATCCTAGGATTCTCTGGGAAGCCAGGGAAGAGATTGCTGAGCCTTTGGCTTTGATTTTTAGGTCATCATTGGCTACAGGAATAGTGCCAGAGGACTGGAGGATAGCAAATGTGGTCCCTTTGTTCAAGAAGGGGAGTAGAGATAACCCCGGTAACTATAGGCCGGTGAGCCTAACGTCTGTGGTGGGTAAAGTCTTGGAGAGGATTATAAAAGATACGATATATAATCATCTAGATAGGAATAATATGATTAGGGACAGTCAGCATGGTTTTGTGAAGGGTAGGTCATGCCTCACAAACCTTATCGAGTTCTTTGAGAAGGTGACTGAACAGGTAGACGAGGGTAGAGCAGTTGATGTGGTGTATATGGATTTCAGTAAAGCGTTTGATAAGGTTCCCCACGGTCGTCTAGTGCAGAAAATACGGAGGCTGGGGATTGAGGGTGATTTAGAGATGTGGATCAGAAATTGGCTAGTTGAAAGAAGACAGAGAGTGGTAGTTGATGGGAAATGTTCAGAATGGAGTTCAGTTACGAGTGGCGTACCACAAGGATCTGTTCTGGGGCCGTTGCTGTTTGTCATTTTTATAAATGACCTAGAGGAGGGCGCAGAAGGATGGGTGAGTAAATTTGCAGACGACACTAAAGTCGGTGGAGTTGTAGACAGTGCGGAAGGATGTTGCAGGTTACAGAGGGACATAGATAAGCTGCAGAGCTGGGCTGAGAGGTGGCAAATGGAGTTTAATGTGGAGAAGTGTGAGGTGATTCACTTTGGAAAGAATAACAGAAATGCGGAATATTTGGCTAATGGTAAAATTCTTGGTAGTGTGGATGAGCAGAGGGATCTCGGTGTCCATGTACATAGATCCCTGAAAGTTGCCACCCAGGTTGATAGGGTTGTGAAGAAGGCCTATGGTGTGTTGGCCTTTATTGGTAGAGGGATTGAGTTCCGGAGCCATGAGGTCATGTTGCAGTTGTACAAAACTCTAGTACGGCCGCATTTGGAGTATTGCGTACAGTTCTGGTCGCCTCATTATAGGAAGGACGTGGAAGCTTTGGAACGGGTGCAGAGGAGATTTACCAGCATGTTGCCTGGTATGGAGGGAAAATCTTATGAGGAAAGGCTGATGGACTTGAGGTTGTTTTCGTTAGAGAGAAGAAGGTTAAGAGGTGACTTAATAGAGGCATACAAAATGATCAGAGGGTTAGATAGGGTGGACAGCGAGAGCCTTCTCCCGCGGATGGAGGTGGCTAGCACGAGGGGACATAGCCTTAAATTGAGGGGTAATAGATATAGGACAGAGGTCAGAGGTGGGTTTTTTACGCAAAGAGTGGTGAGGCCGTGGAATGCCCTACCTGCAACAGTAGTGAACATGCCAACATTGAGGGCATTTAAAAATTTATTGGATAAGCATATGGATGATAAGGGCATAGTGTAGGTTAGATGGCCTTTAGATTTTTTCCATGTCGGTGCAACATCGAGGGCCGAAGGGCCTGTACTGCGCTGTATCGTTCTATGTTCTATGTTCTAAGATGGCATCACAGAGTAGTTTTGTAAAAGGCTGCATCTCTCGGCCGTCTGGGAGAAGCTGTTGGAGAAGTTGATGTAAGAAGGATAGTGTGAAGTTGAGTTAGAGTGCAGTTTATATATTAGAGATTGTTGATTACTGTATCACTGATTCAGTACTATTATTTGTTAACTGCTACTCAGTAGACTGTGCGAACCAAATCAAGTTAAGAAGTGTAAAATAAATTGGTTTTGATTTAAACATATAGTTTTATGTTCTTTGTCAACACTACATCTTTGGCTATCTTGGAGAACAAAACAAGGAACATAACAACACGGCGAGGCACAACCATGGCCTGCTGTTCTGACACTGGACGGGCTGGTTAGTGTGAAGGGGGGGCACCCTGCGGGGGCTTAGGGTGAGGCAGTGATGGGGGAAAGGACCGTGGGACTGGGGGGACCCCCCCCTCCCAAGGGACTGTCGTGGTTTCCAGACATGGATCGCCATTGCCGTGGCCTGCAAGACAGCCATCTTGCTGCACACCTCACTGACCAACTACCTTGCCCTTGGATCTGCAGAGTGACACCGGCCGTATGGATGCACCCATCCCACCACCCCTGCACCCCAGCTCCATCTTGCCCCCCCCCCAACCCAGCCCCCCCCCCCCCAACCCCGCCTGCAACCGCCTCCGTGATACATATCTGCCGCACTGCAGGGGGTGCAGGCCCTGTGCTGGCAGTAACACCGGGTCTGGTCCATGGGATGGAGGATGATAACAACCCACTCTGCGATGAGCTCTGACGCCTCACATCATCTGACAATGTCTGACTCCTGCCCATGGCGACACTTTCCACCGTCCACCTGGGTGATCACTGCACACGAGCTGGCCATTCCATGACATGGTGCCATTGGATCCCTGCAGTGGCGGTGGGAGGGACGTTCGGTGAGGGAGGGGAGCCCAGCCTGCCCACAACGTCTGCCCATCTCCCCCTCAGCCCCATTCCGCGCCCCTTTTCTGGCCAGCCCAGACCAGCCCACCCCTCAAACCCATCTGACAGAGCACCAAGGCAGGTTGTAACAGTGTGAACAGATGTTTAATGTGCACAAATATATACATATCATAGAATTCCTACAGTGAAGAAGGAGACCATTCAGCTCACTGGCCCTTGGAAAGACCACCCTACTTAAGCCTTACTTAAGCCCATACCTCCACCCTATCCTCGTAACCCAGTAACCCCACCTAACCTTTTGGACACGAAGGGGCAATTTATCATGGCCAATCCACCTAACTTGCACTTCTTTGGACTGTGGGTGGAAACCAGAGCACCTAAAAGAAACCCTCATAGACACAGGGAGAAATTGCAAACCCCACATAAACAGTGATCCCAGGCCGGAATTGAACCCGGGCACCTGGAGCTGTGAGGTAGCAGTGCTAACCACTGCGCCACCATGCTGCCCCCATACGTGCCCTAACCGCATAGCTAAACTGTGCCCTGCACACATGCCAACTAGCTAAATCGATGTAAATAGATAGGGTAGATCTGTGACTGGGCCCAGAGTATTACAGACAATAAATGACTGAGTATCACAAACTGCCTTTGACTCCTGTAAACTGTGTCAGCATCAAAATAAGTGACTTATTTTCTGTAAATAACCTGTTCTCTCACCTTGTGTCCTATTTATGCAGTGCATGTAGCAGTCAGGTAGTATTTTATTTCTTTTCCGGAAGTTGACTGAGTAGAAAAAGATGTTATGAATTGTGTGGTAAGTAATCCATGGCACTTGTTTCATGAGGAAAATGTTTTCACGCAGCGAGTGGTTAGGATCTGGAATTCATTGCCTGGGAATATGGCCAAGATTCAATCAAGGCAGATGGAATTGAATTACTATCAGTTTATCTCGGACATTCTACAATGAAGCCGGGTAGTATTCTTGAATGTATCTCCTAAATCTTGTGCCAATTTATCATCTTTTCAAATGCACTTACCAGTCTGGTTGGGGAATAATTACAAATTTTATATAATTGACGCACAACTTCCTTATCATCATTTGCTAGAAATGGCTTGACAATTTTATTTTTTCAGTCCTTGCTCTCTTTTTAAAAATGTATTGATGGGATGTGGGCATTGTTGGCTGGCCAGCATTTATTGTCCATCCCTAGTTGCTCTTGAGAAGGTGGTAGTGAGTGTAATGATACGTATATAGGCATAACACTAAAGGGTTAATTATTACATCTCAGTGTAATGTGAACACTAGAGGGCACCACCAGTTCCCAATATAAATATCAGAACTCAGGGAATCTTGGGTAGTTTAGTATTAGCAGAGGAGAGAGATAGATCACACCTCAAGGACTAGTTAGAGAGAATTAGCATATGTACTTCATTAGTTAATACTTAGTCATAGATTATATTATGACAGATTCAGTATTACTTTATTAACAGTTAAAGCTCAGTAGAGAGTTTGAATTATATTTAATTTAATTGTTATTCAATAAATCAGTTTTGCTTCAAGTTAAAGATTGGTGGTTTCTTGATCTTCACACCATCAGACCATTCTGGATTACAAGGTAAAGAGTAACGACGTATTACCACAAAGTGAAATTGTTATAACCTGCCTGCTTACCATTGGCTGGGGACTAATGACAATCCCACAATCCTGTGGGAGTATGAGCTTCCCCAATGAGGGGGGGGCGGAGAAATCATTAGCAGATTCCCTGCATAAATAGAGCTGGCCAGTTTGGAACCAGCAGAGAGAGAGAGGAGTGAGCTGCAAGGGAAGTTGCTGCTGTTGTATATATATGTTATTGTAAATAAATGTTATTTCTTTGTATCCTGAAGACTCGTGCTGGATTCTTCGTGGCCCTCACAAAAGTAATATAACATGGTACCAGGGATTGGCTACTGCAGCTAACTAGTTTAGTTTAGAGCAAACGAAAACCAAGAAGCTATTCGACTTGCAAAGCACCAACCTGAGACTGCAGAACTTTGATGAATCCAGGGTCGATGGATAAAGCTCACGCTCCACACCATCTAAGAATCACCAGTAAACGTGATGTAAACTGGCGGGTGTTTAAGCAGCAGTTCCAAATTTATTTAAAGCCTTCCGACTTGAATAATGCTACCGATGCACATAAAGTCTACTCTCTATGGCTGGTCCACATGCCATTGAAATCTATAATTCTTTCCAATATACGGCAGATCAAGTTAAAACTAAGTTTGAAGTAATAGTTGCGAAGTTTGATCATCATTGCAAAATTCAAACAAATGAAACGTTTTACATTCAAAAAGAGAATGCAAAACAAGGGTGAATCAATTGATTGCTTTGTTACTGATCTTAGACTGCTAGCTCAATCTTGCAACTTCTCATTACTGAACGATTCTATGATTAGAGACCAAATTGTCTTTGGTATAAATGATGAAAAACTTAGAGAACGATTTCTGAGGCAAAAGGATCTCACATTAGAAAATGCAATTGAAATGTGTTATGTACATCAGGTATCGAAAAATCAGTACCAAGAATTTTCTCTCCATGAAAAAGGCGCAAAAACAAACCTCGAGGTAGAATGTGTTAAGGCAGTGTCGCAGATGAAGAAAATGCACGTTTTGAATGGCAACCATCTTGCACGTGCGCATTATAACCCTACACATTCTAACCCTAACTCTCGTCAAAAGATGCGAGACGGACATAAACCGATCTGCGCATGCGCGAAGCGAAGTCATGCGTGATGACGTCTACGTCATGACGTGTTCAAGGTATGCAACCTCCCACTTTCAAGAAGAGTGCTCTGCTAGAGGAAAACAATGTCGCAATGTGGCAAGCAAAACCATTTTGCTGCTCAGTGCAAATCCACACACACATTTAAATCTGCAAAGTCAAATTCAAAACAGATTAATGTGAGAAGTGTAGAATCTAAATAATAAGGTTTTGAACAAAATTTTTCAAAGGATACAGATGTTTACTCTTTGGAAGACACTTTCTTTGTTGGAACCATTGAAAAGTATGATCAATCCACTGAAGTACCATCACCTCTCAAGACAGTACACTCCATAAATTCTGACACAGAATGGAACACTGTATTGCAAGTAAATGATTATCCAATCAACTTTAAGCTCGACACATGCGCTTCTGCCAATTTGCTCGCAAAGCTTGACTTCACAAAGCTAAAGAAAACCCCTACAATAAATCAATCAGCTTGTCAACTACACGACTACAATGGCAATTCAATCACATCAATTGGATCATGCTATCTGCTTGTTCCAATAATAATATTGCGATTACGCTAAGATTTGAGATTGTTGACTCAGACAAATCATCACTCCTAGGTATGCAAGTCTGTACGGATTTACACCTTATACAGAGGATTTATTGTGCAACACACTCTCAACCAATGCTTCAAGATGACATCCAAGGGATTCTGAATCAACTTCCTGACTATTCGAAGGCATGGGTATTTTTCCATTCAAGTACAAAATCTTGTTACAGACGGATACTCAACCTTTGGACACCCTCCAAGGAGAGTTGCTGCTCCACTCAGAGAAAGGTTAAAATTTGAGCTCGCAAGATTGCAACATCAAGGCATCATTTCAAGAATCACTGAACTGACTGACTGGGTCAGCTCGATGGTTTGTGTGAAGAAACCGTCTGGTGATCTGAAGATATGGATAGGACCCAAGGATCTCAACAAGAATATCATGAGGGAACACTATCCCATTCCTAAAATAAAGGAAATCAGTCGTGAAATAGCCAACGCACAAATATTTTCTAAGTTAGATGCATCTAGAGGATTCTGGCAAATGTAACTTGATGAATCTAGCAGAAAGTTATGCACTTTCAACACGTCTTTTGGTAAGTCTTTTATAACAGGATGCCATTTGGTACCTTCTCTGCATCTGAAATCCTCCACCGCATTATGGAACAGATGACTGAGGGAATCAAAGGTGTTCGTATCTATGTAGATGACATAATCGTTTGGTCATCTACGCACGAAGAACACATCTCAAGATTACAAAGGGTATTTCAACGTGTGCACAAGTACAGTCTGAAGTTGAACAGAACCAAGTGTAGTTTTGGCATTTTGACATTCAAATTTCTTGGAGACCAGATTTCTGAACGTGGTGTGCGACCTGACAATGACAAGATTGCTGCCATTCAACGAATGAAAGTTCCAGAGGACAAGAAGGCAGTTCTACATTTCTCAGGTGTTCTGAACTTCCCAGGCAAATTTATCCCAAACCTATCATCCAGAACCACTGCTCTTCGAAATCTAATAAAGAAGTCTGCTACATTTGATTGGATAACCGATCATCAACAGGAATGGCTTGATTCAAAATCTCAGTTAACAACTGCACCTCTTCTTTCGTTCTTCGATCCGAATAGAGAGGCAAACATTTTAACTGATGCTAGTCAGGATGGAATCTGTTGCAAAAGGATGACAACTCATCTTGGTTACCTGTTGCATATACATCCAGAGCGATGTCTCCAACAGAACAACGATATGCAGATTGGAAAAGAGTGTCTTGGATTACTCACAGGAGTATTAAAGATCCATGACTATGTCTATGGACTTCCTACCTTCACTGTGGAAACAGACCACAGACCGCTTGTACATATCATACAGAAGGATCTCAATGATATGACTCTGCGACTCCAGAGAATATTGGTGAAGCTTAGAAAATACGACTTCAACCTCATCTACACTCCTGGAAAAGACTTGATAATTGCAGGTGCTTTATCACGCTCGATCACTTCAGAAAGTGAACTGTTTGAATTCATTCAGCATCTAGAATCTCAAGTACAGCTGTGTGCAGAAACTCTTCCTGCTTCAGATGTAAAAATCAACCTAATCCGTGAAGAAACAAAGAAGGATACGATGCTTCAACGAGTCATACACTGTCTCAACAATGGGTGGCCAAAAGGGCATTGTTCTAAATTCAGAAATATTCAAGAAAACTTGATTAAATTAAATATACTTTGTCTGTTACTTCATCTTGACAAGACAGTAATACCAGTCTCTCTCCAATCCATGATACTCCACCAAATTCATGAAGGTCACCTTGGCATTGAAAAATGCAAGAGAAGGGCAAGACAGACTGTTTACTGGCCAGGTATTAATCATGGCATTACAGATATGGTACTTGGATGTGAAACATGTCAGAAGTTTCAACCTGTGTAATGCAAGGAGACGCTACAACAACATGCTTTGGAAACATCTCCATGGGCTAAAGTTGGCATAAATCTGTTTCACAGCAATGGTCGTGATTATGTCCTTATAATCGACTATTATTCGAATTATCCGCAAGTCATGAAGTTATCAGCTCTCACATCCAGATCTGTCATCAAAGCAAGTAAGGAAACTTTCGCCAGACATGGTATTCCTACCATTGTCATGTCTGACAATGGGCCATTCTTTGACATTAAAGAATGGTCAGATTTTCTCAAAAGTACAACTTTGCTCATATCATGCCGAGTCCACGTTACCCACAGTCAAATGGTAAAGTGGAGAAAGGCGTTCATATCATCAAACAACTTCTTAACAAGGCTTTAGGTTCTTCGTCAGATATCAATCTCGCATTTTTATCATATAGAGCGACTGCTTTTGACTGGACTATCACCTGCACAGATGTTAATGAACTGAGATTTGAAAACAAATTTCATGGGCAGCACAGTAGCATTGTGGTTAGCACAATTGCTTCACAGCTCCAGGGTCCCAGGTTCGATTCCGGCTTGGGTCACTGTCTGTGCGGAGTCTGAAAGTTCTCTACATGTGTGCGTGGGTTTCCTCCGGGTGCTCCGGTTTCCTCCCACAGTACAAAGATGTGCAGGTTAGGTGGATTGGCCATGCTAAATTGCCCTTAGTATCCAAAATTGCCCTTAGTGTCCAAAATTGTCCTTAGTGTTGGGTGGGGTTACTGGGTTATGGGAATAGGGTGGGGTTGTGGGCTTGGGTAGGGTGCTCTTTCCAAGGTCCGGTGCAGACTTGATGGCCCGAATGGCCTCCTTCTGCACTGTAAATTCTATGAACTATGAACAACTCTACCATCTGTATCTCGACCAAATCCAGATCATCTACCTGAAATACAGAAGATGAAACATCAGCGTGAACAACAGAGAATGTACTATGATCAGCATACAACCACTCTGGACTCATTGCTTCCAGATGATACCATCAGGTTCAAGGTACCTGATAGAGGTTGGTCTGTTCCTGCAAAAGTCATCAGACAAGCAGCACACATTCTTACATAGTTCAGACTGTGGACGGAACAGTAATTCACCGAAATCGCTGTGCTCTATTGAAAGTTAAACAGCTCCATAAAATATTTCCAGATTTACAATTCCATGAAAGTATTCTCCATGATACTTTAACCCAGGGGTGGGCAAACTACGGCCCGCGGGCCGCATGCGGCCCGACAAAGGTTTTTATGCGGCCCGCCAATGAGGTGCCCGGAATCGTAACCGGCATTTTTAAAAAGCCGCCGGGGAAAAGCCGCTGAAGTAAATGCGCTTATTAGCGCATTTACTTCAGTGGCTTTTCCCCGGCGGCTTTTTAAAAATGCCGGTTACGATTCCGGGCACCTCATTGGCGGGCCGCATAAAAACGCGTGTAGTGGAGTGGATGAGTGGGGCTGTCTCATTGGTCGATTTATTTGGGTGTGCGACCAATAGAAGTCCAGGTTACAAACAATAATGAGGCTTATAGTTTGTAACCTGGACTCCAATTGGTTGCACACCCAACTAACCCGACCAATGAGACAGCCCCACTCATCCACTCCACTACACGCGTTTTTATGCGGCCCGCCAATGAGGTGCCCGGAATCAAAACCGGCATTTTTGAAAACCGCCGGGGAAAAGCCGGTGAAGTAAATGCGCTAATAAGCGCATTTACTTCAGCGGCTTTTCAAAAATGCCGGTTTTGATTCCGGGCACCTCATTGGCGGGCCGCATAGAACCGGCATTTTTGAAAAGCCGCCGGGGAAAAGCCGCTGAAGTAAATGCGCTAATAAGCGCATTTACTTCAGCGGCTTTTCCCCGGCGGCTTTTCAAAAATGCCGGTTACGATTCCGGGCATCTCATTGGTGGGCCGCATAGAACCGGCATTTTTGAAAACCGCCGGGGAAAAGCCGCTGAAGTAAATGCGCTAATAAGCGCATTTACTTCAGCGGCTTTTCCCCGGCGGCTTTTCAAAAATGCCGGTTACGATTCTGGGCACCTCATTGGCGGGCCGCATCAAAACGCGTGTAGTGGAGTGGATGAGTGGGGCTGTCTCATTGGTCGGTTTAATTGGGTGTGCGACCAATAGGAGTCCAGGTTACAAACAATAATAAGGATTATAGTTTGTAACCTGGACTCCTATTGGTCGCACACCCAACTAAACCGACCAATGAGACAGCCCCACTCATCCACTCCACTACACGCGTTTTTATCGTTGACTCAGCTAGGCTGTTGGCTTCCCGCGCGAAATGAGTTGCTCGAGGTTATTGAAAAAGCGCAAAATTGAAGACGAATGCCGTGTTTTCAACAAAGAGTGGACTGAAATGTATTTCTTTACTGATGTTGGAGTTAAAGCTGTATGTTTGCTTTGTAATGAAACAGTTGCTGTGTTCAAGGAATACAATTTGAAACGGCACTTTCAAACCAAGCATGCTAACTTTGGACACAATTCATCAAAGCAAGAACTGCAAAAGAAAGCAACTGATCTGGTAAAAAGTTTGAAGCAACAGCAAACTATGTTTGCGAAAACTTCATCTTTACAAAGGAAAGCGACAAAGGCAAGTTTTATATTGGCCAATAAAATTGCAAAGCAAAACAAGTCATTTGCAGAAGCAGAATTTATTAAAGATTGCATGGTTGATGCTGTCAGTGTTGTGTGTCCTGAAGCTAAGTCAAAAGTAGAAACCATATCTCTCTCACGAAGAACTATTGTTCGTCGCATGGATGCAATTGCAGTGAATATTCAAGAACAGCTGTTGACAGCCAGTGGTAGTTTTCAGTGGTATTCTATTGCTTTAGATGAGAGTACTGATATTCAGGATACTGCTCAGTTACTCATTTACATCAGAGGAATTGACAAAAACTTTGAGATTACAGAGGAATTGTTATCTATGGAGTCTCTCAAAGACACAGTTACTGGAAAAGATTTGTACAACTGTGTCATTAACAGTCTAATCAGGTCTGGATTAAGCCTGGATAAACTGGCAAGTATTACAACTGATGGAGCTCCTGCACTCATAGGTAAACATTCTGGCCTTGTGAGGTTGATGAATGATAAAATCAAAGAAGAATTTCCACTACACAGTGCGTTGTCTTTTCACTGCATCATACATCAAGAAAGCCTCTGTAAATCTTCTTTAAAACTCAAACATGTTATGGATCCAGTGGTGCGTGCAGTGAATTTAATAAGAGCACGGGGAATGAAACACAGGCAATTCCGAAGTTTCTTGGAAGACATCGAGGCAGATTTTACTGATGTGCTGTACCACACAAATGTCCGCTGGTTAAGCATGGGAAAAGTACTAAAGAGGGTGTGGGACCTCAAAGCAGAGATTGTCATGTTTTTCAATATGAAAGACATCTCTTGTGACTTTTCAAAGGAAATGGAGAGTGACGAATGGGTTTGTGATTTTTCATTTGCTGTGGACATAATGCAAAAGCTGAATGAGCTAAACACAAAACTACAAGGCAAAGCTGTATTTGCTCATGAATTGTACCTGGAAGTGAAAGCCTTTCAAGCGAAACTCGAACTTTTTACCAAGCAGCTGAATGAGCAAAACTTTATTCATTTTCCTCTGTTGAAAACACGAGCAGTTACAGAAGCATTAGCGCACAAGTACAGTTCCCAGTTGATGGCTTTAAAAGAGGAATTTACCAGAAGATTTGCTGATTTCAAGGCAATTGAAGGACAGTTCGGTTTGCTCAGCTCACCTTTTGCCTGTGACATTGAAACAGCTACTGAAGAACTGCAGATGGAACTGATTGATTTGCAAGCCGACAACTCTTTAAAGGCGATGTTTGAAAGTAAACCACTGGTCGAGTTTTATGCATCTCTGCATTCAGAAAAGTTTCAAAATCTGAGAACATTTGCAAGAAAGATGTTTGTGCTATTTGCATCAACTTACATTTGTGAGCAGACTTTCTCTATAATGAAAGTTAACAAGTCAAAGAACAGATCACTTCTCACAGACTCAAATCTTCAGTCAGTGTTAAGGATCAGCACAAGCAACTTGACACCTGATTTCAACAAACTGGTAAATGACTGCAGTCAGATGCATCATTCTCATTGACATTGTTCTGTTACTTACTGAGTTACTTTATTTTTCAAATAAATGTGCTTTTTTTTCTTTAAAGACCTTTTATTTTGGCTATTTAAAATATTAATTATTTTACTTAATATACTATGCGGCCCTTTAAAATTGTGAATTTCTGAATGCGGCCCTTGCACGGAAAAGTTTGCCCACCCCTGCTTTAACCAATACTCAAGTTTGTGGTGACTCACAGAGAGCTGTTAACACTTCTACATCACCTCCTCATGTATTAAGAAGATCTTAGGAGAAGAAGACCGAGCAGACTGAATTTGTAAATAATTTACAGTGAACTTTGTGATCGTTACTCATTTGTTAATATGCTACAAAGCTATACATATCATGTATTGTAATAATATAGTTCGACATTTTTTCCTTTGTTGTACATAGAAAATAAATATTAAAAAAGGAGGATGTAATGATATGTATATAGACATAACACTAAAGGGTTCATTATTACATCTCAGTGTAATGTGAACACTAGAGGGCACCACCCAGTATTAGTATCAGAACTCAGGGAATCTTGGGTAGTTTAGTATTAGCAGAGGAGAGAGATAGATCACAACTCAAGTACTAGTTTAGGCTAGGGAGAATTAGCACGTGTACTTCATTAGTTAATACTTAATCGTAGATTATATTTTAACAGACTCAGTATTACTTTATTAACAGTTACAGCGCAGTAGAGTGTTCAAACTATATTTAATTTAATCATAATTCAATAAATCATATTTGCTTCAAGTTAAAGATTGGTGGTTTCTTGATCATCACACCATCAGATCATTCTGGATCACAAGGCAAAAAGTAACAATATATTACCACAAAGTGTAATATAAGTGAGCTGCTTTCTTGAATTGTTGCAGTCCCTGCGGCGTAGCAACACTACAGTACTGATAGTGAGGGAGTTCCACGTCATAAGATTCTCAAGCATGTAATCATCTCCGGGTTCCATGACCACTATTTCAGTTCCTTCAACAAGGCTTCACTTTAACTTCAAAGCACGGAGTCTGCCCTGCCCAAATTTACAATGACAGTGTCTGTGACTCGCTTTCCATGACCATTTTGCAATACTCAACATGTTTGAACTCGCTGTCCTTCAGCATATCTCTTCCATTTCCGGGCTTCAAGAAATTGCTTTTGCAGGGCCCAACAGCACCTATTCAGAACCAATGCATCTTTCACTTTTTAAAAAAAATTTAGATTACCCAAGTATTTTTTCCAATTAAGGGGCAATTTAGCATGGCCAATCCACCTACTCTGCACATTTTTTGGGTTGTGGGGGCGAAACCCACGCAGACACGGGGAGAATGTGCAAACTCCACACGGACAGTGACCCAGAGCCGGGATTCGAACCTGGGACCTCAGCGCCGTGAGGCAGCTGTGCTAACCACTAGGCCACCGTGCTGCCCTCCAATGCATCTTTCACAACATCTTTGCTTCTTTTCCTGGCATTGTCAGCTCCAGAGCGTTGTTCAGGGAAATATTCTTGGTCCTTTCCTTTCTACTACACAGTAACTGAGTGGCATTGACCTCAACGTGGCAATACCTGTGGCTACCAACTGTACCCTTTCAATACCAACCACTTTCATTTATATAGCATCATTAACATTTTATAATATGAAAAATGAAATGAAAATCACTTATTGTCACAAGTAGGCTTCAAATGAAGTTACTGTGAAAAGCCCCTAGTCACCACATTGCAGCACCTGTTCGGGGAGGCTGTTACAGGAATCGAACTGTGCTGCTGGCCTGCTTGGTCTGCTTTCAAAGCTAGCAATTTAGCGTTGTGCTAAACAGCCCCTTTATATCCCAGGGTGCTTCACACAAATGTAATCAGAAAATAAATTGAATTTGCTCCCAGCGCCATGTCTGACTGCCTCTGCCAGAACAAGTAATAATTGAGTCACAACATCATTCTTGGCCCTGCTACAAAGTCTAACCCTTGCCACTGACTTTTATAATAATATAATAATAATATGATAATCTTTATTATTGTCACATTATTATTACTTAGATTAACACTGCAATTAAATTACTAGTCGCCACACTCCGGCGCCTGTTCGGGTACACAGAGGGAGAATTCAGAATGTCCAAACTACCTAACAGCATGTCTTTTCGGACTTGTGGGAGGAAACCCACGCAGACATGGGGAGAACGCACAGACTCTGCACAAACAGTGACCCAAGCTGGAATCGAACCTGGGATCCTGGCGCTGTGTAGCAACAGTGCTAACTACTGTGCTACCATGCCTCATTCAAGATGAACAAGACTAGGCAAATCTTGAAAACTTGTTTAACCATAAACTGAGTTTCAAAACCAACATCTAGATGATGTCACATGATTTCTTAAAGTGACTTCATTAAGACAGACATGATTCTCAGGGGGGCTTTACAGGGTAGATGAAGAGAGGATGTTTCCTCCTGTGGGAGAGTCTAGGATCTATTACGGACACCTAGTCAGCTCACAACAGTGGCTAAAAGGCTGGACCAGATGCCATAAAGTTTTGAAGTTTTAATGCAGTGCGGAAAGATCGATTCTTTCCAGGAGTGATAATATAAGACATGAGGCTTGGTTATTTTGTAAACAAATTTTATTGAAACAAAAGAAAACAAAACAATATTTAAACTTTGACTTCAACTCTAAAGCTAACAAATTACATACAGTTTTTAAAGTACCAATTAATTTTTTTTTCAATTAAAGGCCAATTTAGGGTTGTGGGGCCGACAAGAGAGAATATACAAACACCACATGGGCAGTGCCCCGGGGCTGAAATCAAACCTGGGTCCTCGGGTCATCCTGAATGACAATGGATTTTTTTTAAAAAATAATTTTTATTGAAATTTTTACAAAATATAAACATCTTAACTCTATTAACAAACAACCACGATAACACCCCAAGAACAATACCCTCCCAACTTCAAAAGCAACTTCAAACAAAAGGAAAAAGAAAAAAACCCAAAAGATCGCCCAAACAACAAAAGGGAAAGAGATAGCACCCGCCACACCCCACAAACCCATGTACACAGTTCTCCCTCCCCCCAATCCAAACCCCCCCCTCCCTCCCTCCCCCCCCGGGTTGCTGCTGCTGCCGGCCTATTTCCCTACCGTTCCGCCAGGAAGTCCAGGAAAGGCTGCCACCGCCTGAAAAACCCTTGTACTGATCCTCTGAGGGCAAATTTCACCCTCTCCAATTTAATGAACCCCGCCATATCATTGATCCAGGCCTCCACGCTTGGGGGCCTCGCATCCTTCCATTGGAGCAAGATCCTCCTAGGCTACTAGGGACGCAAAGGCCAGAACACCGGCCTCTATCGCCTCCTGCACTCCCGGCTCCACTGCCACCCCAAAAATTGTGAGTCCCCAGCCTGACTCGACCCTGGATCCCACCACCCTCGACACCGTCCTTGCTACCCCCTTCCAAAACTCCCCCAACGTTGGGCACGCCCAAAACATATGGGCGTGGTTCGCTGGGCTCCCCGAGCACCTAGCACACCTGTCCTCGCCCCCGAAAAACCTACTCATCCTCGACCCTGTCATGTGGGCCCTATGCAGCACCTTGAACTGTATGAGGCTAAGCCTCGCACAGGAAGAGGAGGAATTCACTCTCTCCAGGGCATCCGCCCACGTCCCCTCCCAATCTCTTCACCCAGCTCCTCTTCCCAATTACCCTTCAGTTCCTCCACCGAGGCCTTGTCTACCTCCTGCATTACCCGGTATATGTCCGAAATCCTCCCTCCTCCAACCCACACCCCCGAGAGCACCCTGTCCCGTACCCCACGTGGGGGCAATAAGGGGAACCCCTCCATCTGCCACCTGGCAAACGCCCTAACCTGCATGTACCGAAACATGTTCCCCGGGGGAGCCCAAACCTCCGCTCTAACTCCTCCAAGCTCGCGAACCTCCCCTCCACAAACAGGTCCCTCAACCTCCTAACTCCTGCCCTGTGCCAGCCCAGAAATTCGCCATCAATGCTCCCTGGGACAAACCAATGGTTCCCCCGTATCGGGGCCTCCATCGAGCCCCCCACTTCTCCCCTGTGCCGTCTCCATTGCCCCCAAATTTTGAGGGTAGCCGCCACCACCGGGCACGTGGTATACCTCGTTGGAGGGAGCGGCAACGGCGCCGTTACTAGCGCCTCCAAGCTCGTGCCCACACAAGTCGCTGCCTCCATCCTCTTCCATGCTGCCCCCTCCTCGTCCATTACCCACTTACGCACCATTGCTGCGTTGGCAGCCCAATAGTACCCACAGAGGTTGGGCAACGCCAGCCCTCCCCTATCCCTGCCACGTTCCAGGAACACTCTTCTAACCCTCGGGGTCCCATGCGCCCACACAAATCCCGTGATACTCCTGTTGATCCTCCTAAAAAAGGCCTTCGGGATAAGGATGGGAAGGCACTGGAACAGGAACAAAAACCTCGGGAGCACCGTCACCTTAACGGACTGCACCCTCCCCGCCAGTGACAGCGGTAACATATCCCACCTCTTAAACTCCTCCTCCATCTGCTCCACCAACCTTGTGAGGTTGACAATGGATCTTTAAAGGATCATCCTGGCTGAACCAGGACATCCTTATTTTCTCAATAACAAGGTTATGTCTGAATGGGGCATGGTAACTCAGGCTGTGAGCATGTCCCTCTGACTCTGCTGCCAGCAGTCTTTTCCCTCAATCTCTTTAACCCCTAGATTGTCTGCTACACTTTGGACCCCATTTCTGCTCCCAAGTTCTTAATATCTCCCTCTCATGACAGACGAAAGGGCATAATCAAAGAGTAAGGGGTCACCCATTTAAGACAGAGATGAGGAGGAATTTCTTCTCTCAGAGGGCAGTGAATATATGAAATTCTTTACTACAGGGAGCTGTGGAGGCTGGTCAGTAAGTGTGTTCAAGACGGAGATAGATAGATTTCTAATCAGTAAGGGAATCAAGGGTTATGGGGATAAGACAGGGAAGTGGAGTTGGGGATTATATCAGATCAGCCATAATCTCATTGAATGGTGGAGTAGACTCGATGGGCCAAGTGGCCTACTTCTGCTCCTACGTCTTATGGTCTTTCCTCATTACCAATATACCCATCTCCACAAATTGTCTGCCTCTATCCTATGTCAGTCCCATTTCTGTGAAAAGTTTATTCATACTTTCTTAACTCAAAACCTGATTATTCCCAAGCCCTCCTCAATGGCTACCATTTTTCTACACCATTAAGCCCAACTTGTCCAAAACAAAGCTGGCCACATATTCTCCTGCATTATGCCTCACTCACCCATCACTCCTGCTTACATAGACCTACAGAGCCTCCATAGCCTTCCTGTCCTCAAATCCTCACCCTTGTTTTCTGGTCACTCCATGGCCTCACACCTCTACCTCTGCAGCTTCCTCCTTCCTGCCCCCTTCACTCTTCCAATTCTGGCTTTGTGTGCAGCCTTTTCTCCTTTTGACCATCATCATGTGCACAGCTCTTCAGCTGCCAAGGCTTAAGAAATCTTCAATTTCCCTTCCTCTCTCTCATCCTTTTAAAAACTTCTCTGAACCCATCTCTTTGACCAAGTCCTCAGTCAGTCCTCTGAAACTCTCTTCCCCTGGATTAGCAGTCTGTTCCTCTTACTGTTACGGTACAAAACATATTTTGTACATTAAATGTGCTACATAATGAGCATAAGATACAGTGATAGTGACCTGTGTGTTTTTGAGATGTTTTGAGATTGGGTCCTGGAGGTTAAAGTACAAAGATTTGTGCAGGGTTTGTTCTCTGCAACAAAGAAGGGTACCACAATGAGGAGATTTGAATCCTCTTATTTGATTACCAGAAGTAGTTATAGAGGAAGCATGTTGAAGAGTAGTAGAGTACTCATGGGCTGGTTTAGCTCAGTCGGCTGGACAGCTGATTTATGATGCAGAGTAAGCTCAACAGCACAGGTTCAATTCCTGCACCGGCTGAGGTTCTTCATGAAGGCCTGACTTCTCAACCTTGCCCCAAAGGCGTGGTGATCCTCAGGTTAAATCACCACCAGTCAGCTCTTCCTCGCAAATGGAAAGCATCCTGTGGTCATCTGGGACTGTGGCGACTTTACCATTGTTGAAATCTACCATGCGGTTTAAGTGTAATCTCGTATACACTTTTAACTCAGTAGAAATTTAAGCTACACGTCTTGGGTGCAAAATTAAATCTTTTATTGTGTCCATTGATTATAATTGAGAGTTTGAAATCTTCTTGTGGTTACAAATCAAATGTTCTCAAGAAAGCCTCTGCCAGCAGAAGCCTTTAAGAGATATAATTAACTTAATGGTTTACAAACAAATTGAACTTTCAAAATACAGTAATGGTTTCTTGTTCAAAGCAAAACAGCTTGCGCAGCCTTAAGAGTTAGAGTAAAAATATGAAAATACAAAATAAGGATAGCGCGTATTTAGGTAAAGGTATAGAGTGATCCTGAAATGGAAAATGGTTGCCAGGACCTCTATCTTTAAGGAAAATGTTATCAGTCTGACTCCATCTGTCCCGACCCTTGTAATATACTGATTGGCTTGGATGAGTCTCAAATGTATTTGATTGAATGGTTAGTTGTCAATCATCAATGTGCAACATAACTGTGAATATGTTGCATCTTTGGATGTTTGCTGTGTATTGGAATGTGACTTACACTTTTAATCAGATCTGGTTTCGACTGGTTTTTGCTGACTGCTATACTTACTCACATTTTGAACAATGGCAGATTCATTTTATTCATGATAACTTATTGTGACCTTCATTGAATAGTTTCATTCGCTTCGAGTTGGACTGTAGATGTTTCAAATGTTTCAAATCCCTGCTTTCATTATTGCAAGCTGCACACTTTATAATCTGAAATTGTGTTCGCAGTCTTATGATGGAGTTCATTTTAAAAAGTGAATTTTGACATGGACTTTTGTATTTACATAAAAATGGCTAAATCAATGATCCTTTTACCTATCAGAAATAGCTAGTTCCCTTCAACCATGTATGAGAAGTTATCATAAAATTTACAGTGCAGAAGGAGGCCATTCGGCCCATCGAGTCTGCACCGGCTCTTGGAAAGAGCACCCTACCCAAGGCCAACACCTCCACCCTATCCCCATAACCCCACCCAACACTAAGGGCAATTTTGGACACCAAGGGCAATTTATCATGGCCAATCCACCTAACCTGCACATCTTTGGACTGTAGGAGGAAACCAGAGCACTCGGAGGAAACCCACCCACACACGGGGAGGATGTGCAGACTCCGCACAGACAGTGACCCAAGCTGGAATCGAACCTGGGACCCTGGAGCTGTGAAGCAATTATGCTATCCACAATGCTACCGTGCTACCTTTATGAAAGGGAAAATGCTGGAAAATCTCAGCAAGTCTGGCAGCATCTGTAGGGAGAGAAAAGAGCTAACGTTTCGAGTCCGATGACTCTTTGTCAAAGCTAACAGACAGAGAGAGTGGGAAATATTTATATTGTGGAGTGAGAATGAAAGATGAGTCATAGCCACAGAAACCCAGGGAAACCGGGTGCTAATGGCCACAGATACCAAGGCGAAAGAGTGCTAATGGCAGTCCCCAGAGAGGACAAAAGATGTGAAAGGTCAAACAGCAGGGAAACTAACATCAGAGGATGAACTGTAGGTGTAGGGGGAGGGGAAGGGGAAAGCAAAGAGGAGAAAGGTGCAGGAAAGAAAGAAATGGTAAAAGACAGTTAAAATGAAATGAAAACAAATGGGTTGAGGTGGGACTGATCATCTGAAGTTGTTGAACTTGATGTTCAGACCGGAAGGCTGTAGCGTGCCTAACCGGAAGATGAGCTGTTGCTCCTCCAGTTTGCGTTGTGCTTCACTGGAACATTGCAGCAGGCCAAGAACAGACATGTGGGCATGGGAGCAGGGTCTTTTCTTAAAATGGCAAGCAACAGGAAGGTCAGGATCCTGAATGCACACAGACCGAAGATGCTCAGCAAAGCGATCACCCAGTCTGCGTTTGGTTTCTCCGATATAGAGGAGACCACATTGGGAGCAGCGAATGCAATAGACCAGATTGAAAGAGATGCAAATGAAACGCTGCTTAACCTGGAATGAGTGTTTTGGGCCTGGGATGTTAAGCATGGAAGAGGTAAAGGGGCAGGTGTTACACCTTCTGCGATTGTATGGGAAGGTGCCATGGGTGATGGGAGAGGTACTGAGTATGGTGGAGGAGGGAACGGTCTCTGCGGAATGCTGACAGAGGGAGTGAAAGGAAGATGTGTTTGTTGGTGGCATCACACTGGAGTTGGCGAAAATGGCGGCGGATTATGCTTTGGATACGGAGGCTGGTGGGATGAAATGTGAGAACGATGGGGACTCCTATCCTTGTTCTGGGAGGGAGTGGAGGGGGCGAGGATAGTGGCGCGGGAGATGGACCGCACACTGTTGAGGGCCCTGTCCACAACTAATTGGGAAACCATTATGAGAAGTTATTATCTGTTTATCATTGTGGGTCACTGTCTGTGCGGAGTCTGCATGTTCTTCCTGTGTCCGTGTGGGTTTCCTCCAGGTGCTCTGGTTTTCTCCCACAAGTCCCAAAAGACGGGCTGTTAGGTAATTTGGACATTCTGGGTTCTCCCTCTGTACCCGAACAGGTGCGACTCGGGGCTTTTCACAGTGGCCTCATGCAGTGTTAATGTGGGCCTACTTTTGACAATAAAGATTTTATTTTTAAAATCATAGCACGTGGCATTTCCCTTTGACATAATTTATGGCGATGTGTCAATTTTATTTCCTTTTATTTCCTCTCACAAGATAGTCGCTAAAAAATCTAATAAGCAATTCAGGGGAAATTTCTTCATTCAGGGAGTGGTGAGAATGTGGAACTCACTACCACAGGGAGTGGTTGCAATCCTTAGCACAAATGTATTTGAGTAGAAGCTGGATAATACATGAGGGGGAGAGGATTAGAAAGACACATTGATCAGCTGAGATGAAGTAGAATGGGAGGAGGTTTAGGTGGAACCTGAACTTAAACCTGTTAGGCTGAAAGACATCTTGCTGTGCTGTAAATTGCTTTGTAAATCTATGAATGTGCTGATTCTTACTGGAACCAAAAAATGTCCAACACTGGCTTTTAGCCAGCTGGCTGTGTGATTTCCAGACCACACTAGATGTCATTGGGTCTGGTTAGGTGCATAGTTTAACAAATCTCCTTGGGGAATTTCCCTATGTGTAGTCACCTGAGACATTACACCCAATCCTGATCCTAAGATGGTGTGAATGGGACTTTTTGGGCTGACTTCTCCTATTTTGAGTCTAAGTATGTTGGCGGGCAGCTCTGGCGGCTCCTTTGCTGCCAAACAGAATAGCGGGATCCATGCCAGATTCTGTGCTTGGAAGCTAATTAATACTGCACAAGCGATTTTCCCTCCAACTCTCCTGGTGGGGCGGGAGCTGATTCATTCACCCTTCATCAGCTGGTGGGTTCAAAGATCTCGGCCCCACATTTAAATATCAATCCAGCACACTCATATCACTCTCTCCAGCCCACCTTCACCAGAAAGTGCAGGTTGTCAGTAACCCAGAGGGAAAAGGCTCGCAGCTTCAAGAGGAAGTCTGTTCCTCGATTCAACCACCCTCTCCCTGAGCTCGTCACCTACAAAGTACTCATGCCCCACTTAGATCTCTACCCACCACCTCTGGAGTTGTAATCCATCCCCTTCCAGTAAACAGTATCCGTTTGACCACTTTGTGAGCTTTTCATCAGCCTTATCGGGGTCCAGATTTAATCTCCCCCAGGTCTTCCCTCTGCCGTCCATTGTTCATCTATGTCATCAACCTCCTTGGCCCTCTGCCTGTCATTGTGAGCCCTCACCCCCCCCCCCGCAAAAATGCACAGCCCCCCTTCAATACTGCCCCCCCCCCCCCCCCCCCCCCCCCCCCCTTAGGCTTCCTTAGGCTTCACCCCTCTCATCCTCCGGGACTCACCTCGCACTCCACCCCCGGTCAAACTTTGGGCATTTGTTTCGGTGGCTGCATGAATCCCACAGCACAGTGCTGTCCTGATAGACACTAGTGTGTGGCACCACGGAAAAGGCGACACCTGTGCTCCCCAAACCCAGGTGCAGTACTGATCCGACTCAGTGACACTGGAGGGTTTATGGTTTCAGCAGCATGGTGCTGTCCATGAAGACCAGCTCGGCATGGTCTGCCCCAGCAGACTGGAGAACAGCATATCAGGAGCAGTGCAACACTATGGCAGAAAGTTGTTGTACTCACACTGAAGTTTCTGGAAAACTGATGACCGCCTTGTGCACACCACTCATTAGCAATCGGTTTTGACGCTGATATGAATTCCCACTGGCGTGTCACAACTTTGGGCCAGGGTTTAGAGAACCCCAAAGTGTATCATGGAGTTCACCTGACCCACAACTTTCAATAGATTGTGGTATGGGGAGCACACGGCCCACTCTACTGGTATTGTACAGCAGAAATGGAAAAGTATCTTTTAAAGCAAAACAATGTTTATTCTATGAACTCAACTTAACCTTTTTAAAACATACAATGAACATCTTAGCAACCATTAATTCAAATACAACCCCCAAAGACTACAACGCTAAGTAAACCTTTAAGCTTTCCTTTTTAACATCCATACGACTTAAAAACACCTTTTACCAGAAGCACATCAGGTTAAAGTCACTACTGTTATTAGTTTTAAATCACCAGGATCGATTTACAGTCTTTAGATTACAAAGAGAGATTCATACACCTTCTGGCTGTGACTGCAGCTATCCAGCTCTGAAATCAAAACTAAAACACGCCCTGCAGCAAACAGCCTAAAACAAAAGTAAAAAGCTGACAGACTGTCCAACTCCAACCACTCTCTGACATCACTACAGTAATAAACACCCATTTCTCAAAGCTACTCTCACTACAGATACTTTTATACACACCCATTTATAAACACCCATTTCTCAAAGGTACTCTCACATGACACGCACCAGTTTTCTAGTGCGGCGCGCCCCCGCTGGCAGCAGGATTTTCCAACCTAGCCAGCCGACCAATGGGATTTTCCATTGTGGGCAGCCCCACGCCGTCGGGAAATTGCCCAGTGTGACGGAGAATCCCGACATGGGAGAATCCAGCCCAATTTCTAGCAGAGCTCATGGGAATTGTTTATGATGAAACTTAGTCTTGGCTGCCATTATTAAGTCATCACATAACAGCATCAATTTGTCTCTACAGCAAAGGACCATGTTGCCGAGTGCATTTAACCTTCAGGGTGACACATTTCTTCTATCTCTTTGGTTATGCTTATTAGAGCAAGGAGAGCTGGCATCTTTTTGGAGAGAACTGAATACACGACAACAGGATTGCTTCATAACTCCATGGAGACCATGGCTGCCATTCAGAGAGTGGTACAGTGCGTCTTTGAATCCCTGCTTTGCTTCCCGAGCAGTGTGTTTCAGAGTGGAATCACATCCCATAGGGATGAATGCTCTTTAACACAGCATATTACTGCATGATATCACTGCACTGCAAACTCTTAACAGCACTTAATTTGAAAAATTTAATTAGTGTTCCTAAAATCTAAGACTTAAGAAGGTCACTATGTCTTGCAGTATTAAGCAATTGTAATTGGTTACAATTTAAGTTCCTCCCTTCATAAATTGCCCAGTGGAATTACAAAGCAAGTTCAGCTCAAATTGCTGGTTAACATTAACCATTAATTTTGAAAAGGCTGTGTCATCCCCTTTGGGTTTTTATCATGCTGGTGTCTTGAATAAATACCTCATAATCATTTTGCTATTTCAACTATTGTTCCCACGGCATTATTTACAACAGTGGTGTGATCACTCCCAACAATGCTGAGTCTTTTAAAGGAGAAAGGCTTTGCTGAGAAGCTCTTACTCAACACGTCAATTAAACATTCCAGTCCAGGCATGGTTCTGTCAAAGTTGCATTTCTGGGAATTTAAAAACAGATCACTTAGCGAAAGACTAATTAAAGCTACAAATATCATGATGTTCCAACAGTTGAACATTTATTCTGAGGAACACCCTACAGTCACAGGTTAACTCTACAACTGTAATCTGTTATTTAAAGAGATTAAAAATTCCCAACTTTCTCTTCAAAGGGTTGGCTCATGCAACCGTAGTTTCACAGTTTGTATGAGCAATCGTTCCCCATAATTGAACCCAGCGAGTTATGTGTAGCAGGAAGTTTGATTTGGGGCATGTCACCAGACAAGGGTAGCAGAAAACAGAAGCAATTCCATTTCTCCACTGTACATTTGCAAAAAAATTGTGTTTGCAAATTTGTGAACACAGTTCTGAAGCGACATGCTTATAATAGTTTTGGTATTTCTCTAAGGCAAGGGCTGGGTGTGAATAGCATGCGATTCACAACCCTGTTGGGGATGCCATTTGGCAAACAAGTTGGGGCATGCAAATGAGCCAGCACTCTGCCCACGTGAATTGAGAGCAATTCCCATTGCTGCTGCCGTCTGATTTCTGGGTCCGGAATTAGCGCTGAAGAGCCTGACAAGCTGGATCTGCTTAGCGCTCCACTCACCACACAGTCCCAAACCAGCCCACAATTTGGCTCCAATGAGACTTGCCCCCCGATTTTGAAAAGTGATCTAGACTGGATGCTGGACGCAGTGGAGGAGGGACACCCTCTTCCCCAGGGTTGGCCATAGATTCAAGCCATCTGTAGTCAACAGCTTGGGAATAAACTGGGGAGTATGGAGTGAGGCGCTACGAAGGGTAAATGCGACCCTCTCATGCGCAAGGATGAGCCTGATACAGTTCAAGGTGGTACACAGGGTACACATGACTCGGACAAGAATCAGTGGGTTTTTCGAGGGAGTGACAGACGACTGTGAGATGTGTGGGTGGGGACCAGCGAATCATATTCATATGTTCTGGGGCTGCGGAAAGTTGGAAAGATTCTGGGCACGACTGTTCTCGGCGCTAACAACGATAGCCGGGGAGCAGATTGAGCCGGACCCATTGGTGGCAATATTTGGGATATCGGAGAAGCCTTCGCCTCTCTGATTGCCCGGCGAAGAATTCTGTTGGAGTGGCAGTCAGCAACGCCACCAGAGGTGGCAGTCTGGCTGGGGGACTTAGTCATATCGCGGAGGGCTTCGGGGCAAGGTGGGGGATGTTAATGGCTGTGTTTGAGGAGTTGTTTATCATGGGGGAGAGGGTTGAGGGGGGAGGAGGGGAGTGAAATGTGTAAAAATTTGTACAAACTGTGTAGTTGTGTGTTGGAAAGTTTGTTCTCTGAATTCATTATGTTTTGTAACCTTTTATATCCTTTGGAATAAAATATATTTAAAAAGGTGTTTTCTGTGCACCACTTAGCTACATGAGGCTCACCCTTGCGCAGTAGGAGGTGGAGTTGGCCCTGTTCAGTGCTTCGCTCCGGAGTCCCCATCCCGAGCTGTTCCTCACTTTTTTCCCCTGTTTAATCCAGTGGGGAGCCTGTCCTTTCTAAAAGTCGTCCTCATATGTCCCTGCAGATCCCCTTTCCCTGACGGCCCATGTCTCTCGAGGTCCGAGGGTACCATGTTGTCTCCTTGTGGAGAAAGTTTTTGATTTGCAAATGTTGGAGTTCCTGTCCGTTTGGTAGTTCTAGTCCCTCCAGCAGCTCTTGTAGGGTCGCCGGTCTGTCCCCTGTGTAAACGTCTGTAATAATTGTCAGAGTCTCCTCGTCCTGTCTCCACCTCTTAAAGGTGGTGTCTAGCATGTCTGATGGAAACCTGTGGTTCGCGCAGATGGGGGATGGACACCTCAGTTAGACCGAAGTGTTACCTCATCTGGTTCCAGGTTCTCAGTGTTGCGCCTACCACTGGGCTGGTTGAGTGTTTTGCTGGCAGGGATGGGAGTACTGTTGTGGCGAGGGCCCAGAGGGTCATTCCTGTGCAGGAGGACTCCTCCAACCTCACCCAATTCAAGTTTGGTTCCTTCACCAATCCCCTCCCTTTCTCGGCAATGGCTGTCCAGTGGTAGTTTCACAGGTTTGGGCGGGCCAGGCCTACCATGCTTCTTCTTCTTTGCTGTGTTGTTTTAGGGATTCTTGGATTCTTACCCCCCACACAAATGCCATAATAGAAACATAGAATCATAACATTTACAGTGCGGAAGGAGGCCATTCGGCCCATCGAGTCTGCACCGGCTCTTGGAAAGAGCACCCTACCCAAGCCCACACCTTCACCCTATCCCCATAACCCAGTAACCCCACCCAACACTAAGGGCAATTTTGGACACTAAGGACAATTTAGCATGGCCAATCCACCTAACCTGCACATCTTTGGACTGTGGGAGGAAATCGGAGCACCCGGAGGAAACCCACACACACGGGGAGAACGTGCAGACTCCACACAGACAGTGACCC
This sequence comes from Scyliorhinus canicula, assembly GCF_902713615.1. Taxonomy (NCBI): domain Eukaryota; kingdom Metazoa; phylum Chordata; class Chondrichthyes; order Carcharhiniformes; family Scyliorhinidae; genus Scyliorhinus; species Scyliorhinus canicula. The sequence goes on from NC_052146.1 coordinate 63,719,979, forward strand.
AAGCCAGGAATCGAACCTGGGACCCTGGAGCTGTAAAGCAATTGTGCTATCCACAATGCTACCTTGCTCCCCCCTGCTACAATGCTACCGTGCTCTTCATGACCATTGGTGCTTCCAACTCCCCCATTTTGTCTATTGCTTCAAAAAGGTCCTTGGGGGTGTAGATCAGTATGGACCTGAACAGGAAGAGGAACTTGGGCAGCACGTTCATTTTGATCGTCTGCACTCTCCCCTCGAAGGTAAGCGGGAGTGCATCCCATCTCTGTAGATCCTTTTTGACTTCCTCCAGCAGACTGGTCAGAGTCCATTTGTGGATCCGTGTCCAGTCGGAGGCTATCTGGATCCCCAGGTAGCGGAATTTGTTTCAGGCTATTTTAAATGGGAGACCCTCCAGCTCTGTCCCTCCCCCTCTCGGGTACACCTCACTTTTGCCCAGGTTGAGTATATAGCCAGAGAAGGCTCCGAACTCTCCCAGACACTTTGTGATTTTGTTCAAGCCGTTTTGCAGGTTCGAGATGTAGAGGAGCAGGTCATCCACATAAAGTGAGTCTCTGTGCCCTCTGCCTCCTCTTCGGATTCCCCTCCAGCCTCTCGCGTCTCGCATGGTGATCGCCAGTGGCTCAATTGCTAGGGCAAACAGGAGCGAGGACAGCGGGCATTCCTCCCTGTGCCTCTGTACAAAGCATCTCTGGTCCTCTGCGACCACTCTGGCATGCAGTTCCCCAGTCTTTTGACCAGGACTTTTGCAAGTATTTTTGCATCTACATTGAGCAGCAAAATGGGTCTGTATGATCCACATTCCGTCGGGTTAGTCTTTTTTGGGTATCAGTGATGTGATGGCCTGTGTTAGTGTCAGAGGCAGGGTGCCCCTCGCTAGCGAGTCTGTGAACATCTCCCCCAGGTGCGGGGCGAGAGCCAGCGCAAATGGTTTGTAAACGTCCGCCAGGAACCAATTGGGTCCCGGAGCCATCCCGCCTGCATGGGATCAATGCTCTCCATGACCTCTCCCAGTTCTATTGGTGCTTCCAGCTCCCCCCATTATTGTCCCCCATGACTGGCATGTACAGTCCGCCAAGGAACCGTTTCAACCCCGAATCCCCTGCGGGGGGCTCGGAGCTATACAGTCCCCCGGTAGAAGACCTCAACTGCTTCTTTGGTTTGGCTACCAGTCCACCTCTGCTGTCCTTCACTTGGGCTATTTCCTTTGTGGCTGCGTGCTTTCTCAGCTCATGAACCAGTGTTTGGTGGAGCTGGTGCACTGCCTTCCTGGTTGATAGAAGGTTAAAATTCATTTGTAGTTTTTTATCGCCGCCAGAACCTCTGTGGTCATGTGTCCCGTCTAGGACACCGCTGCCCATGATGTACCGTCCCACTTGGTCTGTCACCGTCTTTGTCACCATTAACATATTCCTCTTGCTTATCAAAATGGCTATTCCCCCCCCCCCCCCTCCCCCCGGCCGGCCCTCATCCCTTAGTAGGAAAGGTAGGTCTGCCCCACCCAGCCCTTCCTTACCCGCAGTCGGTCCTTCTCCCTGATGCTCGATCAATAACTCCAGAAGCGAGATTGGAGACAATTGAAGGCTTTATTGTACTAGATGTTTCCCCCAGCAGCGCAGGTACAGAATGCGACTGCTGGGGAGACACAGGCTCTTATACTCCGCCTTACTGGGCGGAACAAGCAGGCAGGCTTCACCAATGATATAGTTGTCTCAGGTACCTCCCACACCAATGGTCTTACAGCATTATCCAGGGTACCGTAATACCCCTAATACCGACTGCCACACCCCCTCAGGTGCGTCTCTTGGAGGAAGATTCTGTCGGCTTTCTGGAACAAAGGTAAGAGAACAGGAGAAACTGCGAGGGTGGGATGGAGTCCTTACAGGAAGCAGGGTGTGAGGAGCTGAAGTGGAAGTTGTTGTGAGAGTCGGTGGGTTTGCAATGAATTTTGGTGGTCAGTCTATCACAGGAAATTAAGACAGAGTCAATGGGAAGTGTCAGAGATGGACCATGTGAAGCTGAGAGAGGGGTGGAAATAGAAGCAAAATCGATACATTTTTCCAGGATGGGGATTGTTTGGGCCTCTGCTCAAGAAAGAAGTGGAGAGTCCAGAGACCCCCCTGGTGAGGTATGGAGGTGTGGAGGGATTGGACATCCATTTTGAAGAGGAGACAGTTAGGGCCACAAAACTGAGCACTGTTCTGATTGAGGTGTACAAAATTATGTGGGACGTAGATAGGGTTGAGAGGAAGGTACTAATCCCCTTCCTGGTGGAATCAATAAACAGGGACATAGATTTAAGGTAACGGGCAGAAGGTTTAGAGGAGATGTGAGGAAAAGCTTTTTTACCAAGAAAATGGTTGGAATCTGGAACTCACTGCTTGAAAGGGTTGTAGAGGCAGGAACCCTCGCTACCTTTTAAGAAGTATTTAGATGAGTACTTTAAATACCATAGTATATGATGTGACCATCAAGTCACAAGACACGTGATTGGAAGTGAACAGTGGTTTTAATAATCTTACAACAGAGCCTGCCTGTGACGAGATGAACTGGCAGCAGGCTCACGACTGCAGAGCTTTATACTTCCGGTTAGTGGGAGGAGCCATGGGTGGAGCCATGGGTGGAGCCATGGGCGGAGCCAAGGGTGGAGCCCAGTACAAACTCCTCATCTCCCCCTATGGGCAGAGCCGCGCAACGACTCGTATACAGAGCCCACAAGGACACAATACATATAATGGAACACAGTGTGAATTACTAGGTTTATAATTCACCACATTCACCCCCTGTAAAAAATCAAGTCCGGCGGGGGTGATGGGTCTACAAATTGAGCCGGTCCAGCGGCCAAGTCGTCCTTTGGGATCGGCGGAGCACCGAGGTTGCAGCCTCTTCGGGTGGCTGGGTGGAGGCGGTCGGTGAGGGTACGATGGTGGACTCCGGGGGTGATTCGGTCCGAGCCTCGTACCCGACTGGTTCGACTGGTGACGGGGAGCGCCGGAAACCCATAGGCGCGGGGGCACGGAGCACGGGCAGTGAACGGCAGGCGCGCAGGGCGGAGGGTTGTGCGGGGTGTAGTGTGAGGGGTACCTCGGCGGTAGTAGTGGTGGGATTGGATCCTGCAGTGGGATTGGATCCGGCGGGAAACAGTGTCCTGACGGCTGTCAGGGTATTCGATGAAAGCGTATTGGGGGTTGGAGTGGAGTAGGAGCACTCTTTCTACGAGCAGGTCAGTTTTGTGTGCCCGGACGTGCTTCCGGAGGGGAGCCGGGCCTGGTGTCTTCAACCATGCTGGGAGCGAAACCCCCGTGGTAGTGCCCCTAGAAAAAACAAATAGACGCTCGTGAGGGATCTCATTGGTGGCAGTACATAGGAGGGACCTAATAGCGTGGAGCGTGTCGGGGAGGACCTCCTGCCAATGGGAGGTCGGGAGATTCCTGGAAAGGAGGGTCAGTAGGACGGTCTTCCAGACCGTCGCGTTCTCCCTCTCCACCTGCCCGTTCCTCCTGGGGTTGTAGCTGGTAGTCCTGCTCGAGGCGATGCCCTTGTCGAGCAGATACTGGCGCAGCTCGTCGCTCATAAAGGACGAACCCCTGTTGCTGTGTACGTAGCTGGGGAAACCAAACAGGGTGAAGATACTGTGCAGGGCTCTGATGACTGTGTGGGAGGTCATATCGGGACACGGGATAGCAAAGGGGAAGCGGGAGAACTCGTCAATGATGTTCAGGAAGTACACATTCCGATGGGTTGAGGGGAGTGGCCCTTTGAAATCGATACTCAGGCGTTCAAAGGGCCAGGAGGCCTTTACCAGGTGGGCCCTATCTGGTCTATAGAAGTGCGGTTTGCACTCCGCACAGATCGGGCAATCCCTGGTGACAGCTTTTACCTCCTCGGTGGAGAAAGGCAGATTTCGGGCTTTGATGTAGTGGGTGAGCCGGGTGACCCCCGGAGGGCAGAGGTCATTGTGGATAGCTTTCAGGCGGTCATCCTGCGCGCTGGCGCACGTGCCGCGGGACAGGGCATCTGGGGGCTCGTTGAGCTTCCCCGGTCGATACATAATATCGTACTTGTAGGTGGAGAGTTTGATCCTCCACCGTCGGATCTTATCATTTTTAATTTTTCCTCTTTGTGAGTTGTCAAACATTTTTTTTTTGAAATAATTTTTATTGAAAAATTTTGATTTTATTCAACATTGACACACCTTAGTAAAATACCGAAAATAACAATAATATTAACAATCATATACATTCGCCCCACCTCCATGAACAACACAGCATTTTAACAACAATGCAAATTAACACACTATAAAGTTACAGAATAGACACTACAATAGTGCACCCGCGCCCCCCCCCCCCCCCCCCCCCCCACCGGGTTGCTGCTGCTATTGACCAAGATACCTATCCCTGAGCCAGGAAGTCCAGAAAAGGTTTATAGAACCCTTGTATTGATCCTCTCAGGGCAAATTTGACCTTTTCCAATTTTATAAATCCCGCCATGTCACCGATCCAGGTCTCCACACTTGGGGGCCTTGCATCCTTCCACTGTAGCAGAATCCTTCGTCGGGCTACTAGGGACGCAAAGGCCAGGACACCGGCCTCTTTCACCTCCTGCACTCCCGGCTCTACCGCAACTCCAAAGATCGCGAGTCCCCACCCTGGTTTGACCCTGGATCCAACCACCCTCGACACCGTCTCCGCCTCCCCCTTCCAGAATTCTTCCAGTGCTGGGCATGCCCAGAACATATGGGCGTGGTTCGCTGGACTCCCCGAACATCTGCTGCACCTGTCCTCACCCCCAAAGAATCTACTCATCCTAGTCCCGGACATGTGGGCCCGGGGCAGCACCTTAAATTGGATGAGACTAAGCCTCGCACATGAGGAGGAAGAGTTGACTCTCTCCAAGGCATCCGCCCAAGTCCCGTCCTCTATCTGCTCCCCAAGTTCCCCCTCCCATTTAGCCTTCAGCTCTTCCACTGACGACTCCTCCACCTCCTGCATTACCTTATAGATGTCAGACACATTCCCCTCTCCAACCCACACCCCCAAAAGCACTCTGTCCATCGTCCTATGCGAGGGCAGCAAAGGGAATCCCTCTACCTGTCGCCTAGCAAACGCCTTTACCTGCAGATATCTGAACATGTTCCCTTGGGGAAGGCCAAATTTATCTTCCAGTTCCCCCAGGCCCGCAAACCTCCCGCCAATAAACAGGTCCCTCAATTTGCTGATGCCCGCCCTTTGCCACCCCCTAAATCCCCCATCCGTGTTCCCCGGGATGAACCGATGGTTGCCACCCAGTGGAGCCTCCATCGAGCCCCCTGTTTCCCCCCGATGCCGTCTCCACTTTCCCCAGATTCTTAGGGTCGCCGCCACCACCGGGCTCGTGGTAAACCTCTTAGGGGAGAGCGGCAACGGTGCCGTTGCCATGGCACCCAGGCTCGTACCTCTACATGACGCCATCTCCATTCTTTTCCACGCCGCCCCTCCCCCCTCCATCACCCATTTACGCACCATTGACACATTGGCTGACCAATAGTACTCCAGAAGGTTGGGTAGCGCCAGCCCGCCTCTATCCCTCCCTCGCTCCAGGAAAACCCTCTTCACTCTCGGAGTCCCATGTGCCCACACAAAGCTCGAAATACTGCTAGTCACTCTCCTAAAGAAGGCCCTGGGGATAACTATGGGCAGGCACTGAAAGAGGAACAAGAACCTCGGAAGCACCATCATTTTGACGGACTGTACCCTCCCCGCCAACGACAATGGCAGCATGTCCCACCTCTTGAACTCCTCCTCCATCTGATCTACAAGTCTGGTGAAGTTATGCTTGTGAAGAGTCCCCCAGTCCCTGGCCACCTGCACCCCCAGGTACCTAAAGCTCTCCCCTGCCTGCCTAAGCGGGAGCCTACCAATTCCTTCCTCCTGGTCCCCAGGGTGCACCACAAACACCTCGCTCTTGCCTAAATTTAATTTATAACCTGAAAAGGTCCCAAACTCAGCTAGCAACTCCATCACTCCCGGCATCCCTCCCACCGGGTCCGCCACATACAGTAACAGGTCGTCGGCATACAACGACGCCCTATGTTCCTCTCCACCTCGCACCAAGCCTCTCCACCTCTCTGAATCTCTCAACGCCATCGCCAGCGGCTCGATTGCCAGTGCAAACAACAAGGGGGGCAGGGGGCAACCCTGCCTGGTCCCTCGGTAAAGCCGGAAGTACTCCGACCTCCTCCTATTCGTGGCCACGCACGCCATTGGGGCCTCATATAGCAGCCTTACCCATCTAATGAACCCTTCACCAAATCCAAACCTCCCCAACACCTCCCATAGGTACCCCCACTCCACTCTATCGAAGGCCTTCTCCGCATCCAGCGCCACCACTATCTCTGCCTCCCCCTCAATCGCCGGCATCATGATGACATTCAGCAATCTCCGCACATTCGTGTTCAGCTGCCTTCCCTTCACAAAACCTGTCTGGTCCTCGTGCACAACCCCTGGCACACAGTCCTCTATCCTGGTGGCCAGGATTTTTGCCAGCACCTTAGCAACAACGTTGAGGAGAGATATGGGCCTGTATGAACCACACTGCTGGGGGTCCTTGTCCGTCTTTAAAATTAACAAGATCAGCGCCCGCGACATCGTCGGGGGCAAAGTCCCCCCTTCCCACGCTTCGTTGAGTGTCCGCACCAGCAAAAGGCCCACTAGGTCCACAAACTTTTTATAAAATTCCACCGGGAACCCATCCGGCCCCGGTGCCTTCCCTGACTGCATCTGCCCGATCCCCTTAACTAGCTCCTCCAGCTCAATCGGCGCACCCAGCCCCTCCACCTTCTCCTCCTGCACCTTCGGGAAAGAAAGCCTGTCAAGGAACCTCTCCATTCCCCCCCCTCTCCCCCATTGGCTCCGACCGGTACAGTTCCCCGTAAAAGTCCTTGAAGACCTCATTCACCTCTACCCACTTCCGCACCACATTCCCACTCTTGTCTCTCACTCCAGCAATCTCCTTAGCCGCATCCCGCTTGCGGAGCTGATGAGCCAGCATCCTACTCGCCTTTTCACCATGTTCGTACAATGCCCCTTGTGCCTTCCTCCACTGTGCCTCCGCCTTTCTAGTGGTCAGCAAATCAAATTTAGCCTGTAAGCTGCGCTTCTCCCCCAACAGTCCCTCCTCTGGTGCCTCTGCATACCTCCTGTCCACCTCCAGCATCTTTCCCACCAGTCTATCCCTCTCACTCCTCTCGCTCCTCTCCCTGTGTGCCCGGATGGATATCAGCTCCCCACGAATTACTGCCTTCAGGGCTTCCCAGACCATCCCCACCTGAACCTCCCCCGTATCATTCACCTCAAGGTACCCCTCAATACTTGCCCGGACCCTCCTACACACCTCCTCCTCCGCCAACAACCCCACATCCAACCGCCACAACGGACGTTGGTCCCGCACCTCCCCCATCTCCAACTCTATCCAATGCGGAGCGTGGTCGGAGATTGCGATGGCCGAATACTCGGCCTCCTCTACTCTCGGAATCAGTCCCCTACTCACCACGAAGAAATCTATCCGAGAGTAGACCCTATGTACGTGGGAGAAGAAAGAGTACTTGCGTGCCCTCGGCCTCACAAACCTCCATGGATCCACTGCACCCATCTGATCCATAAACCCTCTCAGTACCTTGGCCGCCGCCGGCCTCCTACCCGTCCTAGAGCTGGACCGATCCAGTGAAGGATCCAACACCGTATTAAAGTCCCCCCCCTATGATCAGACCTCCCGCCTCCAGATCCGGGATCCGTCCCAACGTACGCCTCATAAAGCCCGCATCGTCCCAATTTGGGGCATACACACTAGCCAGTACCACCTTCTCTCCTTGTAGCCTGCCCCTAACCATAACATACCTACCCCCCTTATCCGCCACCACCTCCGATGCCTCAAACAGCACATTTTTCCCCACCATAATCGCCACTCCCCGGTTCTTCACATCCAACCCAGAGTGGAAAACCTGCCCCACCCATCCCTTCCTCAGGCGGACCTGGTCCGCCACCCTCAGGTGGGTCTCCTGAAGCATTGCCACATCTGCCTTTAGCCCCTTCAGATGAGCCAGTACCCTCGACCGCTTCACCGGCCCATTCAACCCTCTCGCATTCCAAGTGACCAACTGGATCAGAGGGCGTCCCGCCCCCCTCCCCCGTCGGCTAGCCATAGCCCGTCGACTGCCCGCCCCAGACCAGCACCCCCTGCCCGACCCAGTCCCCATAGCGACAACACCTCACCTCTGTCCCCCCAGCCCCCCCCCCCAGCTCCTTCCTGACCCTACCAGCAGCAACCCGGTATTCCCCTTTCCCCCCCTCCCTTCCCCCCCAGGCTAGGAACCCTCCCAGCCGCGAACCGTCCTCCATTGTACTTCCGTGGGTCAGCTAACTTCTGCTGACCCCGGAAACTCCCGCCAATAGCCTGACCCCTCCCGAAGTGGGATCATCCCCCAATCTATCCCTCCTCCAGGCACCGCTCCAGCACGGGGAAGAACCAGTTAAGGCCCCGCCTCCCCCGTCACCGTCTCCACCCCCCAGCCCCGCAGCGCGGGAAATCAGAGGAAAGCCCGCGCTTTCGCCCTGCCCCACCACACCTTTCTGACGCAGCTCCCAAATATCAGCCCCACTCCATACCCCCACTCCGACATAGAATACAACAGACCCCCCCAACCCTCCCCACAAGATACACAGCCCAAACAATGCCCCACAGCACAAGAACAAAAACATAGCAGAACAACCCCCCCATAAATAACCATATCAAAATTGCAAAAGTACTAAGACAAGAAGAGAAAACCAGAAGAAAAAGAGAACACAGCAACAGCAGAATCCAGCACTAATATCTTACAGCCGACCTCGCAACGCCCAACCCCTAGTTCAAGTCCAGTTTCTCCGTCCGCACGAAGGCCCACGCCTCCTCCGGGGAATCGAAATAATGGTGCCGGTCCGAATAAGTTACCCACAAGCGCGCGGGCTGCAACATTCCGAACTTTATCTTTATTCTATAAAGCACCTCTTTCGTCCGATTAAATCCGGACCGCCGCTTAGCCACCTCCACACTCCAATCCTGGTAGATCCGTACTACCCCATTCTCCCACTTGCTGCTCTTCACCTTCTTGACCCAGGGCAGCACACACTCCCGATCACTGAACCGGTGGAACCTCACCAGCACCGCACGCGGGGGTTCATCTTCCTTGGGCCTCCTGGCCAGCACCCTGTGCGCTCCCTCCAGCTCCAAGGGCAGATGGAAAGACCCAGCCCCCACTAGCGAGTCCAGCATTACAGCCACGTGGGCTGTCTGGTCCGACCCCTCTAGCCCCTCCGCAAGGCCCAGGATCCGCAGGTTTTTCCGCCTCATGCGGTGATCAAGCTCCTCGAAGCGTTCCTGCCACTTCTTGTGGAGTGCCTCGTGCCCCTCCACCTTACTCACGAGGATCACGGCCTCCTCCTCTCGTTCAGTGGCCTGCGTCTGCAACTCCTTGATGGCAGCACCCTGGGTGGACTGAATCTCTGACAGCCTTCTGTTAGTTTCCTGCAGAGAGCTCAGCACCTCATCCTTGAATTCTTTAAAGCAGCGCAGGAGATCAGTTTGTTGCTCCTGGCCCACAGCCTCCAATCCTCTGGGGCTCCTCTGGTGGCCATCTTGGATTCCTTCCCCCGTTTTTTCGTAGGAGCTGCTGCCGTTTTTTCCCTCTTTCCACTCTGAGTTCGAGGCATGGACTGCGGGGAAAGTTGTTCAGCACACCTTCCCCCACCGAGAGACGTCGAAAAATTTCGAAAAAGAGCCGAAAAGTCTCTTTAAAACGGGAGCTCCCAAATGTGTGGCTTCCTACTCCATCACAGCCACCGGAAGTCGTGAGTTGTCAAACATGAAGGCAACCGATCTTTGGTCGGTGATGAGGGTGAACCTCCTACCTGCGAGGTAGTGCCTCCAGTGTCGTATAGCTTCCACGATGGCTTGTGCTTCCTTTTCCACTGAGGAGTGTCGAAGTTCCGAAGCGGAGAGGGTTCGGGAGAAAAAGGCGACTGGTCTCCCTGCCTGATTCAGTGTGGCTGTGAGAGCGACCTCTGAGGCATCGCTCTCCACATGAAAAGGGATGGATTCATCCACCGCCCGCATGGCCGCTTTGGTGATGTCCTCCTTGATGCAGGTGAAGGCCTGGCGAGCCTCATCTGATAGAGGAAAGAGTGTGGCCTTAAATAGTGGGAGGGCTTTGTCCGCATACTGAGGGACCCACTGGGCATAATACGAGAAAAATCTCAGGCACCTTTTGAGGGCCCTGGGACAAAGAGGGAGAGGGAGTTGTAAGAGTTGCATACGGTCCGGGTCAGGGCCCAGGACTCCGCTTTCCACGACATAGCCGAGGATGGCTAGCCTGGTCATGCGGAAAATGCATTTCTCTGTGTTGTACGTGAGGTTGAGTTTCTGGGCAGTCTGGAGAAATCGATGGAGGTTAGCGTCGTGGTCCTACTGATCATGGCCGCAGATGGTGACGTTGTCCAAGTACGAAAACGTGGCCCGCAGCCCGTACTGGTCCACCATTCGGTCCATTGCTCATTGGAACACCGAGATCCCATTCGTGACGTCAAAGGGGACCTGGAGGAAATGGTAGAGGCGGCCATCTGCCTCGAACGCCGTGTATTGGCGGTCCTCCGGACGGATTGGGAGCTGGTGGTATGCAGACTTCAGATCCACCATGGAGAAAATACGATACTGGGTGATCTAATTCACCATGTCTGCAATCCCGGGGAGGGGGTACGCATCAAGGAGCGTGAACCAATTAATGGTTTGGCTATAGTCCATTACCATTCGGAATTTTTCCCCGGTCTTGACGACCACCACCTGAGCTCTCCAGGGGCTGTTACTGGCCTCGATGACCCCCCTCACGTAAGAGCCTATGGACTTCGGTTCTGATAAACACCCTGTCCTGCAGGCTGTACCGCCTGCTGTGAGTGGCTACGGGTTTGCAGTCCGGAGTGAGATTGGCAAAGAGTGGAGGGAGGTCGATTTTTAGCGTCGCTAAACTGCAGATAGTGAGTGGGTGCAGGGGCCCGCCGAAGCTGAGGGTGAGGCTTTTGAGGTTGCACTGGAAGTCGAGTCCCAGTAAGAGTGGGGTGCAGAGTTCGGGGAGTACATATAGCTGGAAGTTCGAGTAGCTGGCGCCCTGAATCGTTAGGTTCGCGACGGTGCGCCCTTGGAGGTGAACAGAGTGTGAGCCCGAAGCGAGGGAGATAGTTTGCCATACAGGGAAAATAGGGAGCGAACAGCGTCTTACCAGATCTGGGTGTACGAAGCTCTCGGTGCTCCCGGAGTCAAAGAGGCACGGTGTTCTGTACCCGTTGATTTTAACGGTCATCATCGAGTTGCGGAGGTGTTTCGGACGCGGCTGGTCCAACGTGACCGTGCTGAGTTGCGGGTAGTCGGCGGCTCGATCAGCTGTGCTGTAGTGGCCCCGTGATGACTGTCCGCTGAGGTCCATTGGTCGTTCTGGGTGAGTGTGCTTAACACTCAATTTGGCTCTGTTTCTTTACTTAGCTCTGGAGTCGCCAGGTATCGTTAAGATACCGCCACAAGTTCAAGGTGAAGTTCAAAGCAATAAAACCATACACCAATTAGTAAGTTCAAACAATTGAGTTTATTATAATACAATTATAATAACTACCCATGCACATGCTAAAAGGATTAAGCTATTCCTACTGCTAAATAAACTAATACTTATCTCGAAGGAACTGCCGGGTCAGGGAACAAGGCCTCTTGCTCTGCTCTGGTCTGCAGACTTCAGGTTGGTATAAGTTAAAAGGGGTCAGGAGTGTCTATCTCTGGTAGCGATCGTTGTGAGACACTTACTTGCTGGCGGCTGCTGTCCAAACCTCTCTCTCTCTCCTTCAGGGTCTTCTTGGCAAAAGCTGGTCGAGGTGCTGGTCCACGGAGGAGTGCAAGCCAAGGAGAGAGGAGGGCTGGATGAGAGGACTGAACCATGTGTGGGACCTGTCTTTTATAGGTCCCAGGGATCCGCACCCCTTTGGGCGGACTCCCTTACCTGCTTGGAATCAATTGGGTTTCTTCCCAATCGATATGTTTGAATCTCCCCAGTACTGAGGCTGTTCCTTAGCTACTGAGCGGGCTCTCAGGCTCTTTGTTTTCGAACCCTGTTGGTGCCTGAGTGTCTGGTATCCTTTACAATGTTGCAGTTGCTTCCCCATTTGTGTCCATTGTATCTGGAATTGTTCCATTAACATGCTAATTATCCCAGTGATTGCCTCATTAGTATGCGGAATGTTCATTTCGGTGCTGTCTGCTTTCTTAGCAGACAGAATCCACACCTGCTAGGTGCAGCCTGCTGGGGCTGCAAACATTGTCCATTTTATCCTGTATGCTTTGCGTTCCTCCATTTTGTATTTAGGGAAATGGCCAACTTCGGTGGCTACACTCCCTCCTTGTGAATCCTCATGAGAAATCATGAAGGATCACCTAAGTACGGTGCCTTTTGGGTCCCCTGAGTTCCATGGCTTCTATTCTTTCCTCAACTATGGCAAAAAAACTTTAACTAACAGTTTCTGATTGGCACTATGTCAAAGGGGACATGCATTACCAATTCGAATCGGGAACCTCTAACTATCTCAATAAACTATTCTCATCTCACATTTAAAACATCCTATAACATTCTAAACCCTTACTCATTCATACAACAGCATCTTTACATTTCGTTTTCTGACTCGGCAGTCGAGCGCAGAACATTATAATACATCCGCAATAATCTTTATTTACAGATCATATCAAAATTAAATCTTTTATTATACATCAAGGGGTTGGGGGGTTGGTGGAATCCGAAAATGGGGGATTGTACTCTGTACACCGTTGAGGCCCGCGAGCGGTGGGCTCTCCTTCTCCATTTCCTCATCCTGAGGGTCTGGACTATGATACATAGGACTGCAATCACCAAAAGTGATTCTATTACATATGACAAGTTGTACCATGTCAGAAATTTGGTACACCAGGTCGGGGCACTGTTATCATTGACTGGGCTGGGGGTGGTCTGGGTTTGGGAGAAGTTAGCAAATGTTGTACTGTGGGAAAGGGGGCCCGCGTCCACGCGCAACCACACAGATGCCACAATAGCTAAAAACATAGCAATCGGAGTGCTCTTCATCTTCTCTGTCTCTTCTCTTCTCTTTCTTTTCCTTCCTGGGATCTTGCTGTGCTGTTGCTTCGGTTCCTTTCCGAACGTCCAAAAGCGAAGGGATCAAGTATATTATCTGTTAGTGTTCAGCTTGATATCTTGACTTTAAATATATCTGTCCTCTTGTTCCAATTTTCCCTTTAAGATGGCCACCTCCATGTGACACCCTCATTTTTTTTTTCAAAAACGGATTTAGGACCAGACATATACTTATCTTAAACCAGTGCGAGCCGTCTCGCAGAGTGTTGAAATTTACCATCCCAAAATGTTCTTGGATGTAAATAGCATATGGAGTGGCGGCCGAAGGGCTACCTTAAACAAAAATGAAACCAAGGTTTAGAAACGAAAAGGTCGAATGAGTTGCATATGGGCCACGACGGGTAAGAGTTGTATGGGATCCCCGGGTAGGGCGTGCTGTGCTGTACCCGAGCTTAGCTGACCAAAGGGGGGTCCTCAGACAGGGCGGGTCCTCAATGCCGTTTCTCCACTGCCTGAGCAACCTGAAATGAACGGGCAAGAATGTAGTCGTAGTGGAATTGCAGCCTCTATTCCCAGAATAGAGGGGCACCTAAAAAAAAGGGAGGAGCCAAGATGCTCCAACGTCTGTAAACAGAAGACAAGTCGTGAACATTGTCGGTTCTGCAGAGGACATTTCAATTGAGTGAAGTTCTCAGAAATATCGGCGGACAAACTAACGTGCATGTGAGGTAGTCACACGCTTTTCAGCTGAAAAGTAAGTGGCCAATCTCCAAATCAAACATTTAACAGACAAACAAACATACGTGCAGGTTCCATCAGAAAGGACAGCGCTTCTCTCAAGCGGTTCCTCTTTTTACATCATCTGGACACCTCACTTCTCTTCATTCTCTGCGAACAGGGTCGCAAAGGGGTTGCCGTGTCGGGAGTCAGACATCAAGTCAGCCTCTTCTCCCGGATCCCATACCCTTGTATGGATCAGGCATGCAATCTTTGCATTGTGTGACCGGGGGTCACTCTCGTCATTGCGGACAAGTCGCCAAGAATTGTCCCTGTGCCAAATCGTGGGGTCTAAAATTGAAGGAACGTTGTCGGGGTCATCAGTGTTGGATGGTGGGTGTAGATGTGGGTCCGGATTTTTAATGTAGGTGATCTCCATGGGGTCACTGGAGTCGGGGTTGTAGTCGCTGAAGTGGGGGCTGTAGGGTGGAGTGCTGTGGCTGTCCTCAGTCTCACAGTCACTGTCACTGTCTCTGCTGTGGCAGCTTGTGGGCATTCCGGGGCGTGGTCTGAAGTCAGTGGGCGGAGTCGAGGTCGAGTCCGATGAGGAACTGGTCTGTGAGGGGGAGGGTGGAAATGTGTCTCTTGTGGGCGGAGCGAGGTGTTCTGCTGCATCCAGCACGACATGGTGCGAGTGGTTTGACTGTGTTCCATAAGCCTTTAGCTGGTTAATATGAAACCACGCAGTCTTACCATTTGGGTATTTTATTCTATAAACTGAGGGGCTGATTTTGTCCGAAATTGAGGACCGGCCGGAAAATTTAGGAGCCAAAAACGTGCTGGGGTTATAAACAGACAGCATAACCTGTTGCCCAACCTGAAATTCTGTGGGGTGTACATTCTTGTTGAAACAGGCAGTGCTCTGTTTCCGTCTTCTTCCCAATGTTACTGCGGCTGCTAACTGTGCAGACCTTACAGTCTCAACTAATTCTTTGACTGCTTTCTCGTGTGTGAGGGCCGTCACTTCTGGGCTGGTCATGTCGAGTCCTAAAAGGAATTCTGATCCTTTCATAGGGCGTCCGGTCATGAGTGTGTGCGGGGTGAAACCTGTAGATGGTGAAACCGTATTCCTTATGAACATTAGTGCGTATGGGAGCACTGAATCCCAAGTCGAATTGTTCTCCTGTACCATCTTCCTAAGGGTCGATTTTAGGGTCCGATTCATGCGTTCTACTATCCCGCTTGACTGGGGGTGATACGCAGTGTGAAAATTCTGTTTTATTCCGAATATGGTCAGGACGTTCTGCATGACCCGTCCTGTAAAGTGAGATCCCTGATCTGACTCTATACTTCTGGGGAGACCCCATCTCGTAAAGATGTGGTGGGTCAGGATCTTTGCAGCTGTCTTAGCTGTGTTGGTGTGTGAAGGGAATGCCTCTACCCATTTGGTAAAGGTATCTATGACCACCAGAACATATTTATAGCCATTCCTGCAAGGGGGCAATGGTCCTATAAAATCGATCTGGAGGTTTGTCCAGGGGCCATTAACGGGGCGAGTGTGGCTGAGTTGTGCCTTCTTTGAATACCTCTCCGGGTTATTCTGCGCACAAATTAAACAATTCTCAATATAGTGGGTTACATCTTGTCGTAAGTTGGGCCACCAACAGAGTTGTCTAAGATGTGTTGTGGTCGGGTCGATCCCTTGGTGTCCATGACTATCATGGAATAAGGCAATCATTTGATTCCTGTCCTGTTCAGGAACCACACACAATTTATCTTTTATGATCACACCCTCATGTGTGGTCAAAGCGTGTTTGAATCTGTCGTACTGGGCCACAAAGTTTCCTTTAAAAATCTCCCGGAGATTTTCGTCCTGCTTCTGTGCCTGTACTAAATCTTTGATTTCTGTCTGTGAGACCTGAACTGCACTCAAAGGGGCGCTAGCTGGGGGTGTCCAAAAGTGACCTCGCCTGGAACCTGCTTTGGCCAGTGCGTCGGCTTTTACATTTCCAGGGGGGATGACCTATGGTGACTCCTAACTTTAACTATGCCATACGTCCTATCCTTTGCCTTCTCTAGGATATGGCGGAGTAATGGGGCTGATGGAAGGGGCTTCCCATCTGCGGAGACAAAACCTCTTGTCCTCGACAGGGGTAGAAAGTCTGTTAAACTGTTACAGACATATAAACTATCTGAGTATATCTGCTGGGCTGGGGAACGAATCTGGGTGGTCCACTATATACTGTCCGAATATATGTCTGCTGGGCTGGGGAATGAATCTGGGTGGTCCACTATATAAGCAATGGCCGCGAGCTCTGCTGGCTGTGCGCCTAAGTGACCTGGTAATTTTAATGCAATCTCTTCTAGTCCGCGACCCTGCGCATCCTCAACATAAATCCCGCATCCAGTGATGCGTTCTCCATCTAAAACTGTGGATGAACCGTCCACATATATTTTCAATGGGGCACACTTGGCAATGAAGTGTCCTGTGTTGTGTAGGGGTGCTACAATCTCGCATTCATGGGGTTGTTCTTGATATTGGAGGTTGTCCGCTAAAAATGTGTGTGTTTTGGTCCGTTTAACTGTTATGTCCCGTCCTTGTAACAGTAGTGTCCATCTAGCTGCTCTTATCTGGCTCACTGAACCGTCCTTCAGTCGACCGTCTAAAAGTAACTGTGTGGGGGTGTGCTCGGTCAAAATGGTGATGGGATTGAGTCCGGTAATGTACGAGAAGTACTGAACTGCCCAAAATACTGCCAGTAGGTGCCTCTCGCAGGCTGAAAATCCTTGTTCTACGGGGTCTAAAAGTCGTGAGGCATAAGCCACTGGTCGTAGCTGCTCGTGCCATTCCTGAAGGAGCACGGCCGAGAGGGTCAGATCGGTGTTAGCTACCTCTATTGCGTAGGGGGAGAGTTGGTCTGGAACTTGTAGCGCGGGTGCTGCGCTAAGGGCCTTCTTTAACTCTTCCACAGACTCTGTATGCTGCGGAAGCCATTCCCAAGGGGCTCCTTTCTTAAGGAGGTCTGAGAGTGGGGCTGCCTTTGTCGCAAAACCATCGATATGGTTCCGACAGTACCCAACCAGTCCTAAAAACGACCGGAGGGCTGAAACATTCTGGGGAAGGAGCAATTTGACAATCGATTCAATTCTTTTGAACTCGATCTCGCGTTTGCTGTGCGTGATGACTGTTCTCAAATACATCACTTGATTCTCTAATATTTGGGCCTTTCTGGGGTTAACTTTACATCCAATGTCTTGTAAAATTTCCAGGAGCTCGGACAGAAGCGTGATGTGCTCTGCCTTGGTGTCTGTCTGCAGTAATAGGTCGTCCACATACTGTACCAGACATTCGGGTCGGGAAAATCTGGCTGATCCATTTGCCAGCTGTCGGTGGAAAATGGAGGGGAATTGTGGAATCCTTGTGGGAGGCATGTCCACGTATACTGCTGTCCTTTAAATGTGAAGGCAAATTTGTACTGGCACGCCTTTGCCAATGGGATTGACCAGAAGCCATTGCTAATGTCCAAAACCGTGAAATATTTAGAGTGGAGTCCCTGTTTGAGCATGGTCTTGGGACTTGTTGCTACCGTGGGGGCTACTGCTGGGGTTACTTTGTTGAGTTCCCGATAATCAATGGTCAGACGCCATGATCCGTCGGGCTTCCTCACTGGCCAAATAGGTGCATTATTAGTTGAGGCTACTGTCCTAAGTACACCCTGCTCTAATAAGCTCTCTATAACTTTTCCAATTTCTCCCTCTGCTTCTAGGGGAAATCGGTACTGTCTCTGTGGTCTTGGGTCAGGTCCAGTAACTTGAACTTGTCCAGTCATTCTGCCGCAGTCGTGCCAGTGACTGGCAAATGCTGTCCTGTGTCTGTTCAAAACTGCCCTAACCTGTTTGTCCGTGCTAAGCGTGGTCGGGTCAAAACAATAGACGCCTACTGCGCTAATCCTGTTTGCATACTCTCCTACTGTGAGAGTTGCGGGTGCTCTGTCAGATTTTGCCATTCTCCAGACACACTGATTGACTGGATCAAACGACAGGCTGTGGGCATTCATAAAATCAATACCCAGTATGTGTTCTGCTGTGCGGGGCAGACTAACTAAAACAATGGGGTGTCTGGTGGAGATGTTCCCTAGCTGAATTGATACAGGGGCTGTAATGTGTCCCTGCTGCGAGTCACCTGTAAATCCGCTGAGTGTAATTGTGGATGTGGTGGGCCACGTGTCTGCCTGTGCTGTAGTGGATGAGTTAATGGTTGTGCGGGACCCTCCTGTGTCCCAAAGTAATTCTATGGGCTTCCCTCTAATCTTTGCTGTGACCACCGGCCTTCCGGATCGGTCCCAGAGGGTGTCACAGACCCAAGTGGGGGAGCCCGAACACCGTCAGTCCATTCCGTCCACATTGGTCTGTCCTGACTGCGTCTCGATACTGTGGATAGGCTTAGCTTTGTTCCTGTTCAGAGTGCCTGTCTGCTGGCCTCTCTGAGATCTCTGTGGGCCGTTGCATTCCCTTGCAAAATGCCCTAACTGTCCGCAGTTGTAACATTCCTGCGACTTCTGTGGGGGGCTGTTCTTTCCTTCATTTACCTATGTGGGGTTTTGGTGCGCTCTTACTGCCTGTATATCTGCTGCAGCCTGAGCTTCTTCTGGGGTCTTTACTTTAACCTTGCCTTGGACGGATTGTTCCCAAGCGCGGGACAATCTTTTCAAAACCCATTTTTCATTATGGTCATTATGGACTTCTGAGGGGTCATAACTACTGCAGACATTCTGTCCTGCATCTGTGGCGTGGGAGATTATGGTGCGGGTCCATTTAACCATATTGTCGCGGGTTAAATGCGCTCGGTCTAAATCGCCAAACACGGCAGTGAAATGAATCCACAGCTTTCCTGCGAATGCTGTGGGATGCTCTGTCCTCTTCTGCCTACACTTATTTAGGCCTTCGACTGGGTCCCCTCTATTGTACCCTATCGCGTCTAAAATAGATGTATTCATACAGGCCGCAGCATTTCGGGGCCTGCGAGTTTTGGAAGCGAGTGCTCTGGGCTGCGGGAGTTTGGAGAGGAAGATTTCTTCGCCAGGCAGACCCGGGCATAGTGTCCTTTGCGACTGCAGCTGCTGCAGGTCACGTTGCGGGCCGGGCAGTGTTGCCGTGAGTGTTGGGGCTGCCCACAAAAATGGCACACTGGGGCTGCGTAGTGGGTGGGTGGCCGCGCGGTGCAGGCCTGGGGCAGTCGCTGGTCGGGGGCCCAGGATGGGGTCGCTTGGTCCGAGGCTGCGGAACGAGACCTCCATGGTTGTAGCTAACTCTACAGTGTCCTCCAAGTTCTGGGCCCCTTGTCAAGCAATCGCTGGTGCACACAGTTTGACCTGAGCCCTGCCAAATACACATCTCGGACAGCGAGCTCCATATGCTGTTCGGCTGATACAGCTTGATAATTGCAGTCCCGAGGTAAGGTTTTTAAATCGTGCAGGGATTCGTCTAGCGACTCCGCGGGGCGCTGGTGGCAGGTCGTAAAAATGTGGCGCGC
The DNA here is from genome assembly GCF_902713615.1 of Scyliorhinus canicula. Classification (NCBI taxonomy): domain Eukaryota; kingdom Metazoa; phylum Chordata; class Chondrichthyes; order Carcharhiniformes; family Scyliorhinidae; genus Scyliorhinus; species Scyliorhinus canicula. The sequence continues at coordinate 63,739,391 of NC_052146.1, forward strand.
GTAGACCTCATTGATGGGCCTCACATACATTCAATAGAGCATGGCCAGGGCCTCCGTATACAAGGAAGTACTGTTAAGTTGAGTAGAGATACGGTGGCTCACCCTTGCTTGCAGTAGGCTGAGTTTCTGCTCCTCCGTCGTCCCTGAAGTGGTTGATTCAGCCAGGTAGGCCTTGAAACATCTGAGCCAGTGTAGAAAGATTTCTTTCGCCTCTGCAGCCTGCGGGTCGAGTTCTAGTCGGTCAGCTTTGAGGACTGATTCCATTGTAGTTTTCTTCAAGTTTCCTAAGATTATTAAATTGATGTGACCATCAATTCTCAAGACACGTGATTGGAAGTGAACAGTGGTTTTAATCATCTTACAACAGAGCCTGCCTGCAACGAGATGAACTGGGAGCAGGCTCACGACTGCAGAGCTTTATACTTCCGGTTAGTGGGAGGAGCCATGGGCGGAGCCATAGGCGGAGCCAAGGGTGGAGCCCAGTACAAACTCCTCATCTCCTCCTATGGGCGGAGCCACGCAACGGCTCGTATACCGAGCTCACAAGGACACAATACATATAATGGAACACAGTGTGAATTAGTAGGTTTATAATTCACCACAGTATACAAGGCTACAGACCAATTGCTGGGAAATGGGATTAGAATAATTAGCCGCTTGATGGTCAGCACGGCCGTGATGGGCCAAAGGACCCGTTTCTGTGCTTGTTGTGTTTGGTGTTCAATGTCCAGCAAGGAATCTACCAATCGACTTGTGACTTGTCTAAACCAGGATCTTTATTAAATCACAATTGGTAAGATAACGATCTGCTACAGAGCAAGTTATCATGGAGTTTCTCCTCTGGAACTACCCCTAATGCATATCTGGCCTCTTGTACATCTTATAACAATCTGGTGATCACCAGATGTGCCTCCACTTATATCTGAGTGCCTTGTCACATGACCACTGTCTCGGGCCCGCATGGTGTGCCTGTACCACCACCTGCTGGTTGGAAGTCGCACCACCAGCCATCTACAATATTGCTTACAGGCATATCACCACAGTTTAAAAAAAAATAAATTTAGCGTATCAAATTCATCTTTTCCAATTAAGAGGCAATTTAACATAGCCAATCCACCGACCCTGCATATCTTTTGGGTTGTGGGGGCGAAACCCACGCAAACACGGGGAGAATGTGTAAACTGCACACGGACAGTGACCCAGAATCAACCTGGGACCTCAGGGCGGTGAGGCAGCAGGGCTATCCACTGCACCACCATGCTGCCCCATATCACTACGGTTAAACTCTTTGATTCTATGACTCATACTTTTCAGGTGGGTCTTCATAGGGCCGTTAAGTCCCCTAACGTTCCAGGTGATAATCCTAGTTGGGGGGGGGGGGGTGGGTTTGTCCCCCGCCTCCTGCGGGATCAACCATACTTACCTGCTGGATGTGCCCCTGCACTCCGGAGTTTCCCTTTGTAAGGAGGCCATCCAAAATGGCCGCAGTTGCCGTTCTCACCATGAGGCCGGACCCCTGCGCTCCGGGGTTTCCCTTTGCCCAGGGACGACCCATGTGGGTGAGCCCCTGCACTCTGGGGTTTCCCTTTGTTTGTCCCTCCAAAGTAGTTGTGTATGTTGCCACCTTGTTCCATCATCCCAAACCTGACCTGCTGAAGCCAGTCTCGAGCCCTTTCCTTCCTTATCATTATGTTCCCCCTATGGTCCCGATTCACCCCATTAGCCCCCTTTCAGCCCTCCCCTTCCCCCCTCATTGCCCCCCTTTCTATTCTCCCTCCTACCTTCCCTCTCCTTCCCTGTGTCCTGTTCTCCCCTCCCCCGCCCCTCTCACCGTCAGGCACTCTCTCCCTTCTGGGAGATGCACCCCAGCCCCCTTCCTTGCACTAGCTTTCCCCACTAGTGTGGTGACCCCCCCTCCCGGGGTTGCTCTGACCCCCTCCTATGCCCGTTCACCCGCTGGTTTTGCCCTTTTCCATCGTTTCTGGCTTTCCTGCGGCCTCGCGAGCTATTGCTTCCTGGCATACTTTTTTTCTTCCTTATTTTCGTCGTTGAGGAGATGAATGAATCTGAATTTCCAAGCAAATTTGGGCCGAAAGTGCCTATTTTGCTGTGTTCTGGAGGAGAGCTACCTGTTGTGCGACTACTCAGCACATCCCCGTCTGCGGAAGTCCGTATAACACATAGCTGATAGGCATTCGGGCATAACAATGTATATACTTACCATTAAACACTTTTGTACCAAAAATCTGGAAGAGAGACATGAGTATTTCCTTGCCCATCCAAAGCCACCAGGTTACATGGCCACCCTGAGTTGTACTGCTGCACCACCCTCAACACATCCACCTCACTCCTAACCCAACCTCCACCCCTAACCCGGCCCCTTCAATGTACCAAGACCTATGAAATCTTCAATTTCCCTACACCTCTGGTAGCAGTGTGTACCATCTACAAGATGCACTGCGGCAACTCACTGAGGCTCCTTAGGCCTCACCTTCCAAGTCCACAACTGCTACCATCTAGAAGGACAAGTGCAGCAGATACCTGGAAACACCTCATCTGGAAGGTCCCCTCCAAGCCAGACACAACCTGTCTTGGAAATTTACCTCTGCTCCTTCACTGTCACTGGGTCAAAATCCTGGAACTCCCTCCCTAACAGCACCGTAGCTATATCTATGCCAAATGGACCGCAGTGGTTCAAGAAGGCACCTTCTGAAAGGTAATTAGGAGCGGGTAATAAATGGTGGCCCAGCCAGCTGACATCTCATGAATAGACTTTTAAAAAGCACATTGGCAAATTAAGAATGAGATTAACAAGTTACCCACAGCATATCACTCTGTTTACAATATTAATTGCAGCTCTTCAAAATGTTACAGCCTTTCAATGCAACCCCAACAGCCTGTTTATCTCATATAGAAACTAAGTGTAGCTTTGTCAATCACCCCATAACTCTCTGAATTCTTGCTTTTAACAGTAAAATACCTATAGATATAGGAACAAGAATAGGGAAGTGTGATTATCTGGAGGGAAATGAGGGTTTGAGAGGTTTGTTCATGTGTCATTTAACACGCATTGAGACTGCAGTGACTAAAACTCTTGAGCTCTTCTGGCTACATGAGACAGAGTTTGAACCTCCTTCTAGAAATCCCAAGCTAGCAATTTAAATGCACAGAAACCAGTATACACATACTAAAATTTCCACTTTCTTTCAACAGAATCAACATGAGATTCTCACGGAGCAGAGAAGCATAGAATATAGAACATAGAACAGTACAGCACAGAACAGGCCCTTCGGCCCTCGATGTTGTGCCGAGCATTGTCTGAAACCAACATCAAGCTATCCCACTCCCTGTCATTCTGGTGTGCTCCATGTGCCTAAACAATAACCGCTTGAAAGTTCCTAAAGTGTCCAAGTCCACTATCACAGCAGGCAGTCCATTCCACACCCTAACCACTCTCTGAGTAAAGAACCTACCTCGGATATCCCTCCTATATCTCCCACCCTGAACCTTATAGTTATGCCCCCTTGTAACAGCTTCACAAGGAAATAGTCTCTGAACGTCCACTCTATCTATCCCCCTCATCATCTTATAAACCTCTATTACGTCGCCTCTCATCCTCCTCCGCTCCAAAGAGAAAAGCCCTAGCTCCCTCAACCTTTCCTCATAAGACCTATGCTCCAAACCAGGCACCATTCTGGTAAATCTCCTTTGCACCCTTTCCAATGCTTCCACATCCTTCCTATAATGAGGTGACCAGAACTGCACACAATACTCCAAATGTGGTCTCACCAGGTTCATATATAGTTGCAGCATAACCCCCGCGGCTCTGAAACTCAAGCCCCCTGTTAATAAACGCTAACACACTATAGGCCATAGTAAAGGGATACTTCATTTTCTGCTCTATATAGATGCCTGAACCATAGTGATTTCCATGTCACTCACCGCCCATGGTTATTGACTTTCTGAGAGAGAACCAGTTGGTGCTAAAGGCAATGTTGGGTGTCATCTAACGGTAACGTTTCTAACTGTCATTTGTGGGGGGTTTTGCTGGGAGTTTCCCGCAGGTTCTGTTGGCAACTTCCCCGCCACTTTCTAACCACATTTTTGGGCCCTGGGGAGTTTCTCAGTGGTTTAGCCCAGACGTCGAATTAATTTCATCACTGGGGAGCTGAATTCACTGGCTAGACCGGTTCCTCAGAGATCAGGCTGCCATTTAGAATGGGCGCCCTGATTTCTAAGTGAGCTTCGCACCCTCCACCCATGGGCAATGCCACTCCCCACATATATGGTAAATACCCCACAGCCCCCCAAGTGAGGACACCCTGCTGTGTCCCCCCCCCCTCATTTTCAGGTCTTCCCAGGGGCCATCGTACATTTTCCCTGGCCACACAGGGACCTCGGATTGCCCGGGAGACCCTCGAGTGCTGTTCCGCCTGATCCAAGCTTGTGTGGACCAGTACTGAATGGCATCCGCCTGGGGACTCTCTGGGGAGGCCCTAAGATGCCGGTAGGCCGGTCGATCACAGTGAGTACTTATAAATAGGTTTAAAACCTACTTAGGCCTGCACCGCTTGGTCATTGTGTGCAATATTCTGGTCGTACCACCTCGTAGGACGTGGGTAAACTCCACGAGGCAAAGTGGCTCCCGGGAAGCAGGTGAGAAGGCTCACCTAGCATCTACCGGCCATGATGCACTCCCAGTCAGGCACAATGTGGCCTGTAGATCGTGCCCTTTATATTTTAAAGTTTAAGCCAGTGTTTTTCAACTTTTCTATCCCGGAACTCACTTTTGTCAACTGGCCAACCTTTGGGACCCATGTTGGCCGATCTTCGCGATCCACTCCAGCTGACCTTCGCGACCCACTCCACGTTCGCTTGCCTTTAATGCGAAAGGGGAGCCTGTTTGGTCCTCAGGATCTCACGTCAATCAGGTTCAAAGGAGGAGAGGGCCATGTATATATCAGGTGCAGACTTCAGCCAGTTCCTTTGTGCCATCTTCATCTTTACGAAAACAGAAAATCCAACCTTGCACATGTAGCTCGTTGTAAAGGGAAAAAGCAACAAAATGCTTGTTTCCTCAGCACTGGATACTCCTGGGAGATGCTACACCAGGATGCTGGCAGCCTCATGGGCTTTTAAAAAAATGTTTTTTATTGGGTTTTTGAACAAAGTATATTTACCGTTATGTACACAGGATATGATATATATATATATATATAGAAGAGAAGGGCATGCACAAACATATCACAAAAAGAAACTAATCATAAAAAAGAAATAAAAAATCAAATAAAGTAACTGGTAGGGTATTATGCACCAGCTCAACAGCAGCAACTCTGTACACTTGGCAAAATTATTTGCTTCTCCCGGACGGATTTCGCTGCCGTTGTCGTCTCAGGCTCACCTCCGCTTCAGCCATTTGTCCCGTTTTTCGCCTGGATTCTCCTTTTTCTCTGTTCCTGTAGATGCCAAGTTTGTTATAATTTCTCTGCATTCCCCCCCCCCCCCCCCCCCCCCCCCCCCACCTCCCTGGTTCTCCTCTATTGTTTCCTGTCTCTTCTCTCTTCCCCCCCGCTTCTGCCCCCTCCCCCCGTCCTGTGGTTCACCTTTCTTTCCTCTTAGGTTTAGCTGTCCCCCCCCCCCCCCCCCCCCCGCCCTTTCCCGGTCTATCTCTCCCTCTCATGCTTTGGCTACTTTCCCCTGATTCTTGGCTACCTGGCTATTCTTCTGCTTGTTCGTTGGCCACAAACAGGTCATTGAACAATTGGGTGAACGGCTCTCACGTACTGTGGAAGCTGTCGTCTGACCCTCGGATGGTGAATTTGATTTTCTCCATTTGGAGAGATTCCGAGAGGTCGGACAGCCAGTCTGCAGCTCTGGGTGGTGCTGCTGACCGCCAGCCAAACAGGATTCTGCGGCGGGTGATCAGGGAGGCAAAGGCAAGGGCGTCCGCCCTCCTCCCCAGGAATAGATCTGGCTGGTCTGAAACCCCGAAGACCGTCACGTTCGGGCATGGCTCCACCCTCACCCCCACCACTTTGGACATTGCCTGGAAGAAGGCTGTCCAGTACCCCACAAGTCTGGCGCAAGACCAGAACATGTGTTGCGTGGTTGGCCGGGCCTCCTTGGCACCGTTCACATCTATCCTCCACCTCCAGGAAGAACCTACTCATACGGGTTGCCTCATGGGCTTTTTATATATTTTTAATGTGGCATCACAGGTCAGCTACGGCAGTGTAGTCTTTTAATTTGGAGTCAGCTGCAAGTTAATAACTGACTCTGGGACTCAACCTCAAGAGGGATTTTTCACCTACCACTTCTCTTTCAAAATCTGAAACTTCTCTCATTTGCCAATACTTCCCTGTAAATAATACACATGGGATTGGCATCCTTATTTGCATTGGCACAATTGACAAAACCATACCTCAAGAAATCACCTTTGTTCCCAAGTTAAGTTTCTTCTTTGTAGGCTGTTCACTCGGGGTCCTGGAGCTCTAGCACTGCTCTGTCTTGCCCTGGATCTCCTGTGCAGCTCTCTCCAGCAAATTTTGTTGTGAGATCCTCCATAAGACCATAAGACATAGGAGCAGAATTAGGCCACTCAGCCTATCGGGTCTGCTCCGCCATTCAATCATGGCTGATATTTTTCTCATCCCCATTCTCCTGCCTGCTCCCCATAGCCCCTGACCCCCTTATTAATCAAGAACCTATCTATCTCTGTCTTAAAGACATTCAGTGATTTGGCCTCCACAGGCTTTTGCGGTAAAGAGTTCCACAGATTCACCACCCTCTGGCTGAAGCAATTCCTCCTCATCTCTGTTTTAATGGATCTGCCCATTTAGAAAATAGCCTGTGCCTCCATTTCTCCTTCCAAAGTGCATAACCTCACACTTTTCCACATTGTATTCCATCTGCCACTTCATTGCCCACTCTCCTAGCCTGTCCAAGTCCTTCTGAAGCCCGCCTGCTTCCTCAATACTACCTGTCCCTCTACAGATCTTTGAATCATCTGCAAGCTTAGCAACAGTGCCTTCAGTTCCTTCTCCCAAATCGTTAATGTATATTGTGAAAAGTTGTGGTCCCAGCACCGATCCCTGAGGCACACCACTAGTGACCGGCTGCCATCCTGAAAAAGACTCCTTTATCTCCACTCTCTGCCTTCTGCCAGTCAGCCTATCCTCTATCCATGCCAGGATCTTACCCTTAGTCTGAGATTGTGTCCTCTGCCTCTAGTTTTTCCTACAAGTGGAAACATCCTCTCCACGTCCACTCTATCCAGGCCTCGCAGTATCCTGTAGCTTTCAATAAGATCCCCCCCCTCATCCTTCTAAACTCCAACGAGTACAGACCCGAAGTCCTCAACTGTTCCTCATACGACAAGCTGTTCATTTCAGGGATCATTCTTGTGAATCTCTTCTGGACCCTTTCCAAGGCCAGCACATCCTTTCTTAGATTCGGGGCCCAACACTGCTCATAATACTCCAAATAGAGTCTGACCAGAGTCTTATACAGCCTCAGAAGTACATCCTTGGTCTTGTATTCTGGTCCTCTCGATATGAATGCATGTGCCTTCCCAACTGCAGACTGAACCTGCACGTTAACCTTTAGAGAATCATAAACAAGGACTCCCAAGTCCCTTTGTGCTTCTGATTTCCGAAGCATCTCCCCATTTAGAAAATATTCTATGCCTCCATTTCTCGTTCCAAAGTGCATAACCTCACACTTTTCCACATTGTATTTCATCTGCCACTTCATTACCCACTTTCCTAGTCTGTCCAAGTTCTTCTGAAGCCCACCTGCTTCCTCAATACTACCGGCCCCTCTACAGATCTTTGAATCATCTGCAAACTTAGCAACAGTGTCTTCAGTTTCTTCATCCAGATCATCAATGTATATTGTGAAAAGTTGTGATCCCAGCAACGATCCCAGAGGCACACCACTAGTCACTGGCTGTCATTCTGAAAAAGACCCCTTTATCCCCACTCTCTGCCTTCTGCCAGTCAGCCAATCCTCTATCCATGCCAGGATCTTACCCTTAACACCATGGGCTCTTAACTTATTTAACAGTCTGCTATATGGCACCTTGTCAATGGCCTTCTGAAAATCTAAATAAATCACTTCCACTGATTCTCCTTTGTCTAACCTCCTTGTTACTTCCTCAAAGAACTCTAACAGATTTGTCAGACAAGACCTCACCATGGCGGAGTGCTGACTCAGTCCTATTTTATCATGTACTTCCAAGTACTCCGCAATCTCATCATTAATAATGGACTCTAAAATCTTACCAATGACCGAAGTCAGGCTAACTGGCCTATAGTTTCCTGTCTTCTGCCTCCCTCCCTTCTTAAACAGCAGTGTTACATTAGCCACTTTCCAGTCCTCTGGGACCTCCCTGCCTCCAGTGAATCCTGAAAGATCACCACCAATGCCTCCACACTCTCCTCAGCTATATCTTTTAGAATCCTAAAGTGTAGTCCATCTGGTCCAGGTGATTTATCCACCTTCAGATCTTTCAGTTTCCCCAGAACTTTCTCCTTAGTGATGGTCACTGCACTCACCTCTGCCTCCTGATTCTCCTGGAGCTCTGGCATCCCACTGGTGTCATCCACCGTGAGGACTGATGCAAAGTAATTATTCAGTTTGTCTGCCATTTCTTTGTTTCCTATTATTACTTCTCCAGCCACATTATCCAGTTGTGCAATGTCTATTTTTGCCTCTCTCTTATCTTTTATATATTGAAAAATCTCTTCCTATCTTCCTTTATATTACTAGATAGCTTGCACTCATACTTCATCTTCTCCCCACTTATTGCTTTTTTGGCTGTTCCCTGCTCGCTTTTAAAGGCTTCCCAATCCTCTGGCTTCCCACTAATCTTCACCACTTTGTATGCTTTTTCTTTTGCTTTTATGCTGTCCTTGACTTCCCTCATTAGCCATGGATGCCTTGTTCTCCCCTTAGCATGTTTCCTCCTCCATGTGATGAATTTTTTTTGTGCCTCCGATTAACCCCCCAAAATGCCTGCCATTTCTATTCCACTGACTTCCCTGCTAGGCTCCTTTTCTAATCAACTGGCCAGCCCCTCCCTCATGACTTTGTAGTTACCCTTATTTAATTGTAATACTGTGATGCGCGATCAATAAGCACAGAAACGAAGGAGTAGTCCGAATCGAAGGCTTTAATCTACAAGAAGTGTGCCCAGCAGCTTGAGTATAGAAAGAACGATGGCTGCTGAGAAACACGGGTTCTTATACTCCGTCTCGTGGGCGGAGCTACCTTCATCTCGACCAATGGGAAGACAACACTTGGGCCAGTGGGCAGCGAGCCTTCTCCATCAATAGCAGCTCACACTCCCAGGTACCTTAGTACTTCTAGTCATACTACCACATTCACCCCTTGTTGAGAAAGGAACCGGGGGCGGGGGGGCATGTGCTTGTTGAGAAGCCGGGGAAGGGGGGGGGGGGTCCAGTGCGGGTGGGACAAGATACTGGTAGTAAGACTAGTGATATGGGATTATACCTCTCCAACGGCGGCTGCCCACTGGCCCGTAACTATATACAGGGATGTGTTATCACACGGTAATTATTTAGAGTCGGAAAAAAAAGTAAAGGTCCATTAACAGTTCATATTGACTCGATCAGCCGATCGGGGGCCTTGGACGTCCTCTGCGACCTGCGGAGCTTCGTCGGCGACGTTGGAGATGCAGACGTCCATGACTCCGGGAGCGATGATCCGGTCCTCGTGGAGGTTTTCACACCCCTAGATGGAACTGGTGAGGGCCGGGCCATGGTGGGGGGGGGGGGGGGGGGGGGGGGGGGGCGACTGGTCCTCTAGGCGGCGCGGGTGAGGGGGTTGGCGGGCCAGGGAGGGGAGGCCTGCGGGGAGCAGTTGCGGTTGGAGGGGGGGGGGGCTGGTGCCGGGGGCGATGGCGGGGCGCCAGGTCCCATAGGGAGACCGTGTCCTGTCGGCTGTCGGGGAGCGTATTGCGGGTTAGCGTGGAGCAGCTGGACCCTCTCGACCAACGGGTCCGATTTGTACGCCCGCACGTGTTTCCGGAGCAGTATGGGCCCGGGGTGCAGCCAGCCAGGTCGGGAGCGGGGTGCCTGGGGAAGACTTCCTGGGGAAGACAAGAAGGCGTTCATAAGGTGTTTGATTGGTAGATATGCTAAGTAGCGACCGGATGGAGTGGAGGGCGTCTGGGAGGACCTCTTGCCAGCGGGAGACTGGGAGATTTCTGGACAGTAGGGCCAGCAGGACGGTCTTCCAGGCCGTACCGTTCTCCCTCTCGACCTGTCCGTTACCCCGGGGGTTGTAAGTGGTCGTCCTGTTTGAGGCGATGCCCTTGCTGAGCAGGAATTGATGCAGTTCGACACTCATAAAGAAGGACCCCCTATCGCTATGAATGTAAGCGGGGAATCCGAACAGGGAGAAAATGGTGTGTCGGGCTTTAATGATGGTGGGTGTGGTCATGTCGGGGCAGGGGATGGCGAACGGGAAGCGGGAGTACTCACGTTGAGGAAGTACGTGTTGCGGTTGGTAGAGGGGAGGGGACCTTTGAAGTCCATGCTGAGGCGTTCAAAGGGGCGGGAAGCCTTTATCAGATGTGCTTTTTCGGGGCGGCAGAAGTGCGGCTTGCACTCCGCGCAGATGTGGCAGTTCCTAGTTACTGTCCTGACCTCCTCGATGGAGTAGGGCAGGTTGCGGGTCTTTACAAAGTGAAAAAAGCGGGTGACCCCCGGATGGCAGATGTCCGCGTGGAGGGTGCGGAGGCGGTCTATCTGCGCGTTGGCACAGGTGCCGCGGGACAGGGCATCGGGAGGCTCGTTCAGCTTCCCATGATGATACAAGATGTCGTAGTTGTAGGTGGACAACTCGATCCTCCTCCGCAAGATCTTGTCGTTTTTTTATCTTGCCCCTCTGTGCGTTATCAAACATGAAGGCCACTGACCGTTGGTCTGTGAGGAGGGTGAACCTCCTGCCGGCCAGATAGTGCCTCCAGTGTCGCACAGCTTCTACTATGGCCTGAGCTTCCTTCTCGACCAAGGAGTGGCGGATTTTGGAAGCATGGAGGGTACAGGAGAAGAAGGCCACGGGTCTGCCCGCTTGGTTGAGGGTGGCTGCCAGAGCTACATCGGACGCGTCGCTCTCGACCTGGAAGGAGAGGGACTCGTCGATAGCTCGCATCGTGGCCTTTGCAATATCTGCTTTGATGCGGCTGAAGGCCTGGTGGGCCTCCATCGACAGGGGGAACGTGGCTGTTTGGATGAGGGGACGGGCTTTGTCAGCATAGTTGGAAACCCACTGGGCGTAATATGAGAAAAAGCCGAGGCAGCGCTTGAGGGCCTTGGGGCAGTGGGGGAGGGGGAGGTCCAACAGGGGGCGCATGCTTTCCGGGTCGGAGTCTATCACTCCATTTCACACTACGTAGCAGAGGATGGTTAGACGGTCGGTGCTAAATACGCATTTGTCCTTGTTGTAAGTCAGATTCAGGAGCTTTGTGGTTTGAAGGAATTTGCGGAGATTGGTGTTGTGGTCCTGCTGATCGTGGCCGCAGATGGTGACATTATCGAGATACGGGAAAGTTGCCCGTAAACCGTATCGGTCGACCATTCGGTCCATCTCCCTTTGGAAGACCGAGATCCCGTTTGTGACACCGAAGGGAAGCCTTAAAAAGTGGTAGAGCCGCCCGTCCGCTTCGAACACAGTGTACTTTCGATCGCTCGCGCGGATGGGGAGCTGGTGGTAGGCGGACTTGAGGTCCACCGTCGAGAAGACCTTGTACTGTGTGATCCTGTTGACCAGGTCGGATATACGGGGGAGAAGGTACGTGTCCAGCTGCGTAAACCTGTTGATGGTCTGACTGTAGTCTATACCATCCTATTCTTCTCTCCGGTCTTTACCACCAGAACTTGTGCTCGCCAGGGGCTGTTGCTAGCCTTGATAACCCCTTCCTTCATAAGCTGTTGGACCTCGGACCTGATGAAGACCCGGTCCTGGGCACTGTACCGTCGGCTCCTGGTGGCGACAGGTTTGCAATCCGGGTGAGGTTTGCAAATAAGGACGGGGGATCGACCTTGAGGGTCGCGAGGCTGCAGACACCCGCTAACAAGGTTGAGCAGCACTTCAGCTGACTTGCTCTGCCAACCCCGGCCAGCTCACAATAATGGCGCCAAGGAGACTGGCCCCAAGATTCAGGGATGCTGACCTGGGGTGGGCTCCTCGATGCAGGTGGAGGTCAGGGATGTCCTGTTTCCCTGAGGATCCTGGACAGTGAGCCATAGGCCAGCCAGTGCTGTCTGGGATGAGGTGGTGGCAGCTGTGAGCTCGGGGACTGTGACCAGGAGGACTGGCCTCCAGTATCGAAAAAAAGTCAACGTGCCCAACGTCCGGGCAACTTGTGTGAGTAAACACCAATGCCCCCCCCCCTCCCCTCAGGGAGCATCCACTCCCCAACTCCCCATGTGACCCCCACCCCTTCAAGCTCCCCCAACCCTCCCTCCAGGCCCCAATTCCCTCCACTGTGAACCACGTGTGTGGCTAACGATGCCGCCTCTGTTTCTCCTCAGGAAAGGTTCTCCCATAATTGTCATGAGAGGGCCCAGACTGGTGGAGGGGTGCATGGTTAAGAATCCTCACCTCCTTCGAGAAGCGTGCCCTGGAGGTGACTGGGGTGGCCAAGGACAGAGCAGTCATGCACATGGAGGCTGGCGGACACGGCAGAGGTGAGGAACCACTGGCCTCCACCCGGGGGACCTGTCAAACGATAAGTTGTTATTGCCTTAGATCGGGAGTATGGGGAATTGTATTACACATTAAACACCCTTGCGCACAACCATTATGATGCCTCTGTCACTTTCCTCTGTGATGTGGGCCGACATCCAAACCCTTGGCCCATTTCTCCAGACATCCACCCATCCCTGGTCATACTATGTGCAGGTGATGGTTTAAGTGAGCACTCAGCGGTCAGGCAAGGATCAGACTGGCATAGACTGAGGAGCACCGGCGCTCAGCTCTCTGCGGGTTATCATCACCCGCCCTGCCCTCGACAGTGCCCCGCTGACAGTGCCCCGCTGACAGTGCCCTGCCCTCGACAGTGACCCGCTGACAGTGCCCCGCTGACAGTGCCCCGCTGACAGTGCCCTGCCCTCGACAGTGACCCGCTGACAGTGCCCCGCTGACAGTGCCCTGCCCTCGACAGTGACCCGCTGACAGTGCCCCGCTGACAGTGACCCGCTGACAGTGACCCGCTGACAGTGCCCCGCTGACAGTGACCCGCTGACAGTGACCCGCTGACAGTGACCCGCTGACAGTGACCCGCTGACAGTGCCCCGCTGACAGTGACCCGCTGACAGTGACCCGCTGACAGTGCCCCGCTGACAGTGACCCGCTGACAGTGACCCGCTGACAGTGACCCGCTGACAGTGACCCGCTGACAGTGCCCCGCTGACAGTGCCTGCACAGTCCCAGCACCCTGGAGTGATGTGACACATACCCTGGAAAGGTGGGAAATAGAAGTGGGGTGGGTGATGGACTAGGCCACAAGCTAAATGAATTGGGCGAGTACGAGGGCCTCGCTGGCCCTCCGGGCTTGCTAGACCATCGTCGCTGCTGCTTGTCCTGCAACCTCCAGCTGGGCCTCCGGTTCCTCCGTGGCCTCGTTCTCCAGCCCCCGCTGGTCCGTCACCGCCTCATCATCCTCGTCCTCCTCCTCCTTGGAGGTGGCCACATGTTCCTCATCACCAACCTCCAGCTCCTTGCCCCGCTGCTGTGCGAGTTTGCTGAGGGCACAGCAGACCAACACAAAGTGGGCGACTCTCTGGGTGGTGTACTGGAAGGCACCACTGGAGCGGTCGAGGCATTGGAACTGCATCTTGAGGAGTCCAATGTACCACTCAATGACAGCCCAGGTGGCTGCATGGGCCTCGTTGTACCGGGTCTCCACCTCGGTCACCGGATTCCGTACTGGCGTCATCAGCCAGGGCCTCAGCGGATATGCCTTATCCCCTAAGAGCCAGCAGCCCATCCTGCAGTGCTCCTCAAAGAGGGAGGGATGCCTGACTGCCCCAGAATGTAGCTGTTGTGCACACTCCCCAGGAAACATGCACACACATGCATTATCTTCATCTGGTGGTCACAGATGAGTTATATGTTGAGCGAGTGGAACCCATTTTGGTTAACAAAGGGGATCTCCAAGTGGTCTAGAGAGCACGGGGCAACATGCGTGGCATCTATTCGTCCTGGGTCTGGGGCATACCGGCAATGGCAGAGAAATCTGCTGCCCAGGCATCTTATTGGGCCTGGTCCATGTCAGAAATGATGCAGTCTTCCGCCCGGGCATACAGGGCATCCATGACCTGTCAGATGCATCTGTGGGCTGTGGGCTGTGGCCTGTGAGATACCACATGGGTCCCCACTCAAGCCCTGGATTGATCACGAGACATAAAAGTTCAGGGCTACGGTGATCTTAACAGCCACATAGAGCAGGTGTTCTCCTTCTCCATGTGGTGCAAAGTCCGCGAGGGCATGGCATAGATGCCACAGCATCTCCTTGTTGAGGCACGCGCTGTCAATCATCTGTTCAAAAGAGTAGCGACACCTGTACACTCTGGGCCTCTGGTCCCTCCCTGGTTGATGGACAGCTGGGTCCTCAAGGTGTGAGGCAGGGTCCGGCACATGGGCTACCACCTCAGGCATCTGCAGACGCAGCTGCTGTCATCATTTCTGGCGTCTGGCCACCCGGCCTAGCAGCAGCAGTGTTATGGGCCAGGGTTTAGAGAACACCAAAATATATCATGGAGTTTACCTGGCCTACAACTGTTTATAGATTTTGGTTATGAGGAGCACAAGGCCCCACTCTTCAGGTGTTATGCAACAAAGGCCTTAGCACTTTAAATCAAAAACAAAGTTTATTCTACAAATTCAGTTACCATTTTATAAACATTTTTATCAACTACAAACATACATCCCCCACACAGCTACAGTACTCTATATTTAATCCTTAATAACTTCCCTTTTACTGATTCAGTCAAGTAACAACATACATAAATCAGACAATCCCTTTTTCCACAAAACAGTAGGTTTGAATTATTTACAGAAAACCGGTATCACTTTTAAATTATCAAGTGATCTGGACAGCTTTTAACAGAGAGAGAGAGAGACCAAAATAAACCTTCTTTGTCTGAATGCAGCTTCCAACTGTCTAAAATGAAAGTAAAACTCAGAGCCACAAACAGCTCTAAACAAAAGTAAAAGCCAGAACCTCAGCCCAGCTCCACCCACACAATGGTGTGACTGTAATTATCTGATAAACACACACTTCTTAAAGGGACATTCCCATGACACTAGCACAACTTCTACGTCCAATATCCTTGCCAGTGTTCAATACCTGTAAGGCATTGGGAGAGAGCTAGACTGACCCACCCCGAGACCCTCCATTCCTCCATTGATCCCCACCCAGAAGAACCTGCCCACGCACACCCTGTCGCAGCAGGCCCCCCCTCACCAGACCCCAGACCCGGGACTCCAGACACCTGCACATAACATCATAAGGACCGCGTGTGTGGTGTTGCCTCCCGCAGTGTTAAGACACAGTGTCCAGGCATCACAATTTGATTGGGATACTAGGCAATGACCCCACATTTTACATGGCCCACCAACCCACGGGAATTCACTTGGGTTGTGTGAAGTGCTCACTTAACCACGATTGCCAATTCCCTATTAGCAGTAGTCTTCAGACACACAGCCAGAAGCTTCAGCAGTTGGTGGGGGTTATGGGTGGTCATTGGGGCAGACAGGCAGGCCCCTGGAATGGGTGCACATGATCCAGGGGTTGGCATTGTGGTGCCACGAGCGGTTGCCCCCGATTGCCCCTGCAGCGTTTCCCCCCCCCCCACTGTCCCATGGTGGCTCACCCCTGCTGGGGGTCCACCCCATCCCCAGCCAGGGTTCCCCAGTGCTACTCACCTCCTCAGCTCCCCACAGAAGCCCTTCCGCCGGGTTCATGTTTTTAAAAACGAGTACTAATCGGTGCCAGCGTCAGCACTTGCTGGGGAAGCCGCCGAATGACAGGAAGCTGTTGGATATGGGGTGGCTCCTGTTAATTGTATGGAAATGGGGCTTAAGTGATGATAATTGGTTTCTTCCCACGCTACGGTGAGATTCTGATTTTGTCTATGGGAGCGGCCAGTTGAACCGCAAACTGTTTGCTTTGTGTACACAGAGAAATTGGAATAAGAGGGGCAGAGAGAGAGTCAGGCACGAGGGTCAGGAAGAGAGAGAGAGAGAGGAGTGATTCAGATAGAGAGAAAAGGAAGATCATCGAGAGGGAGATAAACTGAAGACAGGGAGAGTGGTGGAGAGGGAGAGAAGTCAGGGATAGGGGTAGGTAGACGGAGGTCACAGAGAGAGTGAAAGGGGTAATCATGAGTAAGTGAGACGGAAATGATAATCTGGAGTCAGAAAGAGAGAGATAAATTCCTGGATATTCCAGCCCAGCTATGGCAGGACTTGTCACCAGGGATACGGTGGGATTTTCAGCTCCAGGAGTAGCCATGCCCCTAGCCAAGCTGTTCATACACATTGACAACACCAACATCTATCTGAAAAAATGAAAAATTCCCCACGTAAGGCCTGTGCACAAAAATCAGGACAAATACAATCCGGCCAATTACTGACACATTAGTTTTCGTTCAAACATCAGCAATGTGATTGAAGGGATCATTCACAGTGCTATCAAGCAGCATTAACTCATGAATAACCTGCTCCCTACTGCTCATTTTGGATTCTGCCAGGCTTCAAGCCCACAGTGTAAGGGTCCTTCCTGTTGGTTCACTTATTTCCCCTTTCTTTATTTTTTTGCTTATATCATTTTGATCGATATACGCTAAAAGGACATGTATCTTTAAGTCAAACAAGCAGCAGAGAGAATGAGGAACTTTAAAAGTTGCAACATAGTATATGGTGCTAGGTTTCAAACAGCAGAATTCAGACTTTGTACCACCCGAGAGATAGGTGGGACCAGGTTCAATTGGTTGACCGGTGGCCAATGAATTGACCAAAAGGCTGTACTCTGCCTGGTAACAAGTAATGATTGGGAGTGATTTTCAGAGATCCAAGAAAAGCAGAGTTGGTTCCTGGATGCTCAAGGAAGGAGGAGCTGTGAGTGCTTGCTCAGCCCTCTTTTTCTCTCCAGAGATGCTGTGAGCTGCTATATTTCTGAACCTACAGAGAACCTGACTGAATGAATCAACAGTGAAAACCATTACAGACTGAAAACAAAGACTTCGACCTGAAACCCTAATTTGAAGGAAGGGCTGCTTAAAGACAACCATCTGAAACAAAGCTCTTTGTCCTTTTACTTATTAATTTTTACCCCACTCTTCCCTGCTGTGTTTGTTTGTCTTATGTGTGTGTGTGTGTGTGTGTGTGTGTAGAGGCAAGTTAAACTGAGGGATTAGGAATTAGATAACAGTTTTCCCCCCTTATTTTATTCCAATTAAGGGAAATCTAGCGTGGCCAATCTACCTACCCTGCACATCTTTGGGCTGTGGTGTGAGACCCACGCAGACTCGGGGAGAATGCGCAAACTCCACACGGACAGTGACCTGGGGACGGGATTAAATCTGGGTCCTCAGCTCTGTGAAGCAACAATGCTAACCACTGTGCTGCTGTGCTGTACAGGCATTAGATAATAGTTAACCAGTTGTATTTGCTGCATATTTAATTATAAGTCTAGTTATTAATAAAAAAGTAATTGTGTTTAAATTTACAAACCCGGTGACTGTAATGTGGATGTCAGGGACATCGAAAAGGAAAACCTGGAGTTAAGAAGGAAGCTGGCAGAGAAGGATAGAGAGGTGGATGATGCCAAGAGGGCACATCAGTCTTGTCTAGCCCATCTGAGCAGTTCCCAAACCCAGTATGAGAAAGCCTATCAGGATGTGCAGCGAGCAGTTCTGATAAGGGAAAATTCAGAGAAGCAGGTAGAGGCACTGCAAAGGCAATGCTCTGACCTAAAGGCAGCTTTAAGAGCACTCAATGCTGCCACCACTGAGCAAAGGCAAAGCACAGTGGATCACGCAAAGTGTAGGAAGCAGATTGTGCAGCTGCAATCTCTGCTTTCTGTGCAGAATGGGTTCCAAGAGACATTTGGAACCCAGTTAGATGAGGAAAATGCCCCAGATTGGCAAGAATTGAGCGAGACAGCGCAGCGCTATGTTCAGGGAACATGTGCGCCAGCAGCGCAACAGAAAAGGAAAGCGCCCCAACCCCCCACAGATCAGATAGCACCCGCACCTATGAACCCAGTCACCACCCAAAGAAAGGCAACCACAGAAGGCGCACCCGACATCACCTACACCACCCCCTTAACTGTAACACAACTCGGGGACGCGTGTGAGAAAATCACCCCCTTCCTCCCCACTGCAGACCCCCACCAATTTTTCGCGAAAGTGAAGCAACAGGCTACCATGTACGGCCTGGATGAGTGAGAGCAAGTGAAGCTCACAGTTTTGAGTTTAGACTCATCGGTTCTAGCAGCCCTCCCTGACCCACAGAACGTTGGCGGAGGCACACTAGAGGAAATGCATACATCTATTTTAGACGCGATAGGGTACAATAGAGGAGACCCAGTCGAAGACCTAAATAAGTGTAGGCAGAAGAGGACAGAGCATCCCACAGCATTCGCAGTAAGGCTGTGGATTCATTTCACTGCCGTTTTTGGCGATTTAGACCGAGCGCATTTAACCCGTGACAATATGGTTAAATGGACTCGCACCATAATCTCCCATGCCACAGATGCAGGACAGAATGTCTGCAGTAGTTATGACCCCTCAGAAGAGGCCCATAAGAAAAATGTGTTTTGAAAAGATTGTCCCGCGCTTGGGAACAATCCGTCCAAGGCAAGGTTAAAGTGAAGACCCCAGAAGAAGCTCAGGCTGCAGCAGATATACAGGCAGTAAGAGCGCACCAAAACCCCGCATGGGTAAATGAAGGAAAGAACAGCCCCCCACAGAAGTCGCAGGAATGTTACAACTGCGGACAGTTAGGGCATTTTGCAAGGGAATGCAACGGCCCACAGAGATCTCAGAGAGGCCAGCAGACAGGCACTCTGAACAGGAACAAAGCTAAGCCTATCCACAGTATAGAGACGCAGTCAGGACAGACCAATGTGGACGGAACGGACTGATGGTGTTCGGGCTCCCCCACTTGGGTCTGTGAGACCCTCTGGGACCGATCCGGAAGGCCGGTGGTCAAAGCAAAGATTAGAGGGAAGCCCATAGAATTACTTTGGGACACAGGAGGGTCCCGCACAACCATTAACTCATCCACTACAGCACAGGCAGACACATGGCCCACCACATCCACAATTACACTCAGCGGATTTACAGGTCACTCACAGCAGGGACACATTACAGCCCCTGTATTAATTCAGCTAGTGAACATCTCCACCAGACACCCCGTTGTTTTAGTTAGTCTGCCCCGCACAGCAGAACACACACTGGGTATTGATTTTATGAATGCCCACAGCCTATCGTTCAATCCAGTCAATCAGTGTGTCTGGAGAATGGCAAAATCTGACAGAGCACCCGCAACTCTCACAGTAGGAGAGTATGCAAACAGGATTAGCGCAGTAGGCGACTATTGTTTTGACCCGACCACGCTTAGCACGGACAAACAGGTTAGGGCAGTTTTGAACAGACACAGGACAGCATTTGCCAGTCACCGGCACGACTGCGGCAGAATAACTGGACAAGTTCAAGTTACTGGACCTGACCCGAGACCACAGAGACAGTACAGATGTCCGCTAGAAGCAGAGGGAGAAATTGGAATGGTTATAGAGAGCTTATTAGAGCAGGGTGTACTTAGGACAGTAGCCTCAATTAATAATGCACCTATTTGGCCAGTGAAGAAGCCCGACGGATCATGGCGTCTGACCATAGATTATCGGGAACTCAACAAAGTAACCCCAGCAGTAGCCCCCACGGTAGCAACAAGTCCCGAGACCATGCTCAAACAGGGACTCCACTCCAAATATTTCACGGTATTGGACATTAGCAACGGCTTCTGGTCAATCCCATTGGCAAAGGCGTGCCAGTACAAATTTGCCTTCACATTTAAAGGACAGCAGTATACGTGGACATGCCTCCCATAAGGATTCCACAATTCACCCTCCATTTTCCCCCGACAGCTGGCAAATGGATTAGCCAGATTTTCCCGACCCGAATGTCTGGTACAGTATGTGGACGACCTATTACTGCAGACAGACACCAAGGCAGAGCACATCACGCTTCTGTCTGAGCTCCTGGAAATTTTACAAGAGATTGGATGTAAAGTTAACCCCAGAAAGGCCCAGATATTGGAGAATCAAGTGATGTATTTGGGTACAGTCATCACGCACGGCACACGCGAGATCGAGTTCAAAAGAATTGAAGACACTCAGGCACCAACAGGGTTCGAAAACAAAGAGCCTGAGAGCCCACCCAGTAGCTAAGGAACAGCCTCAGTATTGGGGGGATTCAAACATATCGATTGGGAAGAGACCCAATCGATTCCAGGCAGGTAAGGGAGTCCGCCCAAAGGGGCGCAGATCCCTGGGACCTATAAAAGACAGGTCCCACGCATGGTTCCGTCTTCTTGTCCAGCCCTCCTTTCTCTTTGACCAGCACTCCTCCGTGGACCAGCACCTCGACCAGCTTTTGCCAAGAAGACCCTGAAGGAGAGAGAGAGAGAGGTTCGGACAGCAGCCGCCAGCAAGTAAGTGTCTCACAACGATCGCTACCAGAGATAGACACTCCTGACCCCTTTTAACTTATACCAACCTGAAGTCTGCAGACCAGAGCAGAGCAAGAGGCCTTGTTAAGCACACTCACCCAGAACAACCAACATCATGTGTTTAATGGCAGTTTAGGCTTCGTCCATGTTTAAACGTGATTCTGAAACAGTGCAAATTAGACATCTATAAGTGGGTTCATAAGGTAATTGGAGGAAGGTATAGGGGAAATGTCAGGTAGGTTCTTTACACAGAGAGTGGTGGGTGTGTGGAATGTACTGCCAGCAGAGGTGGTGGAGTCAGTCATTAGAGCCATTTAAGTGACTCTTGGACAGGCACATGGGGCAAAATTCTCCCCTACCCGGCGGGGCGGGGGTCCCAGCGTAGCGGAGTGGCGCCAACCACTCTGGAGTCGGGCCTCCCCAAAGGTGCGGAGCTCATTTAGGGGCTAGGCCCGTGCCGGAGTGGCTCCCGCTCCGCTGATGGCGCCAAAACTGGCGCAAACGGCCTTTGGCATTACGCCGCCCAGCATCGGGGCTGGCCGAAAGGCCTTCGCCGGTCCGCGCATGCGCCAGAGCGTCAGCGGTCGCTGATGTCACCACCGGTGCATGCGCGATGGAGGGGGTCTCTTCCGCCTCCGCCATGATGGGGGCCGTGGTGGCGGCGGAAGATAAAGAGTGCCCCCACAGCACTGGCCCGCCGGCCGATAGGTGGGCCCTGATTGCGGGCCAGGCCACCATGGAGGCAATCCCCGGGGTCCGATCGCCCCGCGCCCCCCCCAGGACCCCGGGGCCCGCTCGCGCCACCATTCCCGCCGCCACCAGAGGTGGTTTAAACTACGTCGGTGGGATTGGCCTGTCAGCGGTGGGACTTCGACCCATCGCGGGCCGGAGAATCACCGCGGGGGACATGCCGATCGGCGCGGGGGCACGCTGATCGGTGGGGCGTGATTCCCGCTCCTGCCGATTCCCGGATGGTGCAGAATTCCGGCCACGGCGGGGGGGGATTTACGCCAGCCCCGGGCGATTCCCCGACCCTGCGGGGGGTCGGAGAATGGAAAGCAGTAAATTGAAGGAGTGTAGGTTACGCTGATCTTAGATTAGGATACATGGTCAGCAAAACATTGGGGGCCAAATGGCCTGTACTGTGTTGTATTATTCTATGTTCAATGTTCCAATATAGTTTTCCAACCAGGTTGGAGATGGACACCTTTTCTTGCCCTTTCCCCATGCAGGATGAGCAGAGTGGATCCTGAAGAGGGCTGCTCAGTCATGAAGAAAGCTGCTGAAAAGCTCTCCTGATCCTATTTGGGGTGGCACGGTGGTACAGTGGTTAGCACTGCTGTCTCACAGCTCCAGGGACCCGGGTTCAATTCCAGCCTCAGGTGACCGTGTGGTGTTTGCACTTTCTCCCCGTGTCTGTGTGGGTTTCCTCCAGGTGCTCCGGTTTCCTCTCACAGTCCAAAGATGTGCAGGTTAGGTGGATTGGCCATGCTAAATTGTCCCTTAGAGTCCAAAAGGTTAGGTGGGGTTACTGGGTTGCGGGGATAGGGTGGAGATGTGGGCTTAGGTAGAGTTCTCTTTCTAAGGGCCGATGCAGATTCAATGGGCCAAATGGCCTCCTTCTGCACTATAAATTCTATGATTCCAGGCCCGAGACGACTCAATCAAACTCCACTGACTACGTGCCGGTCCGAAGCTCAGGACTTCCAGATCTCATGGTCCTGTTCCTGTCACCTCTTGCTGATCACCGCAGGGCTTATCGGTGTGGGGAGTGTGTTGGTTTCTTCTTGGTCTACCAGGTAGACTCCTGGGTGTGGGACATCATTTAAGGTGGATATGCATGTGGACACCAGCAGATGCATGGCTCCTTGACAAAGGGTAGGTCTAGTTCCAGTGGCTTAGCACCATTCAGTCAAAGGGCAATTCAGGATGGACAATAAATGCTGACCCAGCCAGTGAAGCCCCCATCCCATGAATGAATTTTTAAAAATCCAGGCAAAGCAGCTCACTTGATTGGCAACCCAAGCACCACTTTAAACGTTTATTCCCTCTTCAATTATTGCAGTTGTGCCATCTGAAAGATGCACTGCAGCAACTTGCCAAGGTTGCTTGGGTGGGTTTGCCTCCACTACAATGACTGCAATGGTTCAAGAAGGCAGCTTGCCAGCACTCATAGAGGGCCATTAGGAATGGTCAATAAATCCTAAATTTGCCAGCAACACTCACAACCTATGATTGATTTTTTTTTAAATCACCTAAATAAAATTGCCACACTGTAATTATATCTTGCCACCAGTGGTGGGGATGTAGGTAGATAGATAGACATATATTCACATTTAATATGTTTATGAAGAAGCATAGGAGAAAGCACCACTCCTCCTGAGGACTGGGGAATTACAAATGTTCCACTCTTGCTCCAAAAAAAGGTGTAAGGGTGAATCCAGTAACTTCAGGCCAGTCAGTTTAACCTTGGTGGTAGAAAACCTTTCAAAACAATAATCTGGGACAAAATTAGCAATCATGTGAACAAATGTAGATTAGTTAAGGAAAGCCAGCGTGGATTTGTTAAAGGCAAAATGTGTTTAACTAACTTGATTGATTTATTTTTAAATGAGGTAACAGAGAGGGTTGATGAGGGTAATGCAGTTGAACATGGTGTACATGGACTTCCAAAAGACATTTGATACAGTGCCACATAACAGGCTTGTCAGCAAAGTTGAAGCTCATGGAACGAAAGGTGCAGCGACAGCATGGGCAAGAAGTTGGCTGAGTGACAGGAACCAGAGAGAAGTGGTAAAGGGCTGTTTTTCAGCAAAGCGTGTTTCGATCATCTAATTTAGTTATGGTTCAGGGACATGTGTATATTTTTCTGCAGAGACATTTGGCATCACTGTGAAAGCTCAATGGGTGAGGATTTGAGGAACCCAGTCCTGTCTAGTTTGAAAGCCATTGAAAAGCATCCCAATTCACTTTCTTTTTTTCTCCTTTTGTTTTAGAAATTTAGAGTACCCAATTCATTTTTCCAATTAAGGGGCAATTTTGCGTGTCCAACTTGCCTTCCTGCATATCTTTGGGTTGTGGGGGCGGAACCCACGCAAACATGGGGAGACTGTGCAAACTCCACACGGACAGTGACTCAGAGCCGGGATCGAACCTCGGACCTCAGTGCCGTGAGGCAGCAGTACTATCCATTGCACCACCGTGCTTCCCCCAATTCACTTTAGTTTCTCAAGCCCACTCCAATTCAATGTATTTCGTAAACATACAGTCAACACTTTTAACATTATCTTTGGAGGACCTTTTGTTGTTGTCGGTGTATGTGAATAGTTTTAACTTCCTTCTGCTGATCTATTTAACTAGTAAACTGAAGCATTCTTCTTTATTTCATTGTGCGATTTAAAAATAAATTCTCCCCTCTCTAAAAATGCTGACCAGTTTCATGGACACTGACAGTCATCCAGGAACTCACATGAGTTATGATTTTCTTATGTGAGTTTGTACACAAAATACTGGTAACCAATTTGATTGTGGACAGTATTACGGAACAGACTAATGCTTTCCTGCCATTTGCCTACTGTCTAACATTGAGTCGTTGGATATTGAAGAAGCAGGAGCCCTATCTGATTTTTCCTTGCTCAGACTAGCCCAGAAAGGCAGAGGTTAATCATAGTGACGACACCACCATTCCAGCTCAAATCAGCTAACTCATCAATGATAAACCTGCTCCTGGTCTGCAGCTTCCCTCCGGAGCGCCTCATTCCCTACAGGTGCTAAGTTAAGGAGCGGAAAATTAGACAATGGTTCCTGCTCCAGATTGCGATTATCACACTCCTGTTGGAAAGTGTGCATGTGTGAAATGCATTGGGCCGGTTTCATAAGTTAAATCTTTATATTAATCCAAGTTGAGTCTGTTGGTGTGAGATGAGGACAAGACTGGGTTCAGTAACAATGTCTCCTGTCTGTTGATGCAAGATGAGGTCTATGATTCTATGACAAGACTGGGTTCAGTAACAATGTCTCCTGTCTGTTGATGCGAGATGAGGTCTATGATTCTATGACAAGACTGGGCTCAGTTACAATGTCTCCCAAGTCAAAAATCCTGAAGGCACCAAGGGCTCAAAATGAACTCTGCAAGTTTGTAAGATTTGGGAGCAGCATTAGGCCATTCGGCCAATCGAGTCTGCTCCGCCATTCAATCATGGCTGATTTCATGCTGGCCTTAACTCCACCACCCTACCCGTTCTCCATAGTTACGCGGCCCCCAAGGGCAGGAGAATGGGGATGAGAAAACATCAGCCATGATTGAATGACGGAGCAGACTTGATCGGCTGAGTGGCCTAATTCTGCTCCAATATCTTACGGTCCATAACCCTTTAACTCATTACCAATTAAAAATCTGTCTAACTCATCCTTAAATTTACTGACTGTCCCAGCATCCACTGTACTGTGCGATAGCGAATGGGTTCTGGGCGTTAAAGACACCCTCAGTGTCCAGACTCATGTGTGTTCAATGATGTATTGAGGGCAGCTAAAATCGATTAAAATGCATCTCAGCTTCTGTGGGCAGCTTCAGAACAGAAACATGTATTCAATGAGGTATTGAGGGTAGCTAAAATCTATTAAAATGCACCTTAGCCTCATGGGCAACTTCAGAACAGAAGTGTAGAAGACTGGATGGATTCTCGTGTCCGGAGCTATTGCATTACCCGGGCACAGTGAGCCAGTCCCCACCCTTGCCCCTTCACCCCATCGCTCAGCTGTGGCCCTTTGGCTATCCAGTATTGGGCCTGGGGTTTCAGCATTACTGGCAGCAGCCCTGGTGGCGCTGCTGAGCAATGCACAGCTTCCTGTCTCTGATTGGATGGGAGTTTTGCAGGGCGAGGGGCAGGGGATGTTCCTCTTGGGTCTTTGATCCCAGGAAATGCCCATCACTCCTCAGTGAAGTGCATCATTGGCACGTAATTCGGCGGGCCAGGCCAAAAGGAGACGCGGAGCTGCCATTGGCTCTCCATCTGGCGAGCGGGTTTACCGTCACCTCCATTACATTCCACCTTATGTTCCTGTGGAGGCTGAATCAAAGCAACCCAACAATGGCCCCCACACATGGATAGTGAATTGTACCCCACACTGTTTATCATTAATGTCCTGCTTCACTCTTCAGATTTAACTTTTATTTTTGCATAGGGAGAGGAGGTTTGGATTGGTAACTGAAGGAGGGTGTTTTGTTTTGTATCAAATGCAATGTTGTGTGCTGAGAAAACAATTACTTCTGAATTTATGGCCAAGCTCTCGTTTAAACAAGCGGTTTCCCCAGGAATTAAATCTTTCTTGTTAAACTGAGCTGAAGGGCTTTTACAACCTCTGCAAGCAATCACGCATTATTCTTTTATGGCACGGGAGCAAGTTTCATTTTTTTAAAAAAGTAATGAAAAACAGAATTTGGGTTTACTAGTTTAGTATTCTAGTTTAGCCTTTAGTATTAGCAAATGCAGGAATGCATAGAACTGTGAAAGTCCACCGCCGACTATAAGCTCAGACCCTTTCTCATCATTTCTTTATTTTTCCTTCAAAAAATTTATCTTCAGGTACTTTTCCAAATTTCTCATTAATTTTCTGTCAAACCAGTTCCTGCTGCCTTCCTTACTGTCGCCATCCTTCCTGGCAAATAGTTAAAGAATTGTGAGGCAAGCACTGGTGATAATCATCATAGAAGAGGAGGGCACAGTTATTTACAACCATATAACTGACTGAGGGCTGCTTTTTGGAAAATTCCCACTTACATATGCTCTTAAAATCTTTGTGGTAAAATGTGATGACAATTCGTGACATGAAGCCATCTTGTAAAGATGCCATAAAATTCTGCAGAACTCCCAGAAGGAATGACAGGGAATTTAGTGAGCCACAGCAGGAATTTGGAACAGCCAGGGGAGGACAGATGGGATCCTTGGGAAGGGTCTGGCTGTGTAGCAGGAATTTGTTTATTTTCACAACCGCTTCCCTCCCTCTCCTACCAGGAAATATAATGGGTACTATTTCATTTTCTTCACTGCCGTTCTGCTGGGACTGTGATTTGAGAGTGGCGTGAGGCAAGAGAATCTCTGTGATATTGGCTCTACACCCTTTCGTGGTTAGATGAGAAACAGAAGATGGTGATTTAAAACCTCAGAGCCCTGCTAATCAGTGTCTGAATGCCAGTGTCATTTCCCAAAGGTTGGCATCAGGTCAACAGGAAAGGCCAATGAGAGGCTACACCTATCGGAAAATGCTGAACAGGCTGGGACTCTTTTCCATAAAGGGGATAACCTAAGAGTGGTCTTCAAAATTATGACGGTGTTTAATAGATAGGTGTTATTATATGTGGGGGAATCCAAAAGTAAGATTAATTAATTTATGCAATACTTTTTCTTTACAAATGCTACTTTAGTTAAGTTCCTTATTTTCACCAGGATCCTTGGTTCCCCTTTGTATCTTCTACCATGTTGACCATTCCGAGTATTTATTTAATATCTCTATCAATCCCTTATTCTCCATTGTAATTTTTCCTATCTCACCTCTCTGGAACCCTTGTGTCCTCTCGTGAACCTCTTCCACTTCATTTCATTTCATTTCACTTTAAAAACTTGCACAATTTGTTTTTAATGCCTGAAGCTGGTTTACTTTCAGAATCCTGTTTTCTTTCCTTATTCATTTCTTAGTTATCACTTCACTGAATTTTAAAATCTTCCCAATCATCAGACTTACTACTTTTGACAACATTATAAGTGTCTTCCTTTAGCAATTATGGGGGGGGATGCTCGTCTCCTGTTTTTGGTGGGTATTGTCGCTGTTGGGAGTGGAAAATCCCGCAATCGAGCCAAAATGTGATTTACGCCAGCGGGATTTCACGCTTAGATTCTCCCCCCCCCACCATAATCACCTAACTGGAATCCCAACGTTCAACATCGGGAAATCTAATTGTTAGGCCTCCACTCTTGATAATCCCTCCCCCCATTACATAATCCAATAATCCACCCACATTGGTGTTCCCTCATGCCGCATGAATACCACAGGTCTCCCACAGAGTACACCAGGCAAGCAAAACCCACCAGGGGAGTTCAGATGAGTGCATTGCTCAGGGCAAGAGGATCATGCTAGGCTCTGCCAGCTGGCACTGCCGACTAGCACTGTCCCAACACTGAGTGGCACAGAAATGAGTCAACTCCAGAGTTATATCAATGGTTTGGTTAAGTGGGCAGAGAAATGGAAAATTGCAGATATGAGGAGAGATTTGGTAGGTTTTCTTTACTACAGAGGAGGCTAAGGTCGACCTAATTGAGATTCACAAAATAATGAGGGGCATCAACAGGGTAGACAGGAAAGACAATTTTCTCCTAGTTTAGTGGTCAACTATCAGGGGGAATAGATTTAAGGTCTTTGCTAGAAGGATTAGAGGGGACATGAGGAATGCCTTTTTTGCCCAGAGGGTGGTGGGAGTCTGGAATTCACTACCTAAATTGGTGTTTGAAACTGAAACACTCAACGCAATTAAAAGGTACCTGGATCTGCCTCCGAAGTGCTGTAACCTGAAAGGCTATGGACCAGGTGCTGAAAAATGAGATTAAAATGATTGCTGTGACAAAGAGTCATCCAGACTCGAAACGTTAGCTCTCTTCTCCCTCCACAGATACTGTCACACCTGCTGTGATTGTCCAGTATTTTCTGTTTTTGTTTCAGATTCCAGCATCCGCAGCAATTTGCTTTTATCTTATTAATAAGAGTGGGCAATGTTTTTTTTGGCTGGCGCAGACATGATGGGCTGTCCCATAATATTTCTATATGTATAGCATCTGTGGAGTGAGAAACAGAGTTAACTTTGCTGTGACTCGGGCAGCTCGGTGGCGCAGTGCTTAGCCCTGCTGCCTCACGGCGCCGAGGTCCCAGGTTCGATCCTGGCTCTGGGTCACTGTCCGTGTGGAGTTTGCACATTCTCCCCGTGTTTGTGTGGATTTCGCCCCCACAACCCAAAGGATGTGTAGGTTAGGTGGATTGGCCACGCTAAATTGCCCCTTAACTGGAAATAATGAATTGGGTACTCTAAATTTATTTTTAAAAACTTTGCTATGACTCATGAGGCAGGTACAATCAATGCAAAGGGAGCGGACTGTTATTTGAAAATGTACAATTTGCAGGGCTATGGGGAGAAGGTGAGAGAATGGCACTGTACTGTAAGAATTCTGTGATTCTTTGGAACAGTTCCGAAGAGGTTATACGGACTCGAAACATTGGGCCCAATCGAACGGCCTCATCATGCCTGACCCGGTGATGTGACAAGGCCATTACAATAATAATAATCTTTATTGTCACAAGTAGGCTTACATTTACACTGCAATGAAGTTACTGTGAAAAGCCCCTAGTCGCCACATTCCGGCACCTGTTCGAGTACACGGAGGGAGAATTCTGAATGTCTAAATTACCTAACAGCACGTCTTTCGGGACTTGTGGGAGGAAACCGGAGCACCCGGAGGAAACCCACGCAGACAGGAATCGAACCTGGGACCCTGGCGCTGTGAAGCAACACAATAACCACTACCGTGCCGCCCCCCTCACGAGATTTACAATGCTCGAGGCGTCTCACAAGATCTAACGAGATCTTGCGAGACATCACAATCTAAATCTCGCACTCACTAGGTGTGATCCAGTTTTGCTTATTTAAATAAGCAGTTAACTTCACTTAAACATGTCTACCCGGGTGGTTGGGCTCCGGGCAGGGTGGTACCCTGGCGCCCCAATGCCAAATGAAGGTATGTGTGGGCCTTGATGGGGCATTCCTTGCAAAGCCCTCCCCCCAAAGAAAATTGTCCTGATTAATACTGGGGTCATTCTCGGCGCTGCAGGCACCCAGAAACACCCCGCTACTCACACCCAAAGCGGGACTCTTTCTTTTCTGTTAAATCATGCCCGTTAAATATTGTTTCTCTCTCCACAGATACTGTCAGGTCTTTCCAGATGTTGGGCATCCGCAGTATTTAATTTGTATTCTGATTTAGCAACTTTCCTGTCGAATTTGATTTCACAATGTGACCCCATTCACTGGGTGACAGTGCAAGGGTTCATTTGTTGCAGTGTTGTGTTGCTGCTGACTCAATCCAGCCAGCACCTGTATCCATTGGACGGCGCTTGTAGCCAATCCCGCCCAGCGCCTGCCTTTCATTCATTCGCTCCCGTTCCCACATCACACCGCGACAAGTGTGCGTTGGACTGCTCTGATTGGCGAGCCGCGATCGACTCATTTCAAGCAGAAAGGGGGAGATTCTGCACCATATTTCATTTATTAAGTTCTGAATGCAACATCACGGAGCGGCAATAACAGCAGAGACGCAGAATACTTCAATACTCCTTCGACATTCGAATCAAGTCATCTTTGGTGGAAGAACTTCTAAGAAAAGCGTGCGCTTAAATATTATTTCCCCCCCCTCCGCATCCACTAATGGAGCCGGTCAACCTACTTCCGCATTCGGTTGGCACTTGCCACCTGAACAAGCTCGCGCCCCCTGCGCAACCCAACTTGACTAGCTGAGGACCCGCCTCCGCGGCGGGCGATTGGTCGTTCCTTCCCGGCGAAGCAGCAACGCGCCGGAATCACGCGGTCTATTGGTGAAAGGCCCTGTCAATCACCCCGACTCCGACTGCCATCAGGTTAGGTTGAGCCTGGCCTTCCCCTCCTCCTTCTCCAAGCCCTGTGCACAGAGAGAGAGAGAGGGAGTGAGGGAGGGGGGAATTTATTTTAACCTTCCAGGCGGGGAGGAGGGCTTTGCATCTTTTTTTTAATTTTTGAAACCAGCGGGGATAAATGTGACGGTTGTGCTGTTTTATTGAGTTGCTGTTTGAGGTGAGGGCGGGCATTTGGATGGTGGCGGAGGCCGCGCGATCCAGCCTGTGGAGCCAGTGAGTGGGAGATGTGGAGAGGGGAGCCGTGCTCCGGCAGCCCGCTCTGGCTCTTGGCCGCGGCCTTGCTGACGGCCCGCTGCTGCAGCGGCGCTGCCGGCGGCCAGGGCGACAAGGTGATCTGGGCCATCAACGCCGGCGGGGAGGCTCACATCGACATCCACGGCATCCACTTCAAGAGAGACCCGCTGGAAGGCAAGATAGGCAGGGGTAAGCCGGGGGCGGTGGGTGGTCAAATATTAAATTCTGTTTAATTGTTGATCCTCAGTACATGTGTTTCATTGACTTCAGTCAGTGCTCCAAATGCTGTGGACTTTGTGTCAGGGTCCGAGCTGGGAATTTGCAAGAATTAGAAAAATATAACCCCCCCCCCCCCCCCCCCCATACCAAATTGCTTTGGTCAAAGTGAGGTGGGGGGGTGGGGGTGCCAGGCAACTTCCATTTGCACAGATGGGTGGCCAGTAACTCTTCTCTCTCACCGATTGCTGGAGCACATGTTAAGAATTAGTTGGTTGTCTTAAGTGTGATGTTAATCTGAAGGCACATGGATGTTCTGCTTTTAACCCCCCCCCCCAAGTGTGATCAAGTTACCAAAGGATACCGCAGTTTTAACAATTCAGGATTCCACCTGACTGCACCCTACTTTATTGAGCTTGATCGTGGCCATGTTAATGTCTTAGCAGTTGCAGAATCATGGGTCTCATAGAATCCGTACAGTGCAGAAAGTCCATTCAGCCCATCGAGTCTGCACCGACTGTCAGAAAGAGCACTGTGCGGGCAGCACGGTGGCGCAGTGGGTTAGCCCTGCTGCCTCACGGTCCCAGGTTCGATCCTGGCTCTGGGTCACTGTCCGTGTGGAGTTTGCACATTCTCCCTGTGTTTGCGTGGGTTTTGCCCCCACAACCCAAAGATGTGCAGGGTAGGTGAATTGGCCATGCTAAATTGCCCCTTAATTGGAAAAAATTAATTGGGTACTCTAAATTTATATAAACAAAAGAAGGAGCACTGTACCGATGTCCACACTCCTGCCCACCCTATAAGCTATCCTGGACACTAAGGGACAATTTATCATGGCCAATCTGCTTAATGTGCACATCTTTGTATTGTGGGAGGAAGCCCATGCACCTGGATGAAACGCATGCAGACACAGGAGATTGTGCAAACTCCACGAAGGATGCCACCCAAGGCTGAAATCAAGCCCGTGTCGCTTAAACTGTGAGGAAGCAATACTAGCCACCGTGCTACCCCATTGTGTCTATGCTGACCATCAGCACCTATTTATTCTAACATGGCAGCTATATAAGAACCCCTTGAGGTGCATCTGACTTGATCTGGGATTGCTTGATGCTGCAGCAACATGCAGGGTAAAATGTTTCATCAGAGAAAAGTGCAGTCTTGGCTTATTATCTTAAATCTATTATGAAACATTTCCACACTAATTGTTCTGTAGTGTGCCTTTCCCTTCTAGTGAAGCATGGCATTCCCCAATGGAATGTAGGCAGGTGCCTTATTCCCACACCTGTGGTATTTTACCACCTGCCAATGAGCATTGTGTAAGAGCAGCGGATTATCTTCTCTTGGGATCCAATTTTCTTTCTTCCTCATGAGGAATTGCATCTCCATGTAGTGCAAGCCAGGAGCTTGGCAGTGAGCATTTATGATGTGAACTTGGGACTCTATGCTTTACAGTGCAATAGTACATTGTTGTGCGTTTGTTTGGACCTGAAAAGATAATTGCAAATCTTCATGGGTTGCTGGTTATTTGAATTTGATCTAGACCCTAAATTCATCAAAAGGCGAGTGCCAAACCATCACTTTACTGGTTTTAATGTATCTCATTTATTGTGTTACCATGTTTGACCTTCAACCTTGTTTGGAGGGCACTAGGGAGAGATCTGGCTCCAGGTATTGGTCAGTGCATTGACAAATGGCTGGAGTGTGTGTAAATTTTACAGTGATAACAGAATCAGTTTTGGCTCTTGAGTAGCTTGCAACATTCACTGTCCAGGCTGATACAGAAAAATTGGATGCGTGAGTGAGTCAGTTGCACCTGCGAATCTGTACTCGGGATGAGTTAGCACCATGTGGGCCAGAGTTGGAGGAAAATAAGCTGCTTATTTTTGACTCCGTTGTTAATTACAAATACCGACATGCAAAATGTGAGCATGATTAGGCCATTTGGCCCCTCGAGCATGCCTGCCATTCAATAAGATTACGGCAGATTTGATTTTGTTTCGACTTCCATATTTCCATCTGGAATGTTGGCAAATTATAACATTAGAAGAAAGGGGAAGGCAGACTTGCCTTCTAGCACCTTTCACAACCACAGGGCATCCAGAGATACTTAACAGATAATCAATTTCTTCTGAAGTCTAGTTAGTGTTGTAATGTAGATATAATGTGTGTTGTCAGATCAGGGAGAGAAAATGCCTTTTTATTTAATTTTGCTGAGCAGATGGAGCAGATAAAATGTTTGTCAAACAAGACATCTCTACTGTAACATCTTTGGATGAGGGTAACCTGAAGAATTTCATAGGGGTGAGATTGTGCTGTGAAGAGACACTGTATGAAAGACTTCATTATTTGGATATTAATGGAGTAATGCGTTTGTTCACAGTCTTTGTATGAGCTTTATGTCACTGTTATAATTCAGATAGACTTCTCTTCATCTCACATGGTGGCCAAAGAGAAAAGATGGATACTTCATTAACAATTCCATCTGTTTGCACGTTGAAGTTTGCAGTCGTAAATGAGAGTTTTGAGGAGAGTAATTGCTGCAGAAAATAAAACTTTTAAATGTTGATGCAAGTGTTTGATCCAAGGCATATCCAAATAAAATGTGTATTTGACTTAACTGCTCTCTTTTTTTCCCCCTTCTACTTTCGTAACCACTTTATTCGTGGCTGTTGATGTAGTTTTTCTGGACAAACCTGTGTCTGCTTAGCTTGAAGTTAACGTGATGACAACAGTTTTTTCATTGAGGGTATGGCGCATGTTCTATTTTTGTTTGGACTATCCTTCCTTGAAATGCAAACGTGATGTGATCATGATCCTTGCACACAGTCAATTTGGAATGGCCCAAAATATTTGTCGCTAATGAAGAAATATTTTCTTTTAAACATAGCAGCGTGGAATAGAGTCAGGGGGGGCTGAATTGTTGCGGCAGTTGCTTTTTAGCCAGGCTCCTGTTGGCGATGTCCTTGATAGAATCTAACCTAGTTATTTTTGTGTGTTTGAGCTATTCAGGGCATTATGAGTGTGTAGATTATCTGTTACAGTTTTTCTCACAAAATCTAATCTATTTTTGTGAGGGAGAGGCAGTGTGAGGGATGTTAGCGCTAGATAATGCAGCAGTTTTCCACCTTGGGTAATGAGTGTCCCCATCAAATGCTAGTAGATTAGATATGGCATATTCAGCTGAAGAAGAAAGATCCATCTGCTCTGCTTGCCCCCAATCTCAAAAGAGTCCCAATTAGTTTGCTTGTGTGACATTTCCCATTTACCGCAACGACCATCGTGAAGAGAAATTGCTAATCTGGGCACGTGTTGAAGGCCTGTGCCCATTATGAGCTTTGTTGAGACTGACCCAAACTCATTTCACATGATATTCCTCGAGCGGAGGATATATTTATCCCATCACAGACAATGGATTTGAACCCAAGTCCTAGAGGTGCCAGGAGAGTTTCACTGCAACCCAGTATCTCTCTCCGTATTTAAACATTTGATCCGACAAGTGCAGGTAGCCGATATTTGTCACCTACATTATACTTGGATCAAGTCAGGAACGCAACTACATGTCAAACCTGTTCAGTGATTAGAGCACCCTTGTTGCTGAAAAATAATACATTTTTTATAGCTCTTTGAAAATAAATATAACTCGAAAGAGGATCATTTGAAATTCGGTTGTATAGAGCTGGAGCTTTTTTATGATCAGAACATTTTACTTTTAAAATTCCGTGCCTTGTAAATTTGGTTTTCAGCATTGAAAATACTGAATTGAGTAGACAACCCTCAGATACATCAAAGTGTATTGAATATTGCTTGATAAGTACCAATTATTATTAGTACAATAAAGAGTATGTTTATTCCCTGTAAAAATAATCTGTAGTATCTCATATAGTATAATCTCTTAATATATCTATAATATCTTGCCAGTTCAAATCATATTGTTCAATGCCAGGAATCTACTATCCCATCAGTGAAATTAATAGCCATTGTAACAAATTTGGCTATCTAGTTCTGGAAATATTATCTTGAAAGCCCACCTAATGGTTCACTGATAAAGGTGCCACACTGTCTAAACCAGACAGATTTTAACCCCAGTTTAAGACCCAGCTTCAATCTTGGTGTGTAAATTAATTGATTTTTCTTTTTGGCTGGTGCAACGATTGGTTACAGGGCACTTGGATTAATAACTGGAGAAATTAGACAGGGTTCCCAGTACTGCTGTAAAAGCATGTCTGTTGGGCCACGGCAAGAATTAGACCCTGCAGCACCTCTTGGGGCAAATATCCTCCGACTCTCTCTATTAGTTCAATGTTGACTACTTAGGCTGTGGATGATGTCTTGTACCTCGCCTATGATACTTATCTGTCCTATGAACCCCTGGAAGATGTGACAAATTTAAAGTTCAGGTAAAACCTGATGCAGCTAATTGCAACACTGTGTTATTGCCTCTCTGTCTTTTACAGATGAATGAGTAAAAATCTGGATTTGTGATGTATCAGGCAATAATTAATTTATATGACATGGGTGTGGATTTTCATATTTGGCAATTCTAAAATTTATGTTTAACGGGGCTGTTTAGCACAGGGCTAAATCGCTGGCTTTGAAAGCAGGCCAGCAGCACGGTTCAATTCCCGTAACAGCCTCCCCGAATAGGCGCCGGAATGTGGCGATTAGGGGCTTTTCACAGTAACTTCATTTGAAGCCTACTCGTGACAATAAGCGAATTTCATTTCATTCATTTCAATAACGTAAAGTTCTAGAAGTACCTTAAATGGTTGTTGGTCTCATGTTTTCTTTATATCATTACTCTGTGGGTGGATATTGAACTTCGCAAAAACACCACTAATGTTGTAAAATGCATCGTGCATCAGAGTTTTAATTAATCGCACCAAATTGTTCCCACCACAATTGTGTCAGACCTAAAAATCAGGAGTTCCTGACCGATTTCAGGGTGTTTCCCCACTGGTTCAATGACTAACATTTCTCATATCCGCCATTATTTTCTCTGGCAAGTAGATTGGTAACCACATGTTGCAGGTTGAAAATAATTGACAAAAAAAAACTGTTGGTAGAGATTACGAAAATTTGTTTTCATGTAGTGGTGTGTAATAATCTGGAATGCACACTTGAAAGGGTGATGGAGCCGGTTCCACAGGACCTTCCAAAAGGCAATTGTACATGTGTTTGAGGAAGATTCATTAGCAAAGTTTTATGGGGGAAAACTGGGCTGTGGAATTAAATTCTACTGCTCTTTCAAAAGAGATGGCACAAGCATGATGGGCCGAATGGCCTCCTTTGCTGTATGATTACAATAAATCCTAGTGAAAAGGTAATTAAATGGAGCTATGTAAGAGATGTGTTTATTGTGCCTTGTTGAGATCAGTAGCAAAGAATTTAGCAGTTGATAGCCGATAATCCTATCTCCGATG
This sequence comes from Scyliorhinus canicula, assembly GCF_902713615.1. NCBI lineage: Eukaryota > Metazoa > Chordata > Chondrichthyes > Carcharhiniformes > Scyliorhinidae > Scyliorhinus > Scyliorhinus canicula. The sequence goes on from NC_052146.1 coordinate 63,775,738, forward strand.
TCTTGTTGGTTACTAGTTAAGTATGGTACACTGATTTTTGAATTGTCTACACCAGGGGATGGGCAAACTTTTCCGTGCAAGGGCCGCATTCAGAAATTCACAATTCACAAAGGGCCGCATAGTATATTAAGTAAAATAATTACTTCACCCGGTTATGATTCTGGGCGCCTCATATAGAACATAGAACAGTACAGCACAGAACAGGCCCTTCGGCCCTCGACGTTGTGCCAAGCAATGATCACCCTACTCAAGTCAACGTATCCACCCTATGCCAGTAAGTAATCCAACAGCCCCCCCACCCATTAACCTTTAAAAAAAAAAATTAAAAAAAAAAAAAAAATTTTTTTTAGAAATTTTTTTTTTTTTTTTTTTTTTTTTTAATGACTTGGTGGGCCGCAGAAATACCTTTGGCGGGCCGCATGCGGCCCGCGGGCCGTAGTTTGCCCACCCCTGGTCTACACAGTACACTGAAAACATTGCAATCTATTGATTTCACATCATTTTATGTATTTGCAGACTTGTCCTTTGAACCTTATTTGTATGAAAATTATACACTTAATTCATGCATTGAAGCACACTCAACATAACCTTCTAATTTCTCAGATAACAAGTTAAAGACCATGAATATTTTTAAATCCTCTTTTCAACATATATTCCAAATAATGCTTGGTGTTATGCAATACAATCCCATAATATCTGAAATGTGAACAACACCAAGAATGTGACATTGAAAAACCTGCTCCACGGTTTAGAAGTTCATGGGCCTGAATGGACTTCATTATAGAATACTCGGCTCTCTCCTTGTTTCATAGCAAAATATTCTTCCATCATTGTGTCAAACTTTTCAGAACAGCATGGACTGCTTGGTGGTTCCCAGCATGTTGATTGTTGGACATTTGAGTGAATTTTACTTTGTTCTCACAGGCGGTATAGTCTTAAGATTTCAGTATTTGCATATTAAGGCTCCATAAATGTAAACACAAGTTAACCTTTTTTATATAAATACAAGCCTCGTTTGTTTGTTATTTATTCATTCATGAGATGTGGGCATTGCTGGTTAGGCCAGCATTTATTTATTGGTTATCCCTAATTACCTTTGTGAAAGTGGTGGTGAGCTGCCTTCTTGAACCGTTGCCTACAAAATTGTTGGGGAGTTGGCAATTATAGTTGTGAAAATCAAGCTGTCTTTGCACACTACGAACTCATTGAAGAATGAATTGGGCAATTGTGATGGGTGCATTAGTTGGCTAATGGTTTAGTAAGTTAACTCTGAAAGGTGTACCCAGTAGTTTATCTTCTGTTGAATATTAAGTGTGCAGGAAGCTTATTAAATTGTAATCATTTTGGTAGAAGCTCTAGGTCTGCAATGAATATTTGGGTATTCAAATATTCATGTGTTTGAAGAAATACTTCAATAACATTGCCTCTGAATGTTTTGTCTCTTGGCTTTGATCCAGACCCGGCTCCATATAAATTCTGTAGAGGATACACATCGGGGACGAGTGGTTTACCGAAAGTGGAGTGGCGCCGGTTGCACAGGCATGACTGAGGTATGGCGGCTGCAACACGAGTGGTTTATTTTCTGTAAACCACATTGTCCCCAGTGTGTATTCTGTTTATGCAACATGTACAGTGCACGCTTATACAGCCAGTGAATGTTTATTTGGTATTTGAACTTAAATGTATATTAGAATGGATTCAAGCAGGCTTGGTTCCTTTTCTTCTCTTCAATTCCTGAAGGCACTGACTAATACTAATATTATTCCGTACATACCCTGTGGGTACCTGATCCAAGTGGTTATTGTTCATATGCAAGTTTTGACCGTAAAGAGTAGATTCTCCAGTTTTCTGCCTGGGCCCGTTGAATTATTTCTGAGTGGCAGAAAACCGGAGGGAGCCAATTCAATCTAAATCCATTACTTGAATGGATGTGAAGTGAGATGTGCTGAGGACGGATGTGCAATCCCTCCCATCTGATTTATCTGTCTGCTCAGGTGATCCATACACCCAGACACTGGGAAACAATACTTTTCCCAGTGACTGCCTCATCACAGATCAGGAACACTTGAAATTTACATTTGGACCCTTAAAGAAAGATAGCTAATGTGACAGTTCAGGTTGCACACTGCAGTGAGAACCTTAAGCAGATACCTAAAAGTGGCAACTGGCCAAACATAGTTAACATTAACTTGGTTCCGTCAATGGCAACAACACTGGTCCGGTGGCAGCTTCAAACAGTACCTTACGCAAAACACGTGGCATATAAAATGTTGACTTGCACTCCCTTGTTCTTCAATTGTAAATATTTGGTTATGATAAACAAACTTCTACAACATTGAGAGAATGCAGGATTGCTCTGGTGTTTCACAAAGAATTATACTTTAATATTTGCAAACCATTTGCATCTAAATTATACATGGAGGAGGGTATTTTCCTTGTCTCACCTTTACACCGATTTTGTTTGTTTATTGCTGCGAAAAAACATTGTTCTTGTGGCATATTTTATTTCCATGCATTTGACAGGGTTTCCGTTTTTTCCTGTTTCTTGAAACTGGATTTGGAACAATTGCCCGAAAAGCAAAATATGACGCTGCTTTTTCTGTTGGAAGATGTGTGTATAGTAACAGTCTTGGCTTGGTGATAGCATGCTCTCCTCTGAACTAAATGGTGTGGGTTCGAGTCTCGCTCCAGAAATTTGAGCACACAATCAATGCTCGGGGGAGGGGGGGGGTCTAATGTCCCATTGCACCATTCGAAGAAATGCACCATGGTGTCCTAGCTACTTCCTCTTAACCACCATCACTGAAAGATTATCTGATTGTCATCTCGCTTTATGTGCAAATTCGCTGCTCTTGCGTTTTCTACATTGCAATAGTTTAAAAATTGACTCAATTGGCTGCAAAACACTTGAGATCCTGAAGTCTTGAAAGGCACTATATAAACGCAAGCTATTTCTTTGACCATGCCTACTATTGGTTCTGTAATTGTGGTGATTTGCAACCTCTTTTAGATTTGCTTATTTAATTAGATGACTTAAAACTCCAGTTCATATCTGCAGGAAGAGGAAATCGATGCCTCAAGCAGCTGCTTAGAACATACAGTGCAGAAGGAGGCCATTCGGTCCATCAAGTCTGGACCGACCCACTTAAGCCCTCACTTCCACCCTCTCCCCGTAACCCAATAGCCCCATCTAACCTTTTTGGTCACTAAGGGCAATTTATCATGGTCAATCCACCTAACCTGCACGTCTTTGGACTGTGGGAGGAAACCCACGCAGACACGGGGAGAATGTGCAGACTCCGCACAGACAGTGATCCAGCGGGGAATCGAACCTGGGACCCTGGCCCTGTGAAGCCACAATGCTAGCCACTGCTTAGCAGGTAGTAAGCTAAAACCTTGTGAATGTTTTCCTGAACTTAATGTAACTTGCTGCATTTTCTTCTCTTTCTGTTTTCAAGCATCAGACTATGGAATGAGGTTGCCTATTTTTCGGTCAGTGCCTGAGGATCAAGTTTTGTATCAAACTGAACGATACAACGAAGAAACCTTTGGATATGATATTCCAATTAAAGAGGAAGGCGATTATGTGTTGGTTCTGAAGTTTGCTGAAGTATATTTTGCTCAGTCTCAACAGAAGGTACTTTTAATTTATTTATTTTAGATTGGGGAGACATTTTGGTGTCCTGCTCACAAGTTTCAAAATAGTTTTTTTTAGAAAAAGGCATTCCAGTGCTAAGGTGAACAGCACGTACACTCTTCAGCTTAGCTTGTTCCATTAAAGATTGCGGATGCATATTGTGTGGCGTCAGTGGCACCCTTTTGGTGCATGATCTAAGCGATTGCTCTTAATGTGGAAGCCAAGACCACTGAACCTGTAAATAATTTAACCATTTGGTGGTTTCACTACTAAGCCTGATCTTCGACTGCCATTCACTCATTCATCAGCAAGAGCCGCTGCACAGTGATGAAAGCTGCAGCAGCTGACTATTCCTCAAATGCTGGCAAGATATTTAAGATGGGGCATTGCATTGTAAAATGAGATTTGTGCCTTCATCAAGCTTTTTATGAGATGGATTGAAAGTTGATAATGAGCAATGTTGTCTAGAAATCAAATTAATGCTGGGTGGCTGCTCTCCTCCAACATTCCTTAAAAAGACACAACAATAACCTATCTTTTCATTGAGTGTCATAATCAAAAAAGGCATAATTCGCTCTATTGAGGAGCCTTTGATCTGCAAAATGTGATCAATAGGCTGAAAGTCTGGAATTTTAGATAAATATGTAAAATAATGCTATGTAAAATAGATAATGACATGGTTGTTCACTGCAGAGGTAGTTTGTGTTGTGAGCCTGCATCCAAAAGGAGGCAGTGTAACATTCAGTTGTGTGTGACCTTTGCAGCCTGCAGTAAAGAAGACTTTCAGTCCGTAGTCTGAGCCGGTTCTTGAACTGAGTTACCAGTTGTCGTCCGGTCCCCTATGTTGTACAGCTCATCTTTTGCAGACATTAAAGTAGAATTCAATTGTGCCAAATTAATTTTAAAAATTGCTCCTGTGCAACAAAGTTGCAGAATGGTGATCGACATAGCCATTTGAAAGTCAAAATAAAACTTGTATAATAGAATCAGTATGTGTTGCAAACACTCGGGTCAAGCAGCATCTGCAGAGAGAGAGAAACCAAATTAAGATTTCAGGTCAGTGAATTTTCATAAGGTAAAACTTAATAGAAATGGCGTTTCGGCATTTTTAATTGAGCAGTTGTAGCGTGTGCAGCATTACTCCTATAAATTTTATCCTTGGGCATTTTTCTTGTGTAGGAAACTAACTTGCTGTATTTACTTTGCTGAAGTCAACACCCTCCACTACAAAATTCTTACACCCTCACCCTCTTGCATCTACAATTCTTTCAGGTCTCTGGTACGGGGGGGCATTTCCACCTTGTAGTGCAGCTGAAGCAGAAATTTCTGCAGGTCCTCTGTCAACTCTCTACTCTTGTAATGCAAGAGCGTCCTTGTTGTTCAGTAGCAGCGGGAGTTAATGTCTTATTCAGAATGTATAAAATTAAATCTGGTTGGCTTTTTTGGCTCACTGCGACATTGAAGAGAAACAGCTGGCAAATGGGAGGTTCAAATCCTAAAATTCCAGACTTTCAGCCTATTGATCACATTTTGCAGATCAAAGCCTCCTCAACAGAGCGAATTATGCCTTTTTTGATTATGTCACTCAATGAAAAGATATGTTATTCTTGTCTTTTTAAGGAATGCTGGATGAGAGCAGCCACCCAGCATTAATTTGATTTCTATACAACATTGCTCAGCAGTGATTGAAATTTATGAAACTTTAAACCAATACTCGCTTCCCAAAATGTCATTTCAATATTTATTTCTGAATAATCTTGGGTTATCTATCCATAGGCATTAATAAGTTGTGGCTTATGCAACATTTCAAACAGTCCGTTAAATTCACATATTGTCATTTCTGGTAAAATCATGGAGAAACAGTTTTGTTGCAGAGACACCAGTTGAATTACTGCAATAGATGACAAAGATTGTGGTCAGCAACAAGTTTTTAAAATTTATTTAATTAAACACAGAGTTTGTGGCTCAAGATTTCTTTTTGTGACCTAATGTGAGCCATCTGTAACAGATTTCAGGCAGAAGCTCCTCTTTTGTAAGAGGCTTGTCTGTAGTGAACCAGTGTAGTTTCGTCGCCTTTTTTAAAACCAGGTCCTTCCAGCAGCGTTGGCACTTCTGAAAAGTTCGAGTCGGCAGTGCTTTTAATAGATTTTTACAAAGAAAACGTGACTCCCTGGAGGTGCTATGAAAATGAGAATTTCCATAACCCCCATGGACCTTTTAAAATGTCAAATGGCTAACGTGAGAAGTTGGAGTATTTATGGTGTCGCTCTAGCCTGGGGTTGCTGCCAGCTAAGTGAGACACGTGCATTGAGAACTTGTGATGCTAATTGCTATGATACCTGATACAAAAGCAGCTTTAATTCAGTCAGATTTTCCCTTCCAAACAGGCCAGTACTTTACCCCGGTGTTGTCAGTGGAAAAGCTCTCTGCAGGCACAGCCCGTTTGCAAGGTGTTAATTTTGAGTGCATGACTAATTTTCTTTTACATTGGCTTCTTTCCAAATTTCACAAGCTCACCTCTGTATTTTTCTGAAAAACAGGTGACAGTACTTTTAATAGATTTTTAAAAAGTTAACTCCTTGGAGGTGCTATTTCAAAATAAAAGTTGAGTATCCACTAGGACCTTCAAATGGCTAACATTTGTAAAACATTTGAGTACTCAATTTTTTTTTCCAATTAAGGGACAATTAGCATGGCCAATCTGCTCATCTTTGAGTTGTGGGGGAGAATTTGCAAACTCCACACAGACAGTGGTCCGGGATCAAACCCGGGTCCTCAGCGCCGTAGGCAGCTGTGCTAACCACTGCGCCACCGTGCCGCCTTTCAAATGGCTACATAAGCAGTGGCTCTAATTGTAATGCAACTCTGTTACCAGCAAACCTGACACAGAACTTGGTTTTATAGTGCTGCTGGTTTTGATGCTATAACACCTTAGTCATCTTTTGCCAGTCAACCACTCCCACCATGTTAAAGCAGAAGATGAGCGCTCTGCACTGTAGAGATTCTATTATTTAGGATTGAGATGAGGAGAAACTTCACTGACGGTGTAACTTGTGGAATTCTCTGCCACTGAAGGCTGTGAGGCCAAGCCTCGGTCTCTAAAGGCATCAAGGGACATGGGGCGAGCTTGAGACTATGGCATTGATATAGAGGATCGGCCATGATATTGAATGGCGGAGCAGGCTCTAATGGCCAAATGATCGGTTCCTCTTATTTTCTATGTTTTTATGTCTTGCATGATATGATGTACACTGGTTTAGCACAGTGGGCTAAACATATGATGATGGGGCTGGTTTAGCGCAGTGGGCTAAACAGCTGGCTTGTAATGCAGAACAATGATTATTATTATTACACTGACATCACAGTTCAAAACATCTTGTGTTAGAGAGTTTGTCTGTATTTGTCTTAACTTTGTGGGGGCAAATAGGGGTCATAACAGTATTAAATTGTCTGGTGCACATAAGCAATCAAGCAGCTTTTTTTCAGAATTGCCAGTTTATAATACAAATCCAGAATCACCAAATTATTCCAGCACAGGAGGAGGCTGTTCAGCTCATCGTGTCTGCACCATGAACTCCAAGAGTAAATCACTTTTGTGCCTCACGAGCGAACTACCAGCGAATCTGTCAGGACGAATGTTGTTGTGAAAGAAGGTTTTGTTCCCCATTCATCCAGAATCTACAAGTATAGGAAGACTATCTTTGGTGTTTCGCCTGGCAATTCACCTAATGGCATCCTCTCAACTTCCCCCCCCCCCCCCCCCCCCCCCCCCCCCCCCCTTACTCGGGGGTGTAATCCAGAGCTCGCTGTGTGAAAATTGTCTTGCAGAAACTTTACTGAGTTTGTGAGAAATTTGTCATCCTCATCCATTTTGTCCACTCTGTGGACCATAATCTGGTTTTGTGATGCCTTGCTGAGTAGACTAACACACCAGCATTTATTGTCTCACTTCACACATGAAGAGCACCACTAGTGTGAGGCAGATAATTGGTAGCTGGGACCTCTGGAATGGTATTGGTACTGGAGCACTTCTAAGAGAGGAGAGAGAAAAAATATGGGGTGCGTGTGGAGAATATGTAGCCACCTGTATAATTTTATTTCTCATAGCTCCTTAAAGAATTATAGTTAATGTTTCAAGACAATGACCTTTTCATCTGAATGATCTGATGAGCAGTCGCTGGCCTGAAACATAGAACATAGAACAGTACAGCACAGAACAGGCCCTTCGGCCCTCAATGTTGTGCCGAGCCATGATCACCCTACTCAAACCCACGTATCCACCCTATACCCGTAACCCAACAACCCCCCCCTTAACCTTACTTTTATTAGGACACTACGGGCAATTTAGCATGGCCAATCCACCTAACCCGCACATCTTTGGACTGGGAGGAAACCGGAGCACCCGGAGGAAACCCACGCACACAGGGGGAGGACGTGCAGACTCCACACAGACAGTGACCCAGCCGGGAATCGAACCTGGGACCCTGGAGCTGTGAAGCATTTATGCTAACCACCATGCTACCCTGCTGCCCTGTTTCTCCGTAGCTACTGAATATTTCTGGCATCTTTTACATTTTTATTTCCTGCATCCACAGTATTTTGCTTTTGTCATTTTTTAGGTCTCCTTGACTGGAATTGTGTCTGTGCTTTCCATTTGGTTCAAAGGAGAATGTTGTCTGGTTTTCCGCATTCACTTTCAGCCAGTGTTGCACCTTTCCCGTTCCTTGTTGGCCACTTACTCTGACTGTACTCCTGCTCCCTGCTTGATTCACTTCTAAAGAGTCTTGGGATGTTTTCTACAGAAAGCCCAATTTACTAAAAACTTCTGGTCTTCAGTTTGTTTCTCTCGCACTTAGCTGCACCACTCAGGCATAGTCTGCCATTTCTACTACTCACTACCTTAAATTTCTGCTTTTCCCCTGGGTCCCAGCCTGCCTTTTGCACCCTCTATTCCAGCAACCTGCCTTCCTCTTGATCCAAGACTCTTTGGCAGGTGAAAGTTTTCCAGAAAAACTGTGAAAAATGTGGGGGATCGCAAAATTGGCTCTGTGATGCTTTGTTTTGGTGCTTAGATGCTTTCTGATGCAAAGTTGAGTATTCTGTATCACGTCCCCTACGTGTCCTCACCACCTTCCTCTCCGGCTGCCTCCGGGGGGTTTCCTGATCTCGTTGTTGCTGGAAAAGAAAAGTAGTCATTCACTTCCACCCAGCAGCACAAGGCAATATGCTCCAGGCATCGCAAGTAAACCATTTAACAGCTTCTTATGAAGGGGCACTGAGAGTTATGAGAGTACTTTGCCATACTGGCATTCATGTCCAAGAGTAAAGTACGGCATGAAGAGAAAAGGAGCATTAAGAAGCAAGCCAAAATGAGACGAGTCATTTTATTGTGAAATTGTTACTGTGCATGTTATACTTTCTGGCTGGTTTTGTGCCTTGCTGGATTGTTTTGTTAATTGCCTTTGTTGGGTGGGCTTGTGTCTAAATGTGCTACTTATTTTTTAATAAATTAACTACACTTTCATGAATATGTTTTTGTGCATGACAGTTGTTACTTTTGAGTTTGAAAAACTTGTGGCTTGTGTTAATTCCCTATTGAGTAACAGATGCTTCATTTAGCAAGTGGCCAGCAGACTGTTCAGCTCACAAATTTAAATACTTCCAGATGTTACCAAGTCTTTAAAAAAAAAAGTGACAATCTCAAATCTCACTTTCTCTGGTGTGCAAATGCTTGATTTAAAATTCTTCGAGAGCTGAACTGTATCTTTGCTCAATCATAGATACATAACTTATTAATTTCTATATGGTATCATTTTGTGTTTCGTCAGCACGCTGCCACATGGAGCTAGTTCTGTATTAGAGCCTTTTAAGGAAGTGTAGCCTGATTAAAATCTCTCCACTACTTGCATAATAGAACATAAAACATAGAAAAATACAGCACAGAACGGGCCCTTCAGCCCACGATGTTGTGCCGAACCTTTGTCCTAGATTAATCATAGATTATCATAGAATTTACAGTGCAGAAGGCGGTCATTCGGCCTATTGATGAAGGTTGATTATCACCAAAGATTCAGTTCGAAGATACTAAAACTAATTAAGATTCAAATACTTGGTTTTGAAGAAATTTTAAATAAATGTGCCATTGTATCCTTTTTGCTTCTGTATAATTATAAGTCTTGTAAATATAAATGTAAATAAATGACTAATTTTAGCCTGAATTTATATTATCTGATAGAATGCTGCTTTCACATGCAAGGTGATGGGAGTGTATATTAAGCAGGCAGTGTATGAAAAATCTGAAGATAACTGTTGATGATATTACTTTTATCACAGCACACAATGTTTTAGTCATAAAGGATGTACGTGGAAATTACAATTTACATTGCTGTGCGTGGGAATTTGCTGTGCATGTATAGAATGTAGCATTTCCTACAAAACAACAGCCACTGCACTTGTAAAGTACTTCATTGTATCATAGCATTTTACAGCCATCCAGTTGTTGTAAAGGGTGCTATTTAAATATAAGTCATCTTTTCAGTGTGCAGTGTTAAAATGAAATGAAGGGAAAATCTCAACAACATTTATGGACTCTTCTATTTTTAAGTCATCAGGAAAAATGAGGCTGCTTAACCGTTTCATTTTCCCATCCTATAGATAGCACTATTTGCTATGCTTTAACTATTTTCAGTCCCAACCATCAGGCATTCCTGTGCCAACTCAAATGTTTTATTGGAGCGAAGCCCTCTGCATATACATGGCTTGAGTACTTGGTGACTTATCAGACTTGGTGTTCAGGAGACTCAAATCTTTCCCAATGAAAAGATTTTGAGCTATGGATTTTTCTCCACATCTAATCTTCTGCATATAGAACATAGAACAGTACAGCACAGAACAGGCCCTTCGGCCCTCGATGTTGTGCCGAGCAATGATCACCCTACTTAAACCCACGTAACCCGCATCCCAACAATCCCCCCATTAATCTTACACTACGGGCAATTTAGCATGGCCAATCCACCTAACCCGCACATCTTTGGACTGTGGGAGGAAACCGGAGCACCCGGAGGAAACCCACGCACACACGGGGAGGACGTGCAGACTCCACACAGACAGTGACCCAGCCGGGAATCGAACCTGGGACCCTGGAGCTGTGAAGCATTGATGCTAACCACCATGCTACCATGAGGCCCCTAAATATCTGCAATAATATTTATTAGTGTCACAAGTAGGCTTACATTAACACTGCAATGAAGTTACTGTAAAAATCCCCTCGTCGCCACACTCTGGCACTTGTTCAGGTACACGGAGAATTCAGAATGTCCAAATCACCTAAAAAGCATGTCTTGTGGGACAAAATCAGAACACCGGGAGGAAACCCACACAGACACAGGGAGAACGTGCAGACTCCGCACAGACTGTGGCGCAAGTCAGGAATCAAACCTGGGTCTCTGGCGCTGTGAAGCAACTGTGCCACCTCGATGCTTGCATTAATAGTTTAATGTCCCAGTTTTGTCTTGAACGATTTCTCTGGTTCAGCAGCAATCATCATTTTTTCATATCAATTTCTGTGCATTCCTTGGTTGTGCGAAAGAATTCACTAAAGTCTGAATATAGACTCACCTCCTCTTCTAGGAAAGATTTGTTAGCTAAACAAGTTCAGGCTTTCAAAACACAGATTTTTACTGCTGTAAAATGTTGACTTGAGAGACTCTTGCGGATATCCCTTTCCTTAAGTCTGAGATGACAGATTCGGCCTAGTGAGCTATAATCAGTGTTTCTGCTCTGGCTGCTTAGCCTTTTGATCTGAGAGTAGAAAACTCTGTTTTCCTTGCTAAATGGTTGTGCGAATGGATGATGAAATGAAAATCACTTATTGTCACAAGTAGGCGTCAAATGAAGTTGCTGTGAAAAGCCCCTAGTCGCTGGTTTAGCACATTGGGCTGAATCGCTGGCTTTTAAAGCAGACCAAGGCAACCCAGCAGCAAGGTTCAATTCCCGTACCAGCCTCCCCGAACAGGAGCCGGAATGTGGCGACTAGGGGCTTTTCACAGTAACTTCATTGAAGCCTACTTGTGACAATAAGCGATTTTCATTTCATTTTTCATTTTCACATTCCGGCGCCTATTCGGGGAGGCTGGTACGGGAATTGAACAGTGCTGCTGGCCTGCCTTGGTCTGCTTTAAAAGCCAGTGATTTAGCCCAGTGTGCAATGAAACAATGCCTCGAATCCTGGTGTCTTTTCACAGAGGCCCAAAACAATTAATCTTTTGAATAATTAATTAAAACTTAACCAGGTTCCAGACTGCTAGTTTATTGTTGTGATAAAATGCTGAATCCAATATTAGTGAAATATTGTCGGGCAGAAAATTCAGTTCAGGCAAAATTGAAATTACTATCTTACAGCAGTTTCAATATGGTATCAATGGAAAGCAGCAATTACTGATTCTAGGTGTCAGACTGCATCGCAGCCTTATAGTCCTGTATTCTGGTAGCTCATAGACTGCCTTCAAAGAGCATGTTTGAAGGATGCAATCTGCTATATTTTAGGTTTATCCAAAACCTTTTATGTATTCTTGACGGATGGATATCTTCCCATAAAATGCCTACGTTTTAAATCTTTGCTATGTTTGGATTGACACGGCCATCGTAACCCTGTAGGGCAGTAAATCACTGGAAAAGCACGAATGTTAGGGAAATTGGGGAAATAAAAAGTGATGGCTTGAGGAGTGTACAGATTTCAGAGAAGGAGTTGCTGGAGGTATTAACGCGCATCAAGATAGTTAAATCCCTGGGACCTGATGAAATATATCCCAGAACGTTATGGGAGGCTAGGGAGGAAATTGCTGGCCCCTAGCTGAGATATTTGAATCTTATACAGCCACAGGAGAGGTGCCTCAAGATTGGAGGCCAGCAAATGTTGTGCCCTTGTTTAAGAAGGTTTGTAGGGATAAGCCTGGGAACTATAGACCGGTAAGCTTTACTTCTGTAGTGGGTAAATTGTTAGAAGGTATTTTGAGGGACAGGATCTACAGGCATTTAGACAGACGAGGGCTAATTAGGGAACGTCAACATGGCTTTGTAAGGAGATAGTCATGTCTCAAGAATTTGATTTGAATTTTTTGAAGGGATAACCATTAAGGTAGACGAGGGCAGTGCAGTCGACGTTGTCTACATGGACCTTAGCAGGCCTTTGACAAGGTACCGCATGGTAGGTTGTTCCAAAAGGTTAAATCTCACGGAATCCAGGGCGAGTAAGACCACACATGGAATACTGTGTTCAATTCTGGTCACCATATTATAGAAAGGATATTGTTAAACTAGAAAGAGTGCCATGATGTGGAGATGCTGGCTTTGGACTGGGGTGGGCACAGTAAGAAGTCTTAGAACACCAGGTTAAATTCCAACAGGTTTGTTTTAAATCACTAGCTTTCGGACCAGATCTTTCATTAGGTGAATCACTGTCAACTTTATCACCTGACAAAACATTCCTTTCACAAAAGTCAACCCTGAGCTCCAGCCATTTCTTAAAAATGTAACTAAAGTCACCATAATCACAGATGACCATAGGTTGCTTTCCCCTTTGAGTGGGGGAGCTGACTGGTGGTGATTTAATTTGAGGATCACCACACCTCTGGTGAGGGGCAAGGTTTAGAGAGCAGGGCCTTCATGAATAACCTCCGCCAATATGGGAATTGTTGGCCTCGCTCTGCATCATGAGCCAGCTGTCCAGCCAACTGAGCTAAACCGGCCTTCACTTAAAAATGTGGATGTGCTTGAACTGTTTAAATCATGAGTTGAATGATCAGCCATGATCGTGATGAATGGTGGAGCGGGCTCGAAGGGCTAAAAGGCCTCCTCCTATATTCTATGTATGAGGAAATAAAGAAATCCACATTTCTAACCCCAAGTACTTTGGAGACTTTTGCTGTTTTTATAGTCTCTAGTGACTTCCATTGAGATGAACAGGCAAACCTTTATTTCCTCCCAGCTTTGTTTATTGAGAAACAATTAATTGTTGTAATTGAGTAATTTTACTTTGAGCACCAAGTCCCCCAACTATATACTCATTAATTGTAAGCAGCATAAGCACTTGCTGTATTTCATAGCTTGCATTGTGCATGATATTCGAGAAGAATCCCAAGGCTTAAATATTGACCAAGTACTTAACTGCAACTATGGCCACCTTCTAAATGGCAAATTAAGTATAGTCTACAAGGGAACTTAAATCTTTTTATTTTAAGGCTGAGACCACATAATTAATCCAATTGGAATACAGTATCCACCGTTGTTATTGAATTTAGGATTTCTCATGAGTTATTAAATGGATCTTTCAGAAAAAGTTTTTTTTTAAGGACTTTTTTTGGTGAAAGTGAAATTAAAAAGAAAAAATGCTGCAGATGCTGGAAATCTGCAAAACAAATATAACATGCTGAAACATTCAACCGGCCAAGACGGCATGTTTTGTTCACATTGCAAGTTTCCAGCATCTGCAATATTTTTAGTCGGGGAATATGAGGGAGATGACAGAGAAGGGTGACGGCAGGGTTGATTAAATAAACAGCATCATTAGCATCGCCTGTCTAAAATTAGGACAACAGCAGCGATTATGTACAGGAACCTCATGGTGAGCAGTCAATACAGTATGTTAAATTACAAGTACCAGTAAATTGTTGTTTCACCTGCTAAGGATGTTTGAGGCTATGGACAGTGCAATGGAAGGAGGTGAAAAAGTAGGTGTTTCATCTCCTCCCGTTCTTGCATGGAAAGGGAATGAATGTTGGAGGTGACAGTGTGTGGAATTATTAGTTTTTTTTTTTTGCTTTTCTTCTAATTTCACTACTTTGCCATCTCGAGACCGGATATCTTATTATTTTTGAGAACATTAGATTAGATGCTGCTGTAGCAGGGAACCCAACAGCCTCCACTGTTAGGATTTTCTCCTGCTGCCCTCAGGTCAATAAAGTTGCTGCAAGGGCAAGCTGATAAGAACACAGAAGGAAACGGGGCATCCAGGACCTGAGTGAGCAGGGGTATCTCATTAACCAATGGGCCACAATTTCTTGTCATATGGCACACAGTAATTTATGGACAAGATTTCCAGCAATTTCAGATAGCCGTTTCAGATGTGCTGGCAAAATCGGCATATTTCGGTGCCAGAGGTGATTGACAGAGGCAGACAACAAAATATCATTTTTGTGAGGTTAACGATGGAGTAGCGTAACTCAAAGCAACGTTTAGATATTTAACCTTCAGCTATGTGTCAGAATTGCATACATACGTGTAAGCTCTTAGTCTCACTCACCCTTAATAGGACAGCAAAACCTGGCCCTTTGTTAATTTGGAGGAGGTCGAAAAGACAAACCCAGAGTAGCTGTCTGAATTCTACTCTTCCCAATCACCTTTTCTTTTCAGCCTCACAACAAGTTTGCACAGAAGCATAGTGGAAGGTGTTCCGCATCCCTATAGAAGGCAGTGAGTCTGCCTGAGAAACGCAGGTGGTGGCTGCGCTCTACCACCTTGTCAAAGGACCAATTATGTCAACAGGCTGTTTATTTCCATGGGGGAAAAAATTGCAGCTGAATTCTATTGTATAAGGAGCTCAGCTGCCAGGATCAGTTACAGGGCAGCAATTGGGAGGATTCTGGCTTATTTTCTTCTCCATCCACAGCAACTGAGATCACCCCACCCCCAGTTTGTTCTTATTTATGACATCACTGAACCCCCCCAGTCCAATAACCCCACCTAATCTTTGGACACTGGGGCAATTTGGCCTGGCCAATCCACCTAACCTGCACATCTTTGCACTGTGGGCGGAAATCATAGCACCTGGAGGAAATCGACACAGACGAGGGGAGAACGTGCGCACTCCACCCAACACCGGAATCTGTGAGACAGCAATGTTTTAAAAAATAATAAATTTTAATTTAAGAGTACCCAATTTTTTTTTCCAAATAAGGGGCAATTTAGCGTGGCCAGTCCACCTACCCTGCACATCTTTGGGTTGTGGTGGTGAAGCCAACACAGACACGAGGAGAATGTGCAAACTCCACACGAATAGTGACCCAGGGCCGGGATTCGAACACGGGTCCTCAGCACCGTGAGGCAGCAGTGTAAACCACTGTGCCATGTTCCGCCCGAGACAGCAGTGTTAACCATGGTCCCACCATCCCAAAACATAATACAAGTTGCTTGTGGTTGCCAAGATTATGTTGAGCTTGTTTAATAGCTCTGTTTAATACTCAGTGGAAAATAATTACTGTAAGAGCAATTAAACCAGTCGACCGCAATTCTAAGCAATCTATCGCTCCACTTTGGGATAGTCGTAATGGATGTGATGAGACAAACTTGCATACACCCATGTTCTTTCTTTTGATCAATCCAGACAAGATTTGCCAAAGTCTAAAGATGAGAGTTATCAAAAGTGCAGCTCTTGTAGCCACCTGGGGTGACCACTGCCCAACACAAAATGGAAGATTGCAAGGAATGCAGGGAAATGGGACATGTTGTAAAAGCAAACAGCTTGCAAGGCGCTTGTATATTCAGACTACTGCAGAAACCAGTTCTGACTGCTGCAGAAACCAGACAGCACTATGAAAAGAAAACAGTTAGCATACTAATGAGGCGATACCGGGCGATCCCCAGGTACAATGGAAACAAGTTAAACACAAATCGATACATTGAATGGAAGGCCAGACTTCTCGGCGCCAAAGAAGTCCAAAACAATAAGTCCCAAGAACCGCCCCAGTGATCGAGGTACTGCCCCGTTATTGGGGAATTCAAATCAATCGATTGGGAAGAGACCCAATCGATTGCGAGAGTATAGAGGGTCCGCCCAGGTGGGCGCAAGACCCTGAGAGGAGTATAAAACAGAGACCGCGACCCCAGCTCTCTCTCTCTCTGCCAGCCTCTCCTTGACCAGCCAGCCCTCCCAGCAGAACACCGTTCCAGTAGAAGAACCTTGAGGAGAGAGGTCTGGACAGCAGCCGCCAACAAGTAAGTGTCACAACGCAGGCTACGAGAGTAGACACTCCTGACCCCCTTTAGTCCATAACTACTGGAAGCCTGCGGACCCAGGACAAAGCTAGAGGCCATTGTTTCCTGATCCGGCAGTCCCCTTGTCCAGATAAGTATTTGGCCTATTAGTGGTAGGATTAGCCTAGTCTTTTAGTTTTATATGCATGATTAGTAGATTATTGTAATATAATAAACGTGTCTTGTTTGAACTTACTAACTGGTGTATGGATTTATTGCTTTGAACTTGAACTTGTATCTTAACGGTACCTGGCGACTCCACAGCTAAAGAACGAAACAGAGCCAAATTGAGTGTTAAGCACACTCACCCAGAACAAGCAACACTCTCTACCTTAAATCACATTTTTCTTCAAAACAATGTTATCAAGGGATGATAGAAATTACAGCACGAGAGGTCATTCCGTTAGTTATGCCTTTTCGGCTGGAGATTTTCAAAGCAAAGGCAGTGCCATCTTCTATCTTTGTATCATAGGGGCTGGTTTAGCTCACTAGGCTAAATCGCTGGCTTTTAAAGCAGACCAAGCAGGCCAGCAGCACGGTTCAATTTTGACCACCTTGGAACAGATGGGGCCGGGAGGAGCGAGCAGGGCAGACCGTGGAGAATTTTGCACCCAGATGAGAAGGATTTTGTCTTTTTTGGGGGGGGGGGGGGTGTTTGTATCTCTCTTTCCCCCCCCCCCCCCCCCCACACGTTGGAGACATTGCTGATGGCGGATAACGGATTTTGTGAGGGGGTTCTTCTGCTTTTGAGGGGTATCTGGGGTTTAACAGCAGTGAGGAGATTCCACCTTCCATTTGTGGGAGGCTTTGAAGGCGGTTATTCGAGGAGAGATCATATCTTGCAAGACACATCAGGAGACGAGTGAGGGTAGTGAGGCAGAGGTTGGTGGATGCCATCCTGGAGTTGGATTGCCAAACACGATTAGTCAGACACCAGAACTACTGGCAAGTAGAAATAGATTACAGTTTGGGCTGCTTTTGGAGGGCAGGTCAGTACGCCATCTATGATATTTGAACATTCTGTGGGGGGGGGGAGGGGGGCTGATCATGGGGAGAAGGCCAGTCGCCTGTTAGCACACCAGCTGAGGCATCGGGTGGCTTATTGGGAAATAGTGCAGGGCAAAGGACCTGGTGGCAAATTGGTGTCTGCCCCAGCCAAGGTTAATAAGGTTTTTGATTGATTGATTTTATTGTCACATGTACTGAAGTACAGTGAAAAGTATTTTTTTGCAGCCAAGGGACCGTACACTGCACGCAAAGTTGGCAAAAAGAATAATCAACAGAGTACATTGACAAATGGTACGTTGACAAATAGTGATTGGTTACACTGCGGAACAATGGGCCAAACAAAGCAAATACATGAGCAAGAGCAGCATAGGACGTTGTGAATAGTGTTCTTACAGGGAACAGATCAGTCTGAGGGAGAGTCGGTGAGTCAAGAAGCTGTTCCTATGTCTGGATGTGCAGGTCTTCAGATTTCTGTATCGTCTGCCTAATGGAAGGGTCTGGAAAAGGGCAAAGCCTGGGTAGGAGGGGTCTCTGACAATTTTCTTCCCACTGAGACCGTTACAAGTCTGAGCCCTCAAAGGACGGTTTGTCAATGTTGAAGTTCTTGGATGGTTTGTCTATCCCAGTGGTGGAGCAGGAGAAAAGGGAGGAATTAGAGACCGCTGACCTTGGAGGTGATTACAAAATGCATGGGTCTGATGCAGTCGGGTAAGGCGCTGGAGCCGGGTGTACTCCCAATCAAAAATTATAAGATGTTTGTGGGACAATTGGCCCCATTGCTATTAGAAATATTTAAGGATTCAATTTCACTGAAGACATTGCCAGCCACATTGACGCAAACATTGATGTTGAAGAAAGATGAAGATCCAGCAGTGTGGGTCATCTTGTCCTATTTCGTTACTGAATGCAGATGCAAAATTGTTGATGAAGGTCTGGCTATGCGTCTGGAGCCCTGCCTCCCAGGGTTTTATTAGAAGATCAGATAGGGTTTCTTAATTTCGGCAATTGTCGGCCAATGTTCGGAGACTGCTTAATGTGGTTTTGTCCCTCTCTCCAGTCCCAGAGCCGGAGATGATTATTTCATTAGATGCGGAAAAGGCATTTCATAGGGTGGAGTGGAGTTATTTGTTTGCGATCCTTGGGGGGTTTGGCTTTGGGCCTAGATTTATAGCTTGAATCCAGCTCCTTTTAAGGCCCCCACCGCGAGGGTTTGTACGAATGCTTTTGAGTTCGAAATATTTCCACCTGATAGGCACGGGAGACGGGTGTCCACTGCCCGCTGTTGTTTGCCTTAGCAAGTGAGCCTCTGGTGTAGCATTGATGTCGTCCAGAAAGTGGAGGCAAATAGGGGTGGAGCATAGGGTATAATTCCAGCAGGTTCTCACCCCCAAAAAAAACACATCGCAGGAACCAATTGCTGACTATAGTCGGGCAGAACACTGTCCCTGGCCACCCCACTGGTTGCCAGTAAGCCAATTGAACCGACTTCCTCCAAATCTAGTTCCTAAGATTAATTCGGCACCGACGAGTCTGGTTTCACCTCCAAAATAAAAAACTAGGAACACGCTGCCCTGGCAAGCACTCTTCTGATTAAAGGCACATTCTGATTAT
This sequence comes from Scyliorhinus canicula, assembly GCF_902713615.1. Lineage (NCBI taxonomy): Eukaryota > Metazoa > Chordata > Chondrichthyes > Carcharhiniformes > Scyliorhinidae > Scyliorhinus > Scyliorhinus canicula. The sequence goes on from NC_052146.1 coordinate 63,795,023, forward strand.
GGGTCCATGGACCAAAAATAATCAAATAAAAAATGGGAACAAAGGAAATAGACAGGAAGGGCTCTTGCAGCCCTTTCATCTACTTCTCTAGAAAAAACGGGCCTTAAATTCAGCATTGCCTCAGAAGTGTTTGCAGAACTGTGGGCTTAACATTCAACAATGTTTGTAATCATGTCATTTTGATGGCATGTTCACTGGGTGTGCAGTTGGTGGTTTAAAACTGGCTGAGTAGGAATGTTATATTAAGTGATGAAAATAGTCTATCTGAAAATTGTAGCATCCACCTTAGTAACTCGCGTATGAGCTGCTTTCCTAAAAGCAAAAACAAAATAATTACGTTTTAAGTTGGGACGTGACCTCATTTGTGTGTTACACGTATTTCTATCATAGCATGACTAGACCTCTGTTAACAGGATGACTGGGCTTCCAAAAACCTGTGTTGCTCATTTTTATGATTTGCTTTTCTTCCCCCTCTCTAGGTATTTGATGTGAGATTAAACGGGCAGCATGTCGTAGTGAAAGATTTGGACATATTTGAAAAAGTGGGACATAGCACAGCACACGATGAGCTGGTGTCTTTCACTGTTAGAAAAGGCAAACTGAGTGTTCAAGGAGAAGTGTCTACATTCAATGGGAAGATGCTCGTAGAATTTGTCAAGGTAAATATTCTAATCAGTTATTTTCAGTTAGCTGAACCAATAGTTTTGTGGTATCTTGGGCCAACCAATCTTAATAAAAATTAATATTTAACTCTGCTCATTTGAGAATTGGTGCTGTGAGTTTTTGGTGTATGTGGGCTGCTTAGAAATGTACAGGAAGACCTCCAGCACCACATATAAATTAATGTTATGCTCACAGATCTTGGTGTTCTGTTTTATGACATAGCATCAATTAGGCAACACTAATAAGAACAACCTTTTCCAAATCTTCAGGCCCCAAATTTCAAACCGGAAAAAGCAGTGAATTAGAAATAAGTACACATGGGCATGCTTTGCCTGGACATCACAGAGCATATTTCAAAGCTCGAGGCAGTATTTGACTTAAAGGTTGTACTTGGACATCCCTACTGTATAGGTGCTATTGTAAGTTGGGGATCATGGCACGTTTTTGAGGTAGGTTTGAGGAAGCTTAACTTTCCATTTAACTTCTGTTCCTGAGCTGAGATTGCTTGATGCTGACACTGAATTGTGAAAAGCAAAGCTTTCCATTCCCAAAACGTGTGTCCCTTATTTTGACAGCTCTGCTTTCCATGACCTGCAGAATTGATTTGTGGTTCTGCGAGTTCCCCTACTGCTGGCAAGTACGTTGACAACTTGGTGGCGCTAGTGCAGTCATACCCACTTAATTTAAACCAGTTTTTTTCAATATTGCATTTGTATCAACCAAAAGAATGATACTGTTGACCGGTAGCACTCCCTCAGAACTGCACTAGATTACAGGCTCAAATCCTGGATTGGGGCTTCAAACTGCAAACCTGAGTCTGAGGAAGGAATACTGAGATGGGGGTGGAAAGAGGCTTCTCCTGTGTCCATTGAGGGCCCTGATATATTTCTGGACACAAGTGTATGGGTTTTTAGTACTTTGCCCAAGTAGCCACTTTTCTCATGTTTGAGATCACACCAACATCTCAGAAGCCAATTGAACGATGTGAAACAGCAACACTGCAGCCAATTCTGTCCTTGTCAAAAGCACACCAGTTCAGATGACAGTTTGTCATGATCAGAGTAAACTTGGGAAGTCCTGGAACCAGTTTGACTGTCATGTTTGCTTTGCAAATTTCCTAGACCATTAGAAGCTGCTTACCTTTATAAGGCCAAAGATAAACTGGTTAACCTTGTAAATAACTGGCTGACTCGCAAATTTCATGGTCTTGTGACCAGATTGAACTGTTTGCTTCTGCAGACTTTGTAGCTTATTTATCTTTTCATACTGGTGGAAGTATTTTAAATACATTGTATGTTTGTATAATGTGAGATAAAGTACCATTATCACCACAGCCCACATAAAGATCCATAGCTTTCCTCCCAGAGCTACAAATTGAATACCTTTACTAATGTTTTTAGCCTGCAGATATATTGGGGCACATAAGAAGGCCACAAGAGCCATTACAAATTAGTCACTACATGAACTGCAGCAGTTCAAGAAGGCAGCTTCCCACCATCTTCTCAAGGGTACTTGGGGAGGGGCAATACATGTTGACCCAGCTAGCGGCGCCCACATCCCATCAATGAATAAATAAAATAATTGTGTAGCTTCATTAAAACAGGGAGCTAGTTTCTGAGCTCTTCTTTTCAAAATGGGGTCTATTGTGTATAATGTTCTTGCAGATTGTGGAATGCCTTCATAATTATTTAAATTAAGTTTAATTTGTGATCTTCAACCTAAAAATTATTTAAACTACTGTTTATAACTAAATATTGAATTGTTTGGTGTGTGCCATCACTTGCTGTGAAAAACAGTATTGGGCATTAAAGTCCAACTTTGCCAGCTCTACTGTCCTCCAGTTTGGTCAATTTTCTCCCTTTGTCTCTTGTTTCGATGGGGATTAGTTTATGGCTGAGGTATAATTTATCCATATTGATTTCCTCCGGGTATCTCAACCGGATTTGCAACCGGGTCTTCCTGTGTGAACCATGAAGGTAAATGTTTATGCACTAGCATTAAGTCCAATCCCACGCTATCCCAATGTCCACAGGCAACTACAGGAGCAGATCGGGGTGATCCCCTCTAAAATCTAGAGGGCTGAAGCCAGTTGTCTGTTGCACCTCTGTTGCTATCCAGAAGGTTATCGCCAATGTTACTGCAGAATAGGTGTAGTGTGATAGGACCTTCCCTTTCTGTATAGTTCAGCTGAACCATTAAGGGCACAAAATAAATCTTGATGAGTTTAACAGTTTTGGGGTTGGTAACATATTAGTTTGTGAAAATTCTGCACAAAACAGCACTAAGTAACCAGAGCAAAGGTTTTGCTTTCATTATTCCCAGGCCATGCTGCAACACATGTTAGCCTGTGGAGCTGTGATAACGAAGGTAAGAAACCTCAAGCGGCATCACCGATTCTAACAGCACAACTGTTAATGCCGAAGGAAGGAAAATACAGTTACAGATACAAGTTTAAACTCTTAATTATCTTGAAAGAACTTGCAGCAACAAACCTCGTGCCCCTTCCCCAGAAAATGTTTTTGATATTACACTATCGAATTCTGTGTCTTGATCATGCTTTTATTATAGCCATTATGGTTTCCAATTGAATTAGATAAGCAAAGTGGATATAGTGTAATTGTGTATGAACTGTATATTGAGCCCATCCGAGTTTGGTGAAAACCCTGAAAGAACTATTAATCAGAGATTTTGTTTTTTGTTGATCCTGCCTTTCAGGGTTACTATGACAATCCTAAAGTCTGTGCTGTATACATCATAAAGGGAACAGTGGAGGGTAAGTTAAATATTGAAAATTGTCTCAATCCGTTGAGATGTTTCTGATTGCTGTTGATTTTACCAGTACATCTGACATGTTCTTAAATATTAATGGTTTATTCAGAATCATAGAATTCAGAACCTTACAGAAGGTGGTCATTGGGCCCATCGAGTCTGCACCGATCCTTTGAAAGAGCACCCTATCCCCATAACCCCACCTAACCGTTGGACACTAGGGGGAGATTGAGCATGGCCAATCCACCAAACCTGTATGCCTTTGAATGGCAGGAGGAAACCCATGTAGACGCATTGAGTACGTACAAATGCACACAGTCACCAAGGTCAGAATTAAACCCGGGCCCCTGGTGCTGTGATGCAGCAGCGCTACCACTGTGCCACCGTGCACTAGATACCTTGACAACCTCTTTACTAATTATAGTGCTATTTTGCAATTGAATTTGGATGTTGAATTAATCGTGAGCTCTGGATATGAGTTGATCGTTTATTTTGTTGATTGGCTTGGATGAGTTTCATCGGGATTACATTGTTGGATGCATAAATCAAATCTGCTGCATTGAAAAAAGTTTTTTTTAAATTTAGAGTACCCAATTCATTTTTTCCAATTAAGGGGCAATTTAGCATGGCCAATCCACCTACCCTGCACATCTTTGGGTTGTGGGGGCGAAACCCACGCCAACACAAGGAAAATGTGCATACTCCACACGGACAGTGACCCAGAGCTGGGATTGAACCTGGGACCTCGGTGCCGTGAACAACAGTGCTAACCACTGCGCAAGCGTGCTGCCTCGAAAAGAAAGTTAAATACAAAGTAGCAAAGATTTGTGGATGGCACATTTGTGCTTTTATGAAGCAACGGGTATAAAAAGTAATACAAATTAGCAGCTATTTTAAGTGAGCTTTTGATGGCTTAAATGAAATCTCAGTTGAATTTGCAAACATATTGACAAGCGACTGAAGGAAAATTGTATCACTTGGGTTGCTTCAATTCCTCAAATCTTGATAGAAAATCAATCGGGTGATTATGTTTGTAATTGTTTTTAACTGCTGGTGAGGCTCCAGTGTAAGTGCAGGCAAATTTCCAAATGAATCTATTGTATAAAAATGTAAGGAGTCTCATCCTGTGGAATTAAGGTTTTCCATTAAGTTTCCCTGAGCTAGGGCGGCATGTGGCGCAGTGGTTAGCACTGAGACTGCGGCGCTGAGGACCTGGGTTCGAATCCTGGCCCTGGGTGACTGTCCGTGTGGAGTTTGCACATTCTCCCCATGTCTGCGCGGTTTTCAACCCCACAAACCGAAGATGTGCAGGATAGGTGGATTGGCCACGCTAAATTGCCCCTTAATTGGAAAAGAAAAATAATTGGCTACTTTAAATTTATTCAAAGAAGAATTTCCCTGAGCTGCAGAATGGATGATGTTGGAGGTAACGTTTCCTATATTTTGTCAAAACATTTTGTCTTCACGCCTAACCATGCTTCTATATGTCTCCTTCCCTTGGCCCTGAGTGTCCAGTAGGAGGTGGGAATTTATATCATACACTCCATATTAATTGTTCATGTTCCTTTTGATTTTGGCAATTTTCAACCTCCCCATGCCGCCTATATTCTTGCTGGAGCGCAGCTCTACAGATGTGAGCAACCCTCTGCTACCTTCATCGAGTCTGCGCTGCCATTCGGTGAGATCATGCTGATCTGATATAATCCTCAACTCCACTTCCTGTCTTATTCCCTTACTTGTTAAAAATCTGTACATCTCTGCCTTGAACATGCTTTACAATCAATTTACAGGCCCAATCTATTCAACCTCTCCTCACCAGAAAATCTCTCCATACCCAGATCAACTGAGTGAACCTTATCTGGACTCCAATACCAGCATAGCTTTCCTTCGAAAAGGGGACAAACACATTTTTCGATGTGTGGGCTAACTGGTGCCTTGTATAGTTTTAGCAGGACTGCCCTATTTTTATACCCCATTCCCTCTGGAAATAAAGGCCAACATCCCATTTGCCTTCCCAATTACTTGCTGAATTTGCATGCTAGCTTTTTGTGATTTATGCATGAGGACTGCTGTGCTGAAGTTTTCTGCAGTCTTTCTCCATTTCAATAATATTCAACTCCTTTGTTCTTCCTACTAAAGTGCATAACTCCCGCATTTTCCTACATTATGTTCCATCTGCCAAGTTTTTGCCCACTCACTAACCTGTCCATATCCCTCTGTAGACTCTGTCATCCTCAGCACTTGCCTTCCCACAGTAGCATAGTGTCTAGCACAGTTGCTTCACAGCTCCAGGGTCCCAGGTTCTATTCCTGGTTTGGGTCACTGCCTGTGCGGAGTCTGCATGTTCTCCCTGTGTCTGCGTGGGTTTCTTTCAGGTGCTCTGCTTTCCTCCCACAGTCCAAAGTGTGTAGGTTAGGTGGATTGGCCATGCTAAATTGCCTTTAGTGTCCAAAAATGGTTGGGTTACGGGGATGGGTTGGAAGTGTGGGCTTAAGTGGGGTGCTCTTTCCAAGGACTGGTGCAGACTTGATGGGCTTAATGGCCTCCTTCTGCATTGTAAATTCTATGATCTATTTTTGTCATCCGCAAGCTTGGCAATAGTGCATTCACTTCTCGTGCTCAAGTCATTAATGCATATTGTGAATAATTATGGCCCCAGCACGGATACCTATGGCACTCTACTAGTTACTGGTTGCCATCCTGAAGTGCCCACCTTACCCCATCTTTGTCTCATCAGTTAGCCAATCCTCTATCCATACTAATATACTACCCCAACACCATGGGCTCTTATCTTATTAAGTGGCCTTTTGTGTGGTACCTTAGCAAACGCTTTTTGGAAATCCAAGTATATTACATCTACTGGCTGCCCTTCATCTACCCTGCACATCAGCATCCTATTCGATTGTGGGCTTCGTTTGGGGGGCGGGGAGAGCAATGTCTACATTTTCCATTCTTTCCAATGAAGCGGAAACTGTTGTTCATTATGATAATCAAACAAATTAAAAGTGGAAGTTTACGGACTAAATGTTATGGGTTTGGTGGGGACAGTGCATGGGAGGCCACTGTCCAATCCTGCGGGCAAAAATTAAATAGTGAATTGTCACCTTTTTAAAATAACTGCATGTCACGGTGGGCAGGAACAGGGTAATGGGGCAAGTGGAAAACCTTGGGAGTATTTCAGAACTGCTTCTTCTTAAACTGGTTTTGGATGTAACTGTAATGCAAGTTTGTTGAACTGATTCAAACTGTACAAATTTAGTGGGATCCTTTGCGCTTGAATAGAGTGTTTTAAGTACTCCCACTTCGAGAAACTCTAGACCAGGGTTTTTCAAGTGGGGGTAGTGACCCGTAATGTGTCGCAGGCGGGTGTCATAGAATTTACAGTGCAGAAGGAGGCCATTCAGCCCATCGAGTCTGCACCGGCTCTTGGAAAGAGCACCCTACCCGAGGCCAACACCTCCACCCTATCCCATAACCCAGTAACCCCACCCAACACTAAGGGCAATTTATCATGGCCAAGCCACCTAACCTGCACATCTTTGGATGTGTCAAGAGGGTCGGTGGTGGTCCCAACAGGAAGTCATCCGCATAAAAAGAGAGCCGGTGCTCGAAACCCTTCCATTCCCCAGAAGCTCCAAGAGCCATTGCCAATGGTTCAATTGCAAGGGCGCAGAGTAGAGAGTGGGCACCCCTGCCTCGTCCCGCATTGCAAATTGAAATACTTGGTTAACCCCATTCGGGGACATGCTGGCTTTTGGGCTTTGCACAACTGTATAACGCAGTCCACGAATCCCTGTTCGAACCCAAACTGCTCCAAAATGTCACAAGTACACCCGTTTCACTCAGTCGAATGCCTTCTCCAAATCCGTTGACACCACAACCTCCATCTCGCCTCCTCCTGCGGGCATCATGATTACATCTAATAGCCTCCATATCCGCCCGCCCCCCCCAGCGCTTCATTGTATACCCCAGCATCAACAGACCCACCAGTGCGCCAAAGTCTTTGTAAAATTCGGCTGGGAATCCATCCGGACCCGGGGCCTTCCCTGACTGCATCGAACTCCCACAACCCAACGTTCCAAGTCGACCTATTGTGGCCCCAACCCTCCTGTGTCCTCGCCTGATCCACCCTCAGAAACTCTAATCCATCCAAATATCACAGTCTTTGTTCACCCCCTGGTGGAGGTTCCGATTGGCATAGTCGCTAATAGAAGGGCTCAAACACTTTGCTCCCTACCAGGTGCATTACCCCCCTGTCCCTCACCCTACCTATTTCCCGAGCAGCCGTCTGTTTCCTCATTTGGTGGGCGAGCATCCTGCCAGCCACCACCTCCCTGTATTCGTACGCGAACCCCTTAGCTCTGCGCCATTGGCTCACTGCCTTATCTGAAGTTACCAGATTAAACTCTGTGTAGCCTCAGGCACTCCATCAACAGTGCCTTATCTTGTGATTCCAGATAACTTTGATTGACTGCCAAGATCGCCTCCACCAATCTTGTTTGCTCCTCTTGCTCCTCCCTCAGTCTGTGCCAGGATAGTGATGAGCTCTTCCCTAACCACGGCCTTCAGTGCCTTTGACAGCACCCCGGCAAAGACCGCCCCCATCTAAAATGAAATGAAAAAAATGAAAATCACTTATTGTCACGAGTAGTCTTCAATTAAGTTATTGTGAAAAGGGGAGGCAGGTACGGGAATCGAACCGTGCTGCTGGCCTGCTTGGTCTGCTTTAAAAGCCAGCGATTTAGCCAGTGAGCTAAACCAACCCCATCTCATTCTGATCCACATAGTTATGGATGGCTCCATCCAACCTCTCTCACATATTCCCTCATTTGCAAGGAGACCAGCATCTAGCCTTCACTGGGGTCTGCAAGAGGGTGCTTTTTCCACCCGCATGTCTACCCAGTGCAGAGCGTGGTCAGACAACATGGTTTTCCCCCGCAACCTGCTCCTCTGGAGGGTCATTCTGTGTGTATCTAGATCAGGGACAGAACCAGCCTCAAATCCATGGGGCATATACATTGCACAGTACTATCTGTAAACCACCCACTCACCAACTCAAACCTTTCATCGGATCAGCAATGAACTTCTTCATTGAACAAGCCACCCTCATACTTATTAACACAGCCACGCTCTTTAATAGGTTCGTTTAGATCTTGCTATCTCTCTCTCTCGTGCTGTCTCTCTCTCTCGCGCTGTCTCTCTCTCTCGCGCTGTCTCTCTCTCTCGCGCTGTCTCTCTCTCTCGCGCTGTCTCTCTCTCTCGCGCTGTCTCTCTCTCTCGCGCTGTCTCTCTCTCTCTCGCGCTGTCTCTCTCTCTCGCGCTGTCTCTCTCTCTCGCGCTGTCTCTCTCTCTCGCGCTGTCTCTCTCGCGCTGTCTCTCTCTCTCGCGCTGTCTCTCTCTCGCGCTGTCTCTCTCGCGCTGTCTCTCTCTCTCGCGCTGTCTCTCTCTCTCGCGCTGTCTCTCTCTCTCGCGCTGTCTCTCTCTCTCGCGCTGTCTCTCTCTCTCGCGCTGTCTCTCTCTCTCGCGCTGTCTCTCTCTCTCGCGCTGTCTCTCTCTCTCGCGCTGTCTCTCTCTCTCGCGCTGTCTCTCTCTCTCGCGCTGTCTCTCTCTCTCGCGCTGTCTCTCTCTCTGCGCTGTCTCTCTCTCTCGCGCTGTCTCTCTCTCTCGCGCTGTCTCTCTCTCTCGCGCTGTCTCTCTCTCTCGCGCTGTCTCTCTCTCTCGCGCTGTCTCTCTCTCTCGCGCTGTCTCTCTCTCTCGCGCTGTCTCTCTCTCTCGCGCTGTCTCTCTCTCTCGCGCTGTCTCTCTCTCTCGCGCGTCTCTCTCTCTCGCGCTCTCTCTCTCGCGCGCTGTCTCTCTCTCTCGCGCTGTCTCTCTCTCTCGCGCGCTGTCTCTCTCTCTCGCGCGCTGTCTCTCTCTCTCGCGCGCTGTCTCTCTCTCTCGCGCGCGCTGTCTCTCTCTCTCGCGCGCGCTGTCTCTCTCTCTCTCTCGCGCGCGCTGTCTCTCTCTCTCGCGCGCGCTGTCTCTCTCTCTCGCGCGCGCTGTCTCTCTCTCTCGCGCGCGCTGTCTCTCTCTCTCGCGCGCGCTGTCTCTCTCTCTCGCGCGCGCTGTCTCTCTCTCTCG